>NC_054372.1:157279841-158479841 GCF_017654675.1 Xenopus laevis | reverse complement strand
CCTGCTTAGTTCATGTACAAGTCATTTGGAGATGTTAATAGCCTTCCTGAATTTACATTTTTTTAAAATTTGAATATATTCAGCAGGCAGTCGGTGTGATCATCCACTTGTCTGCACTGGTCCATAAGACCAAGCAGATTTCAATATAGAAGGCCTGGGCTGGCCAGCAGCGGCGGTACAGTGTCCACACAGTGATTAATGATGCTGGTCTGGCACCAATCACATCTTCCGTCCGAGTCTCCTGACTCCTGCTTTTGAACTTCCCCTGTGGGGGAGGAAGTGGAATGTGGGGCCCTACTGGACACAATCAGTGCAATCCCAGCACGTCCTGCAGAGGTTCTGTTTGTGAGCAGCAATCCCCCCTGTATCCCCGGGCCCCCTGTATCCCTGGGCCCCCCTGCAACTGCGGGGTCTGCTTCCTCGGTAGTTACGCCACTGTATAGAATCCTGAATAGAATTCAATTTATCAGGCCAGATTAAGTTCAACAAGAAAAGGTTTCTTCGTCTAAAAACTTATATGAAGCCTATAAAGAAAACTAGCACTGAATTAAGAGATAATTTTTCTCATAATGGGCCAGAATTAATCTGATGATACAATCTTATCTCTTAATTCAATCCAACATTTTCCCATAATATCAGATTCAGTGATTGGGCGAAAAAAATCACAAAATTCCAGCGAAATTCTCAAAACTGCAAAAAATTTGTGAAAGTTGGAAATTGACACCCATGTCAATTTTGGACGCATCCGAAAAGTCACTTTTTCACTTTCACCCATTGATAAATACTCTTTTAAAAATCCCATAGAAATGAATGGAGAGTGGCAGAATTTCACTCATGAGGACTGTAGCGATCTCTAACTTCACTCTTTGATAAATATACCCCAGTGACAGTGAGCAGAGGTGAGTGGTCAGGCTGTTTCTAAAGGTGGCCATAGACTCAAAGATCCGCTCGTTTGGCGACATCGCCAAATGAGCGGATCTTTCCCCGATATGCCACTAACTACATTGGGGGTAATTCGAACGTTCGGCCGTATGGCCGAACGATCGAATTACAATGCGCCAAGGGGCTCATTGGCGCATCGGTCGGTTAAAAATCAAGCCTTCCCGATCGATATCGTAACCAGATATCGATTGGGAAGACCCGTCGGAAGCCCCCATACACGGGCAGATAAGCTGTCAAATCGGTCCAAACGACCGATACTGGCAGCTTTATCTGCCCGTGTATGGCCACCTTAAACCTGATCTGAATGTAGCCTTTGCTGAACACCAGGATACCTAAATTACACCTTTCTAATGGCATTCATCTGAACCATGAAGCTAGCGGTGTGAAGCTTATATTCGTGTGTAATAGTAATCATTCACTTTTGACAGCTCAAGGCATTGTACGGTTTTAAACTGACCCTAGGGATTGTGACCATACTGCCCTAATGTCAAAAAGATAAATATACTGGATGTTTATATTCTTTACCTATTTGCCCATGGGTCTAATCTGCCAATGGGGCATTTTGCATTATATTGCTTTAATGTGCTGATATTTGGTGATGGATATTCAGGTATATGATTTTTTTTTTCAGGGTTTTTCTTTTATCTGGCTTATCATGTATTGTGCTTTATTGGATCTCCTGGCAGATTAACAAAGTAATTTAAAGTTTTATGTATGTCCACATCTAGTAATCCATAGCAAACCAATCAGATTTCAGACAGCTAACCAACATATGAAACCTACTGATTGGTACTTGTCTGCTGATCTGTCCTTTTAGGCTGTCAGTCCAAGTGCTTGAACAGTAGCAACTCTAATGCCTCCTCAGTTCTTAATCTTTTAGTAGATCATATGCTGGCCGCTATGCTGAGTTGGCAAATTCCATTTTCAAATCTGCCTGATCAACAAACTGACCAATATCTAGAATATATTGATATTTGTGGGCATTGTAGTTCCACCCTCCGTACGTGTACCAAATATCATATGATTTTATAGTCATGTATTAAGCCAACTTAAAACAATTACCCCCAGCAACTGCCCAGGAAACCCAGTTGCTTACTGCGTGTGACAAAACATAATTATTTTCATTGAATCAAACATTGTAAGGCCCATTTATCAAAGGTCGAATATTGAATTCATGTGTTTTTTTAAAATTTGAATATATTCACAATTCGACTGGGAGGTTAAGAAAAAACTTGAATGGCTAATATTCAATCTAATGATTCCAACCAGCATATTTGAATCGTAATCGATTGAATATTAGCCATTCAAGTTTTTTCTTAACAGCTGCTGCTGCTATGGTGTATAGTGCTAACCACCTACTACTTCTTTAATTTAATTTTACTTTTAAACCCCTAAAAACTCTTAATGTCTGTTTGCCCCTTTAGTTTGCTGTCTCATATATTTTTAAATATTGCTGCAATAACTTTCCCCTCCTCTCTATGCTCTGCCACCCCCTTTTGCACTAGATACTGCATCTCATAATCTGCTCCAGCTCTCCATCTGTGTACTTGCGATTGAGCTAGCTATGAATTAATTTACTGGGGTGGGGATGCTTACAATAAATTAATTAAAAGTTGATATAAACAAAAAATATAATAAAATGTTCCCCAAATTAATTATTACTTTAATGATTGAACATATCAACAAATTTTTTAGTCAAATTACAAATTGATTAAATGAAATGCAATTTATAGAGCTGATGGAGTACTGATGTGTATGAAGTGTGTGTGTATCATACATACTATATACAGTAGAACCCCCATTTTAGATTTATCAGGGCACCAGAAAGAAAAAGTTTTAATATCCAGGATAATGCAGTGGGACTTGGATCTTTACTAGTAAGTGTTATACTCATATCTTCCAGTTATCTAATTTAATATGTCTATTCTATTTTCTTACAAATAAAAATGTTCACTATTATATGAATTTCCTTGATTTTCCCTGTTGGGCATTCATTAGTAAATGATGGGCCTTGAGATCAGGTTCTCTGGTGGGCCCCAGGTGCCCCAGTCCAACACTGTGTGCTCTTAAAAACAAAACTTTGTGAGGTACAAAATGTTACCTCACATCACATGCTGTTGCACAAAGTTGTTGTTTATATTTTTAACAGCACACACAGTGATTGATGATGCAGGTCTGGCACTGATCACATCTTCAGTCTCCTGCTTTTGAACTTCCTGTGTTCAGGCTGTATGGGGTAGAGCAAGGGGAGGGTGACAGGAACAAGAGCAGCAGAAGAGCCACAGTGCCATCCTTCTATAGTTCTGGGGTATTTATACATGGAATTGCTACTGTGCCATCCTTCTATGTTATACATTCTCCCACTATTTTGTGCAGAGGGGGCACTGAACAAACTTTTGCAGGGGGGCCCTGGTATCTGAAGTTACGCCACTGATTCTATAACTGGTCATATGGACCAGATACAGATAAAAATGTATCTCATAGTTCATCTCATCGCTCACTGAATTAGGAGATACGTTTTAGCCCAGGGATTAGGCCCAGGGATTATTTTACCACGAATACATCAAGTACATGCTACTCTTTTATTATTACAGAAAAATATTTTTTAGAAAAAATTATTTGCTTAAATACCAAGGGGCAAATTCCCTAGTCAATAAAAATTCGCCAGTGATGGCTTCCCAGCCATCACAATACTTCATCAGGTGTAAAATCGCTCGTATAACGCTAATGAGCAGTTTTTGATTCCATTTCTGCCTTTTGAGGAGCATTACACAACAAAAACAATAATAAAGACAAGTTGTGTGTAACATAACAGAGACATTAAAAGATTAATCAGACTACGGAGCAAAGTATTTTGTGTGGTTTAGCAGAGAGATGTGGTTAATATACCTGCAGACAAGAGGGGGCACCCTAGCAAATTGGGATAGAAAGGATTATATTCAGGAAGTCCAAACAGTTACAGGATAGTAAAACATATAATGTATTGCTACAGAATCCTCTTAAAGATATACTACAGCTTATAGTTATTAGAACAATATCAGCAGTTGGGAGTAATCACACAAGAGTTGAAACTTTTTTATTATTTACCCATCCAGTCACTCCTGTATTCTATGTATTATCCAAAATTCACAAGCATCCCTCTTGTACGATGGGTCATCTGATAATGACAAGTAATAATTCTGTTTTAACACCATTGTCTGAGTATTGCTTCCCTTGGTTACAGCAGGAAGGTCACATATTAAAGACACTTATCATTTTTTAAGAGAGTTGATAAGCACTCCAGAAATTAAAGTTGAAGTAATCCTGGTGGCATTAGATATAATAGTTTATATACTCCAATTCCAAATGAAGGTGGATTGAGAGCAGTATGAATGGTGTTAAAAAGGTCAACCATAACTCACAAGTGGTTGACTTTTTGGTATCATTGAAAGAATGATTTTCTTTGGCAGGATACGTTCTATTTGAATTTACAAGGTGTGGCAATGGGATCCAATGTCACACCCTCATAGTAAATAACCCCCTAGGTATATGAACAGCAGATATTAGGCACACATCTCATATACATGATATATTACAAACCAATGACCCAATCTCTATAAACCAGTACAAACAAACCTAAACCAAAGTATGCATCAAAGAAGCAGAGAAATTACATATTCAGGTATGGGACCTGTTATCCAGAATGATCAGGACCTAGGGTTGTCTGAATAATGGATCTTTCCGTAATTTGAATCTTCAGACCTTGTGGGGCAGATTTATCAAGGGTCGAATTTCGAAGTGATAAATACTTTGAAATTCGACCATTGAATACTTCAAATTCGAATATCAAAGTTTTTTACATTGAATTTGACCGTTTTGCAGTCGAAGTGAAATAGTTTGATCGAATGATTAAATCCTTCGAATCAAACGATTTTACCGTATGAACGAACGATTTTACTTCGACTTAAAAAAAAACATAGAAAAATGCTCTAGTAGGTCCCCATAGGCTAACATAGCAATTTGGCAGGTTTAAGTTGGCGAAGTATTGAAGTCAAAGTTTTTTTAAAGAGACAGTACTTCGATTATCGAATGGTCGAATAGTCGAGTGATTTTACTTCAAGGTCGAAGTTGAAATCATAGTAGCCTATTCGATGGTCGAATTATCCAAAAATTACATTGAATTTCGAATTTTTTTACTTCAAAAATTCTCTCGAATTCAATTCGACCCTTGATAAATCTGCCCCTATGTCTACCAGAAAATAATGTAAACATTAAATAAACCCAATAGGCTGCTTTTGCTTTGAATACGGATTAATTATATCTTAGTTGGGATTACGTATAAAATACTGTTTTATTATTACAGAGAAAAAAGAATAATTTTTAAAAATTATTCGGATTATGGGATCCAATACCTGTACCTATATATCAGTCAGCACCAACAGCCAATATACAGTAGGGCCAGATTCAGTTCCATGAGAACAAGTTATTTATTGTTTATAATGAGAAAACTTGTGGCCGAGATTCAAATTGACAAGAAGCAACTTTACTCCTAATTAAGTTCCAGTTTTTGTCCCGTAGACTTCAGCAAAGTAATCATGAGATAAACAGTTTTGATTCATGTGAAATGTTTTTGTTATTGAATTGCATCTGACTATAAAGTCTTTCTCATTAAATTGAATCTGCCCTCACTGGAAAATTAGACCCATGATTTTCTAGTAGACTTACTGTAAGGTACTGTAAGATCTGTTATCCGGAAAACCCCAGGTCCCGAGCATTCTTGATAATGATAACAGGTCCCATACCTGTACATGTAAATAGATATATCCAGTATATTTATAGTTTTGACATTAGGACAGTGCGGTCACAGCCCTAGGATCAGTTTTAACCAATACAATGCCCCTGTCAAATGTAAATGATCAATATTATACAGTGACATGTGTTTCACACCACTGGCTTCATGGTTCAGATGAATATTATTAGCATGGTGTATAATACAGTATATTCATTTAGGGGGAAATTCACTAACCTCCAAAAATTCACCAATGCTAATTCACTAAAATCCGAAGTTGCGTCCAGTGCATGGAACGCTGGCGAAGTTGTGCTAGCATTACTGCGCCAAACGAAGCGAAGTTGCACTAGCGTTGCCTAATTTGAATACTGCGGGAAGTTAAAGTTCAATGGAAGTATATGTTGCAGCAAATACATTACACTACACAAGCCCAGGGAACCTTAATAAAATAAAATAGAGTTGTTATATTGCCCTACACATGAGCCCAGTGTATAGTTTATGTGCCATATGTTAGGAAATGTAGGGGGGAAGCCAGTTACCCCAAAGAAAATATACGCTCTTTTTCAGCCTATCACCCTGAAAAAGGAAAAGACGATATCGGTTTTTGGGACTATTTAACTAAATTTTGAGGAAGTCCTATCTACTCTATTGCACATCGCCTGTTCTGAGGTGGCGAAAGCAAATCTGGTGCAAGAGGTAATGTTCAGTAAAATCTGCATCTTAGTGAATTTGCATAGTTTCGTCTATTCGCCAGAGCGCATATTTGTCAGGCGTTAGTGAGCAAAGTACCGCTAGAGTCTATCTCCTTCGCTAGTGAAGTTATGCCACCGACCATTAGTAAATCAGCGAATTACCGAAATGATGTTACGCTGGCGGATTTTCACCCGCGTTAGTCACTTCGGCCTTTAGTAAATTTGCTGCTTAGGCTTCCTGATTTCCAGCTTATTGATCACAGTGTTATTGATTTAATGAGGACCTATTATGTTTTGATTGTGGTAAAATATTCTGAATATTGCACCTTGTGTAAAAGTTATTCAATGCATGTTTATGTAGGGATGTGCAATACAGCCATCCTCAGTATTATTTTGCAGGTAGTTCCCTAGTGTTATAGACACCTAACTGGGTCCTAAAATACAGTTGGGAGGGGTATGGTTTCTTATTCCTTCTCTAAGCTATGTCCCTTGCTGTTTCTCACAGTGACCAGTAGATGGCATGTGCTAGAGCATTAAAGCCTCTGAAGCCATGCTTTGAGTGTCCATTTTGTGCTGGCTCTAACCTGAATAGGCAGGTAGAGCTCTGTGGAACCTAGACAAGTCATGTCTAGTTAGGATGGGCTACCCACCCTTAAGAGGTCACTCTAGGAGTGACAGATAGACAGGTTATTTAGCTGAGCAGCTCAAGGCTCCGAAGAGGAGAGTCAGAGGGATTAAGATCCCGGGTACTAATAGCCTAGAAGTAGGGACTAAGTGTATAGGACTAGGGTTAATAGATTCCCCTCAGGCTTACTTAGGGAAAAGGCTGATAGCTGGGTGTACCTTCATTGCTGCTGAGCGTGTCCTTTTACCTGGGGGACTAGTACTGACCAAATGGTGCTGTGAGTATTGTCTATTCAATGTGATGCGAAATTCTGTCTGTTCTATTGTATACTCCACTGAGGATTGTGTATGTTCAATAAATAAGCTCTTGGTTAAGTTATAAGAACCACTGGTGTCCAATTATTATACCCTGTATCCAGTCTCAGTTACACTACACCCTGCCTCCACACCGTTTTGAGGGCTTACTCCCTAAGATTATAGGTCTAATCCGGAGCACATTTATTGGGAGTGGAGCTCAATATTAGTGTAGCAGACTACACAATTTACTATAGTGCTACATTTATACATTAGGAATAGTTTTTCCATAGGGGCCATAACTTCTTTTGAGACCCCAGAAACACTGGGTTTTACTGAAATCGAACTATTTTGGTTTTTTTCCTGCACCTAAAAGCAATGACATCTGTACCATTTGTTTCACTGCTGACTAAAAAATACCAATAACAAGTTATGACTTTTTTGCTAAATGAAGAAGGCAATGTTAGCATTTTCAGTGAATATATATTATAAATCTTTATTTAAAGGTAAAATAAAGCCAACCTGGCAAATTTTAGTTTTTGTACCAGTATACAGCCCACCCCGCATCATCCCTAGAACTACAGAGCTGCCCAGCAGTGTTGGCCCCACATTTAGCTGTGTCACTTCCATCTCCAGCATCCATCTTGCTGATCAGTGAGCAGGCACATGCACATTGGAAGCTAAACTGGGATCTTGTGTTACTGCAAATGTTCCTTAGTGAGATAAATACTGGGAATGGATACGTCATTGATTGTGCCATCTGCCTTATTGGCCTTTTTAAGTGGCAGGAAAACCCTTCTCTAAAAGGCAGAATCATTAGTATGAGGCAAATGTAGAGTTGAGAGTCATCTGATGACAACAGGCAAAATGCATAATCTGTTCTGTTTAAAAGACAAATTCATAGAAGGGTAGATAAAGGTTTGTGAATATGGAAGCAAAATATGAAACAATACATGAAACATAACAGGAAACATAAAACAAGACAAAATAAATCAATTAGTATGTTATAGAATGGCTAATTCTAAGCAACTTTTCAATTGGTCTTCGTTATTTATTTTTTATAGTTTTTTAATTATTTGCCTCTTTCTTTTGAATCATTCCAGCTTTCAAATGGAGGTCACTGACCCTGTCTTTAAAACAAATGCTCTGTAAGGTTACAAATGTATTGTTATTGCTACTTTTAGTTACTGATCTTTCTATTCAGGCCTCTCCTATTCATATTCCAGTCTCTCATTCAAATCAATGCATATTGCTAGGGTAATTTGGACCCCAGCAACCAGATGGCTGAACTTGCAAACTGGAGAGCTGCTGAATAAAAAGCTAAATGACTAAAAAAACACAAATATAATGTATATCACTCTATACATCATACTAAAAGTTAATGTTATGGTAAACAACCCCTTTATCTTATAGCACAAAACATGAAAGCATAAAACAAAACCAAATATAATGCAGAAGGTAAAACAATGTGAAACAAGAAAAATATGAAACAAAAACATAAAACAGCTGATCATGTGACATGAATGGGGAGGTCACATGATCTCATTAATTCTTCATGAGGTCACAAAGCTAAACAGCTGATCATGTGACATGAATGGTAGATGACCTGTAGTAACCCCAATCTCATTTATACTTTATGAGGTGACAAAGCTGATCATGTGACATGAATGGTAGATGACCTGTAGTAACCCCAATCTCATTTATACTTTATGAGGTCACAAAGCTGATCATGTGACAAGGATGGTAGGGTAGATGACCTGTAGTAACCCCGACCTTATTTGTTTTTTATGAGGTCACAAAACTGATCATGTGACATGAATGGTAGATGACTTGTAGTCAGTGCCTATATATATATAGAGCACACAAACCAACCAGAGCCAGATTTGATTTAGTCATATCGGAGAGTTGTTTACTTGATTTGATTAGTCACATCAGAGTTTTGTTTGGTTTTGCAAACTTGCAAACAGAAAAATCTTTAATTTTATATTTTATACATATTTTATACATATTTTACATCATGTTTCACACGACAATGAACTGTTTTACACGGAGAAAAATGGTAAGAAATAGTTTCTGTATTTATACATATATATATATTGGAAATATCTGTGTGCAGGTTCTTAAACTATAAAATTATCTAAAAAAATATAAAATAATGATATAAGGTGATGGATATTGCATATGTACCAACAAATATTCACATTTTACAGCACAGAATTCTTCATTAAAGAGTTGTTAAAGGGCAAATTGTAATTGCTTATAGCACATATTTGGGTAGACCTACTTACAGGTACATTTAGCCATAAAGATAATGACTTTTACATTAAGAAGTTTTGCCACATACACTGCACTCAGATGCAAATGCCCAATGTTTTTATAACTGCCAGCTGGGATGCTAAAAACTTTGGAGGACTTGTAAAAGTGATTTCAGTTGTGCAAAGGAAATCTTGTTTGTGTACTGGGACATCAAAATAATGATGTCATGTAACAATTATATGGAGAAATTTATCACAATTATTATTATTAATTAGGGAGTTATTGCTGGGTAAATTGCAATTCCAAGTGGGGGAACTTTTGACATCAAAACAGCTTTTTCAATGACAATTTTTGTTACATACACTGTTCACAGGTATAAAAAGGATTCTAAAGGAAAAGCTCATTTGGATTGTTTACATACTTTTCCACGAAGCCCTCTTATTGCAACTCCAAATATATATAATCAGACTTTATTTGGTCAAAGCAATGTATGCACTGCTTACTTCCATATTAATTAGATTCAATATTGAACAGAGGTCATTTATAACGTTTGTGCAGCATATATTTACTTGCAAATGATTGTATTGCCCATGTTTTTTCCTGAAGGCTGATATATTGCACTGCTGTGTCCATCTTTCCATTTTTTGGGGAATTTGCATTGCACACAAATAATCTCTGGTCTTCTCTGGTATTTGCACTGTTAGATATTTGTAGAAAATTAGTTATAACTATAATTCTGCAATTAACACTCATTTTCATATTCTTTTATAGACCAAATCAGCTGACATCACCATCAACAATAATGATTTCCAGGAAAAGTCAAACGGATGTCAGAAAGTAAGTCCAGCAGAAAACACAGAAGTTTGTGGAGAAATAAGAAACATAGACAGTAGGGAACAAAGGGCCACATTTGCTAAGAACGTGTTTACACGTGCAAACTGGGTAAAGCCACAGCTGCAAATGCAGAAACCTAGCAAAAAAACATGTTTTCTCAACAAAAAGAGACAAACAATAGAAATAACAAAAACTAGGGAGAAAACTGAGGATGCAGAAAAATCAGAAAGCACTGAGACTACTGAGCATAAAGAGAATTTAGATAACACTAAGGAAAGTATAGGAAAACACCCACAAGTTGTTGAAAACAGTAAGAAAGTAGGGAATACAGAAATATTTGAGAAAACCAAAAAAGAAAACACTGAAGAGAAGGTGAAAGAAACTGAAAAGAAAAGAAAACAGGTGCAATTTGCAGAGAATCTGTGCACCTATTATAAAAGCCCCATACCAATAGAGAATGCTGAGTATGAAGAATACTCAGAAAACCAGAGCTGTGTCAGGCACCCTAGGCAACCTGTCTGGCAACAGCACTGGCTGAGCATGCACATGCGCGAATTGGTTCCTGCGGAACGGCAAATCAGCGTTGGCGCATGTGTGGAAGCGCATCTTGAAGTTCACAAATGTGCAAAAGCACAAAATCACTGCGAGAGAGTGCCCCGTCCATGGGATGGGCTATGGAACCTGTATGTGCCTGGCGCTCCCCCAGCTTTGCGCCATAGGTACGTACCTACTCTGCCTATTCCTAGTTCCGGCCATACAGAAATCGCTAAGAAAAGTGAAGAGGAAAAGCGGAGAACTGAAAAAGAAAATACTGAAGAGACTGTAAAAGAAACTGAAAAGAAAAGAAAACAGGTGAGATTTGCAGAGAATCTGTGCACCTATTATGAGGGAAAAAAGCAGATGGAAAACACAGAAAGCAATGAGGAAACTAAGGATGAAGAAAGCAGTGAGAATGATGAGTACGAAGAATGCTCAGAAAACTTTAGGAAAAGTGAAGAGGAAAAGTGGAGAACTGAAAAAGAAAATGCTGAAAAGACTGTGAGAGAAACACACACTGAAGAGAAAACAAACCAGACACTATTTGGACGGATTGTGTGTGCCTTTCATGAGATGTCCATGCAAATAGGCATGAAGCTGAATATCTTCCAAATGAAAAGTAAAAACAATGAAGAGGAAATCAGAGAAAGCAGTAAGGAAACTGAGTATGAAGTATATGCAGAGTATGAAGAAATGCAGATAATGGAAATGAACAGTGATGAGGAGATTGAAATAGATTTACACTTCTGAAGAGAAAACAAAGCAGACGCCATTTGCACATATTACTTGCACAAAACGCGAAAGGGGTAGGACACAATAATTCTTCACAAAGCAATTATCACTCTAGAAAGAAAATGAAACAAGTGTTGCCTATAAACTGTAACAAACAAGGGAAAGTTGTGCTCACCACTATTTTTTAAAACCATTAGGCGGGGGTGCAATGAGGCTGTGACCACAAAATACATATAGTCAAATACAAGAGTCCTCTGCACTCAACCCATTATCAATATATTTAAGACAGCGACATTTTGTGCATACTGCTACTAAAAAATGCCTTACCCTTTAAACAAAACAGGGATTGTTTGTCCATATATTGCAATATATTTAAGCTGGCCAACTACGTCAAAGTCATCCCATATCTGGCCAGTCCTATGCTCAATTTCATCTGATTCATTAAGAATTCTATTGCTTCATTATACATTTTACAAAGGGACTTGGTTTTACCTGCAACTTAACTTGCTGCTTTCAAAGTAAACCTCCATACTTGGCTGCCCTTTTATTAGACACCAGTGGGATCACCTGACTATAGCTGGGAAGGGTGGGAGCTACAACATGGAGCTGGTCACTGCTCCTGTATAAACTATAACAAACAAGGGAAAGTTGTGCTCACCACTATTTTTTAAAACCATTAGGCGGGGGTGCAATGAGGCTGTGACCACAAAATACATATAGTCAAATACAAGAGTCCTCTGCACTCAACCCATTATCAATATATTTAAGACAGCGACATTTTGTGCATACTGCTACTAAAAAATGCCTTACCCTTTAAACAAAACAGGGATTGTTTGTCCATATATTGCAAATATTTAAGCTGGCCAACTACGTCAAAGTCATCCCATATCTGGCCAGTCCTATGCTCAATTTCATCTGATTCATTAAGAATTCTATTGCTTCATTATACATTTTACAAAGGGACTTGGTTTTACCTGCAACTTAACTTGCTGCTTTCAAAGTAAACCTCCATACTTGGCTGCCCTTTTATTAGACACCAGTGGGATCACCTGACTATAGCTGGGAAGGGTGGGAGCTACAACATGGAGCTGGTCACTGCTCCTGTATAAACTATAACAAACAAGGGAAAGTTGTGCTCACCACTATTTTTTAAAACCATTAGGCGGGGGTGCAATGAGGCTGTGACCACAAAATACATATAGTCAAATACAAGAGTCCTCTGCACTCAACCCATTATCAATATATTTAAGACAGCGACATTTTGTGCATACTGCTACTAAAAAATGCCTTACCCTTTAAACAAAACAGGGATTGTTTGTCCATATATTGCAATATATTTAAGCTGGCCAACTACGTCAAAGTCATCCCATATCTGGCCAGTCCTATGCTCAATTTCATCTGATTCATTAAGAATTCTATTGCTTCATTATACATTTTACAAAGGGACTTGGTTTTACCTGCAACTTAACTTGCTGCTTTCAAAGTAAACCTCCATACTTGGCTGCCCTTTTATTAGACACCAGTGGGATCACCTGACTATAGCTGGGAAGGGTGGGAGCTACAACATGGAGCTGGTCACTGCTCCTGTATAAACTATAACAAACAAGGGAAAGTTGTGCTCACCACTATTTTTTAAAACCATTAGGCGGGGGTGCAATGAGGCTGTGACCACAAAATACATATAGTCAAATACAAGAGTCCTCTGCACTCAACCCATTATCAATATATTTAAGACAGCGACATTTTGTGCATACTGCTACTAAAAAATGCCTTACCCTTTAAACAAAACAGGGATTGTTTGTCCATATATTGCAATATATTTAAGCTGGCCAACTACGTCAAAGTCATCCCATATCTGGCCAGTCCTATGCTCAATTTCATCTGATTCATTAAGAATTCTATTGCTTCATTATACATTTTACAAAGGGACTTGGTTTTACCTGCAACTTAACTTGCTGCTTTCAAAGTAAACCTCCATACTTGGCTGCCCTTTTATTAGACACCAGTGGGATCACCTGACTATAGCTGGGAAGGGTGGGAGCTACAACATGGAGCTGGTCACTGCTCCTGTATAAACTATAAAACAGGAAGTTTGCTCCACTATTAAACCATTAGGCGGGGGTGCAGGTATAACAAACAAGGGAAAGTTGTGCTCACCACTATTTTTTAAAACCATTAGGCGGGGGTGCAATGAGGCTGTGACCACAAAATACATATAGTCAAATACAAGAGTCCTCTGCACTCAACCCATTATCAATATATTTAAGACAGCGACATTTTGTGCATACTGCTACTAAAAAATGCCTTACCCTTTAAACAAAACAGGATTGTTTGTCCATATATTGCAATATTTTAAGCTGGCAACTACGTCAAAGTCATCCATATCTGGCCAGTCCTATGCTCAATTTCATCTGATTCATTAAGAATTCTATTGCTTCATTATACATTTTACAAAGGGACTTGGTTTTACCTGCAACTTAACTTGCTGCTTTCAAAGTAAACCTCCATACTTGGCTGCCTTTTATTAGACACCAGTGGGATCACCTGACTATAGCTGGAAGGGTGGGAGCTACAACATGGAGCTGGTCACTGCTCCTGTATAAACTATAACAAACAAGGGAAAGTTGTGCTCACCACTATTTTTAAAACCATTAGGCGGGGTGCAATGAGGCTGTGACCACAAAATACATATAGTCAAATACAAGAGTCCTCTGCACTCAACCCATTATCAATATATTTAAGACAGCGACATTTTGTGCATACTGCTACTAAAAAATGCCTTACCCTTTAAACAAAACAGGGATTGTTTGTCCATATATTGCAATATATTTAAGCTGGCCAACTACGTCAAAGTCATCCCATATCTGGCCAGTCCTATGCTCAATTTCATCTGATTCATTAAGAATTCTATTGCTTCATTATACATTTTACAAAGGGACTTGGTTTTACCTGCAACTTAACTTGCTGCTTTCAAAGTAAACCTCCATACTTGGCTGCCCTTTTATTAGACACCAGTGGGATCACCTGACTATAGCTGGGAAGGGTGGGAGCTACAACATGGAGCTGGTCACTGCTCCTGTATAAACTATAACAAACAAGGGAAAGTTGTGCTCACCACTATTTTTTAAAACCATTAGGCGGGGGTGCAATGAGGCTGTGACCACAAAATACATATAGTCAAATACAAGAGTCCTCTGCACTCAACCCATTATCAATATATTTAAGACAGCGACATTTTGTGCATACTGCTACTAAAAATGCCTTACCCTTTAAACAAAACAGGGATTGTTTGTCCATATATTGCAATATATTTAAGCTGGCCAACTACGTCAAAGTCATCCCATATCTGGCCAGTCCTATGCTCAATTTCATCTGATTCATTAAGAATTCTATTGCTTCAAGTATGGAGGTTTACTTTGAAAGCAGCAAGTTAAGTTGCAGGTAAACCCAAGTCCCTTTGTAAAATGTATAATGAAGCAATAGAATTCTTAATGAATCAGATGAAATTGAGCATAGGACTGGCCAGATATGGGATGACTTTGACGTAGTTGGCCAGCTTAAATATATTGCAATATATGGACAAACAATCCCTGTTTTGTTTAAAGGGTAAGGCATTTTTTAGTAGCAGTATGCACAAAATGTCGCTGTCTTAAATATATTGATAATGGGTTGAGTGCAGAGGACTCTTGTATTTGCCTATAAACTGTGCATCTATTATGTGACTGGAATTGGAGGAGAAGGGACTGGAGGGCATTGGGCAATTATAAACTTCTTCATTAATATATGCGCTGATACTTCAATGAAAAAAGGAGCTTTTTGAGCTGCTTTGGGAGAAATTTATGAAAGAATGAGTAAAAACGCACAAAATATAACAAGAGAAGTGTGTTGGTTTCACACATAAGGGGTAACTGAAAATTGCAGAAGCTGAGCAGGCAGATATTTGAGCTATTTTGGGAGAATCTCAAGAAAGATGAGGAACATATAGATAAATGGGTATGAGGGACTGGAAGGCCTGGGACAATTATGAGCTTCTTGCAATTTTCATTCTTATTTGTGTGAATTAGTTTCCTTTTTGCAACTTTTATCTGTCTGTCTGAGAATTAAATAAAACAATTAAAGCTCAATGCATTGTGTCTCTCTCCATTACTTAGTGGCCGATTGATCAAGAATCGAATAGTCAATTTGAATTAGAATTGTAATCCCCCTATTCGAATGTAAATTCCAATTTATCACACCTCAACCATGGAAACAGTCCTAGTTATAATATTCACAACCTAAAACCTGCCAAGTTCATGTACAAGTCATTTGAAGATGTTAATAGCCTTCCTGACATTATGTTTCGTCACACTCAGTAAGCAACTCAGGCATTTACATAGGTTTCTTGGGCAGTTGCTGGTGGTACTTGTTTTAAATTGGCTTAATGACAATGAAATCATATGATATTTTGTACAGGTACGGAGGGTGGAACTACAATGCCCACAAATATCAATGTATTCTAGATATTGGTTGGTTTGTTGATCAGGCAGTTTTGAAAATGGCCAATTCAGAATATCGGCCAGCATATGATCTACTGAAAGACAAAGAACTGAAGAGGCATCAGAGTTGCTACTGTTCAAGCACTTGGACTGACAGCCTAAATGGACAGATCTGCAGACAAGTACCAATCAGTAGGTTGCATATGTTGGTTAGCTGTCTGAAATCTGATTGGTTGCTATGGATTACTAGATGTGGACATACATAAGACATTAAATTATTTTATCCTACTAGACCCAAGCATGAGAATGCAGGACCCAACATTAGTCAATAAGGAAAGTTTCACACAGACTTGTTAATCTGCCGGGAGATCCAATAAAGCACAATACATGATAAGCCAAATAAAAGAAAAACCCTGAAAAAAAAATCATATACCTGAATATCCATCACTAAAT
This sequence comes from Xenopus laevis, assembly GCF_017654675.1. Classification (NCBI taxonomy): domain Eukaryota; kingdom Metazoa; phylum Chordata; class Amphibia; order Anura; family Pipidae; genus Xenopus; species Xenopus laevis. Next base: position 158,463,234 of record NC_054372.1, on the reverse strand, counting down.
ATCAGCATATTAAAGCAATATAATGCAAAATGCCCCACTGGCAGATTAAGACCCATGGGCAAAGAGTTAAATAATATAAATATCCAGTATATTTATCTTTTTGACATTAGGGCAGTATGGTCACAATCCCTAGGGTCAGTTTAAAACCGTACAATGCCTTGAGCTGTCAAAAGTGAATGATTACTATTACACACGAATATAAGCTTCACACCACTAACTTCATGGTTCAGATGAATGCCATTAGAAATGTGTAATTAAGGTATCCTGGTGTTTAGCAAAGGCTACAGTCAGATCAGGCTGAGAAACACCTGACCACTCACCTCTGTTCATCACTTGGGTGTCTGCACCCGGAGTCACTGGGGTATATTTATCCAAAAGTGAATTAGAGATCGCCACAGTCCTCTAGAATGACATTCTGCCACTCTCCATTCATTTCTTTGGGATTTTTAAGGGTGAAAGTGAAAGTGAAAAAGCAACTTTTCGGACACACGCCCAAAATTGACGCGGGATAAAAATATATCTCATAGTTCATCTCATCTCTCACTGAATTAGAAGATATGTTTTTCTTGTTAAATTGAATCTGGCCCAGGGATTGTTTTACCACCAATATATCAAGTACATGCTACTCTTTTATTATTACAGAAAAATATTTTTTACTTATACTAAGGGGCAAATTCCCTAGCCAGTGAAAATTTGCCAGTGACAGCTTTCCAGCCATCGCAACACTCCGCCAGGTGTAAATTCGATTGGACAACGGTAATTCACTAAAGTGCGAAGTTGCGTCCAGGGAGCCGAACACTGGCAAATTTTCACTAGCGTTACTTCAGCAAATAAAGCGAAGATGCGCTAGCGTTGCCTAATTTTCATATGGTGGAAAATGATAAAGTTACATGGATGTATATGTTGAAGCAAATACATTACATTACACAAGTCCAGAGAACCTTAAAGGGATACTGTCATGGGAAAACATGTTTCAAACATGCATCAGTTAATAGCGATACTCCAGCAGGAATTCTGCAATGAAATCCATTTTTCAAAAGAGCAAACAGATTTTTCTATATTCAATTTTGAAATCTGACATGGGGCTAGACATATTGTCAGTTTCCCAGCTGCCCCCAGTCATATGACTTGTGCTCTGATAAACTCTTGTGACTCTAAGTTCTAAGTTGGAGTTGGAGTGATTCCCCCCCCCCTCAGCAGCCTAACAACAGAACAATGGGAAAAATGGGAAGGTAACCAGATAGCAGCTCACTAACACAAGATAGCAGCAGGAGTCCTTCAGCATTAGAAACTGACAGGTTGTCTTCCTGCATTAAAAACTGTCAGTTTTAGTTACTTCAAGTAGTGTTTAGTTACTTCAAGTAACAATTATTTGCAAAAGCAGATCTTTCAGCGAAAAACAATCAGCATGACCTAAAGGTAACTTTTAGGGGCAGATTCACTAAGGTTCAAATAGTAAATTCTAATTCTAATTTTCAAATTGGTTTTTGGTCAAAACTCACAATTTCGAATTTAAAACTGCTGACTCAAATTTGAATGTGAGATTTTTAACACTTCAACCCTGGAAACAGTTCTTATTCAATACTTGAAACCTAAAACCAGCAGAGTTCATGTAGAAGTCAATGGCAGAGGTCCATTGAACCCTTTGAAGATGTTAATAGCCTTCCAGACCTTCAAGTTTTGTTTTTAAAACTTCCATTCGAGTTGTGAGTACATATCGAATTTATTCAAGTTAAAAAAATTCACATAACTCGGGTAAAAGTCAACCTTTGATTGATTAATATTTTGAAAAGAAAATTTTTAGTGTCAGTATCATTTTAAAATTGAAAAAAAAAAAAAAAGAAACGAGAAACTGTAAATCAATTAATCTGCCTTTGTGTTTAGCCAAACCAAATTTTAATTATTAAAGGACATGTCAACTCAAAAACATTTTTAATAAAAGAAAACACATTTATAAGTAACTTTCCAATATGGCTTTATTAAAAATTCTTAGTGCTTTAACCCTTTCCCTGCCAGCCGTTTTGTCCTAGATGCGAACATCTACTGCCAAGCAGTTTTTAGATATTTTGCACTCTTTCACTTTAAGGGCCTTTCCTGGGGTGGTCTTTTAGTTAACCCAGGAAAACAATATATTGTTTTTTTCAGGACAACCTGAACTTTCACAATATGCAAGAATTTTGGTGTAATTCTACTTCTGTAAAAAAATATTGGATTCTAAGTGTCAAATAAAATGAAAAAAATCATGTTGCACGAAGAACAATCACATATATCAGAAACATCATTCATTTTATGTACGAGAACACAGCCGATTTAGAAAGGTCTATGTCTCCTGAACGCGACAATACCAAATATATATAGTTTTATGGAGATTTCTCACTTGTATAGCTCAAAATCTACAAGCAGTACACAACCAAATTTCCAAAGCAACACTCCCCAAACGGCATACTTTTGATTTCAAGGCCAAACATTCCGCTAACAGTAGGTTTACCCTAGAAAACTACCCATTACTAGAAAGAACAGATTCTGGTGAATCAAAAATGGGTAGAAATATCTTTGTACTCCAAACCACCAAGTTGCAATTGTTTCCTAAAGTTATAATGTTTTATAGAAATTGGTGAATATTTTGAAAAATGACCTCAAAGCTTCCACTCTACAGCAACATATCTCCCACACATCATTAGGTATCAATGTAAAACACCCCAAATATAAAATCCTGGGTCCACTGAACAGTTTGATGCCCAATATGAATAGATGTACCCAAGCACGTAGCATAGGAGGCCCCAAAAGGAAGACCCCCCGTTTGTTCTGTCATTTCAGATACTGCAAAATCAACACATTTACATCGTTTTGGGGGCGGCAAAGGTAGAAAAAAGTATGTTCACCCCAGAAAACCATATATTTTCGGAAAGTACACATTCCCCTGAATCCAAAATGGGTATGCATGTCTTTGCACTCCAAAGTACCAAGCGGCAAACCATTCCTAAATTTGGTGATTTTGGCGACATTTCCAAAAATCACCTAAAAATTTCTACCCTGCAGCATCGTATTACCCACATACTTTTAGGTATCAAGAGAAATCACCCTAAATATGAAAGCCTAGGGTCCTCTGAACAGTTTGATGCCCAATATGTATAGGTGTACCCAAGCAAGTGGCATATAGGGCCTGAAAAGGAAGACCCCCATATGGTCTGTCATTTCAGATACTTCAAAATCAACACATTTACATCGTTTGGGGGCGGCAAAGATAGAAAAAGTACGTTCACCCCAGAAAACCATATATTTTTGGAAAGTACACATTCCCCTGAATCCAAATTGGGTATGCATGTCTTTCTACGCCAAAGTACCAAGCCGCAAACTATTCCTAAATTTGGTGATTTTGGTGACATTTCCAAAAATCACCTCAAAATATCTACCCTGCAGCATCGTATTACCCACATACTTTTAGGTATCAAGAGAAATCACCCCAAATATGAAAGCCTGGGTCCTCTGAACAGTTTGATGCCCGATATGTATAGGTGTACCCAAGCACGTGGCATACAGGGGCCCCAAAAGGAAGACCCCCATATAGTCTGTCATTTCAGGTACTGCAAAATCAACACATTTACATCGTTTTGGGGGGGCAAAAGTAGAAAACAGTAAGTTCACCCCAGAAAACCATATATTTTCGGAAAGTACACATCCCACGAATTCAAATTGGGTATGCATGTCTTTCTACGCCAAAGTACCAAGCCGCAAATCATTCCTAAATTTGGTGATTTTGGTGACATTTCCAAAAATCACCTCAAAATATCTACCCTGCAGCATCGTATTACCCACATACTTTTAGGTATCAAGAGAAATCACCCCAAATATAAAAGCCTAGGGTCCTCTGAACAGTTTGATGCCCGATATGTATAGGTGTACCAAGCACGTGGCATACAGGGCCCCAAAAGGAAGACCCCCATATAGTCTGTCATTTCAGGTACTGCAAAATCAACACATTTACATCGTTTTGGGGGGGCAAAAGTAGAAAACAGTAAGTTCACCCCAGAAAACCATATATTTTCGGAAAGTACACATCCCCACGAATCTAAATTGGGTATGCATGTCTTTCTACGCCAAAGTACCAAGCCGCAAATCATTCCTAAATTTGGTGATTTTGGTGACATTTCCAAAAATCACCTCAAAATATCTACCCTGCAGCATCGTATTACCCACATACTTTTAGGTATCAAGAGAAATTAACCCCAAATATGAAAGCCTAGGGTCCTCTGAACAGTTTGATGCCCGATATGTATAGGTGTACCCAAGCACGTGGCATACAGGGGCCCCAAAAGGAAGACCCCCATATAGTCTATCATTTCAGGTACTGCAAAATCAACACGTTTACATCGTTTTGGGGGGGCAAAGTAGAAAACAGTAAGTTCACCCCAGAAAACCATATATTTTCGGAAAGTACACATTCCCACGAATCAAATTGGGTATGCATGTCTTTCTACCCAAAGTACCAAGCCGCAAACCATTCCTAAATTTGGTGATTTTGGTGACATTTCCAAAAATCACCTCAAAATATCTAACCTGCAGCATCGTATTACCCACATACTTTTAGGTATCAAGAAAATCACCCCAAATATGAAAGCCTAGGGTCCTCTGAACAGTTTGATGCCCAATATGTATAGGTGTACCCAAGCACGTGGCATTACAGGGGCCCAAAAGAAGACCCCACATATAGTCTGTCATTTCAGGTACTGCAAAATCAAACACTATACATTTTTTGGGTGGGGCAAAAGCTAGAAAACAGTAAGTTCACCCCAGAAAACCATATATTTTCGGAAAGTACACATTCCCACGAATCCTAAATTGGTATGCATGTCTTTCTACACCAAAGTACCCCCCCCCCCCCCCCCCCCCCCCCCCCCCCCCCCCCCCCCCCCCCCCCCCCCCCCCCCCCCCCCCCCCCCCCCCCCCCCCCCCCCCCCCCCCCCCCCCCCCCCCTGCAGCATCGTATTACCCACATACTTTTAGGTATCAAGAGAAATCACCCCAAATATGAAAGCCTGGGTCCTCTGAACAGTTGATGCCCATATGTATAGGTGTACCCAAGCACGTGGCGTATAGGGGCCCCAAAAGGAAGACCCCCATATGGTCTGTCATTTCAGGTACTGCAAAATCAACACATTTACATTGTTTTGAGGGGGGCAAATGTAGAAAAAAGTAAGTTCACCCCAGAAAACCATATATTTTCGGAAAGTACACATTCCCACGGATCTAAATTGGGTATGCATGTCTTTGTACTCCAAAGTACCAAGCCGCAAACCATTCCTAAATTTGGTGATTTTGGGGACATTTCCAAAAATGACTTCAAAATATCTACCCTGCAGCATCGTATTACCCACATACTTTTAGGTATCAAGACAAATCACCCCAAATATGAAAGCCTGGGGTCCTCTGAACAGTTTGATGCCCAACATGTATAGGTGTACCCAAGCACGTGGTGTATAGGGGCCCCAAAAGGAAGACCCCCATATGGTCTGTCATTTCAGGTACTGCAAAATCAACACATTTACATTGTTTTGAGGGGGGCAAATGTAGAAAAAAGTAAGTTCACCCCAGAAAACCATATATTTTCGGAAAGTACACATTCCCACGGATCTAAATTGGGTATGCATGTCTTTGTACTCCAAAGTACCAAGCCGCAAACCATTCATAAATTTGGTGATTTTGGGGACATTTCCAAAAATGACTTCAAAATATCTACCCTGCAGCATCGTATTACCCACATACTTTTAGGTATCAAGACAAATCACCCCAAATATGAAAGCCTGGGGTCCTCTGAACAGTTTGATGCCCAATATGTATAGGTGTACCCAAGCACGTGGCGTATAGGGGCCCCAAAAGGAAGACCCCCAAATGGTCTGTCATTTCAGGTACTGCAAAATCAACACATTTACATTGTTTTGAGGGGGGCAAATGTAGAAAAAAGTAAGTTCACCCCAGAAAACCATATATTTTCGGAAAGTACACATTCCCACGAATCTAAATTGGGTATGTATGTCTTTTGACTCCATAGCACCAAGCTGCAAACCATTCCTAAATTTGGTGACTTTGGTGACATTTCCAAAAATCACCTCAAAATTTCCAACATGCAGCATCGTATTTCCCACATACGTTTAGGTATCAAGACAAATCACCCCAAATATGAAAGCCTAGGGTCCTCCTGAACAGTTGATGCCCAATATGTATAGGTGTACCCAAGCACATGGCATATAGGGGCCCCAAAACAAGACCCCCATATGGTCTGTCATTTCAGGTACTGAAAAATTAACACATACATAGTTTTGGGGGGGAGCAAAGGCAGATAAGAGTACATTCATCCCAGAAAACCATATATTTTCGGAAAGTACACATTTCCACAAATCCAAATTGGGTATGCATGTCTTTGTACTCCAAAGTACCAAGTCGCAAGCCTTTCCTAAATTTGGCGATAAAAGCAACAGTTTTTACATTTCTGAAAATTGCCTAAACATATTGCAATTGGCCGCATTTATCTCACCCAATTTCTTACATAAAATTGTAAAACACCATAAATACTGATGCCAAGGGTCTACTGAACAGTTTGATGCCCAATATGCATAGATATACCAAGGCAGCTGGCATGTACGGACCCTAAATTAAAATAGTGCATATGAGTTTTCTCCGCTGCCAATTCGCCTTCTGTGAACATAGACCCTTGACTTCATATTATGTGCCTCAAGACCCTCCTAACAGCAAAAACCCCCCCCCCAAAACATATATTTTTGGAAAGTACACATTCTGACGAATCCAACACAGATAAAGATCTCTTTCTACACCAAACTACCAAACTGCAAAGCTTTTCTAAACATAGAGGTTTTTACAACATTTCTGAAAATCGGCCTAAAAATGTTGCAGTTTTCTGCATTTATCTCACACAGTGTTTTACGTACAAAGAAAAATCACCCTAAATATGGACGTCAGAGGTCTACTGAATAGTTTGATGACCAATATGCATAGCTTTACCAAAGTATGTGGTGTGTACGGACCCAGAATGAAAAATGTGCATATGAATTTTCAAGCCGGCCAACTCATCTGCTGAAAAGAGAACCCCAACTGTGCGTTATGTGCCGTAAGACCCCCAAACTGTAAAAAAAAACCTAGAAAACCACATATTTTGGAAAGTACATATTCTGACAGATCAAACAAAGTAAAATATATATTTCTATACCAAAGCACCAAACAGCAAAACAATACTAAAGATACATAAGCAAAACAGAACAGAATATTCAATAAAAAAATCACAGAAAAAGCAAAAATAATAAAATGACAGCAAATAAATATAATTATGCAGGTGTATACTCTTGCAAAGGAGTGTGTGTATATATGTGAGTATTGGTGTGGGTATATGGTTATACAAATATACAAATATAGTGGGGGAAAGAAGTGAGAAATTGAAGAAAGTAAAAAAAAAACAAGTTTGATAAAAACAAAGTGTAATAAAGTAAATTTTGTACCTGGGGATAGGCAAAGTCTCCCCCTCTCGAACACCACTGGAGGTCCGCAGCAGGAAGGCTCCCAGGCAGATCAGCACCAGCAGAGAAGAAGGGGGGCGGTGCTGGGAGGCAGGATTTCTTACCCCAGAAGCAGCCACGTGTCAGCTGACGTTGGCGCTGCTTGGGGGTCACGTGGGGGAATGATCGTGGGGCCAGCAGGCGACTGAGGACCCGAACTCGTTGCCTAAGGGACTGGCAAGTCATCTGCGGCTTTTCCCAGCAGCGCGATCACAGAAGAAAAGAAAGTTGGCTGAAACCCGACACAGTAAGTGTGTGTGGGTCGGCGCATCTTGGGGTCGGGTGGGGGGTCGATCGGTGGGGCCAGCAGGGGGCCGAGGACCGGGTGCTCGTTGCCTAGGGGGTTGCAAAGTGATCTGCGGCTGTTTCCTTCCCCTGCGAGCCGCAGATCACACTAGAAAGCTGGAAATTCCAAACAACGTACGAGGTACGTGTTTGGCAGTCTGAGCCCTTGCCTGCCAGAACGTACAGCGTACGTGCTTGGCAGGCAAAGGGTTAAAAGTTATTTGTAAATGCAGAATTTGCTTAACTCCTGGTTGTTACTTTTTTAAACAATATTGCAAAGGCCACTCTTCTCCAGCAAAGTCAGGTCTATCAATCCGTTGGCTTGTGTAACATTTCTTTAACCCTTTAAGTGCCACAGAACGTAGAATCTACGTTCTGTGGATCAAAGGACCAAAGTGCCACAGATCGTAGATTCTACGTTCTGCAGCACTTCCGGGTTTGCGAGCGGAGGAGCGGCTGTTAGAGCCGCTCGCTCCGCTCCTTCACGATCCCCTGCCCCTAGACAACGAGCAGAGCAGGGGATCGTGTGGCCCCTGGGGCGCGATCGCCCAGGGGCCCCAAAGCAGCAGCAGGGACGCGTTTCCTATGCGTCCTGCTGCTGCCTGCGCTGCACTTCCGCCCAGCTCCGCCCCCACATGGCTGATGACCGTTGGAGCTGCAGATCTGCTGCGTGGAGCCCTCTCTCATCGATCTGAGGCATCTACCCCAGGTAAGTGTAACATTTACACACACAAAAACACACAAACACACCAACACACACTTATTACAGTAATATACACTTACATTCACACTTACACACACTCACACATAGATTTTTGGGGATTGGGGGGGTCACACACACTCACAGCACCCATGTACACTTGCACACGCGCACACGCGCAAATAACATGCAATTTACCCGTTGTGCACACGCATATGTACATATATGGCTTTGTGGCTTTTTTTTTTTTTTTCTTATCGCATCGTCTCTTTTTGGGCTAAAAAAAATGTTTTATTGCCGTTCCGAATAGCGTATTCGCTAACCGTACTGTGCAATAGCATTTGTATGTTATTTTGGTGGTTATATTGCAATTTTGGGTATTTTGGTGCATTTTTAGCCATTTTATTGAATTTTTAGCCATTTTATTGCATTTTCAGCTCTGCATTTGTGTTGTTCACTTGTTTCTGTCCGTATAATCGATTTGGCCCAGCTAAAATATTCAAACGGTAATTCTGGTGGCCGATTACACTAGTGTGAAAAAAAAAGCATTGATTTTTGTGGTTTTATTAGTTTTTGGTGATTTATTTGCATTTCACACTGTTCTGTGTTATTTTGTTTTGCCTATGTAAATTTTATCTACTATATATCCATTTGTGGGTCTCTGTGCGCCACATAGTTTGGTATATCTATGCATATTGGGCATCAAAGTGTTCAGTAGACCCCTGGCGTTCATATTTAGGATGTTTTATGCTGATACGTTACGAAATGTGGGGCACATAATGGGGTAAAATTCAAGCTTTGTGACGATTTTCAGAAATTTGATAAAAACCGTTATGTTCAGCATTGCTTTGCAGTTTGGCAGTTTGCAGTAGAAACACTTATTTACCCATTTTGGATTCGTCAGAATGTGTACTTTCTGAAAATATATGGTTTTCTGGGGTCTCTGTACTGTTAGGGGGTCTAATGTCGCATATTACACACACCAGGTGCTTATATTGCAGCAGCCAGCGTGTCAGCTGTGAAAATGTCTATACATATTGTCATTTGGGGGTCTCTGTGCGCCACATACTTTGGTATATCTATGCATATTGGGCATCAAAGTGTTCAGTAGACCCCTGGCGCTCATATTTAGGATGTTTTATGCTGATAAGCTACGAAATGTGGGGCATATAATGGGGTAAAATTCAAGCTTTGTGACGATTTTCAGAAATTTGATAAAAACCGTTATGTTCAGCATTGCTTTGCAGTTTGGCAGTTTGCAGTAGAAACACTTATTTACCCATATTGGATTCGTCAAAATGTGTACTTTCTGAAAATATATGGTTTTCTGGGGTCTCTGTGCTGTTAGGTGGTCTAATGTCGCATAATACACACACCGGGTGGTTATATTGCAGCAGCCAGCGCGTCAGCCGTGAAAATGTCTATACATATTGTCATTTGGGGGTCTCTGTGCGCCACATAGTTTGGTATATCTATGCATATTGGGCATCAAAGTGTTCAGTAGACCCCATGCGCTCATATTTAGGATGTTTTATGCTGATAAGTTACGAAATGTGGGGCATATAATGGGGTAAAATTCAAGCTTTGTGACGATGTTCAGAAATTTGATAAAAACCGTTACGTTCAGCATTGCTTTGCAGTTTGACAGTTTGCAGTAGGAACACATATTTACCCATATTGGATTCGTCAAAATGTGTACTTTCTGAAAATATATGGTTTTCTGGGGTCTCTGTACTGTTAGGGGGGTCTAATGTCGCATATTACACACACCAGGTGCTTGTATTGCAGCAGCCAGCGCGCATCAGCCGTGAAAATGTATACACTATTGTCATTTGGGGGTCTCTGTGCGCCACATAGTTTGGTATATCTATGCATATTGGGCATCAAAGTGTTTAGTAGACCCCTGGCGTTCATATTCAGGATGATTTATGCTGATAAGTTACGAAATGTGGGGCATATAATGGGGTAAAATTCAAGCTTTGTGACGATTTTCAGAAATTTGATAAAAACCGTTACGTTCAGCATTGCTTTGCAGTTTGACAGTTTGCAGTAGGAACACATATTTACCCATATTGGATTCGTCAGAATGTGTACTTTCCGAAAATATATGGTTTTCTGGGGTCTCTGTACTGTTAGGGGGTCTAATGTCGCATATTACACACACCGGGTGCTTATATTGCAGCAGCCAGCGCGCGTCAGCCGTGAAAATGTATATACACTATTGTCATTTGGGGGTCTCTGTGCGCCACATAGTTTGGTATATCTATGCATATTGGGCATCAAAGTGTTTAGTAGACCCCTGGCGTTCATATTCAGGATGATTTATGCTGATAAGTTACGAAATGTGGGGCATATAATGGGGTAAAATTCAAGCTTTGTGACGATTTTCAGAAATTTGATAAAAACCGTTACGTTCAGCATTGCTTTGCAGTTTGACAGTTTGCAGTAGGAACACATATTTACCCATATTGGATTCGTCAGAATGTGTACTTTCCGAAAATATATGGTTTTCTGGGGTCTCTGTACTGTTAGGGGGGTCTAATGTCGCATATTACACACACCGGGTGCTTATATTGCAGCAGCCAGCGCGCGTCAGCTGTGAAAATGTATACACTATTGTCATTTGGGGGTCTCTGTGCGCCACATAGTTTGGTATATCTATGCATATTGGGCATCAAAGTGTTTAGTAGACCCCTGGCGTTCATATTCAGGATGTTTTAGGCTGATAAGTTACGAAATGTGGGGCATATAATGGGGTAAAATTCAAGCTTTGTGACGATTTTCAGAAATTTGATAAAAACCGTTATGTTCAGCATTGCTTTGCAGTTTGGCAGTTTGCAGTAGAAACGCTTATTTACCCATATTGGATTCGTCAGAATGTGTACTTTCTGAAAATATATGGTTTTCTGGGGTCTCTGTACTGTTAGGTGGTCTAATGTCGCATAATACACACACCGGGTGGTTATATTGCAGCAGCCAGCGCGTCAGCCGTGAAAATGTCTATACATATTGTCATTTGGGGGTCTCTGTGCCCCACATAGTTTGGTATATCTATGCACATTGGGCATCAAACTGTTTAGTAGACCCCTATGTTTATATTTAGGATGCTTTATGCTGGTAATGATACATGGACAATACGATGCTGGAAAGTTGAAGCTTTGAGGCAATTTTCAGAATATTTTACCAAAACCGCCAAATTTGGCAAAGCCTTGCGACTCAGTAGTTTGGGGCAGAAAGGCATGGGTACCCATTTTAGATTCTGTATAATGTGTACTTTCCAAAAATATATGGGTTTGGGGGGTAAACATATATTTCTGTGTTTTTACCCCACAAAAATGCAGTCAATGTGTTGATTTTTCATTAGCTGAAGTTACCCACAGGACTATTTGTATGCGCTAACTTCATTTTGGGGCCTCTAACTGCCATATACTTTGGTAAACCTATGCACAGTGGGCACCAAACTGTTTGGAGGACCCCTGGCAATCATATTTAGGGTGTTTTTTTTTGGTGCCGTAACAATACATGGGTGATATGGTGCTGAGAAGTTGAAGCTTTGAGGCAATTTTCAGATATTTCACCAAAACCGACAATTGTGGGAAAGCCTTGCGACTCAGTAGTTTGGAGCAGAAAGGCATGGGTATCCATTTTAGATTCTGTAGAATGTGTACTTTCCAAAAATATATGGGTTTGGGGGGTAAACATATATTTCTGTGTTTTTACCCCACAAAAATGCAGTCAATGTGTTGATTTTTCATTAGATGAAGTTACCCACAGGACTATTTGTATGCGCTAACTTCATTTTGAGGCCTCTAACTGCCAGATACTTTGGTAAACCTATGAACAATGGCCACCAAACTGTTTGGAGGAACCCTGGCAATCATATTTAGGGTGTTTTTTCTTGGTGCCGTAACGATACATGGGTGATATGGTACTGAGAAGTTGAAGCTTTGAGGCAATTTTCAGATATTTCACCAAAACCGACAATTGTGGGAAAGCCTTGCGACTCAGTAGTTTGGAGCAGAAAGGCATGGGTACCCATTTTAGATCCGGTAGAATGTGTACTTTCCAAAAATATATGGGTTTTGGGGGGTAAACATATATTTCTGTGTTTTTACCCCACAAAAATGCAGTCAATGTGTTGATTTTTCATTAGCTGAAGTTACCCACTGGACTTTTTGTATGCACTAACTTCATTTTGGGGCCTCTAACTGCCATATACTTTGGTAAACCTATGCACAGTGGGCACCAAACTGTTTGGAGGACCCCTGGCAATCATATTTAGGGTGTTTTTTTTTGGTGCGTAACGATACATGGGTGATATGGTGCTGAGAAGTTGAAGCTTTGAGGCAATTTTCAGATATTTCACCAAAACCGACAATTGTGGGAAAGCCTTGCGACTCAGTAGTTTGGAGCAGAAAGGCATGGGTATCCATTTTAGATTCTGTAGAATGTGTACTTTCCAAAAATATATGGGTTTGGGGGGTAAACATATATTTCTGTGTTTTTACCCCACAAAAATGCAGTCAATGTGTTGATTTTTCATTAGATGAAGTTACCCACAGGACTATTTGTATGCGCTAACTTCATTTGAGGCCTCTAACTGCCAGATACTTTGGTAAACCTATGAACAATGGCCACCAAACTGTTTGGAGGAACCCTGGCAATCATATTTAGGGTGTTTTTTCTTGGTGCGTAACGATACATGGGTGATATGGTGCTGAGAAGTTGAAGCTTTGAGGCAATTTTCAGATATTTCACCAAAACCGACAATTGTGGGAAAGCCTTGCGACTCAGTAGTTTGGAGCAGAAAGGCATGGGTACCCATTTTAGATTCGGTAGAATGTGTACTTTCCAAAAATATATGGGTTTTGGGGGGTAAACATATATTTCTGTGTTTTTACCCCACAAAAATGCAGTCAATGTGTTGATTTTTCATTAGCTGAAGTTACCCACGGGACTGTTTGTATGCGCTAACTTCATTTTGGGGCCTCTAAATGCCAGATACTTTGGTAAACTTATGAACAATGGCCACCAAAATGTTCAGAGGAACCCTGGCAATCATATTTAGGGTGCTTTTTCTTAGTACGTAATGATACATGGGTGATATGGTGCTGGGAAGTTGAAGCTTTGAGGCAATTTTCAGATATTTCACCAAAACCAACAATTTTGGGAAAGCCTTGCGACTCAGTAGTTTGGAGCAGAAAGGCATGGGTACCCATTTTAGATTCTGTAGAATGTGTTCTTTCCAAAAATATATGGGTTTGGGGGGTAAACATATATTTCTGTGTTTTTACCCCACAAAAATGCAGTCAATGTGTTGATTTCTCATTATATGAAGTTACCCACAGGACTATTTGTATGCGCTAACTTCATTTTGAGGCCTCTAACTGCCAGATACTTTGGTAAACCTATGAACAATGGCTACCAAACTGTTTGGAGGAACCCTGGCAATCATATTTAGGGTGTTTTTTCTTGGTGCGTAACGATACATGGGTGATATGGTGCTGAGAAGTTGAAGCTTTGAGGCAATTTTCAGATATTTCACCAAAACCGACAATTGTGGGAAGGCCTTGCGACTCAGTAGTTTGGAGCAGAAAGGCATGGGTACCCATTTTAGATTCGGTAGAATGTGTACTTTCCAAAAATATATGGGTTTTGGGGGGTAAACATATATTTCTGTGTTTTTACCCCACAAAAATGCAGTCAATGTGTTGATTTTTCATTAGCTGAAGTTACTCACGGGACTGTTTGTATGCGCTAACTTCATTTTGGGGCCTCTAAATGCCAGATACTTTGGTAAACTTATGAACAATGGCCACCAAAATGTTCAGAGGAACCCTGGCAATCATATTTAGGGTGCTTTTTCTTAGTACGTAATGATACATGGGTGATATGGTGCTGGGAAGTTGAAGCTTTGAGGCAATTTTCAGATATTTCACCAAAACCGACAATTTTGGGAAAGCCTTGCGACTCAGTAGTTTGGAGCAGAAAGGCATGGGTACCCATTTTAGATTCTGTAGAATGTGTTCTTTACAAAAATATATGGGTTTGGGGGGTAAACATATATTTCTGTGTTTTTACCCCACAAAAAATGCAGTCAATGTTTTGATTTCTCAGTAGCTGAAGTAAAGTCCTGAACAATTTGGATGCGCTAACTTCATATTTGTGTCTCTAAATGCCAGATACTTTGGTAAACCTATGCATAATTGGTATCAAACTGTTCAGTGGACCCCTGGCAATCATATTTCAGGTGCTTTTTCTTGGTACGTAATATAGTTTGGGATATGCAGAGCAGCAAAATAAAACCTTTGAAATGATTTTTCAAAATTTTGAATTTTATTTTGAAAAACCACTATGTTCAGACAAGCTTTTCTGTTTGGTAGTTGGGAGTAGAGAGACATAGTTACCCATTTTGTAATCGGCAGAATGTGTACTTTTCAAAAATGTATGGTTTTCTGGGGTAAACCTATGGTTTCAGGATTTTTTGCCTTGGAATCTAAAGCATGCCGTTTTCTGCCTTAGTGCTTTCAAAATTCAGTAATATACTGCCGGGAGTTTTTGCTGTACAGAAATCCTAAATCTCCCTAAAACTATACATATCTGGTATTGGCACGTTCGAGAGACATAAGGCTTTCCAAATACGTTGGATTTTCATCTGTAAAATGAAATATTTTTCTGGTATAAATTGATATACGATGAAAAATGGTAATTTTTCATTTTTTTTTGTTATTTAGCACTATAAATTTTTTTGCACAGGTGGAAATACATGAAAACTCAGGCAGATTTAGAAAGCTCAGTTTCTACCGAAAAAAACAATGTATAATTTTCCTAGGTAAACTATAGGTTTCCCCTCAGAAAATGCCCCTAAAGTGAGAGAGCACAAAATGCTTAAAAACGGCTGGCATTTCGCGTAACCAAAATGTGAAATTCTGCTGGCACTTAAAGGGTTAAAAGCCAGAACCACCAGGGCAGAGAATCGGAAGAGACAAGCACTGCTTTCAATAGCAATACATTTAAAAATAACTTAAAAAACATTCTGAATCTATAGTGCAAAGTTGCTTACGCTTATGTTTTTTTTTATTAGGCAAGACATATTTTTTAGGTTGACATATCCTTTAAAGCCATATGACTTCACTACTTTGGACTAAGCGAAAGTATTATCAAATGGGAAACAAAGCCCACACTTTACTAGCCAACCAGTTAAGAAGGCGAGCCAGGCAGTCCCAAATTTTAACTATCTGCCCCAGCAACGGGGAGGCCACCCACAACCCCATTCAAATTCCGCAAGCTTTCCATTCCTATTACTCCACACTATATAATCTGTTTCCGCCCTCCTCCCGAGCCACCGATACCAAATCGCAATATCTTGCTCAGTTCTTAGAGGGGTGCCGCTTACCCAAACTGACCGAAGAGGACCTAGAGAAATTAAACAAGGAGATTACAGGGGATGAGGTTATTGATGTTCTCAAAGCTATCCCTCTCCACAAATCTCCAGGGCCTGACGGATTCACTAATACTTATTACAAAGTCTTTCAGGATACCCTTGCCCCTATTCTGGCTGAGCTCTTTAACGCCTTCCTGCAGGGCAAAGAACAAATTCCTACCTCTATGCTTTCCTCATATATAACGGTACTTCCCAAGGAGGGCAAGGATCTGACACAGTGCGGAAGCTATAGGCCTATAGCGCTTTTAAATTGTGACTTGAAAATATTCACTAAAATACTGGCTCAGCGCCTAGCCCCACTCTTGCCCAGACTGATAGATTCTGATCAAGTGGGTTTTGTGATGGGACGGCAAGCTGGTGATAACACTCGCAGGGCCATTGATCTTATTGATATTATTCAATCATGGGGCGCTCCGTCTGTTGTTTTGAGTTTGGATGCGGAGAAAGCCTGTCGATTCGACAGGCTGGATTGGGCATATATGACTAGGCTACTCCAACATATGGGATTTTGCGGGCCTTTCCTCCAGGCTATCAAATCATTATATACGACCCCCTCTGCCTATCTGAAATTGAATGGTGATGCTGGCATGCCTATCCATATTAGGAATGGTACACGGCAGGGCTGCCCACTTTCTCCTCTGCTTTATGCCCTCAGCATAGAACCGTTGGCTGCCAAAATAAGGGACCACCCAGACATTGCAGGAATTACAGTGGGGTCCGACACATATAAGATATCAATTTTCGCTGATGATGTCCTGCTCACTCTCAGTAATCCTTCCATCACCCTGCCTAATCTACACCACACGTTACAGGAATATAGCTTAGTGGCAGGATACAAGATCAACTGGGCTAAATCGGAGGCTCTCATGTTTCACATAGGTGGTCAGGCTAAAAGGGCGCTCCAGGAGGCTTTCCGTTATAAGTGGCAGACATCACACATAAACTACCTAGGAGTTAAACTGACATCACATTATCGCCAGTTATACCAAGCGAATTTTGTGCCTCTGGTAGATCGGATTCGGAAAGACATGCAGGATTGGGGGTCCCATAGTGTATCTTGGTTTGGGCGTATAGCCGCTGTCAAAATGACAGTGCTTCCTAAACTTTTATACTTGTTTGAAACCATACCAGTTCACCTCCCTGTCACTAAATTAGGCCATATTCAGAAATTGATACTTAAATACATATGGGGAGCGGCGAAACCCAGATTGCCGCGTTCAGTGCTTTTAGCGCGGGGCGGCATCAGGGGGGCCTTGCGGTACCAGACATAAGCAAATATTACGAGGCTTCACACCTGCGCCAAACTCTGGCCTGGTTACAACCTCAGGCGCCTACTAAGTGGGCACGATTGGAAGCCACATGGACCCTCCCCTACCATATCAGCAACCTGATCTTAACTAACCACCCTAGAGTCCAGCTATCAGCACTGGCCCCGAAGCCTATAACTTTCACCCTCTCGATTTGGAAACGTTGTATACAGAAATACCGGATTAGCAAATACCCTTCTGCCTTACTGTTGCTCTCTGCTAATCCGGACTTCCAGCCTGGCCAAGGGCCATCATACCAATTGGATTGGGCGGCCCATGCGTTTCATAGGATACATGATTTTATTAAACCGCTGAGGAAGCAGTTATACACATACGACGAATTGTTTAAAAAATGTAGTTGGAACACGGGGAAAAAGTTGGAATATCTCCAGATTAAACATTACATTACATCTTTGTTTGGGCAACATCCTCAGCTACAGCTGTCTCCATTTGAGAGAATATTAGGTGGTGGTTTCCCTTACAAGGGGCTGATCTCACAATTATATAGCCTACTCAATGCCATCCCGGACGATCCATTCCCTAAGCACACTTATATGCAATATTGGGAAAAAGCTTGGGGGAGGGAATGGTCCCATTCCCAATGGGGGAGGATGTGGGAGAACGCACGGAAAATGACGGTGTGCACCCAGCAGAAAGAGAGCATTTCTAAAACAATGATGAAGTGGTATCTCACCCCGGACCGCCTCTCTAAAATGTTTGCTCAATGCAGTCCTATGCGCTGGAGGGGCTGCCTACAAAAGAGCACTCTATTTCATGTTTTATGGGATTGTCCGAAACTAACACTTTTTTGGAAGGATGTTGTTCAGCTGATAACGAGGGTTTTTAAGAAATCTCTGGATATTGAGATGCCCCATTTGCTATTAGCCCTCCCTGTCACTGGTATAGGTAATGCTGGTCAAAGGTGGGTTAACCAGGTGTCGACGGTAGCACGGTTGGCTATCACCTCCAAATGGAAGTCCCCTGCCCTTCCCACTATTCGGGAGGTTATTTCTAGGCTTGACAGTAATAAGAAATTTGAGGAAATGACCTCCCGAATAAGTAACACATTGCCTTTACATGATAGAGTCTGGGGTAACTGGAACTACTTCCTGACGACTGCAGATGCTCACTCTTACTATAGCTGATGATTCCTTGTGTCTAATTGTACATGTGTAAGGGACTGGCTCCCCGGGCTTGCTCCACCTTGTATACTTGAAGGCATCGAGTAGGGCTGGCTCTTATTTTTTGTTACCCTTTCCCCCACTTGTTTGCTAACTATGATTTTTCTTTCCATGGCTGTGTATTGCATGTAACCAGCGTTTGCTAGTAATATTCCACTGTTACTTACCTTGACTGTCTGGCATCATTGGAACTGTCTGTACTTTTCTTGTTTTTATAAAACTCAATAAAATGCAAGTTACAAAAAAAATCTCTGTACGACTGAATGTGACAACACACAATTTTTTAACATTTTTATAATTTTTATGTTTAACCCTTGCAACCAGATAGCTGATAAAAATTCCAATCTTGAAAGCTTCTAAAAAAAGCTAAATAATTTTAAAAATTAAAACCAAAAATGAAAAAAATACTGTTTCATTGTTCCTGCTTATATCACGCTAAAAGTTAATACAAAGGTGAACTATCCCTTTAAGATTAGAAAACTTTAAAAATGTTACCTTTATCATTCTCTTGCTACCATTAACAAATTATCTTATCAGGTTTCTTGTCACTTGATTG
Source organism: Xenopus laevis (assembly GCF_017654675.1). NCBI lineage: Eukaryota > Metazoa > Chordata > Amphibia > Anura > Pipidae > Xenopus > Xenopus laevis. The sequence goes on along the minus strand of NC_054372.1, from coordinate 158,444,196 downwards.
TTGGTTCCCAATTTTGCCCATCTATTCCTGTTTTCTCACTATACTCTGATGTTCTTTGGGTTTTGCTTTTACAAAAATGATACCAAATTCTAATTCTTCTCCATACACTGATTTCCCATCCCTGTTATCTCAAATCATCAAGTTTCTGTCTGCAATGACCTCTGTTATGAAGAACTTTTAGAGAGTGCTTCCATTAATGTAATGCCTTTCTATAGACACAGTTAATTATTCAGTACCTGCAGTTGTTTCATAGTAATGACCTCTGTGATACTCATTCCTCAGACACATCCTAGATGGTGTCAGTTTAGAAACATAATTGTTAAACATGTTTTTGTTGTTTATAAAAGAGCCACAAACATGAGGTTGTATAATTAGTGCTTTTACTGACATGGTTGAACCATCAAAGCCCTCAAATTCTATTCTATGAAAATACCAAATAAAATGAAGCTTTGAAACCAAGTGCCATACGCTTCACATATCATGTTGGCTGGAGTCAACGAAGAAAAAAACAGCAGGCAGAGGTTTCTTCTGCTTGATCTAACTTACAGTCCATATTGAATTGAATCACAGTGAATGATTACCAGTGAATGATAACCAGCGACAGCAACTTCAATCAGCAACAGAGCAATGGAGAATGAGCAGTGCCCCAGGCACTGTGAGGCAGACAAGCATAACAGAAAAGATGGGCAGTTCTAGAAGTCATTATAAAAGTATCAATCTGCATCATGAAGGAGTTGCTGCATTTCAAAATCCCAATGTATGGGGAACATAATTTTAGACATAATTCCTTGCAATACACTAAGTAAATCCTGTAGGTAAATGTCCTTATTGTAAAAAGTAGCTCTTGTTCACTCAGCTCTCTGTAAAAAAAAAATTAAACTGCCCTAAATTACACTAATTAAACTGGTTACCTTACCATTGTTATTATTATTATTATTATTATTATTAACATGCATTTATATAGCTCCAACATATCTTACAGTGCTGTACATATTGCATTGTTCTGCTTGAGGGAAAGGGAGAGGTTATATCACTTCAACTTTCAGTGCCGCAGTAAACAGATTTAAACACAGGTCACATGGCTGACGGCACCTGGGAAACTAACAGCCTTTCTATCCCCATGTCAAATTTCAAAATGAAATATTAAAAAAATCTGTTTGCTCTTTTGAAAAATGGATTTCAGCAAGATTCTTTTGGAGGAGCAACATTGACTATTATTGTAAAAAGATGTTTTCCAAATTATTTTAGACAATCCCAGAGGAACTAATTTACACATATTTTTCTCTGGATAAATTGCATCCAGATCTGCATATTTTTCAAATGAATTTCTCATGATATTGTTATGTTCAGACAGATGTAGCACTGCGAATAGTATTATCTTCATTATATCAAAGTACAACAGTACTACTCAGTAATAAACTTGTAACCTCTAAAAATAAAAGAGTTATGTGATGTAATGCTCATGTTCGGGTAACTGAAATTGTGCCGATGCCTGAAAAAAGATGGTGTATTGCGGATATTATTCCAATTAATTGTAAAATGTGAGATGGTTACATTTGCAGAACTAATGGCAAGAATGGTTAGAATCACATGTGTCTACAGAATGGATAGATTAAGACAGTGTATGAAAAATTTGAATTACTCTTTTAACAGTCTACTTTTTCACAAATAAGAGCAAGAGAGGGCCTTTTCCACTGTCAGATTTTTTTTAATTCATATATTTTAATTGCAAAAAGTTCCTACAAAAAATTTAAAAAACAACTTTATATGTAATGCACGATTCAGTTCAAATAACCTACATATTTTTTCTCTTATAACTGTTTTCAGCAAAATACTGGGTTTTGCTTAAATTCCCACGTTTGATTTTGCTGTAGCATTGGTTTGCACTTTGTAAGGCAAAGATAAAATGAAGAATTGTATTGTACTGGCAACACATTGACTGACAGTGCTGGGTACAGTTCCAAGTTTCCATTGCAATGTAGGTCTGTTCTTTACTGTTGCTGCAATTATAAGGAAGGGCCTAGGGAAATATTTTTGTTATTATAACATGCTAATTAAATGGTGGAGTGCAGAAGATTACTGTAAATGGAATATTCTCATAATGGACTCAGGTTGTTTGTAAGTACCTTACTGATAAGCACTGAGCCTAATCCTTTTAGCTTATTACTGGCAATGATATAAATGCAGAAAGCCGTGGAGAGAACACTCGGTACCCTGTATTTTAAATTCAAAGCAGCAGTCGCATACAGCATTCCTTCCCATGACTATAAAGAAACATCACAAGGTCATACTTGCATTAAGCATGGAAAATGCTTTTAAAAAAAAGTTTACTAATACAAGCAGATGTTTTACTTTTAAGGGTGAATAAGGTCACTTGTAGTGGTGGGCGAATAAATTTGGCGAAACAAATTTGCGGCGAATTTCCGCGTTCCGCTGCAAGCAAATTAATTTGCGAAACTGTGGTGACAAATAGTCGGTGAAAAATCTGACGTGTAAAAAAAAAATTGATGCGTGTCAAAATTGTCATACGAAATTATTCAGACGCCAAATGACTTGTACGTATAAAAATTGTCACTCACGTCAATTGCTGAGCGTAAAAATTATTTAGATGCGTTTTGCAAATTTTTCACTGGCACCGATTCGCCAGTCACTTGAACTCTTTTCAGAATTTTTTCAGAATTGCCCTACAATTCACAAAGAACTGTAACTGCTAATGTTACAATTGGTGCAAAGCTGAGTAAAACTCAGTGCTACTCTTATAAAGCCTTTTTACAGATGTTTTCTAGACACAGAGGGGCAAATTCACTAAGCACCAAAAATGCGCTAGCGACGGCTTCAACGTGCTTCGCCACACTTCGCCTGGAGTAGTTTCGCCAGGGCTGCTCAAATTCCCTAAAATCCGAAGTTGCGCCCAGGGAGGCGAAAGGTAGCGAAGTTGTGCTAGCGTCAATTCCTCAAGCAAATCGAAGTTATGCTTTTTCAGCCTTTCACCCTGAAAAAAAGACGCCAGCGTTTTTTGGGAACTATTTTTGAAGATCCTCCTATCTACTCTGTTGCACTTCGCCTGATCTGAGGTGGCGAAAGCAAGTCTGACGCAAGAGGTAACGTTCAGTAAAATCTGAAAGTTAGTGAATTAGCGAAGTTACGTCCCTTTGCCAAAGCGCAACTTTGCCTGGCGTTAGAATGCGAAGTAGTGCTAGAGTATGTCTACTTCGCTAACGAATTTACGCCAGCACCCGTTAGTAAATCGGCGAAGTTCCAAAATGACGTCACGCTGGCTTCGCCCTTTAGTAAATTTCCCCAGACTATTTTATAAAGCTGGTTGGTTCTCCCTCTAATTTGAGGCCTAGCTCAAAGTTGAATTCATCCTATAGGTGTTTATTAGGATTAAGGTCAGAGCGGTGTGCAGGCCAGTCAAGTTCTTACACTTCCTTCTCAGTAAAGCAGTTATGTACATACCTTGATTTGTGAGACATCAGTGCATTGTAATAAAAAAGTGCATTCCCCAAACTATTGCCGTAAAGTAGGAAGTTAAAGAATTTGTGAACTAGAACCAAGATTGTTAACCCAAACCATAAAATAATAGCCCTAAATAATTATTTTTCTTCCACCAAACTAGACAGCAAGGCTGGAACTAGGGGTAGGCAGAAGAGGTAAGTGCCTAGGGCACAATGGCCGTGGGTAGGTACGTACCTCTTCTGTCTACCTAAACCCTTTGGCCCTTTTTAAACTCAGAGCAGCAGCTGCTCTGAGCTTTCCTTTTAGCATATAAAGTCCCCACTAGTCACCTCGCTGGAAAAGAACTGTGTCTTCCCATGCCTTGACACTTACCTTTCTGCTACTAGACAGTTGGCATTATTCACACAGGCATCCAACAAGCCCAGACACTATATTCAGTGCGCCAAATGATGAATCATAGCTCACATGTCATTATTTCAGAGAATTTTCTTCCACTGCTTCATTGGCGGTAACCTTTATACCATTCTAGTTGATGCCTGGCATTCCTCATGGTGAGGTAAGGCTTGTGTTCAGCTTGCTCTCCCATAAATAGCACATGCTTATATTCCAAGAAGCTTTGAACTCGTCAGTGACTGTTGCAAATGTTTGTGTTTTTAGAAATGTTGTCTACATACTGTACTTTGAATCTATAGCAGGATTGCCCATACTTTACTAATGTGAAGTCTACTTTTAGTGATGTTGTGGCCATTTTGATCTACATCCATAAACGTATTGTTAGAATTCTGTTCTATGGAAAATACGACTTCAATACTGATTTATGAAAAAATGTATATTGTTATATTTAAAGATCTATTTCTTATGTAACCTTAAAGGACATGTCAACCCCCACAACAAGAATTTAATCATTAACATGCTTCACTACAGTCTTCACATACCTATTACTCCCGTCCTTGAAAAGCAAAGTGCTGAGCTGTTTGGTTGATTGCAGCTTCCTGCTTCTTCTCTGCACGATCAGCCTCTCTCCCCCCTCCCTTCGGAAAGAGCCTTGATGCTTGGCGATATGCACATGCGCACTTTCTAGTAGTCAATCTTGAGCATGCGCATTAAAGGATAACGAAAGGTTAACAAACATGCTGGGTCACTTTGTGACGCTGTGTAGCCAGCCCACCAGCCAATAGGAATCGGTGTGCCTATTCTACATGCGACGCTGGATTCCTTTACTAACACAGAGCCGCGCAGGGAGCTGTATATTATCCCAAGAGCTGTGAGTTGGTAACATGTTTAGTTCAGGGAGTTGTATATTATCCCGACAGCAGTGAGTTTGGAAACAGTTTTAGAGCTGCAAGGACACGAGTGCCGAGGTCCGTGCTGTGCAGTGAAAATATAATTATATGTTAATGAGGAAGCGCACCTGGGTTCAGGGGGAGGTTTTTTGGCGCATGCGCAGCACAGTATTATACAGTACCCGAAGGCAGAATGGAAGCCTTTAGTAAGATGGCGGCGCCGTTTTCTTAAACAGTTTGCAACTTTAGAGCTATCTTTTATAAAGAAAGTAAATGTGTTTTGGTTAAATAAACATAGCGATTCTGGAGGGGCATATGAGTTCTACAAAATAGGACAAGAAGTAAGGTTTGCCTTTCGTTCTCCTTTAACATTATAAATATCTGAATGAAAAGCATGAAATAGGAGGGTGATTTAGACAGTGTCTTGAGATCTACTGATCAACTAAAGGTCTACTGGTAGATCCCAATTTTCCTTTTGGACACCCCTGATCTATAGTGTAAACACTGCACACAAGCCATGAGTTGACATAAACCACTTACACAAAACTGAAGCATTTAGAACAGCTGAGGGACACTTAACCGAGCAGTCAGTTCGCCTCAATAATTGACAAACCAAAAGTAGAAGAGGTCGCAGATACAGAAATGTATCACAGTGTTTAAAAGACTCAAAATGAAAGAACGCTATACTTTATTTTAAATGCAAGCAGTATTTAGGCAATGCATTTACAGGTGTTTCCAATTATAGAGAAATCATCTATAGCGGCTGTCCTCTGCAATCAGCCCAAATATTGGTATGTAAACACCAAAATTACTGTCTTTGAGACTGGAGGAGAGGCGCTATAAAGGAACCAAGCTAATACTGTACAATGGGCATGAAATGAGATGTACTGATAAGAGCAACTCTATGTGAGACCAGTCCCTACTGCTCTTTAGGACCAGCACACAGTACCTGCAATTCTATTGCACCTGGGGCCCTAACTGTAGTATTGTAGTGTAGGGTCTTTAAGCTGTTGCACACACATCTTCAAAATAATGAGGAAACTATTGGTTCATTGTAATAGAAATTTTATTGTTCAACAGAATATCACTTCCCTCATCGCTTGTCGTAACCACATGTGTCAAGACCAAGCATACCAGCTCTCACGGTATTGTCTCAAAGGAAATCAACATCACGTTGGGCCTGTCCATTTGGGCCTCTGTTCTAATAAGTGTCACCTGAGGATTTATAACCCCACACTTCATCTTTTCATTGGCACATACAACTACTCTTCCTAACTAAAGCTCTCTCTAACAAGAGCTAGTCTTAGACTAGGTAAGTCCTCATCAGGTAAGTCCTCATCAGGGGGTCCATCTACCACTCAAGTGCTCATGGTACTTCACATTTATTGAGACCTTCCGCTTTAATATACCTGGTACAATACTCCATCTTCTAAGTGGAGGACAACTAGGCAAACCTTGGCACCATAACCAGAACAATATCTATTTTATTGCCAACTGGAGAGTATATAACCAGCCTAGCCAATAAAATACCTTCCAAATCCAGGGATAGCATCACAAATTTACAAGCAATGTACTGTAAATTTGTAATACCCTTAAGGTGAGTCCCTTGCTTGCCTCCCAATCTGCCCCAATCTTATCTTTTTTCTTGATGGATATGCTCTATAACCCACCTTCTGGCCCTCTACGCATCATGGCTCTAACTCTTTTACGTCACTTTCATGCCCCCATCACATCACTACTCACCCCTTTTTGTGCTTGCCACCACCAACCCTACTTATGGGTCAGTAAGAAGCTCTTTCCTTCCCAAAGGACATGCCTAGGAAATGACACACAGTATTCCCACTACATTTTTTAACTTTATACTGCATTATTTCTACCTTTTTCCACTTACAATTATTTCAAGTGGTCTGTAAAATGTGGCTTTTATTTTATGATGGACCTTCAAAAATAAGAATTAAACTCAGCATTTTGTATTATTAGAAGTACAGCATACTATTTTATCATCACATAAAACAGATGGAACTACATCACAAAAGTCAGGAAACCCAAATATACTACTGCATAACTAATTATAAATTACAATTATACACATTATTTACATTCATTATGCAATGCTTATGGCAAAAATGCATTAAATAATGTAATTAGAACCAGTTTCCTTTACAGCATTGTAGTTTTTTTTATCTTTGCTGTTCTGCTAAATCCTGCAGACTTTATTTATTGTAAACAATGCATATTTTACCAAAGACAGTAGTATCAACAGAAGTTTTCAATTGTTATAATTAAGCTTTCACTCAATCTAATACATATACAGTACATACATACAATATGAACTGAAAAACAAATAGCATTTTAAACAGAAATTAGCATCCTAACTGTTCATCATTTTTTATGAATAATTCAAAAAAGCAATCATGAGAAAGTGTTGTGCATGGAAAACTGTGATGTTTATATCCATCGCAAGTAAACAGATATAAAATAGCATTTGTTTGGAAATATTTGGTGAATTTTCAGCACAGAGAAAATAATTACCATATTATTACAGTTGAGAGTGCAAGTGGAAAATATATTGATATAATAATATGTTTCTAATGACTCTGTACATTGTACAATGCAAGTAGTGTATCTTAGCTAAGGAGTTGTTTAACACTATTCTATAATATACAGAACCAACCATGGTTACATGCATATTTAAATGCTTATTTAAGTGAAATACTGACACATCCAGGTTTTTAGAGGAGTTTGTCAAATGTAAACACCATTTTAGTACTAATCTACCATTTCAGACAATTTTAGTACTACCATTTTAGTACAGGTATGAGACCTGTTATCCAGAATGTTAGCGCCCTGAGGTTTTCCGGATAAAAGGGATCTTTGCATAATTTGGAACTTCATTACTAGAACATCTACTAAACCCAATAGGCTGGTTTTGCTTCCAATAAATATTAATTATATCTTAGTTTGGATCATGTACAAGCTACTGTTTTATTATTACATAGAAATAGGAAATCCTTTTTAAAAATTCAGATTATTCGATAATAATGGAGTCTATTGGAGACCATTTTTCCATAATACGGAGCTTTCTGGATAACAAGTTTCCAGATAATGGATCCCATACCTGTACTACCATTTTAATACTACCATTTTAGTACTAATCTACCTTGTCTACCCCCAACACACTAAGATGCACTTTTTTTTTGGATTATATTTTCCGAGTGTATAAAAATGTTTCTTGATCTTTGGGTAATATGGCCTCCAAAGACTTTTCAGTAGCTTGATCAGATCATATGGCATCTAACTGGTCATTGCAGTAAAAGGTACAATGTTTGGTCTATTATGTCATAGCAACCAACATGTAGAATTTACCAGTCAACTGGTTAAGGGTGATTCTTTTATGCCTTCCACCCAAGAGTACCCATGAATTAAAGTAGCCCATGCTTTTTAACACAAGTAGAAGGCATGAGTGGATGCTTAGGTGCAAGAGCCCTTATAGTTTATTTTCTATTAAACAACTTGTACTTTGTACTGTAGTACTTAATACTGAATTTACACAGATGTCAGCTAGCTTTGGGGTTTTCATAGCATTAGCTGAATAGTTTAAGTGTACTGGCATTCCAGCCCCATCCCCATCCTTACCAAGGTTTTCTTCCTTCTGTGACATCACTGTAGGATTCAGAGCAGAAAAAATATCCATATTTCATTTTATATTGTGGCCGATTGGTAAAATGTCTTGCAACAGAACCTTCATCTTTGGATTAATTGTAGTTTGTACATAAAAAAATAGACCACTCTTCAAGGCCAACACAAAATAAAACAAACCACAAAATAAAATCCTACTCCTGTCTGGAGTATAACTTAATACAAGGGGGGGGGGGCATTTTTTCAACACTGGCCAAATTTGCATGTGGGCAGTAACCCATGGCAACCAATAAAATTGTTGCATTAATTATTCTATATGCAGCTGGCTGAAAAAGCCAATTGCTGATTGGTTGCTATGCGTTACTGCCATGGCCAAAATTGGCCAGTGTTGATAAATGAGCCCCATAGTTTTCCCTCTCTAACACACAGGTCGGCTATTTTGATCCTGGTGTGCAACAAGACAAGAATGGTTTTCACCTGTTTAGTAAACTGTGGCTTTCTGGACAGCTCAGTTTTACTGAGTTGCTCCATCTCCTCTAACAGGCATCCCTGTGTGCTGGAGCAGTAGAGGAACTATAGAGGTAGAACCCTGGGTGGACTTCCTCTATAGCATAGAAGCCCCCCACTGCTTTTCTTCTTTAAATATTTGTGTGTGACCAGGTGGGTGGGTTGCAGAGCTGCTGTGTGCACCCTGTGTGCACCCTGAGGTGCGTCCCTCTTTTATATTGCCAATGAGTTGAGTAGCTATTGTTGGTTAATTGGAAACCAATGCATATGATTATCTAACGACATTAACCCTAATGGCATTAACCCTAGAGCTGCTGGCAGAAATATAATTTCTCATGCTCATCCCTCGCCCTGCCACACAATATACTGTAACCAATGAAACCTTTACTCATCAGTACAAGCAGCTAACAATGAACAATCTTGTACATAGCACTTTGTACCTATTTGCTTCTGCAACTTTGCAAATAACCACGATAGGAAGAAAAACAAATCTAACAAATACATATAGTATAGACTTCATTTCACAGCAGCATACGTTATAAATTCAAACTCAAACATTTCTCTGGAATTTCAAATGAGAAGCCACATTAATTTTCTATCATTTTATGCTTTCTAACTCTGTCTGTTCCACAGAACATTTGACCATTTCATATGGTATTTTCCTCAGGAGAAATAGCGTACTCATTATCATACATTGCTCTTTATACCCTTGGGAAAAGTCTGTTATCTATATTTGTTTTCTGTAACTTACTCTGGCCTTGCTTCAGTGAACTGGCAGCTTAATGTTGCCATTCCAACACCAAATGTAAGATCTGTTACAAACATAAAGTTAAGCTCACTTTAAAAACTTGCATGCAGTGAGACAAGGCTTAAAGGCACAGTAACATACACTGGAAACATTGTATTTTCTTCTAAATACCCCTGACCATTGTTGAAAACAACCAAGAAGCAGCCTTGGTCAAAATGCCATCATAGGGTAAAGTGGAAACTTGCCAATTAAAATGGAATGGTTAGGAAAACAAAAACACTCAAAAAATTAATCATTTAAAAATTCTGTACTATTTCGCAAATAATTGACTTTTCAGTATTCCCTGTCAGTAATCTGTCTATCGGATTTTGATTGACAATTAGTTCAAATACTTATATTTGGTATATGCCGTTGTCAGGGTCGGACTGGGCCGGAGGGACACCAAAACCAGTGGTACCCGGCTCTCTTGGGTCCTGCCAACCCAGACCTGCTCTCACTAAAACGCTGGGTAGTGATGGACGGTGAATACAAATTCACCAGTGAAAAATCTGGCGCGATGGGACGCCCATCGACTTCAATGCATTTCGCAAATTTTTCGACACTTAGCGAGTTTGGGGGGAATTTATTGGATCTTTCAGCAAATCGAACGGGACAAATTGGCCCATCACTACTGCTAGGTGCTCCTAAATTCCTGATTGCATATGCAAATAAGAGAAAAAAAGGCATCTGACAAGGTTGGTGCTGGGGGAAAGGGTGAAGGAGGGGAGTTGCTGCACTGGTTGGACCTCGAGGCTGGGGGTGTAGAGGGCACTAAGGTTGCAGTCCCAAACCCCCAAGTTCGATGCTGCTCGTTGCCTTGATGAGGCATTAGCGCTAACTATTCATTAAACACCACACTCACCTACACGCATATGTAAATACAATTAAAGCTAATTTTAACAGTTTTTCAACTGTTTTGATTGAGGTCCTACACAGACACATGTGGAGTGGAGATAGAATGTGTCTAACAAAATAAATATGATGACCCAATCATCCCTTGATGCAGATTCATTTTGCAAATCTCTGCAGCCAAATGCAATGGGCAAAAAGAGAACAGCTCCACAAGCTAGGAAAGACATGTTTGAGAAAAATAATGTCCTTTGAAATACAATTATTTTGAATGAAATATCGGCAAGAAAGAATTCTACAAAACTATATTCACAAAAGACTACTGTATGTTTGTAGAAAGAACTGTAATAACAATTTTTCTTTTCTGTTTATTTAAAGGGATGAAAAAACATTTGTGCAACATGGGCATTAACATGTCCCTGCACTATTGTGTTGCAGTGGTGAAAGAACTGTAAGAAATCAAGTGATTCAATAAAATACTTAATCTCTTCTAATTTATTAGTTCATTACCTGTTATTTCTGTTATTTCCTACAGCCCCCTAGCATCATGGATTCATTTTCCTCCATATAAAATGTATATCTAGAAAGTTAAAGTAGAAAAGTACTACCAGTAGAAACTTGGGGTCTGGGTGCGCAGATCAGTGATATTAAAATGAAATATAATTTAAAAGGGTGGATATTTGTACTACTATGTAGCCTGAATAAAGACCTGTTTTACTTTACTTTATTATTTTTGTGACCCTTGTGTAATCCTTTAAGTGCTAGAATGCCTACTTTCTATTGGCTAATAACTTATACAAGGCACTTAATGGGCAAGTTTAGTAAAGGATGAAGTGGCTGTCACTAGTGAAAATTTGCAAGAAATACCATCCACAGGGACATTGCCAATTTACTAACGGGCGTAGAGGACAAATCGCTAGCAAAAGAATACATCGCTAGCGAAGTTTGGGGCCCTTTCTCCACAAATTCATTAATGAGCTACATCTTCCTCAATCTTATGTCAGTGACATCATATCCTGTATTCCGAAAAGTGGCATTTTTTTAAAGTGGGATTGTGTTTAAAAGTTTTAACTGTTAAATATTTTTGTTTTAAATTTTTTTTAACCATTTCAGGGGCATGCCACATTTGTTTTAGGATGGCCTCATGTCTAGGGTATTAGATGATCTATTTTGTCTTTATTTTGCTTCCTTGGACATTTTTAATAATAAGTGGACACTTCAAGCTTTTGCACTAACATCTTTGATAAAGACATATATAATAACTATATGTATCTCTCCTGTTCAAATAGACCTAAGCTTAAGTGTACTAATGAAGTTTCGCTAGGCAGAAACAAACTTTAGTGAAAGTTCGCTATGAAATGCTTGTGCAGGCGAATTATGCTGGTGAAACTTCCCCAGCATTTGGCTGCTGAGATGCTACTTTTTTGATGAATTTTGATGAATTAGTGTATGCGCTCCAAATTAACGGCAGACTAAGTGGTGCAAAATGTGGCAAACCATTCCAAGGTGAAAATTTCCCCCAAGGAGGTGATCAGGGATATTCAAAAGAAATGTAATTTAAAAGGGTGGAAATTTTGAAAAGTAGATACAAGTGTACTGCTACAGTTACAGAGCTCTAAACTCTTCCATACATCTTAATGCACTGGGGAGGGACCAGGCAATTTGGCAGTATTCACTAGGGGTTTAGGGAGGCGCCATTACAGAGATATAGTCTGGTATATGTTCTCCACTGATTTAATCTATGATATCAAACAAAGAGGTTTAACTTCAGTGAGAACTAGTGATGAGTGAAATTTTTCACAGAGTTTCACGCAAAAATGATGGCCATAGACTCCAATCGGGGGAAAAAATTGGCGTGCGGCTAAAAGAAATTTGATGTGCCGCATTGCACAACCAAAAGAAATTGAGACCCATATACTTGGATGGGTCAGATTCGCCCATCACTACTTATAGCCTGAATTGGTCCTAATAAACAGAAAAATTAACAAGTTTTCATTGGAAATCCTGTTAAGTGTGTTGGAACAGCCCAAAGGTTTTCATTCTTATTATTCCTTTAAACTTTAGCAAACCAGAAATATTTGGTGAAGATTCATAATATGCAATAAAATCACTGTGCTTCACTAGCAACTTAGCAGGCTTTAAGTGAGAGGATGGAATATAAATAGGATAGAGGCTGACTAAAAAAATTGGTAATAAAAACTAACAATAACAATAAACTTGTATCATCACAGAGCTCTAGTTTGTAGCTGCGGGGGGGGGAGGGTCAGACCCTCATTTGACAGAAGGGAAATAATTAAAAAAAACTATAAAGAATAAAAAATGAAGACCAATGAAAAAGTTGCTAAAAATCAGCCACTCTACAACATACTAAGGGGGTTATTTATCAAGGTCCAAATGTATATGAGTATTTCTAAGTTAGAAATCCGAGCAACTCCGATTACCCGAATGGACCTTATTTATGAAGAAAAAATAGGGTCGGGCAAACTTCGGAGCTTTCCCTGAAAAACTCTGAATTGTGGTTTCTGCGCAAAAAAAAATGAAATCTACGAAAAAATAGTAGTTTTCTGAGTTTTTTGCGCAGACACTGTGACCTCCCCCATTGACTTATACAGGACTTCGATAGCTTTTAGATGCCGGGGTTTCGGATTCAAAGTTTTTAGACCATAGGACTTTAATAAATCTCGAAAAAACAATTAGTTTTTTTCCCTACGTAAACCACAAATTATTCGAGGTTCAGATATTCGGACCTTGATAAATAACCCCCTAAAAGTTAAGTTCAAAGTGAACTACCCATTTAAAGAAATATCAAATACTATCATAGTGCAGTCACTATATTTTTCTTATCTTAAAGGACCAGTAACATCAAAAAACATTTTTAAAAAATTCGATACTACACATCAAAAAATAAACACCAAGACAAATAAAACTTTAAAATTGCAAAGAGGAAATAACTTACCGAAACTCCACTTCCTGTCTTGTTCAGAAAAGGCGAAAGGGCGACCATCCATTGTGCGGCGCTGGATTTCTCCTCCCTGGCTGCTGACAGCATCACATCAAACTCTATGGAGCAGTTGGAATTCTTCTGGCACAGTTGTTCCCTGTCGATATATCTCCGTTATCTTCCCGCATGGTGAGCAGAGGGGAGCTGCATGGCATTCATCTTGTACCAGACGGACTCACAAATAACCCTCCACTCTCCGAATCACTCTCGAAGCCTTCGGGGTATCTCTTGTATGTGCAGTGCCGCCCCCCAACTTGCACACAGAGCCGGCTACACAGAGAGGAGCGGCAAGAACTTCAGTGAGTGAAAAGAGAAGCCAGTGCCAACTGCTTGGAGCGGACCCTTGTTCTGCGAGACTTTTTACATTCCTGCACTAGACGCGACCCGGGAGCTTCATGCTGGCTCCGCTTACCCAAGTGACACAAGATTCTATGAAGCAGCACGCTACAGTTGCCCAGCACCGCCGCCACGAAGATCACGGCTAGAAACTCACAGAAGAGTGTCAGCCCCCGAACACAAGTAGATTTGTAGCTCCTCCACACCTGAAGGAAGGCAGCGCATTGGTACCGGCGGCAGCGGCTGCAGATTTTGTTTCATATAAAACAAGAGTGGCTAGATCGCTATGGAGCAGCGAGGTTCAAGGGAACCAGACAGGGGGACCCGTGCGCTTGCTGGCCAAGATCGTGATTGCCATGATACCAGCTGTGATCTTTGTGGCAGCGGTGCTGGGCAACTGTAGCGTGCTGCTTCATAAATAGAATCTTGTGTCACTTGGGTAAGCGGAGCCCCCATGAAGCTCCCGGGTCGCGTCTAGTGCAGGAATGTAGTCTCGCAGAACAAGGGTCCGCTCCAAGCAGTCGGCACTGGCTTCTCTTTCACTCAAAGCCGGCGATGTTTCTGAAGTTCTTGCCGCTCCTCTCTGTGTAGCCGGCTCTGTGTGCAAGTTGGGGGGCGGCACTGCACATACAAGAGATACCCCGAAGGCTTCGAGAGTGATTCGGAGAGTGGAGGGTTATTTGTGAGTCCGTCTGGTACAAGATGAATGCCATGCAGCTCCCCTCTGCTCACCATGCGGGAAGATAACGGAGATATATCGACAGGGAACAACTGTGCCAGAAGAATTCCAACTGCTCCATAGAGTTTGATGTGATGCTGTCAGCAGCCAGGGAGGAGAAATCCAGCGCCGCACAATGGATGGTCGCCCTTTCGCCTTTTCTGAACAAGACAGGAAGTGGAGTTTCCGTAGGTTATTTCTTAATAAAGTCTTTGCAATTTTAAAGTTTTATTTGTCTTGGTGTTTATTTTTTGATGTGTAGTATCGAATTTTTTAAAAATGTTTTTTGATGTTACTGGTCCTTTAATGTTCTCTACTCATCCTAACAATTAATCTGATGTTGGTTCTTTAGTCTAGACAAATACAAAATTTGGCAGGTTTTGAAAGTTTCAACATGTATTATGTGTTATAACAGTTTTGCTAATAAAGGTGAAATTGCCTTTTAAGCTTCAAGTAAGAGGTCTCTCAAGAGACCTGCTTCTCTTGTTATCTTTGCTTATCTTAAATTGTTACAACTGTATTTAAATGCAGGTGCTGAGTATTCTTGGATCCTTGTAGAATTGTTAAGATTGAGGTCTAAGACTGGCTAGAAGCATTTCTTGGCAGAGCTGAGCCTATGTTTCCATTAACTTCATATCAGCAACCTCAGAAAACTATGGATCTCAAGGAAGAAACATGTTAGTTGGAAAACTACAGCAAATAAGTTTCTTTAGGGCAATTAAAACACCTCAACTCAAGTTGAACAAAGCAGTTTGCCATGTTTTACATTTCATGATTAGCAGCATTGCTTAGTTTGCAAATCATTTCACAAACATGGGGACAAATTATTTATCAGCTCCACATTCAGAAATGGTGATGAGGCAGAAGAGTGTGTTACCTATTTAGGACACAGATCGTAGGATTAAATATTAGATGGGGAACCCAAAATGGTTTAAAAAAACATATTTTATTTGGGTTAAATATGCCTTCAGTTATACACTTGATCACACATTTGATAAATAAACAGGCAAGCGTTATAAAGATCAAATGTGTTTCTACAGGATATAAATCACATTTCCCTCCAGTTTATTTTTGAAATGTTATACACTCAAGCTTGGTACATTGCCCAATATAGATTATCATACCTATTTTTATACTTGCTTCTTCTGATGCATTTCTACTTTAGTTTAATGGATATGCTTAGTAAGGAATTCTCAGAGGTGGATACAAAAGATTTAGTGCCCAGACATAGTAAATATTAATATAAACTTTTTGCTGAGAAAGACTTTAGCAATGTTATACCAATTACTTTTTTCTCTGGTAAAATGAACCTACATTAAAGATTCACGTTATTAAAAAAAAAAAAACACAACTGTCACACTGAAATTTGGTATATTTAAATTTGTTTCTGGTAGAAAGCAATTGTGTCTTATGTCTGAATGAAACTCTAATTTCTAAGGCTTGCCTTCCAGAAATGCCTGTTGCAATCACAGTAATATGTGTGCCTCTGGCCTCTGAACACTTTGCTATAGCTGAAGTCTTTTCAAATCAGCAAAATAATTCTCCACATACATTTGTTTTCCTGAAAAATAGTAATATCCAGATATTGCTAGTGCCAACTCTACATTTCACCTAATTTTTCCCATTAAGTCCTACCCACTTTATCTAAGCAACTTTGCATTCTTCTGACTCATTTTACACATAGGAGAGTTCATTTACAAAGTGCAACTGCAACTGCAGTCACACTGCCATAGCCTTCACTGACCATTTATTCATTCACCATTCATTAAAGGTACTTGTGTCTAAAGCTTCTCCTTGCGCATCTTGATACAAAGCTCCGATATGCCCCACCAATTGTTTTTTATGAATTGTATGCAGTGAACCTATTGGTTCAGGGGCATCCTGGAGCTTGAAGGTACAAGTATCCATCTTTCTGCCACAATTACATTGGAATTATTGGGGAAAAAAACATGGCTGCCCAAAATCGTAATTTTCTTCAGGATGCGTTATTCGTTTATACTTCATCTAGTGAAGAAGACAAAAAATCTTATTTAGAAGCAAAATCTGTTTGCTCTTTTGAGAAATTGATTTCAGTGCAGAATTCTGCTGGAGCAGTACTATTAACTGATGCGTTTTGAAAAAAAACATGTTTTCTCATGACAGTATCCCTTTAGTATTAAATGAAAACACTGGGTTCAAATTTTCTACTTTCAACCAGAATAAGACAAGCCCACATGGTATCACGATGCTCCTTTAATTTATTTATATGTTTCTCTAGACGCTTTGCATTGGATTGTGTTAATAAAAGTAATGCACTGTCACTGTATTGTACAAGGAAATGTCATTGCATATGTAGCGCTATAGTAAAATGAGTGCTCTGTTCTATAACTCCACTCCCAATATTGTGCTCCAGATGAGACCTTAAGTCTTAGGGAGTAAGCCCTCACAAACGGTGTGGAGGCAGGGTGAAGCGTAAATATAACTAGATGCAGGGCACAAGAATTGGGCACAAGTGGTTTTTATAACTTAAGCAATGAACATATTTATTGAACAATAAAATCCTCAATGGAGTGTACATAAGAGCAAAAACACGATCATACAGAACAGTGGATAGGCATATATTTACAGCACCTTTGGTCAGCATCAGTCCCCACAGGGAAGAGAACATACACAGCAGCAATAAAGGTACACCCAGCTTTCAGCCTTTTCCCTAAGTGGAACCATGGGGAATTACTACATCCATAAGTCTATGCACTTAGTCCCTACTTCTGAGCAATTAGTACCCGGGATCTTAATCCCTCTGACTTTCCTCGTCGGAGCCTTGAGCTGCTCAGCTAAAAACCTGTCTATCTGTCACTCGTAGAATGACCTCTTAAGGTGAGTAGCCTATCCTTACTAGACCTGACCTGTCTAGGTTCCACTCAAGCTCTGCGTGCCTGCTCAGGCTAGAGCCAACACAAGATAGACCCAGAGCAAATGGCTATAAAGGGTTTTATACTTTAGCACAGTGCCATCTACTGGTCACTATTGAGAACAACAGGAGCATAGCATAAGGCAGAATAATGAAATAGGTCCACTCAAGTTTAGGTGGGCATGGATAGACAGATCAGGAGTGTGATCTTAATTGTTAATTATTCTTATTCTTAGTCTCTTTTTTAGAATATGCTTTTTGAATCTTGCACAGAAAGTCCTGATAGCAGCTGTATAGCAAAGGGTCAGAACCAACATTGGATGAGGCTAATATAGGCAAAATCAGTTCCCTGAGTCTGGGCTATTGAAGTATCTGCTGGGATTAGGTTGGAAAAAGTTGGGAAAACTTTTTTAGATTTAACACCAAAAACCATGGAATCCTCTGATTATTGAATGATACCTAGTACAGATTAGGATATAGACGGGGCATCTGCCATTGACTTCTACATGAACTCAATAGGTCTGATTTGAAGTACTTTTTTTTCAGAAAAAAATTTAGGTTTGTTTCTACAAAAAAAAATAGTTTTTTCCCCTTTAAAAGTCTGACCACACAAAATCGGGCTTTAATAAATAACCCCCCAAGAAATGGTAAAGCACAATCCTAAATGTAGGATATTAAATAATAATATTAAGCATGAGTATTAAAAATATCCATTTGTTTATCTTTCTGCTGCAGAAATTTGTTTTGATTAAATATCTGCTCAGTGCAGCAAATTGATTTTGTAGACGAATTATAATTCTCATGATATTTAATTGTATACTTCTTTGCCGAGGCACATTAAGAATAATGTTTATGCAGTGCGGTATCTTTGCAGTAAGTAATGAATGCATAAAGAAGCCATACACTTTTATATGAAGGTAAAATAGTGCTGATTTGTGATCATACAAAAAAGTCATGCTTCACAGTATTGAAGAATATCTGTCAAATCCAGCCAAAGAAAACAACATATTGTAAAAGTAATAGTTTTATTAGAACTTTCTCTTTTTTTCATCGATAAAATGCACCTTGTCAAAAATTGCACTTTGTGCACTGCACTTGCAGTAACTATTGAATGTCCAATTGTGCCAGAATGTAACATACATAGTAAGTAAGGTTGAAAAAAAGACACATGTCCATCGAGTTCAACCTTTTTTTTTTTTTTTTTTTTTTGTTTATTAACTACCTATCTGCCAGTTGATCCAGAGGAAGGCAAAAAAAACCCATCTGAAGCCTCTCCAATTTGCCTTAGAGGGGGAAAAATTCCTTCCTGACTCCAAAATGGCAATCGGACTAGTCCCTGGATCAACTTGGACTATGAGCTATTTCCTATAACCCTGTATTCCTTTACTTGCTAAAAAGCCATCCAACCCCTTCTTAAAGCTATCTAATGTATCAGCCTGTACAACTGATTCAGGGAGAGAATTCCACATCTTCACAGCTCTCACTGTAAAAAACCCCTTCCGAATATTTAGGAGGAACCTCTTTTCTTCTAATCGGAATGGGTGACCTCATGTCAGCTGGAAAGACCTACTGGTAAATAAAGCATTAGACAGATTGTTATATGATCCCTTTATATATTTATACATAGTCATCATATCACCCCTTAAGCGCCTCTTCTCCAGCGTGAACATCTCCAATTTGGCCAGTCTTTCCTCATAGCTAAGATTTTCAATACCTTTTACCAGCTTAGTTGCCCTTCTCTGTACCCTCTCTAATACAATAATGTCCTGTTTGAGTGATGGAGACCAAAACTGTACGGCATATTCTAGATGGGGCCTTACAAGTGCTCTATACAGTGGAAGAATGACCCCCTCCTCCCGTGACTCTATGCCCCTTTTAATACAGCTCAAGACCTTATTTGCCCTTGATGCTGCTGACTGGCATTGCTTGCTACAGCCAAGTTTATCATCTACAAGGACTCCAAGGTCCTTTTCCATAATGGATTTGCCTAGTGCAGTCCCATTAAGGGTATAAGTGGCTTGGATATTTTTACATCCCAGGTGCATGACTTTACATTTATCAACATTGAATCTCATTTGCCACTTAGCTGCCCAGATTGCCAGTTTGTCAAGATCGTGTTGCAAGGATGCCACATCCTGGATGGAATTAATTGGGCTGGATAATTTTGTGTCATCTGCAAACACTGATACATTACTTACAACACCCTCCCCTAAGTCATTAATGAACAAGTTAAATAAAAGTGGACCCAATACTGAGCCCTGGGGGACCCCACTAAGAACCTTACTCCAAGTAGAGAATGTCCCATTAACAACCACCCTCTGTACCCGATCCTGTAGCCAGTTTCCTATCCACGTGCAAACGACTTCATTAAGCCCAACAGACCTTAGTTTAGAAAGCAGTCGTTTGTGGGGCACAGTATCAAACGCTTTGGCAAAATCCAAATAGATCACATCTACTGCCCCCCCCCCACTATCCAGAATCTTACTTACCACATCATAAAATGCAATTAAATTCGTCTGACATGACCTATCCTTCATAAAGCCATGCTGATTGTTGCTCATAATGCCATTCATTAGGACAAAATTTTGAATGTGATCCCTTAACAAGCCTTCAAATAATTTGCCCACCACAGATGTCAAGCTTACTGGCCTATAATTGCCAGGCTGAGATCGTAATCCCTTTTTAAATATTGGAATAACATCAGCTTTTCTCCAATCCATAGGCACCATACCAGATGACAGTGAATCTGAGAAAATCAGAAATAAGGGCTGGTCTAAAACTGAACTAAGCTCTCTTAGAACCCGGGGGTGTATGCCATCAGGCCCTGGAGCCTTGTTTACATTAATTTGTATTAAAGCTTTTTGAATCATATCCTGAGTCAGCCACTGACTAGATTGAGCTGAACCATTCGTGCAGTTATTAAGTGAGCCTGTGAACCCAGACTCCTCTATTGTATACACTGAAGAAAAGAACTGATTTAACACATTTGCCTTATCTGTATCTGTTACAACCATACTGGTACCATTATTTAATGGAGCAACACTCTCAACCTGCATCTTTTTACTATTAATATATTTAAAAAACTTTTTAGGGTTAGTTTTCACCTCCACCGCAATTAACTCTTCATTTATTTTCTTAGCCTTCCGGATTGCTGATTTACAACATTTATTACAGTGTTTATATTCATTAAATGCAGCTTCTGTCCCTACAGATTTGTAGTTTTTAAATGCCTTTCTCTTCTTTCCCATTAACATCTTTACCTCTGTATTAAGCCACACAGGATGATTCTTAGAGCTTCTACATTTAGTCCTTAAGGGAATAAATTGAGAACAGTAATGATTTAATATCATTTTAAAGGACAACCATTTCTGTTCTGTGTTTTTAGCTGAAAACTTAATGCCCCAATCAATGCTCTGTAGGGCAGCCCTCAAGGCACTAAAATTAGCTTTGGCAAAATTCATGGTTTTTGTTGCCCCAGTATATTTTAGTTTTTTGCACCAGACATTAAAAGATATAACATTATGGTCACTATTACCCAGGGGTTCAATGACTTGCACATTTGCTATAAGTTCTGGGTCATTTGAGATCACTAAATCAAGAATAGCATTTTTTCTGGTAGGCTCCTCAACAACCTGTGCTAAAAAAATTGTCGTGCAATAAGTTTATAAACTTGTTCCCATTAACTGATCTAGCAGTACCGTTGCTCCAGTCAATATCTGGGTAATTAAAATCCCCCATTATCATTACTTTACCTAAACTAGAAGCCTTTTCTATTTGCATTAGGAGCTTTGTCTCTTCCTCCTCACTTACATTAGGGGGTCTATAGCATACTCCTACAATTAATTTGCTGGATTCTTTACAATTGGTGAAGAACTCCACCCATACGACTTCTGGCCCCTCATTTTCTAACATAACCTCCTCCTTTATATGAGCTTTTAAATCCTGCCTAACATACAGACATACCCCTCCTCCTTTTCTATTGCCTCTGTCCCTCCGAAACAAAGTATAGCCACTGATATTTACTGCCCAGTCATGCGACTCATTCAGCCATGTTTCGGCCACACCAATCACATCATATTTTCCTTCCATCACCAGCAGCTCCAGCTCTCCCATTTTACCAGTCAGACTTCTTGCATTTGTAAACATACATTTTACATGTTATTGGCTTATATATATGAGATGAGAATGATGGGCTCTCTGACCACCAGTATCTGGTCAGGTTCAGGAAGATAGCGATTAGAAGTACTGAAAATCCTCAACTGTGTGGCTGTGAGGAATGGGTTAGTATATGCATGCAGTTTGCATGGGCTCCCTATAAGGTTTGATCAATGACTCAGGAGACAAACAATCAGCTCAGCCCAGTTTGACCTTTCACTTTGGTGGCTGAGTTGGGAAAAGATCTACTTGTTTTATCAACCTCAGCAAAGAGATGGATCTTTCCATATAAGGTCAGCTTGAGTATACATTTGGATCTTCCCTTGAAGAAATAAGAGGGAACACAGGTCCTACTAAACTATAGTTAGATACGACTATGAAGATTTTCATTCATCCAGGTCATAGTATATCTAGTATAGGTCAATCTAAAAACAACTGGACTTGCTGAGTAATCAATGAAGACGTTTCACTACTCATCCGAGCAGCTTCTTCAGTTCAACTGACTGGTGTGGGAAGTTCTCGGCATATAAACTCTTCCACTAATCCATTTACAATGGCACATTGTAACTCTTCAAAGAGGTGACATCTGAAGAAACTCACAGAGGTGTTGATTCTGTGTGGTTGTGATAGGATTATCCAATGTGTCATGCAACTCCTAGATACAGGTGTTACTTGTGAGAGTTGCATGAATGGATGTGTGAAGTGTTCTGAATCTGCCGGGGTACAGATGTTAGAACAGCATTGTATGTAGCAGACAGGTGGTGTCGAAGGCCCCCACCTCTGTTCAGAGATGGTCTCTCCACCTTGACATGAATCGCCTCTTTCACGCCTCGTTCAAACCAGCGGTCTTCTTTATCCAAGATTTGGACCTTGCTGTCTTCAAAGGAGTGTCCCTTGTCTTTTAAGTGTAGAAAGACAGCTGAGTTTTGCCCTGTAGAGTTCTCCCTCCTGTGCTGAGCCATTCGCTTGGAGAGCAGTTGTTTTGTCTCCCCGATGTATAGATCTGTGCACTCCTCGCTACACTGGACTCCGTATACCACATTGCTTTGTTTTTCTTTTGGTGTTTGATCCTTTGGGTGTACCAGTTTTTGTCTCAGTGTGTTGCTAGGTTTGAAAAACACAGGGACATGGTGTTTGTTGAAAATCCAGAAAATTAGGTCTGCACACTCAAAAGGAACTTTCGACTCAGGTGGTAAGATTTAAGATATGCTTTACTTAATAAAAAGACACAAACAATGACATCATCATCACAGGGAACAAAAAACATTTTGCATTGTCATAATATACATACCACCCTTAAGTACAAAAAAAGGCAGACAAGAGAATACAAGTGGCGGATACACCTGCCAGAATGAGAATAACCCTGCACCACCGGGCGGAATGTGTGGCAACTGATACAGAGTCCAAAGACAAAGAGCAAAAACATCTCAGAGGAGCTTTGAAAGCGTGTGGCTACCCAGACTGGGCCTTTGTCAAAACAGCAGCAACCAAGCCCAACAGGAACACCAATAGAAATAACCGCCCGGAGACACATAGTAGGCGAAACATAGTCATCCCATATGTAGCTGGAGTGTCAGAGAAACTCAGGAGGATTTTCAACAAACACCATGTCCCTGTGTTTTTCAAACCTAGCAACACACTGAGACAAAAACTGGTACACCCAAAGGATCAAACACCAAAAGAAAAACAAAGCAATGTGGTATACGGAGTCCAGTGTAGCGAGGAGTGCACAGATCTATACATCGGGGAGACAAAACAACTGCTCTCCAAGCGAATGGCTCAGCACAGGAGGGAGAACTCTACAGGGCAAAACTCAGCTGTCTTTCTACACTTAAAAGACAAGGGACACTCCTTTGAAGATAGCAAGGTCCAAATCTTGGATAAAGAAGACCGCTGGTTTGAACGAGGCGTGAAAGAGGCGATTCATGTCAAGGTGGAGAGACCATCTCTGAACAGAGGTGGGGGCCTTCGACACCACCTGTCTGCTACATACAATGCTGTTCTAACATCTGTACCCCGGCAGATTCAGAACACTTCACACATCCATTCATGCAACTCTCACAAGTAACACCTGTATCTAGGAGTTGCATGACATATTGGATAATCCTATCACAACTACACAGAAACTACACCTGTGAGTTTCTTCAGATGTCACCTCTTTGAAGAGTTACAATGTGCCATTGTAAATGGATTAGTGGAAGAGTTTATATGCCGAGAACTTCCCACACCAGTCAGTTGAACTGAAGAAGCTGCTCGGATGAGTAGTGAAACGTCTTCATTTATAGTTAGATACGCTTGCTAAGGCCACTGCCCCATAAAAGCTTTTTGTAATGCTTTTTGCCCAACCCTATGGATGGGATTTCCAGCAGTAATTTGCTGGATAACTGTAAGGTGGGCCAGTGTATAGTGACTTTTATGCCCATTCCAACCAAAGCCTCTCACTGTTTAGATCACTTTAGCAAGTCTCCATGTTGACATTAACTGCAACATGAAGTTATTGTGCTGCTTTCAGCTTGGTTCCTCCACAAACTGGTGGTACATAAAACTGCTGATTGCAGTCTCCAAAGGAAATGTCTGGGGCACACAAAACAGAAGTTCAAAGTGTGTTGTTGCCATATAGAAAAAACACATATAGTAAAGAATATTAAAATATTGTTTAATCATTCCAATAAAATCATACAACTAATGGACAGAAAAAAAAAAAAAGGTAATATATAGCTACCACACTAAATAGCTACCATGCTACTGTATATGTTTTAATGTTTCTAGACAACATTTTAGAAAAAATAGGTGCTTTCTGCACTTGGTTCTGAGAGAAAGAAGGTTCTGAAGGCACATTTATGTTTCTTTTACACTTGTAAGAAGCATTCTTAATTACTCTACAGTAAGGATGTGTTATTTATAGCCATTTGTGCACAATTCAATAACATGAAATAGACTGAAAGTCAATTATTCTGAATTGCAGATACTGTAAATCAGTTTGCAGGTTATAAACTGTGTTGATCATTCATTTCTTTATTTATTTTAAGCAATTATTACTGTAACTGTTGATTACGCTCCCATTACATGATAATGACCTGAATGGGAAGAGAAGAAATTGATAACCGATAGATGCAGGTGAGGAGTGACAACATATTTTGTAATTATCCCAATGTTATTCTTTAACCCTTCTTTGTTAAATGATTGTGCCCTGTTTGTTATATATTAATGTAAAGCACTGTGTAATGTCCTGTCATATTGATGATAACGATCAAAATGAGGAGGGTGATGAAAGAGACAATTCGTTTTGTCATTGTTTTCAAATACATGGCATTTACCGTAGGTCCATTTATGCCTAAGGAGTAACTTATTGGCTCAGCAGTGATCAGGTTAGTAGCATAGTTTATAACCCATATCATCAATTAGCTACCACCCTGATAAAAAATCTTCAGAAGGGCCCCCCACACTCCGATCCCCATCCTCCCAACCCTCCCACCAAATTCCTGGCCCGTCTCCTACCCCGTGCCAATTTGCGCCCCCCTTTCCCGCCATAGGTAAGAAAGTGGCTGGGGAGGGGTTTTTTTTTCTTGTTAGAGAAAAGCAGACCCTATAGTTTCCCCTGCGACTGCGGGGTCTGTTTCCTCTACAGTTTTGCCACTGATACAGACTGTCAGTCAAACATGGATAAACTTGGTAGCAAGAATAGCTATACAGAGTACTGGGCAAATAATCACATTTTAACTGGATGTGGACATAAAAATAAAAGTTAAAAAGGACAGACTCCTCAAAATACATAAACAAGTTGCATTGTATGAGATAAGCCAACAGACTGTAAGGGCAGAGATACACATGGAGATCCTGGGAGATCTCCCCGGATCTCCATGTGTTGCCCGGCGACAAATCACCTCTTCTTCGGGTGACTAATCTCCCTGCAATGTCTATCCACCGGGTAGAATCTAAATCGCCTGCGGGATGGTACTTCGTTTTCAGAAGGTGCCTCACAAGGAAACTTGTGAGGCAACTTTTCAGCTATAAAATGGGAGTCACTAACCACCTCTAAAAACAAATCATCTTTCTATTCAGGCCCTATCCTATTCCTATTCCAGTCTCTTACTCAAATCAATGCATTTGAACCCTAGCAACCAGATTGCTGAAACTGAGCTACTGCATAAAAAGATAACTCAAAAACCACAAATAATAAAAAATTAAAACCAATTGCAAATTGTCTCAGAATACCACTCTCTATGTCATACTAAAAGTTAATGTAAAGGTGAACAACCCCGTTAAAGGAATATTGCTGAAGAGTGTACCATTATGTATTACATATTTACACAGTCTAAAAATATGTCCTTAATTTGTCAAAAAGAATTAAAAGTTATTTTTAACAGTGTTGTATTTATTGATATAAAATATATATATATATAAATGTAGGGATGTGAAAATCTTAGACACCCTTACACTTTACAGACAGGCACATCGCTAGTAATATGGACACCTCAGTGGGTCCTTATGGGGACCTTGTGCTTATGTAACCCCTGCAGTTCACACAGTGTACACCAGATGGCACTGTGCCAGAGTATAAAAGGTTTAGGAACCATGTGCTCTGGGTCCATTGCTTTAGCCCAACCAAGCAGGCTGGAAGGGAATGGGTAGTGCTGACCCTAGGTGCCTTGGCCCTAGTAATTAGACAGCTATACTTGTTTTGTAGATCGCTCTAGGAGTGATAGAGAGGTTATTTAGTTGAGCAGCTCAAGGCTCCGCCGAGGAGATTAGAGGGATTAAGATCCCAGGGTATTACTAACCCAGAGTAAGGAACCAAGTGTTGAGATAAGGATGTCAGGAGTTCCCCTAGTCTGCCACTGGAGGATATCCTGAAAACTGGGCAATACCCATCACATGCTGTCAACTTACTCTCTGCTGTACATTCCCTAGCCTGTGGGGATTCAGCCTATACGTGCTGTGAGTATATGCTTCCTTTATGCTGCTGTGTATGTTCTATACTCCATTGTGGATCAATGTGCTAAATGATCTATGTGCTATTGTTCAATAAATACTGTTCTTTGTTCAACTGTTAAAGAACTACTGGCACCCATCATTGTGCTATCGCACCAGGTTACAGTTACACTACACCCTTGCCTCCACACCGTTGCGAGGGCTTACCCCTGAGAAAGAGAGCTCATCGGTGGTCTCAGCCCACGAAGGAAAGTAGCTAAAACTGCCCTAGCACAAGTCAGTTTACTATAGCGCTACATATATATATATATATATGATTAGGGCTAGACACTATGTAATTACAGTCATATTATAGTGATTATTGAGCTGAATTCTTTATTTAAAAAAAAACATAAACACAAAACATTACTTGTCACAGTTTAGTTTAAAAATGCTAATTGTGAAGAAAAAGTCAGGTGTTACATAAATAAAATACAAATACTAATATTAGGGCTGCACAGTCAGCTGAATCCTCAGCTCTTTCAGACATGCAGCGGATGCAACACAAACTAGAAATTCCTCTCTGCAGAAAATCATGCTCAGTAATGAATAATGAAGTGCTGATTTTTTCCAGACATGAACACATAAAAATTATTAGAAAAGAAATAGAAGAAGAGGGATCCTATCAGTGGTATAACGGGAAACATAAACTGATGTCATTGTGATGAAGTGATAAAGTGAGCAGCAATGGAAAGAGATACTTGAAGGCTTTTGATCTCCTTTATGGCAATTCCAGTACAATTGGCAATTCAGTCATTTATTTTGTTCTTTATTATGTCTGAATATTGAACACTCAATCAATGCAAAAGTGCTTTATCTGATAACATTCATCAGTGTCGACTAATTGTGTGCTGTTTTAGTTAAAATGCAGCATATTGGTTATCATTAGCTTGACTACAAAATAGTGAGAATGGTAAATGCACAAAATAGAACCTTTATGGCGTGCACTCTATGAATCAGCGGGCAACGGTGTAGTTAAAAAAGCATTTTATTTCCCAAACAGTCCTCTTCCTATAGGGAAATAAAATGCTTTTTTAACTTCACCGCTGCCTGCTGACGCCGAAAAGGTTCTATATTGGCTCTGAAAGTCTCCCCAAGCTGCGGGTTCGGGGCGCTGCACCCGGGCTAGAGAAGTGGAACGGTGAGTGACCTGTCTACCATTGAATGCATATTGAAATTTGTTATTTAAGCGAAAGGTCCGGGCCCATCTGAGACAGGTGTGAGCGTTGTAGGGAATTAATCTACCTACATCTAGGGGGAACATTTACTATGGGTCGAATATCGAGGGTTAATTAACCCTCAATATTCAACCATCGAAGTTAAATCCTTCGACTTCGAATATTGAAGTCGAAGGATTTACCGCAATCAAACGATTCAAAGGATTTTAATCCATCGATCGAACGGTTTTCCTTCTATCAGAAATTGCTAGGAAAGCCTTCCCCATAGGCTAACAATGGTGCTCGGTAGGTTTTAGGTGGCAAAGTAGGTGGTCAAAGTTTTTTTTTAAAGAGACAGTACTTCAACTATGAAATGGTTGAATAGTCGAACGATTTTTAGTTCAAATCGTTCGATTCGAAGTCGTAGTCGAAGTAGCCAATTCGATGGTCGAAGTAGCAAAAAAAAATACTTCGAAATTCGAAGTATTTTTCATTCTAATCCTTCACTTGAGCTAAGTAAATGTGCCCCCTAAACTGTTGAATATGGATGTAGGATTCAAGCACACCAGGGTGTAGTATATATCTAATGAATGCACAAAATGTCATCAAGCAAGGGAACATAAAAAGACTATTTGAATTTTACAGCCTCATTTTAACAAAAGAAAAGATGTGCTTGCATTTGCAAGAATATAATGGAACAGACATTTCTGTAGAATCAGATTTCCAAACTGAAAACTGCAATTGTGGTTTGTAAGGGACCGGATCATTAGTGATGATTAAAATAATACAAAAAAAACACATCAGTGATAAACATATCATTATATTTATTCTTCTGCTGCATCTTCAAAGACAAGTAAAATCCATGCATTTGTGAAGGAGGCCTGACTAAAGGTGGCCATACACGGGCCGATAAAAGCTACCAACAGACCGAGTCGGCAGCTTATTGGCCCGTGTATGGGGCCCCCTGATGGGCTTCACCGATCTAGATCTGGCCGAAAGTTGGCCAGATCTCGATCAGATGGGACTAAAAATCCCATCGGATCACAGCTGCATCTGTTCGTTGATGCGGCCCCGCGATCCGACCGCCCGTTACAATTTATTAGGATCCGATCGTTGGGCCCCACGATCGGATCAGCCCGATATTGCCCACCTCAAGGTGCCCCCATCGACATCGCCAAACGAGCGGATCTTTCCGTGTATGGCCACCTTTACAGGGCTAAATTCGACCCTTGATAAATCTGACCCTATAGGTCAAAATGGCTCAATTATCCAAGAATTCATGCAAAATGCCTGAATATGGTTAAAAAAATTACATGTATGTTCACATACATGCACTTGGTGTGCACAGGTTTGCATACTCTGTTGGCATGGACAATCCTCTTTTCGAAACAGATAAAAAATCAAGGGTATAGTGGCATATAAAAGCTAGAATTGCTATTCGTTTTTAGCCTAAAGTAAAATTACACCCTATACAGTAGTATTCATTACTATCTACAGAATTCAGGGTTTTTCTTTTATCCTATATGTCTGCTTTAATCCATCCCGCTGCCGTAACTCTAAGTTAAGGATTGGCTGGAATGCAAATGCAAGATGGCAGAGAGCCCCCCTAAAAATCGTAATCATTTCACTTATCATTTTGGCACCTGTAAGTTAATTATGCCTTTCTTGTCCTTTAAGCTTCCAATGCTATAGTGATAGAATAGTCAAGCCTAGAAAATGTGTATATAGATATACTCAGTTATAGATATATATATAGTTTTACTCAGTTAAATAGAAAATTTCACTTTTTTGGGGTGTAAATTTAATTTTAGCATATTTATAAACATACCCTATGCATTTAGGGGGTTATTTGATTTTATCTCATTATTTAAATAAAAAACTCCCATAACCCATTTTACCTTATTTATCATTAAAAAACTTGATAAAAGTGGTTCGGAAGAAAATTTAAATAAAATTGTGTTTTTGTTAAAAAAAAAACCCGACTTTTTGGGGGTTTATGCCGAAAACGCTCAAATTTTTCGTGATATTGCTCAGAACCGCATCGTTTTGCGGATTTATGGACGAAACTCAGCGCAGAATATGATATCTTCACATTTGAAATGGGACTTCTGCCATTAGCTTCTACAAGACCTCGACAGGCTGGAGATGGAGTATTTGGGGACTTTTAGCAGCCTTGGGGTAAAATAAATCTCGAAAGATTCAAGTTTTTTTCCTGTATAAATTCAAGCTTTCTTACGAAAAACCTAACATTTTTCAAGTTTTTTTCATTCAGACTTTAATAAATAACCCCCTTATTATTAATCAGCCTTGGTCCTCTCATGTCCTCTTAACCTCATGTGGCCTCAGTATTATTCTGCTTCAGTATTACATGATCTATGACTTTCTCCTCATATGCTCTGATGGTATGAAGGTATTAGCAGATTTACATATTTCTTCATACATATTAAGTCACGCTCTTTTATATGTGTAACACCTATTTGGGCCATACAGGGTTAATTCACCAGCTAGTGCACTAGAGCATGGGTTACACGTGACTCTAACACTTCAGGTAAGGGCCTTCGCTATATGGAAGATTAAAGGTTTGGTGTAGTGTAACCTCAGGGCAATCACTCTCTCCTGATTCCCTCTCCGCTGGGGGCCCTATATTACAGGCAATATGGCCTGGGAGAGATACCTCCAATCTATCACTCCTGTGTTGGAGCTCAGAACTGCTCTTTCTCTCTAACCTCTCTGCCGTTCTCTCCTAGAGAGACTATGACAAGTCTGCCCTAGTGTAACTATTCCTCATTCATGGGGTTTCCTGGTCCCCGACTTGGACACATGCCTTCTTCTGGGCCTTCTGTACTCAGCCCCTCTGAGCACAACCAGCTGGATCAGCATCCAGAAGTAAAGAGGAAGAGGCCACTCCCTGCACACACTATAGTGCAGTGTAGCAGGAAGCTGTCACACCTCTCCTGGCAGATCACTCCAAGAAAAAGGTGGGGGCCTTAAAGCTGCAGGGCAGATTAACCCGTAGGGGCCCCTGCATATGAGTATACATTACAAACTAGTTTTACCATTCTGTTAAGTGGAATCCCCCAAGTATTAATATGTCCAGTAACAATTTTCTCAACAAATAAATCATTGGTTAGTCCTGATTTAATGTTGCTGACATTTGATCTTTGATTGTAGCACATCTTCATTTATCATTAGGCTTAAAATGGAGACAGTGGGATTAATAGCACTGGTAGATTACTACAATGTTATACAAGATATATTGGGCATGTCACCAGTAGATTGATCACATTGTCGGGATAGCTTGTGATTATTTGCTGACCTCTTGTTGACAAATTTTCCTCAGCTATGACTCAAGACTTTGGATCACCTCTTTGTCTATGATATTAATGCTCCTGCTTTAAAGTCTCCAAACAAAATGTAGACTGACAGGTATAATGGTTAAATACTGATACATTATTAAAAGGACCTTCTTACAAATTAAGTGAGAAATAAGAGCCTACAGCCTCTATGCAGTGTTAGTTCTGTCCTTTGGCAAATTACAGTATATGTGCAGAGACACAAACAATAATCATTACATGTAGAGAATGGGGTCAGAGGTTTAGCATTATATATTCTGCAAATGACTGCGCTACAGTGATTCCAGATATGAGACAAATGCCGAAAGAAATGTTTAGACCTGTTTGTTACCTGTTGATGCCAGGTTTATATAGCCTTTACCTTATCTACCTGGGGTTTTATTACCCATATTCCAAAGGTGTATCAAAGCATATGGGCTTCATCCAGACCTATGGCAAATTTCTTTGGGTTGGCAGTTAACTCTACCTCTGTAATGGAATCCATCACCTCTACTTTATGCATTCGGATGTTTCAATTAGTTCTAAAACATTGCAAGATAGGCAGAGACATGTTACATGTAACATGTAACGGTTTCATATTGGATCCTGAGACTTGATGTCCCTTTGCTGTTCATTTGGGTGGTGCATAGGTTTTCTGGAAAACAAAGAAGACTTTCTCCATTTATGTATTTTTGAACAGAATTTCTGGAATATCTAGATTACTATTTTATATAGGAAAAACACAAATTGGAAAAATGCAATCACCCTAAAATCACATTTGATCTGCAAAATCTCAAATAGCTTGACTTGTGGCATGAGAGTTTAAATTAATATTTTTTTAGTTTATACATAATGCAGTCAAAGCATATACAAACAATGGTTTAGGTTTAGTTTGGAATTTGTAGATTTGGTATTTGAATGAATGAAAAATTATGGTGGAATGGTTGTAGAGGATCAGGCTTTAGGTAATAACCCACAAACAGCCCACACTGAAACCAACCTATCCTGAAATGAAGACCTGAAGCCAGTGGATTAGAGAGAGAGAGAGAGGATGTTGAGGTCTAATGCAGTACCAGGGACCAAGCAAGTGGGTGGTCAGACAAGTCAAAGGTCAGGGCAGGTAGAACTGGATCATAGTTAACAGTCAGGCAAAAGGTTGTGTCAAGTGGCAATCAACCAAAGTCAAAACAAACAGGAGTCAAAACCAGAAGACTTGCCAAACAATAGCTATGATAAATGTAGAGAACCAAATTTTGTAACCAAACAAAGAGTTTAGGGCCTTAATTAGACCAAACATCTAGACGGCATCTGGACAGACACTTCTTTGCATCATGATGTGTGCCAGTTCACAATGGATGCAACACACCTGACATCTGTGTGTCACAGTGGGACGGCGGCCATGCTAGGAACATCAAGAAGCCACTTCTTCTACATAGGGATTTTGTAGATCCTTAATCAAAAATGTCAATGAATTATTGTTTATATCTCTTAAAACAGTGCTGATGTAGAGAAGAAAGAAGCACAAGAGTGAGACACAAAAAGGGATTATTTATTAAAACTCAGTTTTGATGCCGAAAACCTGAAAAAGTCTTGGTAAAAAAAGATGCAATTTTTTTTGAGATTTATTATGCCCCGAAGCAGTTCCCAGTCCAAATCCAAAAATACTCCATCTAAAACCTTCCGAATTCATGTAAAAGTCAATGGCAGATGTCCCCTTAACCATTTGAAGATGTTTTAACTCTCATGAAATATTCAACGTTTTCTGGGTTTGACACTGGTTTTTCTACAAAAACTTGAATTTTTCTGAGTCAAACTCAAAAAATTCAAGTTTTTGATGCGACAATCCAAAAAAGTTGTCATTTTTCCCAATCCGATTTTTTCTAGTTTTTTTTTTTATTGATAAATAATTCGGATTTTGTTAAATAACCCCTGAATGATGAAAAATTAAAATGCTCAAGGAGAGTTATGAACATTCAAACATTCAGTACCCATATTATTCATGAAAATCCCTGATATTCGAATGTATGCAAAACTCACACTTTCTAGTATGAAGTTTCATTTAATGACTTAAAATGTAAAAATGGTAAATATTTAAATATACACTAGTTACATCTGTTTGTCAAATCCACTCCTTGGTGGCTGCACAAATTTCAGGGATTTCCCTACTTAAGGACAGATGACTTACTAAGGAATTCAGTAATTGTGACGGCACCACCTGTGATGAAACTAAGCACTGTCTGTAGCAAGTAGTTTCAACTCACTTTGTCTGTTTATTAACTGTCTCCTGGTTGGCTTTAATGCTTCTGTCCAACTTACAGCAGACAATGAGAATGCTCTGAATTATTTTGAGTACTATGGTGTTGTACACGCTGATTTTTTTTTCATTAAAATCCAAACAGCAAAGGACAAAAGAGGTAATAAAAAATACAGGTTCACAATTTTAAGTCTTCAGATTGCATGGTTCCAGATTCAAACTACAAATTCAATTTGAAACAACAGCAAATGGTACAAATTTTATGCTGAATGCACCCAAGCAAAGAAAGACTTGCATAATGCATGTTCCAGTTGTCACAAACCAGAACCTTACATATTTTTTTTAAAAACTTGTTGTTATTTAGAATTATCTACATAATAGTCATGTTATAATGGTTATACAGTAGATTTCTGATCTGTTCCATCAACATTATGGGGCACATTTACTTAGCTCGAGTGAAGGAATAGAATGAAAAATACTTCGAATTTCGAAGTGTTTTTTTGGCTACTTCGACCTTCGACGTTCGAATAGAACGATTCGAACTAAAAATTGTTCGACTATTCGACCATTCGATAGTCGAAGTACTGTCTCTTTAAAAAAAACTTCGACCCCCTACTTCGCCACCTAAAACCTACCGAGCATCAATGTTAGCCTATGGGGAAGGTCCCCATAGGCTTTCCTAGGTATTTTCGTTCGATTGATGGATTAAAATCGCTCGATCAAAGGAAATTCTGTAAATCCTTCGACTTCGATATTTGAAGTCGAAGGATTTTAATTCGACCCATAGTAAATGTGCCCCTATGTATCAACATTATTATAACATAATAACAATACTAACATTCAGCTCATGTGACAAATGACGAACCTTACATATTTTAAAGAATGTAGTACCTGCCATAAGAGAATTTTCACTTGTCTCCTTCTCAATATTTTAGTTTTATATGAATGTATCCTTTATCTTCACAAAGATGGCTTTGCCATATTAGTAAAACATAAATACTAAAACGCCATGATATAAAATAAAGTTCATGATTCATCTCCAGTACAGCTGCAGTTTAATAGCAAACAGGTCATACCTCATTTACTTTAATAATCAGCAATTGCAAGTAATTTTTAAAGTACCTACCATGTAAAAAAGTCCCTTGGGCAAGCATTGTATTTTACCTTTAGAAAAATACAATGTCAAAGTGTAAAAAGAAACAGTTACTTTCTAAAATATTAAACACTGAATTTTATACAGTACAGTACCTGTAAACTGATCTATAAATACCCTTTATTAAGGCAAATACCAGTGGTGCAACTATCAGAGATGCAGGGGTGCAGTTGCACCTGGTCCTGCTGGAGCTGTGGTAAACATATTGCAGGTGGCAGGGGAATTCTTTGCCGGAGCAAATCCAGAGGGCAGTGGGGATAAGTCTAGGTGCTTATCCTGCACCCAGGCCTAGATGTGGCTAGTTACAAAACTGGCAAATGCACAATACCCCCGTTGCATCCATACTGAACTTTCTGAGCTCTTTTCAACCAAAAGTCAAATAATACTAGCATTTTTGAAATGTATTTATCCAATAGTCAAGTAATAGCCATACAAATCCTTCTAAGCTCTTTTCAACCAGTGGTCAAGTAATATCCATGCCAATCTATGTGGGGTTTTATTAACCAATAGTCAAGTAATATCTATACCAATCTATGTGAGCTCTTTTCAACCAATAGTCAAGTAATATCCATGCCAATCTATGTGGGCTTTATAAACCACTAGCCAAGTAATATCCATACCAATTTTTCTAAACTCTTTATAACCAAGAGTCAAGTAATATCCATACCAATCTTTCTAATCTCTTATCAACCAAGAGTCAATCAATATCTATGCCAATCTATGTGAGCTCTTTTCAACCAATAGTCAAGTAGTATCCATGCCAATCTATGTGGGCTTTATTAACCACTAGCCAAGTAATATTCATACCAATCTTTCTAATCTCTATTTAATCAAGAGTCAACCAATATCTATGCCAATCTAGGTGGGCTTTTTTCAACCAATAGTCAAGTAATAGCCATACCAATCTTTCTAATCTCTTTTCAACCAAGAGTCAAGTAATATCCATACCAATCTTTCTAATCTCTTTTCAACCAAGAGTCAAGTAATATCCATACCAATCTTTCTAATCTCTATTTAATCAAGAGTCAACCAATATCTATGCCAATCTAGGTGGGCTTTTTTCAACCAATAGTCAAGTAATAGCCATACCAATCTTTCTAATCTCTTTTCAACCAAGAGTCAAGTAATATCCAAGCAATTTATGTGGATGTTTGTGAACTAACAGTCAATACATTTCTTACCAATGTTTCTGAGCTTTTTCCAGCAACAAGTCAGGTAAAATCCATAACATTCTTTATAAGCTCTATTCAGCCTATAGCCAGGTAATATCTATACCAATCTATATGAGCTCTTTTCAATCAATAGTCAAGTAATAACAGCACAAATTGCCATGCATTACCCTTCTTTATAGAGAACCAGGTTGTTGAAAAACTATAATCTATTGATTTAAAGAAATGGGATACTATACTGTATAATCTACAATAAGCAATGTATTGCTTTCTGTAAGACAATTTGTGAAAGTTATTCCTCTAATATTTACTAATAATTCACTGCTATTATTCACACATTCTTTTGTGTAGCTAAATGTTCCTGTCTGTTACGTTTTATTTTACCTTTATTGCAGAAAGGTAGACAAGGAGTATCTTTCCAGATTACTAGCGTTCATTTGCTGTTTCTGTAGCTCTAATTCCTGGTCGTAGTCCTACTAAAAAAAACTATAAACGAGTAAAAATTGCAAAACAAACAACATTTGCAAAACTGAAGGAAAAATAAACCCTCTGATTTTTTTCCTTTGCTGGTCTTTTTCGCAATTCCTCCACTGAATCACCAACAAGGGAAAGTTGTGCTCACCCCTGTCTAATGGTTTTAAAAATTAGTGGTGAGCACAACTTTCCCTTGTTTGTTATAGTTTATACAGGAGCAGTGACCAGCTCCATGTTGTAGCTCCCACCCTTCCCAGCTATAGTCAGGTGATCCCACTGGTGTCTAATAAAAGGGCAGCCAAGTTTGGGATTTTTACTTTGAATGCAGCAAGGAAGTTGCAGGTAAAACTTAGTACCTTTGTAAAATGTATAATTAAGCAATAGAATTCTTAATGAATCAGATGCAATTTTAGTGTAGGACTGGCCAGATATGGGATGACTTTGATGTAGTTGGCCAGCTTAAATATATTGCAATATATGGACAAACAATCCCTATTTTGCTTAAAGGGTAAGGCATTTTTAAGTAACAGTATGCACAGATGTCTCAATGTCTTAAATATATTGATAATGGGTTAAGCGCAGAGGACTCTTGTATTTGTCGATATGTGTTTTGTGGTCACAGCCTCATTGCACCCCCGCCTAATGGTTTTAAAAATTAGTGGTGAGCACACCTTTCCCATATGTATGTATATATGTATATATATATATATATATATATATATATATATATATATATATATATATATATATATATATATACAAATATATATGTAGAAGATCCTGACGACGGCTCCATGTGAGCCGAAACGCGTTGATACACCATGCACCAATAAAAGATTTGTTGATACACGCTTGATGGCGACTGCCGTGAGTGCTTTCGTGGATTAATATATATATATATATATATATATATATATATATATATATATATATATATATATATATATATATATATATATATATATATATATATTAGACCACAATCCATTTGATCAAAGTATTAATATCCATGACCAGATTCCAAACAGATATGTCCATAAACAGTAATGAGCTGTACTGTGACCTGCTTGTTGAACTGTATATACATTCTCCCTAGAGCAGAACAGAGCTCTCATGGTTTTTGCCATAGGACATGTGATTTACTGACATATCAATCTTTAGCTGCATGCATAAGAACCAAGCTTAGACTGTTAGCTCTAAATTGCAAATCCTGACTGTGTCATACAAATTCTCAGTAATACATCAAGTACAATACATAGATTGATACATTAGTCTAGATCAAATGCTACAAGATACTATTGTATTCTTACAGAGAAAAAGAAACTATATTTTGAATTATTTGATTAAAATGGATTATATGGGAGATGACTTTCCCATAATTCTGTGCTTTCTGAATAAAGGGTTTTCAGATAATGAATCCCATGTGTATCCTTAAATGTGAATGTATTGACCTTTCTATTTGCCTTCCAGATACCCCAGTCCATGGAGTTAGGCAGCATCACACTTTGGACCCTGTATTCTAATGGAAACATTATAAGATATAAATGTAAAATAAGTTGCAGTTTGAGATGCAAATTTAAGGATGTGTACAGTTTGTACCCTAGAAATAGGGGACACACAGGGGGTGATATTCTATCTTGTGGGTGTGGTCAGTTAGAAATAGCAGTAGATGGAATTTTAATGGCATAGCATTACTGAAAGTGTATTTATAGATTCTAAAGTCCAGCTTTTCCTATTACATGTTCTGGGCAAAATGTGCTTTTCCATCAAGAGTTTATACAAACACAAGCCGAGTTCTGGTAATAACTGGGTATTTGCAGTTTAAAATCATTGACATTTTAGAACTATTTAAATATAAAAAGAGATGTGGGAGGATTTAACAAAAGTGATGATTAGAAGGCACACATTGCTGGCAAAAAAACAAATTATCATGGAATTCATTATTGAAAACCCCTACATACTGTATTTAACTCCAATGTACTCATGTTCCTGCAGTGATGTCCTCCAGTTGCTAGGCTTGTGTGCAGCTACTTCATACATCCCAGGTTTTAAGGAAATGAATGGTTATTTTAAAATGAAACTTATGCAGACATATTGATTAATATTAAACATGTGGACTGAGTTGAAGGGCCACATAAGTAAGTGCATTGGAGCTCATGGGAGCCATGTTCCGCTTTTCAGTATTCTTTGGGTCCTCTTCCTAATTTCCGGCACTTTTGGCACATACGCAGTTGCTACAAACCGGAATACTGCTCCAACTGCGGATGCGCCAATACAGCATTCACTTTCCAAAGAATTCTGAAGAGCCGTAAGATGGCGCCCATGAGCTCCG
Organism: Xenopus laevis; assembly: GCF_017654675.1. Classification (NCBI taxonomy): domain Eukaryota; kingdom Metazoa; phylum Chordata; class Amphibia; order Anura; family Pipidae; genus Xenopus; species Xenopus laevis. The sequence goes on along the minus strand of NC_054372.1, from coordinate 158,405,730 downwards.
CTGCACATACTCTGCATCTATATATGAGTAATGAATTAGGGGAACTTTCAGGGGTAATTCTATGGTAGGGGGTAGGGGTTTTTATTATTGGGGGTTTAGTTCTCCTTTAAAATACATATATGGCTTTTAAAAGCCATTTTCCAGTAAGTCGACTTGAGTAACCTTTGTGGCAACAGGCGTACCTACTTGAGATTCAAGAAAAGAGGCAGTAAATTCGCAATGGGGCTTGGAGCAAATATATGAAAGTGCAAGGAGCATGTTTGAATACAAATACAGGTATCGCATCCGTTATCCAGAAACCCGTTAACCAGAAAGCTCTCCCATAGACGGCATTTTATCCAAATAATCCAATTTTAAAAAATGATTTTCCCTTTTCTCTGTAATAATAAAACAGTACCTTGTACTTGATCCCATCTAAGATAAAATTAGTCAACAGAATGGATCATAGAAATGGAGGATATAAGCAAATACGAAGACCTACATACTGACTCTTATAAAGCCAAACGGAACCATTGGGCAACCTGGCGATTATGGATTCAGTATATGGAGGTTACACAGAGGGGAAATTAATATAAAGAACTATATCGGGGAACTCTGCCAGACCATGACATGGTTGTGAAGACTCGATAATTGTTTATTATACTTTTCTGATTAAGCTAGTGAGACAATGCCCACGGTGCGGATTGTGTGTTCTGATGGAAAGATGTTTAAAATTTGCTTGTTTCTATGATAGACTGAATTGCTTGTTTTCGTGTTTGATTAGATTGGACATGGCCTTGCTAAACCTGGAATTCCACCTTTCCTTTCTCTATTTATTTATTTTTTCTTTTTGTTCTATCTTTTCCCTTTCTCCCTTTATTAATCCAATTTGATGTGCAGAATTCATATTTAATTATATTGTTGACAGCGGATGAAGCAGTCTATTTTCAATGTGAGAGTCAGTACATTTTATTATTGCAGATAAGGTTGGTTCGATTTCTCAGATGCATATATTGTAGTACATGGACTGTTCCTGTAACCCATCTTTACCTGTGAATTATTGCATTGCTGTACTGTATCATGCATACGACTTGGATTTTGTTTTTAAAAATCAATAAAAATTTAAAAATTTTAAAAAAAAGATAAAATTAGTCCTTATTGGAAGCAAAATCAGCCTATTGGGTTTATTTAATGTTTACATGATTTTCTAGTAAACTTAAAGGGCATGTAAAGGCAAAAAAATAAAATCCCATTTTTACTTTCTTTAATGAAAAAGAAACCTATCTCCAATATATTTTAATTAAAAAATGTGTACTGTTTTCATAAGAATCCTGACTGTATGCAATGAAATTCTCCCTTCATTTACTGCTGTGGATAGGAATTGTCAGACGGTCCCTAACTGCTGAGCAGGGAAACAATCATACTTATGAACAGCAGGGGGAGCCCCTGCCTTACTTACCAGCCATGCAGAACTCAAGCAGCTTTGTTTATGATGATCCCTAAGCAGCCCAGACCATACTGAGCATGTGCACTTAGTCTTAGTCTTGCAAAGATGTTTAACAAAGTTATAAGATGGTGACCCCCTGTAGCCAAATTTGAAAGCATAAATTATTTGTTTGATTAGGCTTGTGGGGCAGTAAGTTCATGTTTATATTTAGTATACAAAATACATCATTTCTAGCCTTATTTCTAGCACTATTTTAGACTTTACATGCCCTTTAAGGAATGAAGAAAAACCCCAGGTCCCGAGCATTCTGGATAACAGGTCCCATACCTGTACCTTCAATGGATAACATCAATACATTAAACAATTAATTCCATTTTAGAGCAACCTGTGTAGCTGATTTCATAAATGAACTGCTGTCCTAAGCAGTGGCCTATGTGTTGCTATAAAAAAAATACAGCTCTTGTATATTACAGTTTGGTTGATGTCCTAACTGTATGCTGTGGACCTACTTGCTGAGTGATTTGGTCAAACTATTCTGCATAATATTAAATTAGCTGGAACAGAACATTGAACTGACTGATGACACCTTTCCTCATGAGTCAGGGGCTCACCCTGAACTGCAGTGATCAGCCTGGAGATCTATTAGCCAGATAAGTGTGAATTTGTCACTAATGTATGGAAGCTGATGTGTGACAAAAACCATGTGATTAAATATTTGGATTTGGTTTGGTCAGGCACTTGGATTCAGCCAAATCCTGCTGAAAAAGACTGAATCCTGGTCAAACCCCAAATTGAATTCTGGATTTGGCGCATCCCTAGAAATATAGTTTTGATATACCACCACTTAGTCAATGTTTGGTCAGCTTGCTTCTTATTTCTGACTAGTTTTATTCACAATCTAGGGTTTTTGTTTGCATTCTATTTTGTAAAGTGCTGCTGTAAGTAGTTTCAGTATTTTATAAATGCAAAGTGTATAAAGAATAAGATTATTCCAATGTATTAGCATATCCTGTAAATCACAACAGTAGTGATGGGCATATAAATTCTGGAGACGAGAATTTGCGGTGAATTTTCACGTTTTGCTGCCCAGTGAAAATTCGTCTGCATCAAAAAATTTTGGACGTGCGCCGCAAAAGTAGATTTATGAGTTTTGCACATTTTTCGGTGTTTCGTGAATTTTGTGGGAAATTTACGGATTTTTCTGTGAAGTGAAAAGGGAGAAATTCGCCCATCACTGATAAACAACTGTAATAGGTGCTTTGAAATGTAATCTGTGTCTCATGATTCATGTATTTAATAAATAATGTACTACCTATTGTGAAATACGATGATACTCACAAGTCACCTTGGAGTTTCATGTCCTATATAAAAGCATTTGGCTTTTGGCCTTGTGCCTTCATAGGGTTATGAAAATCCTTGGTGACTTATAATATCCTTATATTTTACAATAGAGGACCTTTATCTAAAGTTCTATTTTCATGATATAACAAAGGGAATATTACAGCTTAATACTGTGTTGCCAAAATGCAGATCTTGATCTTCAGTGGGATGATCAGTTTAAATAGATAGTGTGCATTTTGCCACAGTGTAATGTAATTAGGTTACATTTTCTCTGGCACTAATGTACTTAAGATAGTGGCTCTTGATGTGACAGCTACATAAAAGAAAAGCACCTTACTATGTTTATTTCCAAATATAACACTGTAAATTATAACCATGAAAAAGTGTGCTATGCCTAGGTGATTTTGCTCTCTGGTGCATATCACATTTTAGTAGTAACACTGATTTATATTAATTAATATAAAATGGTAACTTAAAGATTTTACATGAAAATCATGGGAGTCATTTTTGTCATTTTTGTAAAGAAGGATAAAATGGCCCTTTTCACAAGCGTTAAAATCTAAAGAAAATGTTGAAAAAGTGGACATAAAAGTGCTGGGAGCCATTGGTAGCTGTGAACGTGATTTATGTTTGCTAAAGCAGCAACAAAAAAAGGCTGGAGGCAATCTAGGATTCTGTCATCATTAGCCTACTTTCTATATTGTACTTGTCCTATAGATATTCAAGTTAAAAAAGAAAACACTATACACTACTATACACAGTAGGATCACTTTCCATGAGATGGTGATTGCAAAGCCAACAGCTGGAAAAAGTTTTTTACTGATGAGATAGCACATATGACTGCTTCTTACAGATGCATGCAACCCTCTGGATACCCATTTTCTTGTAGTTATTATCAAAGATTAGTATCACAATAGCCTTTGATATTATGTCTGTCCAAGAAATTATCCAAGCCATTGTTAAAGGCATCAACAGAATCAGCCATCACAACATCACCCGGCAGTGCATTCCACAACCTCACTGTCCTGACTGTGAAGAACCCCCTACGTTGCTTAAAAATAAATTTCTTTTGTTCTAGTCTGAAGGGGTGGCCTCTAGTACGGTGATCCTATTTTTGGGTAAAAAGGTCCCCTGCTTTTTGTCTATAATGTCCTCTATGATTGTTAAGTCTTAGGGGCACATTTACTTAGCTCGAGTGAAGGATTAGAATAAAAAATACTTCGACCATCGACTTGGCTGCTTCGACTACGACTTCGAATCTAACGATTCAAACTAAAAATCGTTCAACTATTCGACCATTCGATAGTCAAATTACTGTCTATTTAAAAAAAACTTTGACCACCTACTTCGCCACCTAAAACCTACCAAACATCAAGGTTAGCCTATGGGGAAAGTCCCCACAGGCTTTCTAGCCAATTTGTGAACGAAGGAAAATCGTTCGATCTTTCCTTCGATCGTTCGATCGTACTAAATGCGGTAAATCCTTCGACTTCGATATTCGAAGTCGAAGGATTTTACTTCGATGGTCGAATATCGAGGGTTAATTAACCCTCGATATTCGACCCTAAGTAAATGTGCCCCTTAGTGAGTGCAGATACTTACAATAAAATAAAGAAAAAAACATTAACAAGTATCAGTAAATGAAGAAATTTAAGGGGGTTATTCACTAAAACTTGACTTTTTCTCACTTTGTTTTAAAAAACATCCGGCCAAACTCCCAAACCTGAATACCCTCAATTTTCAAATAATTTTTAGAGAAAAAATTTGTGCAAGAAAATGTAGCAAAACAATTGAATTGAAACACTTTTTCAATAATTCGGATTATTGAACGAAAACCAGCACAAACAGCCCTAAACTACTGAGAAACCTGAAAGTTAAAGACAAGTTCCAATTGTTAAAGGTACCACCTGCCATTGACTTTTTCATGATTTCAACAAGGTTTAGCTGGAGTATTTTAGGATTATGATTTGTAGCAGCTTTGGAGCATAATAAATCTAGAAAAAATGTTTTTCTTCTACAAATTCAGATATTTTTCCAGAAAAATTTGAGGCTTCATAAATAGGCCCCTAAACGTAGAGTTGTATTTTATTGTATGGTCATGTCTCCACACAACAGCCAGTGCCCCATAATTTCATGAGATTTTTCACTGCATTTTTCCCCATAAAATGCATTGAAGTCATTGGGCATTTTTTGTGTGTGGTTTTTTTTTTTTGCAGAGAAAATGTTTGCTTTGGTTTTGCATATAAAATTTGCAGGTGGGGAAACATAGAAGCTTGGAAGACAAACAAATGTATTTGAAATTCTGAATAATGTCCAGATAGGTCAGTTAAAACATAAACAGTGAGGTCAATTTCCAATCAATTTTTTTAATGAGGTCAAAAGCAATGTAAACAAAATTTGCAGTGAAGGATTTTTGCTTTTCAGAAGTAATTAAGAAGTCATGTAATTTGACAGTGAGATATGGACGTTGCAAGATCCTTTGAAACAGTTGGAAGTTACTTATAAACACTGGGCAAATTTGCACTTAGGCAGTTATTCATGGCAACCAATCAGATGCTTTTCTTCAAACAGCTGAAGGTAGAACAATGAAAGTAAATACCTAGGTGCAAATTTGTCCAATGTTTATAAATGAGCCCCAGGAGAGAATGTAATAAAAGTCTCAAAGAAGAAAACAATTTCAAAAATAGGAATAAAAATTTGCATTTTGCAATGTAATATTCTTTGTTAGACTATTAATGCTTTGTGAATTTTAATTGCACATTGAACACTTTTAAGAAGCCGTCGTAATCTTTTGGAGCAAACATAACAACAACAATTTGGAATCTTTCTTCCACTGTTGGTCACTAAACAGTTTCCGGGTTATGCACAAAGGGCAAAGGCATACATTTTCACATTGCGAATACAGAATATACCGTTACTGACTTTTATTACATACCCTCATTAGTTACACAACCATGTTGAACAAAGCCTGGCACAAACTTGACTTTTTTCTTTTAATTTTGACTGAGGTCTGATTTATGCCAGCCTTTGTTCTACATGGTTGTGTGATTGCTGTCCTGAACCTGAAAGTCTGGGGCATGTGCACCTGGACCCACTGTTTTTCATGGTGAGTGAAATTCTACAGATAGGGGTGTTTTGGTTTTTCATGTGTACAATTCCTTCATTAGAGTCATATAAACAGATTTATATATACACTTGGGTCAGTTGCTCTTGGGAATTCTACACATGCAAAATGTAGTTCTTAAACTCTTAACATTCTATAGAGTTTATTGGGCATTTATTTAGCTATACAACACTATAAGACTATGCATTGAAAATCAGTAGGGTGAAAAAAATGTTGACATTAGCAAAAATTGCCAAATGCACTGAAGTCGTCAGATTTGATAAACATTTAGATTTGATAAACCAGAAAGCTACAAAAAGTGCTGAGATTCAGCAAATTCCTAGCTGAAACCAGAAATTGGTGCATCCCTACTTTTCTTTTCAGGGGGCAATACAGCTGCATAAAGTCCTGTCTTTGCGTGGCCATAGACTTGAGGATAGACTGGAGGACAAGTGTAAACAGAATGCATGAAATGAATGGGTGATCTAACTAACATGGAAAGGCTTGCGTAACTGTGACCTTCTTCAAAAAGAGAAATCATAACAGGGATATTATCAACAAGTACAAATAAAAATATATTTAAGTTGAAAAGGACCATATAGGTATCCAGTAAGAATAGAGGAAACTTAAAGAGAGTTTTTTCCACTGTGGCTTTGATGGGTTTATTTTGGGGATTTCTACATTGGAGAATTTGGGAGTCGTGTAGGGCCATTTACTGGAATAAGAGGGAGAGAGGAATGTTAAAAGAGTTGTAAAAGTTGTAGTTACAAAAGGTCTGACACAAGGTCATTTTTTAAACGAAATTTCCAAGGTTTTCAAACTTCGCCATATTTTCTTAATTTAAATTCTAAAATGATACAAATGATACAAGTTTTTGAAAACACTGTGCGGTTCCCATTAACTTGGTTGGGCAGTAGATGTTGCTGTGTGGGAATAGTTTATATTTTGAGATTAAGCTTTGCAATAAAGCCATATAATCTTACTGTGGGCTGTATATGATACTAAAGGCTTAAAATATATAATGTTCATATTTGTAGTGTAGATTAATAATCTAAGAGAAATGTTTTACATCTTAAATGCCCTATTTCCTGGCCCGTGCAATTGTTAAAAACATGTGGTTAAAATTTCATCCTGCTCACTTCCAGTAAAATTGAAAGCTGCTCCAATTTAGTCATTTATAAAAGATTTTATTAAAAACATATGCGAAGGCAAGTATGTTTTCAAATTACATTTCCAAGGTTCTTGTGTGCACATTAGGTAGGTTTAGTCAATATAAATGGAATTATAGGACATTCTCTAGGCGTACTATTTGAGACCTCAATATACATTAAATACTGCATGTTTGAAAGCCAACCATGAACAGTAAACATTGCCATTGCATTAGATTTAACTCAACAAGACTGGAAATGACTTCTTAAAGCTGGGTTAAATATTAAAGGTTAAATATTTCAATGTGATATAACATATTGTATTGCTTTTTTACATAGTATGGTTACTCACTTATAAATAAAGCAGTTGGTATCTTTCATTGTGCACTCTGGGCATCTGCTGTTGTTCAATAAGAATTAGGCACACCGTAGAGACATGCCAACTGGCAATAGTTAGACACAAGAAAGCCTGTAGACTTTTTGTAGTGTGGCTAAATATTCCAATCTATCATAAAACCACTGGAAATATTGCTTGAAGTAATGTGTTGTGGTACAAAGGTTACTTCTCTGTAGATGCAAGAGGAGTCCCATAACATGTCTTCTGTGAGATCTGGGTTTGGGAGCGCTTGCATTTGTGTCTGGTTGTCTTTTTCTAGCCTGCTTTTTGTTTCTCATGTTTTTATTTGCTACTAGGTTTCGGGCCTGACTTCATACTATATATTTTCACTATTCCCCCACAGTGAGTTGCATCTAAAACCATTTTCATTAAAGGTACTTTAAAATGTGATCTTTGCCATTCGGAATAGTTGCACTCAGTTCATCCTGCCTTCCATTCTGAATAAGGTGTAGCAGTGCCTATTGATGTTTGGGTACCTGATGAAGGCGCTAGCTCCATTGTTCTATCAACGCCCTGCTGCAGTGCGGTTGCCCCTAAAGATTCAGGCACAAACGTCACTTTTACAATAAACAGTGAATTATATCACACAAACTGGAAATGATGCCAGACACACACAATTGTGTCCGATTTGCAACAAAGTACTGTATATGTGCACGTGTGTCTATTTGGACAATTCAGAAGTGAAATTGCACGAGAAGCAAATCAGTTGCATCTGATTGAATGCCCACATTGCTCCCTAAAATGGCAGTGCAATTCTGGGAAAACATGATGCATTGTGGGGGAAAAGTATTGTAATTGCACTCTGCAAAATGGTGAAATTTGCTCACTGCATCAGGGTAAGCGAATGTGGTTATCTTTAGTCTTCTAGTAATGGTTATAACATTAACTGATCTTTTACTGCAGGGGGGGTAACTAAGGACCCCTAAATTGCAACCATATTCTTTTCCAGAAGCATCTTGTTTCTATTCACAGCAACATACTGGTTCTGGGTGGAGGCTGATTAACTAAATTGCATCAGTGCAGGTGCCCATAGAAACCAATCAATCCAATCTCTAAACTTCTTACTTCTCTTTCTCTGCTTGCTATGTATGGCACCTAAACGTCTTCATGGGTGCTCATGGAATCCTGCACTATAAATCATGTGGCTACCAATTACACATTGTGTATAGATATACCATGACACCCATGGCAGGTGAGGTGTGAGTCAAGGTCAATGGAAACACTGAGTGAAATACTATATTACCATTCAGCAATCCAAAGCCTTACTGTAGTACCTGTATTTGTTTCGTAGTGGTATTTAGGTTTGTGGTCTTGTACATCTATTTGCAGCTGTAGATTTATAAAATGGAAGGGCTTGTTCCTGTCTAAATGAATTGCATCAAGTCTCTGAGCCTTGTTTCAGAGCACAGAGATCTGTAGCTGCCTACGTGAATGGAGGGAGACATACAGGCAACTCCCCCCCCCCATACCCTCTACCTGTCCCCTCACATGTGCCACAGGTCATAATGGTGCCTAGTACTCACCACCTGCCCTGTGGGCTGGCCTGCACCCACCAATGCTGTGCTCTGAACCCTGTGTCAAGATCAACTATATTTGAGCAAATAAATCATAGGCAGTCCGTCCCTATTCAATAAAAATATTCATGCTCTGCATAGTTGGCCCTTACATATCTAAAAGTGTCCTTTCTGAAAAAGACAGAAAGAAAAAAAAAAAATAACATGCATTAGGAATAGTGACTAAGGAGTGAATCTGAAATATAATAAGCTTCTTTACTGTTTACTTTTTTCCTCCATCATATGCACAGCTGATAAGTTTCTCTACAGCAAAAGAGCTGAGCTCCTACTGACTTCAATTGGTTTTCCTAGCTCTGAGCTGTTGTAATGTAATTCCTCATATTATGTGTGTTCTTTTGTAGAAAGGGGCTTCTTTTGACCTTGATCAATATGCAGTTTATTCCGTGAATAGACTTTGCATAAGAAAATCTGCACTTAATGGATGTATACAAAACCTAAAGCACAGTTTGTTGCCATACAGCTGCACTAATATCTAGGTCTTCACTAATTCCCACCAGGCCATTCTTTATGATGCTAGAGCAGCTGATTTGACACCTTCTCTATCTTAACAGATGATAAAGAAGTCAGAACGTAGGAACACATTTTAAGAATAATGGGGGAATGTAATATTGGTCACTAACGCAAACATTTTTGCAATAGCTTCACTATGCGAAGTGAAAAATGTTGCCTTTGTGAACACTTTACCCCTCACGACAGTAAGACAGCGATATCTAATGTTATAGTTTGTGATAGTGTGCAGTGTATGTAATACAAAATATTTAATGAAACTGCAGAGCAGGTGTTAAAGGTTCGTAATACGCAATGCAATAAAAGCCTAATGTAGAATATTACATTGAGACATGCAAATTTTTATTCACAAAGTTTTGCTCTTTGCAAATTGTATTACATTTCCCCCAAATGCCTTTATTGCACATTTTAGTAATCAGTACAACCAATCACTTTATTAGAGTTAAATCCAACAGTTTGTCCTTTTTCATGTTAGCGGCATTTTCCTGGGGGAACTTCTACTTTACCTAGGAAAACTAAATCTTCTGATTTTTCAAATATAAAAAGTTCGATTTGACCTTATTTATTATCAATAATCATACAATCATACAATACAATCATACAATATTTTCAACCTTTTTCCCAAAAATACAAAATTTTTCAGATTTTTGCCCGAAAAGCCTGAAATACTTGGATTTTCATGTTAATTCCAGAGCAGACCACAGAAACTTCCAAAAAGGGTAGGGTCCTCTCCCTTTGACTTAAATACAACTTCTGCAGATCTGAGATGGCGGATTTTTGGATTCAGACTTTTTGCAGCATCGGGCTTTAATAAATCCTGAAAAATTCGAGTTTTAAAAGATAACCAGAAAAATTTTGCCCCAAAAAGCCTTACTGGAGTTTAGGAAATAATCCCCAAATACCTCTAGCTTTATGGTCATGGCACTAGTGATAACATTTCCCAAGTGTTTACTAAATTTCCTAAATGGCAGTTAATCAAGGCAGTTGGACAAGGTAATGACTAGGCAATGACAAGGCTCAAGGCATTGCATTTTCTGCACTGAACAAGCTGGAACAACAAGAAAACAACTTTGTTTATATCTTTTTGCTGTCTGTACTTGGATGTTCCCATGATAACTTAAATGAAGTAGTACCTTTTTTTGTGCAACAGCAATTGCACTTGTAGGATGTAAATGATTCCTTATGTGCTACACTAATGAAAAAAAGCATTCATGTTTTATGATGCCGGAACTTGCAGGCCTGAGTTAGGGAAATAAATTGATTCTAGATGCCAGAAGTTCATTGTATAATGTATTGTATATATGTGCATGGGTCAGGCATTATACCTGTATATGGTCTGAAGGAAGATGACTGGTATGTTCATGACACAGAGATGAAATGGAAATAAAGGAGATAACTTTGGAGGTAAAGACAAAAAACAAGACAGGTAATATATTGGAAGGAGTGGATGGAAGGAGGAACATTAAAAAAAAATAAAGGCTAAATATTAGAATTATTGGGTGGAGAAATTCAAGTGCCATACCCTAAACTACAAATACAGAAAATTCTCAGATGGAATTTTGTGTGACCATTTTAGGGTTTGAATATATTCCATCAATGATATTTTGCTTTTACATTAAAAGAGATGAATATGGTTAAATATGCCATATTTTACATACTGAACTTATTGCACCAGCCTAAAGTTTCAGCATCTCAATAGCAGTAATGATCCAGGACTTCAGATTTGCCTGTGACGCTCACATGTGAGCCCTGGGCAGCTGTTGAGAAGCTAAACTTAGGGGTTATCACAAATTATCAAGCAGAAAATTAGGTTGGCTGGTAATATAAGCTGATGCTGCAAGGCTGACGCTAGTTGCACTGGTTTCTAGGATGACGTAGTAATTATCTGTATTATAATATAAGACAAAAAAAGTTTTAGTTCAATATTAACAGCAGTTATTATTTACAGTATTGTGATAACATTATTACTTTGCAATATAATTGTTTGTGTCACGGGAGGGAGGGGCCCCTCCTCTTACAGGAGTCTTAGGGTTTTAAAGTGTTTTAATACGTACGTGTTGGCATGGTTACTAATAAATATTGCCTTTTTAATATAGCCAATTGTCTTTTTTTCTGCAATTTTTGTTATTTTAGCAAATTATCTGTATTAAGTACTACTCAGCCTTATTGTGTCATTTGTATTGTGTATATAGAGTAAATTGTGAGTTGGTCCCTAAGCTCAGTAAGTGACAGCAGCACAGAGCATGAAATCAGCAGAAAATAAGATGGGGAGCTACTGGGGCATCTTTGAAGGCACAGATCTTCCCTGCTAAAGGACTGTGGTTGCCTTGGGCTGGTACAGAAGCCATACACATAATGTACAACTTCTTTCTCCTTTAAAAGGAAAGTGCTAGCAATGTAGCAAGCGACAGACAGCTTTCTGGGTGTCTTCCTGGGTGACCATCACATAGAAGAACCAATTGTATAGCTTCCGTGCCCCCTGGGAATGACTGGTATTTTATAACAAACACATTTGTAGTGCCACAGCCAAGGTAGAAAGAACAATGCAGCAGTTTAACCGACAGTTCCAAGTCCATTCCCACAATTTAAATTGACTCCTTTACAACAAATCGTAGTACATCTGGAAAGGGCAGTTACACACAATATGTTCAGTTAATAAAACTGACATTCAACATATGGAACTTTGTTGATATTTAATGTATCTGCCTGTGATTTCATTTACCTTTCTTATTCCTGTGGAGTTTCTTGTTTTTTGCTCTGAATTGGGTTATGTTTATTTTTATGGCTGTTATCCTCTAGCAGGATCCCAGCTGTTGTATGTTCATCAAATCAATGCTACACACGTTACTGTTACCAAAAATGCCAAGGGAGTCTGCTATTCACTGATCATTTTTAAAAGCACTTGTAGAAAAAAATCAGATCAAAGTGTCCTGGACATCATTTTACAGAACAGCATTATGAGAATGCTACACTAAGCCAAATCATCACTTAAACCTGTGATACCTACGATTTACTGAGGGCACCAGCCCAGACTGTACAGTATATCTATATGTGTGTGTGTGTCATGATGAAAACACTAATAATAAAAAATTGGATATAACTTTATCCCTAAGCTATAGCTGCCCTGAATGTGGCAGTTATTGGGGCTGCATTTATGGAAAAAATGCTGAAGGGAAAAAATTGCACCTTGCACACTACCCCTTGTGGGTGCATCTTACTTTATCTCACCTTACATAATGCTGTCCTTTGTGGGTTTATTGTGACTGTAAGGGGCACATTTACTATGGGTCGAATATCGAGGGTTAATTAACTTGATATTCGACCATCGAAGTTAAATCCTTCGATTTCGAATATCGAAGTCGAAGGATTTACTGCAATTTGTTCGATCGATTCGAAGGATTTTAATTCATTTTTCCTTCGATCACAAATTGCTAGGAAAGCCTATGAGGACCTTCCCCATAGGCTAACATTGGTGCTCGGTAGGTTTTAGGTGGCGAAGTAGGTGGTCGAAGTTTTTTTTAAAGAGACAGTACTTCGACTATCAAATGGTCGAATGGTCGAATAGTCGAACGATTTTTATTTTGAATCGTTCTATTCGAACTCAAAGTCGTAGTCGAAGTAGCCAAAAAAATACTTCGAAATTCGAAGTATTTTTCCTTCTAATCCTTCACTCGAGCTAAGTAATTGCGCCCCTTGTGTTCAGACATGACATCAGTGAATTCAACAAACTTCTCGGTGAAAATTTGTCATCCAGGAGGAGATCAAACACTACTTTTTGTTCAGAAAACATCAAGCCCCATGTGTAGTTGCCCTACCTATCTCAGCCGCACCTACATTTCATTCAACTAACACAGAATGCAACCACTGCAACAAAAAAAATTCATAGACCATCTTCTCACTCTGGGTGAAGTCAGCAACTACCTTAATTTAATTTGACTGCATGAAAGGAGATGTATTTATGCGGCAGATGGCCACAGTTCCTATAGATCTGCTTTTTCGGTTCAAACATTTACTATTTTCAATGTATCTTACCTGTGTAATAACAACCTAGGGGTAGGCATCATCTTAGGGTTGCTGGCATTAATCTGGTGACTCCAGGCTTTTCCTACAGTCAGCTTTATGTGGCATATTCAAGAGCTGGAGCTCAATATAATTTCTATAAATTTGCCTCTGATTAAAATGAAAAATATTATGAAACATTAAATCTGTGTGTGAGTGTATTCATCTTAGGTTGGAACACAGAACTAAACCCTAAAAATAAATATGGCTAGAAATTTTATATTTTATATACTGAACCTATTGAAAAATCCTAAAGGTTCAGTATTTTTATAGCAGTAATGATTTTGTTGACCAGATATTGGTCAGCCATGCCCCACAACAGGCACCATAAACTGACCACTGAATTTATGACTGAGTCGCCAGCTTTTATTGGCCCTTCTATTGCTGCCTTTAGAATCATTGGTTGCCAATGATCATTATAAGCTGTGCACACAAGTTATCACCTGCTCACACAATAAGCTGTTAGCTGTACACAAATAACTCAATACAAAATATATGCTTTATGCATAGGGTCTACAAGAAATTAACATTGGTTGTACTGGTGGGTGGGCAGTACATCAACTAGATACAACGCTGTTGTTACTAAATCAATCTATTTATGTATTATTTCTCTGCTCTAAATATGCGTAGGAAATCTTCAAGCAATGCCAGAATATAGAGTCAGAAAGTAAAAGAAAAGGCCTTAAAGGGGACCCGTCACCCAAAAAAATTATTCAAAATCCTATTTTATCAGTTTAGTCAAGGAAAATGAACTTTAATTACACTGTATAAATTATTTGAATCTTGTTTCCATCAGTCTGGGATTTCAAAATTATAACAAGCAGGCAGCAGCCATTTTGTGCACGCTGTTATTAAGACAAGCCTTGTATCATCTCAGAATCTTGTTTGTGCACCAGAATGGGAGACCTGATGTCCATCCCCATGCCCTGGCTACACAATTAAATGGTAAAGAGAACGGGGGAATGTGGGGAGCAGTGACATCTAGGAAATGCTGAATGGAAAGTGAAAGTAATTGTCTGCCCCGCCTCTATGCCACGGGCATAGAGGAGGGGCAGACAATATTTGATTGACAGCTGAGATTTTTAAATGAGCTTACAACAGCTATGAATGCTTAAATAAAAAATAGAAATTGGATTTCATGTTTAATTTGAAAAGGACTTTTATTATACAGATTTTTGTGTCTGGGTGACAGGTCCACTTTAATTAACACCTTCCCTGATTATTTCTGTTGTTTGCCATAAGGATGGGTGATTTTCTCAAATCAGAGCAAGAATGTAGCTGTGATTCTGTATTGATTTGATTTGAACCGGATGAATGTACTGCAATAAATCTTCTGGGCCCCACAGTAGTTAGTACAAATACAAGACTATTCTGCTTTCATTTAAATAAGGGTCTGGTACTGGTAAAGAAACAAATTGGCAATAAAAGCTCATTTGAAAACAAACAGACATCCCTTTCATAAGCTCCCCATCTACTATTACTACTATTAAAGGCACATGAGGACCTTTGAGGTGCTTTGAGTGGTGTCTTTTTTTTTTTGTGTGGACTAAAAATGCAGTGGCAAGATAGCCAAAAGTTATTCTGCTCACTTGGAAGCACTTTTCAGTAAATGGAAAACTGGCCTGGCAATGTCCATTATCAGACAATTCATTCCTTGCAAAACTGCATTAAGGCAATTGCTGTGCAAATAATTGTGTTATATTAACCCTTTTAATTCAGCACGCTGTTTGCGGGTCATCTTTGACCAATCTCTCTTTTTCTCTAATCATATTAACACTACTGTTAGGGGCTGGATTTACACAGTTGGCACCTCTAGGCCCACTGACATTTATTGCCCCTGTCCCCTCCCTTTTACTTGCACAAATTTTTATTATCGGGAATGGAGCAATGGGGATTTAAAAAACTATCATATCTCCTGCTCATCCCCAGTGTTTCTGAATAGAGATGTCGCGAACTGTTCGCCGGCGAACTTGTTCGCGCGAACATCGGGTGTTCGCGCTCGCCGGAAGTTCGCGAACGTCGCGCGACGTTCGCCATTTTGGGTTCGCCATTGTTGGCGCTTTTTTTTGCCCTCTCACCCCAGACCAGCAGGTACATGGCAGCCAATCAGGAAGCTCTCCCCTGGACCACTCCCCTTCCCTATAAAAACCGAAGCCCTGCAGCGTTTTTTCACTCTGCCTGTGTGTGCTGAAGAGATAGTGTAGGGAGAGAGCTGCTGCCTGTTAGTGATTTCAGGGACAGTTGAAAGTTTGCTGGCTAGTAATCGTTTTGATACTGCTCTGTTATTGGAGGGACAGAAGTCTGCAGGGGTTTGAGGGACATTTTAGCTTAGGTAGCTTTGCTGGCTAGTAATCTACCTTCTACTGCAGTGCTCTGTATGTAGCTGCAGTGGGCAGCTGTCCTGCTTCTGATCTCATCTGCTGACTGCTGCAATAACAGTAGTCCTTGTAAGGACTGCTTTTATTTATTTTTTTGTTGTTTTACTACTACTACTACTACTACTACTATAAGAGCCCAGTGCTATTAGTCTAGCAGTGTTGGGGAGTGGGACTGGTGTGCTAATCTGCTGCTCCTAGTAGTTCAGCAGCACCAACTTTAATTTTTTTTTTTTAATATTCATTTTTTTTTTATTTTACTTTTTTTTATTTTACTACCGCTGTAGTAGTGTATAAGTTGACCTTTTAGGCATTATTTGCCCTGTAGGCATTATTTGCACACTGTTTTCTTCAACCCGCCATCGAGCTGTGTGACCTTGTTCCCATTCTGTCTAAATATCCATAATATTACCGTCTCCAGAAAAAACACCGGAGTCACTTTTTTCAAGCAGCATTCATATATTTTACGTAATCCGTATCCACCGCTGTAGTAGTGTATACGTTGGCCGTGTAGGCATTATTTGCACACTGTTTTCTTCAACCCGCCATCGAGCTGTGTGACCTTGTTCCCATTCTGTCTAAATATCCATAATATTACCGTCTCCAGAAAAAACACCGGAGTCACTTTTTTCAAGCAGCATTCATATATTTTACGTAATCCGTATCCACCGCTGTAGTAGTGTATACGTTGGCCTTGTAGGCATTGTTTGCCCAGTTTTTTTGGCCACAGCCACTGAAGCACAGAGGCCAGAAAAAATATGCCATATAAATGCTGAAAATAGTCATTTTTTGCCATACGTTGACTCAACGTATATGGCAAAAAATGACTATTTTCAGCATTTACGTGACATATTTTTTCTGGCAACTGTGCTTCAGTGGCTGCAACCAAAAAAACTGGGCAAACAATGTCTACAAGGTCAACGTATGGCGAAAAATTACTATTTTCAGCATTTATATGGCATATTTTTTCTGGCAACTGTGCTTCAGTGGCTGCGTCCAAAAAAACTGGGCAAACAATGTCTACAAGGTCAACGTATGGCGAAAAATGACTATTTTCAGCATTTATATGGCATATTTTTTCTGGCAACTGTGCTTCAGTGGCTGCGTCCAAAAAAACTGGGCAAACAATGCCTACAAGGTCAACGTATGGCAGTTGTTTAAAGAGAACAGTAGATTACTAGCCAGCAAAGCTACCTAAGCTAAAATGTCCCTCAAATCCCTGCAGACTTCTGTCCCTCCAATACAGAGCAGTATCAAGCAGATTACTAGCCAGCAAACTTACTATCATCTGTCCCTGAAATCACTAACAGCTCTCCCCCTACACTATCTCTTCCAAGCACACACAGGCAGATTTTTCAGATACATTTTTGCCCTTGATCCCCCTCTGGCATGCCACTGTCCAGGTCGTTGCACCCTTTAAACAACTTTAAAATCATTTTTCTGGCCAGAAATGTCTTTTCTAGATGTTAAAGTTCGCCTTCCCATTGAAGTCTATGGGGTTCGCGAACCGTTCGCGAACCGCTCGCATTTTTGCGCAAGTTCGCGAATATGTTCGCGAACTTTTTTTCCGACGTTCGCTACATCCCTATTTCTGAACCAATGTGAGTGTGATTGGGCAGCATGCCGCCACCTAAAATCCTTCTGCCGTAAGCCATGGCTTGGTGGCCTCTTCAAAAATCCTGGCCTGCTGATTAGTCTATTGCAATCTCCTCCTAACTGGTCTTCCTAATCCTAACTACCATCTTTTCCCCCTCCAATCAATCTTAAACTCAGCTACTAGGATCCTCCTGCTCTCTCCAAAGAGGGAACCTGTTTAACCCCAACTAAAATCTTTTACATGGCTGCCTGTTAAGCAGAGGATAGCATATAAAATCATTCAGCTAACATTCAAATCCCTTCACACTACAGATCTTTACTTGTCTCACCATAGGTTCCTGGCAGTCTTCTCCACTCCTCTCAGAGCCACCTTCTCTTCACACTGTCCACATCCACTGCCACCTCTCGTCTCAAATCTTTCTATCTTGCAGCTCCTTACCTCTGGAATTCCATCCCTGAATTCTCCTGTAAGAAAACCTCTCTCAATCACTTCAAGAAAAAAGTCTACTAAAACATTAGCTTAGTCCTGGTGCACTTTTCCCCCTCCAAATTGCCTGTATGTTAGCCAACCACCCACTTAGACTGTAAACTTTTTGTGTGGCAGGGATCTCATTCCCACTGTGTCTCTTGCTACTGTACATAGCACTTAAGGGGAAATCAACCTGTGGGGAAAAAACTCTGTACCCCCCAGGTAGACCTCCCTCCCTCCTCCCCCCAGGCTAATTACCCCCCCCCCCGGAAATGCCCCATACTCCATACTTATCCCTTGGCGCAGATTCTTCCAGCGAAGTTCCACGCTTCCATCTTCCTCGTTCTCTGTAAGCTGGGAGATCGGTATTTCTGCGCATGTGCAGTTGGAGCAATTTGCAGTTTGTGACAACTGTGCATGCGCGTAATTACACGGAAATTGTTGATCTCCCAGTTAGCTTACAGAGGACGCGGTCTACCTGGGGTAGGGGGTACAGGGTTTTTTCCCCACAGCAAAAACACTGAGCTTCTGTAGTCAAATAGAGAAGTCAGAGCAAGCTTTCTAGCCTGTAGCACAGGAGATCTACATGAATAAATTATCAAACAACTGAATTTGGCGAAACGACAATCCACACAGGGACATTGCCAATTTACTAAAAGGCGTAGAGGACAAAGCGTTGTGCCCTTTTCGCCAAGCGAATTTTCAATCAGGCAAACTATCGTAACTCCATAAATTCATCAAAGCCCGATCTTTTCAATATGTTACCCTTTTCGCCAGAGTCTGGGATAAGATATAGCTCATATATCCTCAACAATCTTATGTCACTGACTTCATATACTGTATGCTAAAAAATCATAAAATAAAAAGAATGCTGGTGTATTATATTTTAATGTGGGATTATGTTTAAAAGTTGCAACTGCTCAATATATGCCAAATTTGTTTTACGGTGGGCTCATGTCTAGGACAATCGAGGATCTCTTTTGTCTTTATTTTTATATTAACACTCATGAATAAAGCCATATATATGACCTATATACCAGCCATATATAAACTGACATAAGCGTAAGTATGTCAACGAAGTTTCGCTAGGGAAAAAGTAACGCTAGTGAAAAAACTTTCCAATTTTCATGCCAAAGAACGTTCGCTGATGCACAGGGATGCATATTTTTCACCTTAAGAACTCAACAAAGTAAAGCTAAGCACAGTCTTGGACAAATGGATTGCAGCAGAAGAGTTTATTGAGGAGGTTATTGAGCTATGGTCTCATGGGGAGTGACATGTACTTGAAAGGGAGAGAGTTTTTATACAACTATAGGTGCTCACTTTTCTACTGTGGAAATAAATTGCTCATGTATTCCCATTGGTGAAAATCAAAGTATCAGACCCTTTTCTATATTTTGTCCATCACCTTTCATCTTCTCTTGGGTCTTCCATCACATCCCTACCTCCTGTTTCTTCGTTGTACAGAGATGATTAAAGAGAATCTTTTTTTAATGCCCTTATCTAATGATTAGCGATCACAACACACTGCATGGCAGGAGACTGCTCCGGGGAAAACTAAAACATTACACAGTATCAAAATAGTATATCGGCATGTATCGTTAAAGGGGACCCCTGGCAGGTAATAAAACATAAATCAGGGATGTCTAACCTGCAGCTGTTGCATTACAATTCCCAGCATTCTCATTGGGCTGCTGTTTAACAATAGTAAGAGTACTGCAGGTTGGAAACATGTACTATATATATATATTAGCAGTGGTATCAACCATTGCACAGCAAATGTGATGTTATCTTTTAAGCAATAGATAAAATAGAGACAATAGAATCATTTAAAAAAAATGTAACCACTTAGTATTGAAAAACATTTGCACCACTGAGCGGTACTCCAATACTTCAGCTGCAATGTCATTGGTCACGTAGGTGAGCCTGTACCTAAATTGGATCAGGTTTGAGGGCAAATCAGATCACATAACCAAACTCAGCACCCTTGTAATCTCTTTATATCTGAGTTCTCCATTGCTACAATGGCCTTCTGAGTGGTTTTCTGATATTACAGAATAGTGTAATCTCATTGGTCAGATGTGCAGACCGCAAACTAAAGAGCAGCATTTTTGAACACCCCTCGATACACATTGTGTCCTTTGCCACCACGCTCTGTTGACTAGTGCCATGATACTATGGAACAGGGCAAGCTGAGCTGGTCGACAACTTTGAAAACCCCTCGGTTCTCGTTTTGGTGTAACTGGTTGTGCCCTATGGAATGGTGGAATTCAACTGGTCAGATATAATAGAGAACTGTTGTGGACAGGAGTTTTGTAAGCAATTCATAGCAGCTGACTTGAGTGAGGATGGTCCCTTACAATTTTTATTGCATTCTGTGTCCTAATGACTGATTTGAGAAAAAATTACTTTTAAAATATGAAAGTATATTAAAAGTTACTTATAGGTCATGTTGAGGTTTGTATTTGTAAGTAATTGTTAGATTAAGTTCCTAAACTTGACTGTTTTGCCAACCTGACTGTCCCATCTCAGTCTGGCAGTTAAAGTTTCTAATGCTAACGGACTCCTGCTGCACAAATATGGCAGATCCCTCATACAGGAACATGGGCCATCAGACAGGTAATGTAAAAGCATTGTGCAAATACTTTATGGCAAAGTTATAAATTGCTTTCAAAGGCAATATTATGATAGATTAGGGTTTTTTGTATTTTTATTTTGCTTTTTCTCCATAGGGGCCCCTTCTTCAAATCCCCCCATTCTTACTCTAATAGTTAGACCCTGTTTGTCTCTTTCAGAGGCAGATCACATAGATTGTGTGTGCTGCATATCAATAGTCCTCCACTCCTCTCCTGCAATCAGAGAAAAATAATCTGCCAGTTATCAGTGGTCCTCTGGTAATTCCACAGTGAGTGCTGCAGTACAAGGAGAAATACGGTAATGCAGGAGTAGCAGCAGTAGCAGCAGCAGCACAGGCAGCCTGTGTGAATGCGAGGAGCTGGCAGAGAGGAGCTGGCAGTGAGGAGCAGCCAGTCTGTACGGGAGAGCAGGACAGGGAGCTTCATAATGGAACTTCTCTCTGGTGGTGAATGTTAACGAGAGCCGGGGAAAGTGAATGTGCATTTAGATGTGTGGGAGAAGGGCTCCCTATGTCACATCTCAACTTCAAGGATTGCACTTTTCTCTCCTTTGGGTCAAGAGCGCGCAGTGACGCAGGCGATCGCTGGCCACTAGTCTGCAGCTCTTTCCCTGTGCGTTTGTCGGGAGTTGATGGCACTACAGTGCAAACAGGGAGACGAGAAAGACGAGCAAGAGGAAGATGTGATTGAGAAAATGTGGGGGAAGATCGGCTCAGGGAGGGCTGGGCGCAGACACCCTCTTCTGAAGCTCCCCTGAGTTGCACTGCTGCAGCATGTCAGCCAAATCTAAGGGCACAACCTCTCCAGCAGAGGGGCCAGTTGATGGGCCAGCCTCCAAAGCCAAGGTGAAGGAGCAGATCAAGATTATCGTGGATGATTTGGAATTAGTCCTGGGAGACCTGAAGGATGTAGCTAAGGAACTTAAGGAGGTAAGGTGTCCACGGGTGGGCGGGGCCTCGGCACAGTGCGACTTTGTCTTCTGGTTGCGGAGCGGAGGAACTGAGGCTGCACTGAGGCTCGGATGCGCAGGGGCAGTGCCAGCTGGAAAGTGCTGAGTCGCCTTTTGTGAATGGGACTGGGGGACTGTGCAGAATGCAGATTTGTACTACTCTGCTCCTTAACCCTCTCAGTGCCAAGCAGCTCCGCATGCCACTGCTGTTAGACGTGCCTGACATGATTGCAAACTGTATTTATCATCATGTTACAGTGCTTGCACTTTGGCCACAGATGTCCCTTTGCTGTAAATAAGTCTATTGCTTAGATGTACCGCATGCAGAAGGTTTGACTATAGCTGTTGCTTTTCATATACAAGTTTTGTGGGTCTTGCGCAATAGTCAGAATGTTAAAAGAAGAGGGGTGCCTGTTTGGCCCAAGCACAGAGCCCCTATTAGATTGTCTACATCATTTGCATACTGGACTTTCTCTTAATGATATTGAGATTTCATTCAGTTGTTGCAAAGCATGTCTGCAGTCATCCCTGTGTACTAGTGATTCCTCTCATTGCATCTCTGTACATACTGCTAAAGAACAACACAGGGATTTACACTGCCCATCTCCAGTGTCTGCTATAAATCCACAATTAGCAGAACTCGCCCTCATTTGGAATCTGGGTCTGCCCTGCGGTAGCTTCAGAGCATCAATGGCTATTTTGTTCCCCGAGTGCTGCCACTTGTGCTGCTTAATGTTTGTATACATTCTTTTATTAACTATGCTGATGCTATTGGCATATAACACTGGTTGTAAATCACCAAGTCTGGCATATTTAGTGCTGAATACTAAAGAGGGAAATGGTTTTGCACTGAAAAGCTCTCCCATAAGAGAACCTAGGATTTTATAGCCTGATAAAAAAAACCATAGTCAATAGAATGATCCATCTTTTGGATGACTGCATGCTAATATCAGGCTGGAGACGCATGCATTTGTAGATTTGCTGCCAGTGGTTACAACAAGTAATTATGTAAGTGCTAAAGTAAATAATAGGCTTCCTCTTAATATTTCCATGCAGTGGTTAGACTGAATAAATGGAATGGGTTGTCTGTCTCGGGCTTGGTTGGGGAAAACATGTTTTCTTTTGCCATTGGCAACTGTCACATTCCTTCTGCTTTAAAGGCAGACATCATGTAACTCAGAGGATCTTGTCGGCAGCAGAAAATACAGCTACAGCAGTACAGCCAAGGGTTTGTTTTTAAAGTTATAATTTTGTAACACAACCGCGCGACAGATGGTTGGATTATTCATTGAAATTCAACTCCAAATACTTTGCCTTGTAATCCTTTTGTTTGCCATTCTATTTCCATACGTATCCTTTATTTCCTGTAGCGTTGTGTATTATATCTGAGCTGCTTGCAACAGGTTTTCATCTGACTTTAGTGGTGTCGTGTGTTGGAATTCAGCTGTCTGAGCAGCAATGCAGGGGGATTAGTGTTTACAAAATAAATGATACTAAAGTGACAAATAAAATAATACAATATATAAATGAATACACTGCGTGTACATACTGACAAATCCATGGAGGATAATCAGTGATGACTAATGATGTGTGAGTTAGGTATATGCCCAGTGATTATACAAAAGCACCCACGGGATTACTGTATTGCAGTTGACTTTGGGAGAACTAAATGTGTTTTCATTTTCCCTTATGATGTCATTGTAATGTGCAAATCTCCTGGACCAATTAACCCCACCCCCCCTTTTTTTTTGCAGCCCCATATGTGATGCTTGTACATGCAGAACTGAAAACGACTTAATTCCTTTTCAAAATAAACCAGATTTATCAGAAGGTAGTTGCCTGTCAGAATATTTATAGCAACATTATTCCATTCACTCTGATTCTTTAACCAAGGAAGAAACATTTACAAAAGAAAAAAAAAGGCAAGTGAAAAGGATACAGCCTGTTTCTGATTGGAGGATCACTTTCATTTGGGATTAGCAGCAGAGAATTCCTGCATCTGGAAAGCAGATTGGAATTTTTTATCTCAATTATTTACCTTCACTGTATAAACCAGCTTTACATACACTTATATGGCTGAATAGTTCAAAGCTATTTATATATTCTTAGACGTTGTGTCATATTCTGACAATGGGTTCAGACGTGCACTGAATATCATTTCTTGCAAGTTTATATATATGTTTATACTGTATGAGCCATGGGAAAGGTTTGTGGTTGTTTTTAACAGGGTCTAGATGTAATGTACAAGGTTTAGCTAAAGATATTGAACTTATCTGGCTTAGCAAACATTTTTTGTCTGTATATTTTTGTTTTTATTTATATATAGTAGTGGCTTTGTTTTTTTATTTATATAGTAGTGGCTGCCATGTTGCACCTCACTAGAGCAAGTATTTAAATTTTATCCATAGGCTTCAGTTATCATTTGTGGCCATAACTATATAGCAGAATGTACAGTGCTTTTGGCATTACCTGTCAATTACTTTTCAATGCAGCACTTATCAGACCTTGTTTTTGCTTATCAATGGAAGTTATATACAACTGCTTGAACACTGGGTATTTGTAAGAGTTCAGAAGCTGAATATGTTTTTATTGTTACCTATTCATCGTTTGTGCAGCTCAACATTTTAGGTTATTGCATAAAAAATGATTGCATATTAATTAGATTACTAGTGCATGGATAATCCACCTGCATAATGGACTTGAGCTACCGAAACGGTCACAACAAGTGGAAGTTGTATACTGGTAATCTAATGAACCAACTTGCAAAGGCCAAACATGCTTCAATTTCCCTGTTTGACCTATCTGAAGAAATAACAACAGCCATACATGTTTCATGATTAAAGGGATCCTGTCATGGGAAAAAAAGTCATGGGAAAATTTTTTTTTTCAAAATGAATCAGTTAATAGTGCTGCTCCAGCAGAATTCTGCACTGAAATCCATTTCTCAAAAGAGCAAACAGATTTTTTTATATTCAATTTTGAAATCTGACATGGGGGCTAGACATTTTGTCAATTTCCCAGCTGCCCCTGGTCATGTGACTTGTGCCTGCACTTTAGGAGAGAAATGCTTTTTGGCAGGCTGCTGTTTTTCCTTCTCAATGTAACTGAATATGTCTTAGTGGGACATGGGATTTTACTATTGAGTGCTGTTCTTAGATCTACCAGGCAGCTGTTATCTTGTGTTAGGGAGCTGTTATCTGGTTACCTTCCCATTGTTCTTTTGTTTGGCTGCTGGGGGGAAAAGGGAGGGGTGATTTCACTCCAACTTGCAGTACAGCAGTAAAGAGTGATTGAAGTTTATCAGAGCACAAGTCACATGACTTGGGGCAGCTGGGAAATTGACAATATGTCTAGCCCCATGTCAGATTTCAAAATTTTTTTTTTGCTCTTATGAGAAATGGATTTCAGCAGAATTCTGCTGGAGCAGCACTATTAACTGATTCATTTTGAAAAAAATGTTTTTTCCCATGACAGTATCCCTTTAAAACCATAGGCGTGAGCCCTGTTAGTTGAACTCATGTTGAACAAGGGAGAAATGCTTTTTGGCAGGCTGCTGTTTTTCCTTCTCAATGTAACTGAATATGTCTTAGTGGGACATGGGATTTTACTATTGAGTGCTGTTCTTAGATCTACCAGGCAGCTGTTATCTTGTGTTAGGGAGCTGTTATCTGGTTACCTTCCCATTGTTCTTTTGTTTGGCTGCTGGGGGGAAAAGGGAGGGGTGATTTCACTCCAACTTGCAGTACAGCAGTAAAGACTGATTGAAGTTTATCAGAGCACAAGTCACATGACTTGGGGCAGCTGGGAAATTGACAATATGTCTAGCCCCATGTCAGATTTCAAAAATTTTTTTTGCTCTTATGAGAAATGGATTTCAGCAGAATTCTGCAGGAGCAGCACTATTAACTGATTCATTTTGAAAAAAATGTTTTTTCCCATGACAGTATCCCTTTAAAACCATAGGCGTGAGCCCTGTTAGTTGAACTCATGTTGAACAAGGGAGTATACTGCCCATTTAATCAGAAATACTTATTTGAATTCTTTGAGATGTATGTAGAACAGAATAGAACAAAAGGTTTCTGGCTAAAAGCATTGCCTACACATGCACTGCAATTGAACAACACAATTCAGCTTGGACAGTTAATGACTTGCACATGTTTTTTTTCTTTCCAGTTTAATACTGTGTTTTCACGAAAACTATCCAGGATACAGTATGACTAAATGTGCCAAAAACACAATGTTTAAAGAGGTGTTTAAACAGAAACACATGTATGACAGATATCTATGTCTACAAAAACATGAGATCATCCATTAGTTTGCTTGGACGTGGATCATGAATCAAATTCCAATACAGTGAATGTAGTAATAAAAACAGCAGAGGCCGTGATCTATTATTGGACATAGCCGGGGATATAAAGGTCTGAAGAGAAAGAGAAATGACAAATATACACAGAGTCAGATTATCCACTAGGCCCCAAGGCTCCTGCAGTTCTATCCTAAGGGCTTGCTTCCTACTGTAGGTACTTCAGCATAAGAAAATGGAATCTTAAGTGCTTGTTGGACCTGACCAAAACAGTTTCAACCTCCTAGCTTTACAGCTGGTATCAATTTGCAATCCCATAGCTGAAAGTGGTACTTAAACAAAAGCTGGATACACTGCTATAAGGTGGAACTGTATCTATCTTATCATATTACACATGCCTTCATAACAGTGACTGCTGTTAAATCCTCTTATGACAAGGCTTTACTTGTCTTTGGACCCTCATAGAACACTTTGTATGTTTTTATGGAAGAGGAACTAACTTGGCAATAGGGCCCCAAATCATGGAGACCTCATATTCTCTAAATTAGTGTCTGCATCTACAAACTCCCATAGAATGCATTTATATAGTCAGTTTTGTGATACTCTTAAAGTAATAATAGAATCAAAACATACCAGGGGTTATTTTGTTATAGTTACAGTGAGCATAGTGCACTTTTGGATGCAATCGGCAACATTTTTACCCGCTATGCATTCCAGCATCATGGTGCTCACCAGGAAGAAATTACGTAGTTGTGGCTGATGCTTCAACAATTGTGTTTGCACTTTGATATAAATTTGACGCAATTGTGCTGAAAGCTGAAGGTTCAGTACATACCATTTCCAGTGTGAAAGTGACATACAGTATCTACCCAGTTCTTTTGGTGCATCTGCACTGTGCCTGTTACCGCTACCGCCTGGTCAGTAGGTGGTGGTAGCTTCAGGATCCGATTTTTTTCATGAAGGAGGAAGGCGGTAGCACTGAGCAAAACTGTACTGAAGTACGGGCAGCACATATTGATATTTGTTTTTAATGTGGTTTTGTTCAATTGATTGCATCCAACCCTTTCTTAAAGCTAACTTTCACTTCAGCGTGAGGGATCTCCGATTGGTTCCAGACATCACGTGTCTCTGAATCCGGGTTCCTGGCCTAGGAACTCTCATCTACATCACACATAACGGATTTGCTCGAACACAGTTTCAAATTAAAAATTATGTTACTTTATTAGTTCCATTAAAATT
This sequence comes from Xenopus laevis, assembly GCF_017654675.1. Classification (NCBI taxonomy): domain Eukaryota; kingdom Metazoa; phylum Chordata; class Amphibia; order Anura; family Pipidae; genus Xenopus; species Xenopus laevis. The sequence goes on along the minus strand of NC_054372.1, from coordinate 158,378,608 downwards.
TGCTAGCTTAAGTACAGTGCATGACAATCACCACTGACGCGTTTCATGCCCTATGGCACTTCCTCAGAGTGTTACAGATTTTCAAAGAGACACAGCTTTATAGCAAATCTGGTAGCAAACTATTTACACAATGTGTTTCTTAAAGATGTATTACACGTATACAGACCAAATTTGCATCTATCTTTATATTCATATAACCATTAAGATTTTTTAAAGCTACCTAATGTATCAGCCAGCATGACTGATTTGGGGAGAGAATTCCACAAATTTTCTACTCTCACTGTAGAAAAAAACCCTTGCAGATATTTAGCTGGAACCTCCTTTCTTCTAATCAGAATGCTGCCCACTTGTCAGCTGGAAAGCATTAGAGAGATTATTATATGATCCCTTTATATATTTAAACATTCTCATTATCATATCACCCCTGAAGTGTCTCTTCTCCGGCTTGAAAATCCCCCACTTGGCCAGTCTTACCTCATAGCTGTACCTCTCTAATTCAACAATGTCTCATTTGTTCACTGGAGACCAAAACTGTACAGCATATTCTAGATGGGGCCTTACCAGTGCTCTAAAAAGTGGAAGAATGACCGATTCCTGCTGTGAATCAATTCCCCTTTTAATACAGCTCAAGACCTTATTTGCCCTTGATGCTGCCGACTGGCATTGCTTGCTACAGCCAAGTTTATCATCTACAAGGACTCCAAGGTCCTTTTCCATTATGGATTTGCCTAGTGCAGTCCCATTAAGGGTATAAGTGGCTTGGATATTTTTACATCCCAGGTGCATGACTTTACATTTATCAGCATTGATTAGGGATGTAGCGAACGTCGGAAAAAAAGTTCGCGAACATATTCGCGAACTTGCGCAAAAACGCGAGCGGTTCGCGAACGGTTCGCGAACCCCATAGACTTCAATGGGAAGGCGAACTTTAACATCTAGAAAAGACATTTCTGGCCAGAAAAATGATTTTAAAGTTGTTTAAAGGGTGCAACGACCTGGACAGTGGCATGCCAGAGGGGGATCAAGGGCAAAAATGTATCTGAAAAATCTGCCTGTGTGTGCTTGGAAGAGATAGTGTAGGGGGAGAGCTGTTAGTGATTTCAGGGACAGATGATAGTAAGTTTGCTGGCTAGTAATCTGCTTGATACTGCTCTGTATTGGAGGGACAGAAGTCTGCAGGGATTTGAGGGACATTTTAGCTTAGGTAGCTTTGCTGGCTAGTAATCTACTGTTCTCTTTAAACAACTGCCATACGTTGACCTTGTAGGCATTGTTTGCCCAGTTTTTTTGGACGCAGCCACTGAAGCACAGTTGCCAGAAAAAATATGCCATATAAATGCTGAAAATAGTCATTTTTCGCCATACGTTGACCTTGTAGACATTGTTTGCCCAGTTTTTTTGGACGCAGCCACTGAAGCACAGTTGCCAGAAAAATTATGCCATATAAATGCTGAAAATATAAATTTTTTTGGTTGCAGCCACTGAAGCACAGAGGCCAGAAAAATTATGCCATATAAATGCAGAAAATATGCATTTTTTTGGTCGCAGCCACTGAAGCACAGTTGACAGAAAAATTATGCCATATAAATGCTGAAAATATAAACTTTTTTGGTTGCAGCCACTGAAGCACAGAGGCCAGAAAAATTATGCCATATAAATGCAGAAAACATGCATTTTTTTGGTCGCAGCCACTGAAGCACAGTTGACAGAAAAATTATGCCATATAAATGCTGAAAATATAAATTTTTTTGGTTGCAGCCACTGAAGCACAGAGGCCAGAAAAATTATGCCATATAAATGCAGAAAATATGCATTTTTTTGGTCGCAGCCACTGAAGCACAGTTGCCAGAAAAAATATGCCATATAAATGCTGAAAATAGTCATTTTTTGCCATATACGTTGAGTCAACGTATGGCAAAAAATGACTATTTTCAGCATTTATATGGTATATTTTTTCTGGCCTCTGTGCTTCAGTGGCTGCGGCCAAAAAAACTGGGCAAACAATGCCTACAAGGTCAACGTATACACTACTACAGCGGTGGATACGGATTACGTAAAATATATGAATGCTGCTTGAAAAAAAGTAACTCAAGTGGTTTTTCTAGAGACGATAATATTATCAATATTTAGACAAAATGTGAACAAGGTCACACAGCTCGATGGCGGGTTGAAGAAAACAGTGTGCAAATAATGCCTACAAGGTCAACGTATACACTACTACAGCGGTGGATACGGATTACGTAAAATATATGAATGCTGCTTGAAAAAAAGTAACTCAAGTGGTTTTTCTAGAGACGATAATATTATCAATATTTAGACAAAATGTGAACAAGCTCACACAGCTCGATGGCGGGTTGAAGAAAACACTGTGCAAATAATGCCTACAAGGCCAACGTATACACTACTACAGCGGTGGATACGGATTACGTAAAATATATGAATGCTGCTTGAAAAAAGTGACTCCGGTGTTTTTTCTGGAGACGGTAATATTATGGATATTTAGAAAGAATGGGAACAAGGTCACACAGCTCGATGGCGGGTTGAAGAAAACAGTGTGCAAATAATGCCTACAAGGCCAACGTATACACTACTACAGCGGTGGATACGGATTACGTAAAATATATGAATGCTGCTTGAAAAAAGTGACTCCGGTGTTTTTTCTGGAGACGGTAATATTATGGATATTTAGACAGAATGGGAACAAGGTCACACAGCTCGATGGCGGGTTGAAGAAAACAGTGTGCAAATAATGCCTACAAGGCCAACGTATACACTACTACAGCGGTGGATACGGATTACGTAAAATATATGAATGCTGCTTGAAAAAAGTGACTCCGGTGTTTTTTCTGGAGACGGTAATATTATGGATATTTAGACAGAATGGGAACAAGGTCACACAGCTCGATGGCGGGTTGAAGAAAACAGTGTGCAAATAATGCCTACAAGGCCAACGTATACACTACTACAGCGGTGGATACGGATTACGTAAAATATATTATGGCTGCTTGAAAAAAGTGACTCCGGTGTTTTTTCTGGAGACGGTAATATTATGGATATTTAGACAGAATGTGAACAAGGTCACACAGCTCGATGGCGGGTTGAAGAAAACAGTGTGCAAATAATGCCTACAGGGCAAATAATGCCTAAAAGGTCAACTTATACACTACTACAGCGGTAGTAAAATAAAAAAAAGTAAAATAAAAAAAAAATGAATATTAAAAAAAAAAATTAAAGTTGGTGCTGCTGAACTACTAGGAGCAGCAGATTAGCACACCAGTCCCACTCCCCAACACTGCTAGACTAATAGCACTGGGCTCTTATAGTAGTAGTAGTAGTAGTAGTAGTAAAACAACAAAAAAATAAATAAAAGCAGTCCTTACAAGGACTACTGTTATTGCAGCAGTCAGCAGATGAGATCAGAAGCAGGACAGCTGCCCACTGCAGCTACATACAGAGCACTGCAGTAGAAGGTAGATTACTAGCCAGCAAAGCTACCTAAGCTTAAATGTCCCTCAAACCCCTGCAGACTTCTGTCCCTCCAATAACAGAGCAGTATCAAAACGATTACTAGCCAGCAAACTTTCAACTGTCCCTGAAATCACTAACAGGCAGCAGCTCTCTCCCTACACTATCTCTTCAGCACTAGGGATGTAGCGAACGTCGGAAAAAAAGTTCGCGAACATATTCGCGAACTTGCGCAAAAACGCGAGCGGTTCGCGAACGGTTCGCGAACCCCATAGACTTCAATGGGAAGGCGAACTTTAACATCTAGAAAAGACATTTCTGGCCAGAAAAATGATTTTAAAGTTGTTTAAAGGGTGCAACGACCTGGACAGTGGCATGCCAGAGGGGGATCAAGGGCAAAAATGTATCTGAAAAATCTGCCTGTGTGTGCTTGGAAGAGATAGTGTAGGGGGAGAGCTGTTAGTGATTTCAGGGACAGATGATAGTAAGTTTGCTGGCTAGTAATCTGCTTGATACTGCTCTGTATTGGAGGGACAGAAGTCTGCAGGGATTTGAGGGACATTTTAGCTTAGGTAGCTTTGCTGGCTAGTAATCTACTGTTCTCTTTAAACAACTGCCATACGTTGACCTTGTAGGCATTGTTTGCCCAGTTTTTTTGGACGCAGCCACTGAAGCACAGTTGCCAGAAAAATATGCCATATAAATGCTGAAAATAGTCATTTTTCGCCATACGTTGACCTTGTAGACATTGTTTGCCCAGTTTTTTTGGACGCAGCCACTGAAGCACAGTTGCCAGAAAAATTATGCCATATAAATGCTGAAAATATAAATTTTTTTGGTTGCAGCCACTGAAGCACAGAGGCCAGAAAAATTATGCCATATAAATGCAGAAAATATGCATTTTTTTGGTCGCAGCCACTGAAGCACAGTTGACAGAAAAATTATGCCATATAAATGCTGAAAATATAAACTTTTTTGGTTGCAGCCACTGAAGCACAGAGGCCAGAAAAATTATGCCATATAAATGCAGAAAACATGCATTTTTTTGGTCACAGCCACTGAAGCACAGTTGACAGAAAAATTATGCCATATAAATGCTGAAAATATAAATTTTTTTGGTTGCAGCCACTGAAGCACAGAGGCCAGAAAAATTATGCCATATAAATGCAGAAAATATGCATTTTTTTGGTCGCAGCCACTGAAGCACAGTTGCCAGAAAAAATATGCCATATAAATGCTGAAAATAGTCATTTTTTGCCATATACGTTGAGTCAACGTATGGCAAAAAATGACTATTTTCAGCATTTATATGGTATATTTTTTCTGGCCTCTGTGCTTCAGTGGCTGCGGCCAAAAAAACTGGGCAAACAATGCCTACAAGGTCAACGTATACACTACTACAGCGGTGGATACGGATTACGTAAAATATATGAATGCTGCTTGAAAAAAAGTAACTCAAGTGGTTTTTCTAGAGACGATAATATTATCAATATTTAGACAAAATGTGAACAAGGTCACACAGCTCGATGGCGGGTTGAAGAAAACAGTGTGCAAATAATGCCTACAAGGTCAACGTATACACTACTACAGCGGTGGATACGGATTACGTAAAATATATGAATGCTGCTTGAAAAAAAGTAACTCAAGTGGTTTTTCTAGAGACGATAATATTATCAATATTTAGACAAAATGTGAACAAGCTCACACAGCTCGATGGCGGGTTGAAGAAAACACTGTGCAAATAATGCCTACAAGGCCAACGTATACACTACTACAGCGGTGGATACGGATTACGTAAAATATATGAATGCTGCTTGAAAAAAGTGACTCCGGTGTTTTTTCTGGAGACGGTAATATTATGGATATTTAGAAAGAATGGGAACAAGGTCACACAGCTCGATGGCGGGTTGAAGAAAACAGTGTGCAAATAATGCCTACAAGGCCAACGTATACACTACTACAGCGGTGGATACGGATTACGTAAAATATATGAATGCTGCTTGAAAAAAGTGACTCCGGTGTTTTTTCTGGAGACGGTAATATTATGGATATTTAGACAGAATGGGAACAAGGTCACACAGCTCGATGGCGGGTTGAAGAAAACAGTGTGCAAATAATGCCTACAAGGCCAACGTATACACTACTACAGCGGTGGATACGGATTACGTAAAATATATGAATGCTGCTTGAAAAAAGTGACTCCGGTGTTTTTTCTGGAGACGGTAATATTATGGATATTTAGACAGAATGGGAACAAGGTCACACAGCTCGATGGCGGGTTGAAGAAAACAGTGTGCAAATAATGCCTACAAGGCCAACGTATACACTACTACAGCGGTGGATACGGATTACGTAAAATATATTATGGCTGCTTGAAAAAAGTGACTCCGGTGTTTTTTCTGGAGACGGTAATATTATGGATATTTAGACAGAATGTGAACAAGGTCACACAGCTCGATGGCGGGTTGAAGAAAACAGTGTGCAAATAATGCCTACAGGGCAAATAATGCCTAAAAGGTCAACTTATACACTACTACAGCGGTAGTAAAATAAAAAAAAGTAAAATAAAAAAAAATGAATATTAAAAAAAAAAATTAAAGTTGGTGCTGCTGAACTACTAGGAGCAGCAGATTAGCACACCAGTCCCACTCCCCAACACTGCTAGACTAATAGCACTGGGCTCTTATAGTAGTAGTAGTAGTAGTAGTAGTAAAACAACAAAAAAATAAATAAAAGCAGTCCTTACAAGGACTACTGTTATTGCAGCAGTCAGCAGATGAGATCAGAAGCAGGACAGCTGCCCACTGCAGCTACATACAGAGCACTGCAGTAGAAGGTAGATTACTAGCCAGCAAAGCTACCTAAGCTTAAATGTCCCTCAAACCCCTGCAGACTTCTGTCCCTCCAATAACAGAGCAGTATCAAAACGATTACTAGCCAGCAAACTTTCAACTGTCCCTGAAATCACTAACAGGCAGCAGCTCTCTCCCTACACTATCTCTTCAGCACACACAGGCAGAGTGAAAAAACGCTGCAGGGCTTCGGTTTTTATAGGGAAGGGGAGTGGTCCAGGGGAGAGCTTCCTGATTGGCTGCCATGTACCTGCTGGTCTGGGGTGAGAGGGCAAAAAAAAGCGCCAACAATGGCGAACCCAAAATGGCGAACGTCGCGCGACGTTCGCGAACTTCCGGCGAGCGCGAACACCCGATGTTCGCGCGAACAAGTTCGCCGGCGAACAGTTCGCGACATCTCTATTCAGCACACACAGGCAGAGTGAAAAAACGCTGCAGGGCTTCGGTTTTTATAGGGAAGGGGAGTGGTCCAGGGGAGAGCTTCCTGATTGGCTGCCATGTACCTGCTGGTCTGGGGTGAGAGGGCAAAAAAAAGCGCCAACAATGGCGAACCCAAAATGGCGAACGTCGCGCGACGTTCGCGAACTTCCGGCGAGCGCGAACACCCGATGTTCGCGCGAACAAGTTCGCCGGCGAACAGTTCGCGACATCTCTAACATTGATCTGGCACTTAGCTGTCAGTTATCTGCAAACACTGATATATTACTAAGTCATTAATGAGCAAGTTAAATAAAAGTAGACCCAATACAGAGCCCCGAGAGACCCCACTAAGAACCTTACTCCAAGTAGAGAATGATGCTGCCCTTCCCCCACGCTTCCACCCACATTCCTCTCCTGTACTTGGACCGGGGTGAGACGGGCCACATCGCTAGTGCACCAGGAATAGAAGAGCTACATTTCTGGTTTAAAACAAAACGTTACAAAATGAATGTTACCATGGATGACCATTTGTCACCCAGGCTAAGTGACACTGCAGCCTAATGATTTGTTTACAAAAGGAAAATTTGGGAGATGAGAGAATACAGAGAGAATACAGCAGAAAAATAGTTTTGTGAAATTGGGATCACTAAAGTTAAAGAAATTGACACAGCACTATATAATAGCCCATACAGAATGTAACACTATGATTCATGTAGGTAAATTGCGTCATATGATGCATCATTTGATGATGATATTCCTTTAAATTTTCTTAACTCCACAGGCTGCCAAACTGAAAAGTACTGTAATGTACTCATCTAATCTAGATTTATATAAGAACCACTGAGCCTCATGCTGTGCTATACATGAATATACAGCTAGACTAGATTCTGAAAGAAAGTAGACTGATACACAAGTATAAATACTTGTTCCATCAGCAATATAAAGGTGGCCATACACGGGCCGATAAAAGCTGCCGACAGACCGAGTCGGCAGCTTATTGGCCCGTGTATGGGGGCCCCCGACGGGATTCCCCGATCGAGATCTGGCCGAAAGTCGGCCAGATCTCGATCGCATGGGACTGGGACTAAAAATCCTGTCAGATCGTGGCCGCATCTGTTCGTTGATGCGGTCCTGCGATCCGACCGCCCGTTCCCGTTCGTTAGCATCCGATCGTTGGGCCCTAGGGCAAATTCTAACAGTTCAGAATCTGCACCAGGATCACTGAGCTGCCAGATTAATAAACAGAAACATTAAACAGTTTTTAAAAAAGGTAAAAAAAAAATTAAAATTAAAAAAGAATTGGAAAGAAATCTTTATTTCTGATTAATCATTTGAAAACAACTGAATTGTTGTGGCATAGGTTATGCATCCCAGTGTATCTTATTTTAAACGTATCCAATTATTAGTGATTTTTTTATCCTCCCTTTTAAGTCTTGTTTCTGTGAATATTTATATTAATACTTGTGCCTGGTGGAAACTGTGCTGTTCTTCGTCTAGGACCTGATAATAGATTACACTACCTATTTAAAAAAAAGGTGAAACCTGTGCAGCTATGACTGAATGTTCATGAAAAGTGATATCATATTTGCTTATCTTTACCAAGTGCACCCAGGACATGGCCTGTTTTACTCAGCAATTGAAGCAGTAAAATAATCTTACTGCTTTCTAAATTCATTATTGATCTGTATAATGTCTCTTTAAAGACCTCCTCTTTGACAGGTTTGGTCACAGAGGACACCGAACAACTATAAGCAAATTGCTAAAGTAGTCTTTCCAACCACCCTTAATAGCCTAATGGACTTTCCGCAACGTCTGTATTCAGGAATCCACACAATATACTGGGATATATTATTTGTTAAGCTGCTGTCTTCTGGAGACATTGCACTCTTTATATGACAAGTCATGGTAAGGAGATGCACTTTAATTCAAACCAAACTCGACGTAGAATAATCCCCCAAATGCACTGTACATGATTTTTTCGCAGTCCCTATAAATCTGTTCAAATACATACTAATTCATATTTCTCTAAATATGTATTTCTAAATATTTAAAAAGTTATACAGTATGTTAGACATGGTTTATATTCCCAGACTCAGTCTGAATGTATCTTTCACAATGCATCAGTGGTTAAAGCGTGATTTTTAATGAAAGAGCAATTTTTAACAGAACCATTCCTGTGTGTAAAGCTGTATTCTCATTTGCAGTACTCTCAATTTTCAAATTTGTTCCTTCCTTCGGAAAACCAGTTGGTAGATTTTCAGAGCATGCTCACTAATTTAAAGCCGTCAGTTAGCGTTCATAATAAATGCCACCAAAGGGGAAGGATTTGCAAACAGGTCATTAAAAATTAAATGCACCAATCATAAAGCACAGCCGCTGACCAGTATTTCAAAGAAAAGAGAGGGCTGCAGTTATATAGGTTGGGGAGAGGGAGGCAGATAACTTATAAAGGCCTTAATTTTTTCTTTTTTTATAGTTTTTGAATTATTTGCCTTCTTGTTCTAATGCTTTGAGGCTTTCAAATGGGGGTCACGGACCCCATAAAAAAAAACAAATGCTCTGTAAGGCTAAACATGTAGGGGCACATTTACTTAGGGTCGAATATCGAGGGTTAATTAACCCTCGATATTCGACCCTCGAAGTTAAATCCTTCGACTTCGAATATCGAAGTCGAAGGATTTAGCGATATTCGTTTGATCGAACGATCAAAGGAATAATCATTCGATCGAACGATTCGAAGGATTATAATCCATCGATCGAACGATTTTCCTTCGATCAGAAATTGGCTAGAAAGCCTATGGGGTCCTTCCCCATAGGCTAACATTGATGCTCGGTAGGTTTTAGGTGGCGAAGTAGGTGGTTGAAGTATTTTTTAAAGAGACAGTACTTCGACTATCGAATGGTCGAATAGTTGAACGATTTTTAGTTTGAATCGTTCGATTCGAAGTCGAAGGTTGAAGTAGCCAAATCGATGGTCTAAGTAGCCAAAAAAATACTTCGAAATTCAAAGTATTTTTTATTCTATTCCTTCACTCGAGCTAAGTAAATGTGCCCCGTATTATTATTGTTACTTTTTATTAATTTTCTTCTTATTCGGCCCCTCTCCTATTCCTATTCCAGTCTCTTGCTCAAATCAATGAATGGTTGCTAGGTTAGTTTGGATCCTAGCAACCAGATTGCTGAACTTGCAAACTGGAGAGCTGCTGAATAAAAAGCTAAATAACTCAAAAACCACAAGTAATGAAACCAATAATGAAAACCAATTGCAAATTGTCTCAGAATATCACTCTTTGCATCATAGTAAAAGTTGTTCACGGCTCATTTTTCTGCCTATAACAACTGCCTTTTGCTTTGGGAGCCGTACATGCAACAGGAATGGAGAATAGGAGCATGATCAAGGACAGGCTGAGTCAATACCAAATCAGGAAGCGCAGTACCAAATCAAGAGACAGGAGGGTAGTCGAGGTCATAGACCAGGTTGGTATACCAATATAGCAGTTACAAGACAGGAACTATGTGAATAGACCTATGTTGGACAACTAGCTACTGAGCATGGGCCCATTAAATATTTACATTTTGCATCAATGCGAGATGACTTCACGCAAGTGAGTGAGTGAGACATGCATGGCATTCTATCTCATGGCAAAGGAGTGCACACCATTGCGCAAGAAGAAGAACGCGGTGGGTGTTGCAGCCGCCCCCCCATTGAACCCCAGCTAGACCACCAGGTACTCTCCTCACGGCAGTCCAATAAGGCCATTGCAGCTCCCATTGATTTCTATTGCACCTCGACAACTTTTACTTGTCAAAGGTTTGCATTAGAGATTTTCATGTTTTTTACACTTAATAAATTTAAAATTTTTGAGCTTTTTAAAATTTTTAGAGCTTGTTAGAATTATAGGAAAACCCCAAATTTGATTGTTAGTAAAGTTTGAGAAAATACATGAAAAACAATAATAATAAAGCGATGTTACTATGACCGCTAAGAGACAACTGTACCAAGAATCCTAATAAAGTACCAGAATGGAAAGTTCAACTACTCTATTATAAGATATAACACACAGTAACAAAGTAATTTAGCTTGACAAAAAGAAACACATCCATCAAGTTCAACTTTTTGATCTTAGTAAAACATGCCAGATAATCCAGTTGTATGCAAAAAGCCCATCAAAAGACTTTCTAATTTGCTTCAGAGGAGGAAAAATGTCCTCTCCAACTCCAAGATGGCATTTGGACCAGTCCATGGATCAACTCTGTGTAATGAGCTAATCTGAATAGCCCTTTATTTTCTTGATATGATGCCTAAATACCTTTAAAGGGATACTGTCATGGGAAAAAAATTTTTTTTCAAAATGAATCAGTTAATAGTGCTGCTCCAGCAGAATTCTGCACTGTAATCCATTTCTCAAAAGAGCAAACTGATTTTTTTATATTCAATTTTGAAATCTGACATGGGGCTAGACATATTGTCAATTTCCCAGCTGCCCCAAGTCATGTGACTTGTGCTCTGATAAACTTCAATCACTCTTTACTGCTGTACTGAAAGTTGGAGTGATATCACCCCCTCCCTTTTTCCCCCCTGCAGCCAAAAAAAAAGAACAATGCGAAGGTAACCAGATAGCAGCTCCCTAACACAAGATAACAGCTGCCTGGTAGATCTAAGAACAGCACTCAATAGTAAAAACCCATGTCCCACTGAGACACATTCAGTTACATTGAGAAGGAAAAACAGCAGCCTGCCAGAAAGCATTTCTCTCCTAAAGTGCAGGCACAAGTCACATGACTGGGGGCAGCTGGGAAATTGACAAAATGTCTAGCCTCATGTCAGATTTTAAAATTGAATATAAAAAAATCTGTTTGCTTTTTTTGAGAAATGGATTTCAGTGCAGAATTTTGCTGGAGCAGCACTATTAACTGATTCATTTTGAAAAAAAATTTTTTCCCATGACAGTATCCCTTTAAGCAATTTTTGTTTGAAAAGGGTGCTTGTTTTTTATGAAGACTGGGGAAACAACAGTTTATAATTTGAAGGCTAGAAATAAAATGGTAGGTAGAAAGAGACCTGTTTAAATGCACATTTACTATATTGATAGGGTCTCAGAATAATGCTCTTTGCTTTTTTCTATATTATATTATAAGCACAATAATTATATAAACCCTCTGTTCTACCACCAGGCACTGGAAGGGGGTTTGAGATACTGATATAATGATTCAGGATAAATCAATACTTAAAGCTCACTAAAGAAAGGGAAGTGTGATAGAGTAATAAATTATGTAAGAAATGGACTAACTGTGGTGTAGAGTGTTCAGTAGTTTTGTAAGGGAGTGTTAGTTTAGTCTTTACATAGATGTAGCCGTTGATGTTGGGGCCTGTGCAACAGAACAGCATTAATATATGAGTGCAATGTGTTTCTGTGACTGCCTTTGGCTATATAGGTACTGTATAAGCATTTTCCTAGTTTCTAGTGTATGACTGGCTTTGGCTATACAGGTATAAGCATTTCCCATTATAGTGTTTGGACTATACAGATGAACAGCATGGGGACATTACACATGGCATGTACAATCAGAGTGCATAATTACTCTCCAAGGTTCCATTCTTCAGGTAACAGCTTCTCTGCTGTAGTTAATGTGTGTAATTAAAATGTCAGTGTGTGCTGAGAATGAAAGTGAGTTTGTGATATATACTGTAGATATATATAGGACCTGTTTGAAATGCCTAACCACCCAATACAGGGAAAAAGGGACAAGGATATCTAATAAAAGAAAGCAGCGTTTTATGACACTGGTTCTTATAATAAATAATAAATTACCAAAAATCTATAATTATAAAGAATGTAAAATATAATTGAAATGTAATTTAATGTCTAAGAGACAACATACATGTGGATGTTAAGCAGAAGAAGTTTTAATACATGGATGTCAAATTTTCATTTTAGGCTGTTGTTCTTGAGGAAGGAACTTGCAGGGGAATGTACGGTAATAAAAGTTGGTAATGGAAAAAAAATATTCACAACACATAAATGTATGCCTTTACACGAATTTACTGAACATGTATATATGCCTTTTCACACATGAATTAAGTGTTATTACTGTTATTATTCCATTCAATTAATGACATCATCATGATAATTATATAATATATTATAATTCATTATATTGTATACAACAATACAAACAATACATACAGTGCTCCAAATGGTCTTGTGTTTAATTTATAATTACAAAAGGTTCATTTTTAGAAATAAGGCCTATTAAATGGAACTGAATTCTTACTATGTGAACACATAATAGCAAACCTTTAGAAAATGGACTTGCATAAATGAGAGACTGGAACATCACATTTTATTACAATATTGCTTCTGCCGCGCATAAAAGTAAACAATAAAAAGCAATTTTCTCTGGTGTCGTTTCTGACAGAGGTTGCTCACTGCAGCTTTTGCTTTTGTCAGATAAAAAGGAGCATTTAGATTATTATTCGATGCTCATTGATATGATATACAGTATATATATACATTAGACTGTAAACACAAAACTTGCAATTGATACATAATGCAATTCATTCGACCCTCCAGTTTGAGTCTTTCGGGAGAATGCATAAATTGTTAGAAATGCGGCATGCATACCTAGTCTTTGATCATAGAAAGGTTTTAAATCTGTTACACCAATTTAATATATTATGGTTTAGCACTTGCTATTTAAAATGATTGCTATCTGATTCTTCAGGTCTAAATCTAGAAAGTATAGAAAATTGTTTAGTAATTTGGACAAAAATATTTTTTAACCATGCTAGAAATAAGATATGTGTAACAATTCTAAACAATGATCAGTGAAAATTATCACACTGTGTTTCTCTACCCAAATGCCTATATATTTATTTTTGGCTGTTATAGAATAGATGTGATTTCAAGTTTAATGGTACATGGAGATCTATTAATTTGACTGTAGGGTCTATTTATTTTCATAAAAAATGTACAAGTAAAAAGGTTCTGGTCATTTGTCCTTAGTTCACAGTTCTTGCAAAAATGGGACAAATGACTGCTTGCCATTTATTTGCTTCATTCTATTGTTGAGAAAACCATGGTGATTGGGCCAGATTCAATGCAGTAAGAAAAGGTTATCTCATGGTTTATCACATGAAAACTCAAGAGATTAAATTCAAAGAGAAAAAACTCCAAATTCAGTTCCAGTTTTTTCTAATAGACTTCAATAGAGTTTTCATGTGAAAAACCATGAGAATAGACAGTCAGTATTATATTATTTTACCTTTTCTCTCTGAATTGAATCTGGACCATTAAGGGGTGTTGTTCTGACAGTGGATCTAGGGACATGCACAGAATCCCAGTGGTACTTGTCACCAAGAACAAGTCACTTAAATAAATGATATCCTGCTCAGAAGCCTCCGCCAAATTCCCTTTTCTCTGTGGCCAGTACTTCTATTTCTTACAAGCTTCCCACTATGCAGAGGATGACAGACCAGGATATTCTGACCCCCAAAACCATCTATGGAAAGGAGTCACCACCCTACCTCTTATATTCACAAACTAGTAGTCCTAGACTCCTCAGAAGGTGACACCCCCTTTGGAAAATGGTCGGATGTCATATCAACTACCACCATACCTGACATTACCAGACTTCACTCCCACTCCATGGGAATAATGCCATCTAGCCAATACCAGATTATGGCCTTACAGATTCTACACCAATCATATCTGACCCCCATAAGGAGGATTAAAATGGGCCCACTGTCCAATTCAACATGCCTAAGGTGCCCAGAAACAGAAGCTTCTCTGGCTCACTGTATATGGTTCTGCCCAATTATTAGTGCATACCTCCCAACATTTAGGAAACAGAAAGAGGGACAAAAAGAGTTGGCGTGCCAAAATGTTTGTGTAGCCACACTCCCTAATTACATGTTCATTTTACATAATTTAGCAGGTTATGCAAGTTGGAACACAAGTCTGAGGTTTCTTTATGTTATTACAGTTTTGCAAATGAAGGTGAATTGCCCTTTAAGCTGTGAGTCTGACTTCTTATCTTATAAAACTGTCAGGTATCTAGTCTGGGCTGTCTGCCAAGACACAATTAAGTTAGAAACTTTGTGTCTGTTTCTGGCTGTTCAGTGCATCAGATCAAACAGAAACCCGGGACTTATCAGTGCAAATGCGTGACAGCGGTTTGAGCTGTCAAAAGCGGGTCTGTCCCGCTCAAAATGGGACAGTTGTGAGGTATGTTAATGCCTTAATGCCTTTACAGGTACTGTTACTCATTAAACAAACAAATGTTCAAACCCAACATAGAATGGGCTCTCTTTAGCAAAATTAAAACGGCATAAACCAGTATCTAAAGCAAAAAAAGCCCTAGCAGAAAGATTAGCTGCAGCAACCAGAAAAGCCATACTGTTGGAATGGCTTTCCCCTACCCCACCCTCCATGAACCTAGTGAAAAACAAACTATCTAGGTGTAGAGTTAAATCTAGAAGTGTGAATACAGCTACCCCACCTCAAATGGTCTTGGAGTGTACTTCTTTTGTATCCCTTTGCATTTGTTTGCCTATTATGCATGTTGGTAAAATGCACACAGACTTTTGTATATCAATTGGTTACTTATTCTTATATAATTTCTAACAACATGACTGTACTATTGTATGTAAGTGTAATCTCATGGTTGTGATGGACTTTTAATAAAAACATTAAATAATAATAAAAAATAAATATATATATATATATATATATATATATATATATATATATATATATATATATATATATATATATATATATATATATATATATATATATATATATATATACCGTGCTATAAGCATACATGTTCAGTGAAACATATTGGAATGCTTTAGGTTAGTCTGATCAAGCATAATTTTGGTGCCAGTTAAACCAGTTAAATCAAATCTATAGATTTCAAAGACACAGATGTCAACAATTATGGTATAATGCTTATTAGACATTATCAAGTGATCAGGCATTATCAAGAGGAAATATACACACCTGTCGGACATACAAAATGCATCACCGCGTGTGCATTAGTGCAGGCGACTTTTCATAGCAACCTATGGGGAAAAACGCTGCGGCAGTTCGGGGAGATAGTCGCTCAAAAGACGAGGCGATTAGTCGCCAGGCGACAAAATCTCCCCGAATCTCCTCGTGTGGCCTTACCCTTACACTACAAATAATTGCATGCACTTTACCTGTCCCCTCAAGATTCTTTACCTCAGCACATCATTAAATATAATACTCCCTGGTACTGAAACTGCATAAACATCTATGTTATCTGCTTGCACTTGCATATAGACAGCCACAGGTTCTCTCTAAATCTCAAAATTAATTGGCTTTTATGGTTTAGCTCTTACTTTTTAAAGTTTACTTTGTTTATATTACGGTTTATATATTTTGCTCTGCAGTATGTGCTTATATACTCGGTAGGTTTCTAATAATCTGGACGTGGGATTCAATTTCTTTAACAATATGTTGAAAATTAGTTCAAGTGAAAAAATGGCCGGATTTACGTAGTGGGCACCCCTGTCCCCTCCCCTTTATTCGTGCAAATTGTCATCATCTGGACCGAAGCAATGAGGATTGGTGCATGGGAATTTAAAAAATGATTGTATCTCCAGTGTATCCCCAGTGTTTTTGAACCAATGTGTGTGTGGTTGGGCAGCATGCTGCCCCCCTAAAATCCTGAAGCCCTAGGCCCAGGCCTTGGTGGCCTTTCCACAAATCTGGGCCTGAGTAAAAACCTGTTGTAATTCAACTTTATTTGCATTTCGCAATAAACACGCAAGGCAGCTTGCTTGCATTGACCCTGTGTGCCTTGGGATTCTTTCTGCTAAAAACCAGTTGTGCCATATCAGTGGGTGGGGTGCTCTTTAGACAACTGAAAACCATAAGTGTTATACCTGTGCCATCTGTATTAAAGCTCTTGCTAGCCAAGCACAGATCTTTGGTAAATGAACTACATATTGGTTGACTAAGATGGGCTATTCTCCAACAATGCCCACTTGTTGGGACAGGGAGTTGCCTCTACTCTTGAGAAGCTTGAAAGCTGTCACTGTCTGATTGTGACACCAATGGTTTACATATATGTCAGGCAAAGTGGACAAATGTGTGGGGTGCAGCAGCATGAGGTGTTTAATGTTTTCTACTGGTTTGGCTTATATGGCGTTTTTTACATTATTCTGTTCTTGGTAGAAGAGGTACATGAGTAGTTCTATAATACCCAAGACTCTAACAATATAATTTCAATGAGGGCGTTTAACTGTTCCTTTGAAACTGAGTAAGGAACACTTTAGTTTAAAACTTACTAGTGTTATGGGCCAGCAGATGCTCAACATCACCTGGAGATCTACAAATAAAGTTAATATTATATATTGTTCTGAAGCACTAATAAACAGTGTAGGGCTAAGGTAACTAACTTACTTTTAAACCATTAAGAAAGATTTTAGATTGGCTAGATTGATATTCTAGACACCTTCTAAAAACCTAGGGCATCTTCTGGACGTTCTGTGCTATTGTACGAGACAGGAATTGCTTGAATAATGAAATGTGTTTCTGTTTTTATTATGAAATCATGAAGGTCAGAGAAAATACATAGTGTAATAAGCATAACTGTCTCTAGGTCAGAGACTACCTTAGGGACACTAGAAGTAAAAAAAAAAAGGAACTTCCAAGCATGCAATTTACAGCTTAGATGAGGCTCTGAAGCTTATAGACTGAAGCAGTGAGCAATAGCATCAGAGTGTCACTGTACTCATTTGTCATCACACATTTACATTTTTGGGTTTAAAGAACTGGATTATCTAAAAACCAATTATCGCATAATTTAATGGTCAGAAAATTACAATCATTTGACTTTCGACCAACATTGCAACTGTCAAGGCATAGAGCTGGCAAAAGTAGCAAGTCTACTATTGCCTTAGTAATTTAATGAAGTAACACATCCTTCCAACTTGTAACTTCCACCTAAGGGGTCATTTACAACCTGCAAGTGCAGTGTTCAAAGTGGACATTTGATCACAATTGGCACATTTATTTACCTACAAATTAGAATTTTCCCGTAATTCCAGTGTAATGGTAGTTGCCAGATGGAGTAGCACATGCCTCAATTGCAGTCAAAGCTTTAAAATGTGCACTTTTCCTTGCACTTTGACATTAATCAGATGCTATTTCAAAAATGTACAGATGCCACATTTTTGCTGCTTGTTATAATAATGGCTTATGCTCAAGATTCTTTAGATGCATGTGTGCCGCAGCCACAGATACAATACAGGCCAACGTGAGAACCCTGTAGCTGCCACAATCTTTAGAGGTGGAGGATGGTCCAGGGTTAATCTTTGTCAATAAGTGCACTGCACTCAATTTTAAACATTAGGGAGCTGGAACGGTTTTTGACACAAGTTCTTTAATGAATGCAATTCCTGCATAAATCTATCAGACTTGGGGTTTTTATATATATGAACAACATTTCATCATGTTCAAACAGTATTCCATTAAATTTTGGAACTATTTGATCATTTGGTAAATACCCTACACCATTTCCTTGCTAGGGGGTTAGGGCAGTGACCTCAGATAATGCTTCTTGCCTCACTGCCCACAAACACTGTTAAAATGCTCAGCTTGGCCTCTGCTTGGCAAATTGGGAAGAGCTATAGTGAAATTTATATTTTCGTTCGGTGCAAAAAATAACAAAAAAATATATTTCTTAATTCAAATTCTTCAGAACAAAAAAGTTATAGGGACATATTTAATAAGACCTGATATAAGAGGGGACCTTACAAAACTGCAGAGGGCTGAAGGTAAGCAATTAATTCCCTTGTTCTGTCAAGGGAGAAAACATCATATTTTATTAACTCTTAGCTGGCTGCTCAAAATGGCACTTTCAGCAAGTTTATTGAACTTTTGAGGTTTATGTCTTGAAATAATTCAAAATTTGCAATATTAAAAGTTGACTAAGAATTGCAAGTTGGTTTATCAATACCATCAACAAGAGATTCCCCCAAATATCAGCTTTTTAAAATTAAATTTCTTATACCTTCCCTAATCACCAATTAACTGGTCTTTTGCTTAAATGAAAAATGTATTTATGTGTTACTCAGTTAAAGGGGAACTCCGGCATCCAAACCAAATTTGATAAAGAAGCCCACATAACACAGAAACCCCTAATATACCCATCACAGTTACCTGTTTCTTCAAAAAGTATGAATAAATGCAATTTTCTGAAATCCAGCTGTTTAACAGTTCTTCTCTTTCTGCATCATTTGAAATCCTGGCAGGGAAGGAGGGACTTTTTTGTGAAGTTCCCCTTAAAGAACAATGATTTTATATGGGAGAGATTCAGAAGCAAAGAGATACAGATGAATTTAATTTAAGGACCAACAAGCTTTGATTACCATTATCACAACTCAAGACAAGATTGCTTGTGTTAATCCAGTTAAGATTGATTGCAGCACTGAGAGCCTTTCTGCAGTGGATGAGATATATTTGCCTATTAGTAGGCTAGTTTTACGGAGCAGACAGAAAATGAAATTATGGCTAAATGGAACATTTTTGTTATTTGTTTAATATGAAAAAAAATCTATATATTCATCCTACTCTACCTAGCATGCCCTGGCCAAGAAACATTATTATTTAGTTTATGGCACCATAAATTGCAGATACAAAATATCAGACATTTGCAAGTCATGATTCGAAAATAGTTTTGGGTCATAGTTGTAATACTGTAAGCAAATGTGCCTGCAAAACGTTGCTACTTGGTCTGTTTTGCTTCGCCTAACTGTGTAAAACTGTGGGAAAATTTGAGAAATGCATTGAAATCTTCGGACATTTTTCGGATGTTTTCCATGCAAACTACACTGAGGTCAATGGCCATTTTGCAAACAAATTTGCCGATGGTGAAATGCAGGATTTCACTTTCCAAAACACTCCTCAGTAGTAGTGTAAAATGGGTATTATGTTATGCCTCAAAACTGACTTCATTACAGCTATTCGTAGCAGCTAATAATCTCCATGAGTGAAATGAACCTGAGAACACTGATTTTCTAATGATAACGTCATCTGTAAATAAAGCCTTTGTTTTGAAGCCTATTGTTTTTTATGCCACTCCACTAACATGTATTTTTTCCTTAATTGCTATATTTTAACTCATTTGAAGATTATTACAGAGCAGCAATAAGTACAATAATGACGCACATGAGAAAAGCAGTACATAGGCGGCTTGGCTACACACTGCATCTTTTTTGGCTTATTGGTTGTATTTTGTTTTCAGCTGAATAGATGTTTTTTGTACTTACTGCATTTAGAGCAAGAACAATGTGACTGCTTGAAGGACATCAGGTTTTAATCTGTGTATGAGTCATAAAACCAAAAGTTGCTGTTCATCATAGTAAATTCAGTTTTTGCAGACATTTAATGAAACTGCTATTCGACCATGGCTTCAATTGGCCTTCTACACTCCTGCATCCCCTATTAGTCATGCTTTCCCTTGTCAAACTTGTAGTCTGTGGTGGAGAATTGTTCTGAACCCACTCTTTGATTAAGCTTAGTTTATAACAACATTACATGTTAATTGTAGGCACCTTCTGTAGCAATCCTTATCTGTTTTCTGTATTTGTGAATTTTCATTTTCTTTGTGCATTTAATATGTATTTTTCTTGCATACCCTCTGGCTGGTTGCTTTGTTTGATACACTAGGTAGCCACCAGACACCCATTTTAATTTTTGGAATTGCCTGTTAAAGGGCTCCTACAGATGTGTGGTTTTACCTGTGCTCCCCTGTCATAAGTTTTAATGCGTTCCACCATAGGGGGTTATGGGGCTGTACTCACACAGGCCCATGTACGTGTCAAACACAGTTGGAATGTGTTTGCCATCACAGGTGCCACTACATAAAATGACTTTCTAAACAATTGTATGCATCCAGCGTTGGACTGGATGTCCGAGGCCCACAAGGACTTCCTCCAGAGCTTAGCTCTGTGATTGCCAAACCTCTTTACTTAATTTTTCAGGATTCATTGAGATTTGGCATAGTGCCGAGAGACTGGCGAATTGCTAATGTGGTGCCTCTATTCAAAAAAGGATCCCGTTCTCAGCCTCAAAACTATAGGCCAGTTAGTCTGACGTCAGTGGTAGGAAAGCTTTTCGAAGGGTTAATAAAGGATAAGATACTGGACTTCATAGCAAATCATAATACTATAAGTTTGTGCCAGCATGGTTTTATGCGTAATAGATCTTGCCAGACTAACTTAATTTCTTTTTATGAGAATGTAAGTAGAGACCTCGATTCTGGGATGGCAGTGGATGTGATTTACTTAGACTTTGCTAAAGCATTTGATACAGTGCCACACAAAAGGTTACTGGTTAAATTAAGGAATGTTGGCCTGGAACATAATATTTGTACCTGGATAGAGAACTGGCTAAAAGATAGACTACAAAGAGTGGTGGTAAATGGAACATTTTCTAATTGGACCAGTGTTGTTAGTGGAGTACCGCAGGGCTCTGTACTAGGTCCCTTGCTTTTCAACTTGTTTATTAATGACCTGGAGGTGCGCATTGAAAGTACTGTTTCTATTTTTGCAGATGATACTAAATTGTGCAGAACTATAGGTTCCATGCAGGATGCTGCCACTTTGCAGAGTGATTTGTCTAAACTGGAAAACTGGGCAGCAAACTGGAAAATGAGGTTCAATGTTGATAAATGCAAGGTTATGCATTTTGGCAAAAATAATATAAATGCAAGTTATACACTAAATGGCAGTGTGTTGGGAGTTTCCTTAAATGAGAAGGATCTAGGGGTCTTTGTAGATAACACGTTGTCTAATTCTGGGCAGTGTCATTCTGTGGCTACTAAAGCAAATAAAGTTCTGTCTTGCATAAAAAAGGGCTGAAAACATAATTATGCCTCTTTATAGGTCCCTGGTAAGGCCTCATCTGGAGTATGCAATGCAGTTTTGGACTCCAGTCCTTAAGAGTTGTAGTTTCACAGTCCTCCAGAGTTGTAGTTCCACAACCAAAAAAACTATTTGGTGCAGTTACCCTTTACGATTCACCACAAGTGGCTATTGAATGAGTACTTACAAACGGTTAGATTTAGCATATGCACATCACGATTTGTAGAGAATAAAATTGTAGGGTAATCCTTCTGAGCCGCGCAATCGCCAATCTCCCTTCTCTCTGTGAGATTTCACTATCCGGGGCTATCGGAGATCCGACGTCAAAACGTCACTTGTGGTGAATCGTAAAGGGTAACTGCACCAAATAGTTTTTTTGGTTGTGGAACTACAACTCTCAGTAAATACTACACTATAAAAAATTCCTTTTCCCTCTTTTCATCATATTTTTTCCCTTGAGCTTTAAATTAGCGCTGACCTTTTAAAGAAAATTTTGGACTGTTGTTTTGTACACTAGGAGAAACGAGGATCGTTGGGTCGGACAACCAAGGGGAAGACTCAGAGACTTTGTTCACCTAACTTTTTATAAGTTTATATTTTTATTTACTAATGTCCCAGTGCCACTTGCAGTCATGCACGCCCAAGCCATCACACTGCCTCCACCGTTTTACAGATGACGTGGTATGCTTTGGATCATGAGCTGTTCCACGCCTTCTCCATACTTTTTTCTTGCCATCATTCTAATAGAGGTTGATATTGGTTTCATCTGTTCAAAGAACTTTTTTCCAGAACTGTGCTGGCTTTTTTCGAAGTTTTTTTTTAGCAAAGTCCAAACTAGCCTTTGGCATTCTTGATGCTTATGAGTGGCTTGCACCTTGTAGTGCACCTTCTGTATTTACTTTCATGCAGTCTTCTCTTTATGGAAGACTTGGATATCGATACACCTACCTCCTGGAGAGTGGTGTTTACTAATTTGGCTGTTGTAAAGCTGTTTCTCTTCACCATGGAAATGATTCCGCGATTATCCACCACTGTTGTATTCCATGGACGTCCAGGTCTTTTTGCTTTGCTGAGTTCACCAGTGCTTTCTTTCTTTCTCCGGATGAACCAAACTGTAGATTTTGCCACTCCTAATATTGTAGCAATTTCTCAAATGGGTTTATTCTGTTTTTGCAACTTAAGGATGGCTTGTTTCACCTGCATGGAGAGCTCCTTTGACCGCATGTTGTCTGTTCACAGCAAAGTCTTCCACATACTAGCACCTAACCTCAAATCAACTCCAGGGCTTTTATCTGCTTCATTGATAATGACATAACAAAGGAATTGCCCACACCTGCCTATGAAAATAATCTTTGAGTCAATTGTCCAATTACTTTTGAGCCCCTGAAATAGTTACATAGTTAAATTGGGTTGAAAAAAGACAAAATCCATCAAGTTCAGCCCCTCCAAATGAAAACCCAGCATCCATACACACACCCCTCCCTACTTTCATATAAATTCTATATATGGTATATTGGTATAGTTACCAATACTAACTATAGAGCTTAGTATCACAATAGCCTTTGATATTATGTCTGTCCAAAAAATCATCCAAGCCATTCTTAAAGGCATTAACTGAATCAGCCATCACAACATCACCCGGCAGTGCATTCCACAACCTCACTGTCCTGACTGTGAAGAACCACCTATGTTGCTTCAAATGAAAGTACTTTTCTTCTAGTCTAAAGGGGTGGCCTCTGGTACGGTGATCCACTTTATGGGTAAAAAGGTCCCCTGCTATTTGTCTATAATGTCCTCTAATGTACTTGTAAAGTGTAATCATGTCCCCTTGCAAGCGCCTTTTTTCCAGAGAAAACACCCCAACCTTGACAGTCTACCCTCATAATTTAAGTCTTCCATCCCTCTAACTAGTTTAGTTGCACTTAGTCTCTGCACTCTCTCCAGCTCATTTATATCCCTCTTAAGGACTGGAGTCCAAAACTGCACTGCATACTCCAGATGAGGCCTCACCAGGGACCTATAAAGAGGCATAATTAATTAATTATGTTTTCATCCCTTGAGTTAATGCCCTTTTTTATGCAAGACAGAACTTTATTTGCTTTAGTAGCCACAGAATGACACTGGCCAGAATTAGACAACTTGTTATCTACAAAAACCCCTAGATCCTTCTCATTTAAGGAAACTCCCAACACACTGCCATTTAGTGTATAACTTGCATTTATATTATTTTTGCCAAAGTGCATAACCTTGCATTTATCAACATTGAACCTCATTTTCCAGTTTGCTGCCCAGTTTTACAACTTAGATAAATCAAATGAAGTGATTGTTTTAAAAAAAGGCTTTAGTGCCTCACATTTTTATGCAATCTATTTGTTCAACCCACTGAATTAAAGCTAAAAGTCTGCAGTTCAACTGCATCTGAGTTGTTTCATTTAAAATTCATTGTGGTAATGTACAGAACCAAAATTAGAAAAAAAGTTGTCTGTCCAAATATAGTCCTAATGATAGGTATTCCATACATTCAATAAATGATCCCAATTAATTTGTTGTCATATCCTGTGCCCCTCCTTCTATTTTATAGTCTCTTTTAAAATAAGGCATAAGGTGGTGTGCTCCAGTAGACCAGGGAAGTGTGGTCTGATTTCACTGGGATCTTGACAAGGTTGCAATGACTGTAAAACGTCCTGTTTATTTCTTAAAGTTTATTGATGTCTTTAGTTAAAATCAGTGTTTGGTGATGTCACTTGTTTTATGATTAAAACATTAATGTACCCTATGTTGTAAAATATAAGCATATATATAATATATGATATATGAAGTCACCTTGGAGTTCTACGACCTCTATAAAAGCACTCAGCCTACGGCCACATGAATTTATATGATCACAGAATTCCTTGGTGACTTATAATATCCTTATATTTTACAACAGGGTATACATTATTACCTATTTATTCAACTGTGGGCCACAACCACATACCATCAACAAATCAATAAACCAAATCATCATATTATTTACAGGCACTGGGTACTCAAGATCTCACTTAACTCAAGTGTCTTGTCTTTGATCAGAGAAGAATTCTATGTACACAAACAATATATAGATGCTAGATAGTAAGACACACCCATAGATACAGCAGATAGATCTTTGTCATTTTCTAGCACCATATCTTTCAGCAGATTGCCTCCACATATTGCATTTTCACTCATCTTGTTTTACTTTTAAAGGATAAAAGCAATGGATGCAGTGGAACTGGGATTAAAGACAGTGGGGTTCAGAAGTATTCCTGGGCCCATGCAGTGATTGCCTCCTGTGGGCCATCCAGTATTGGCTTTCAGTTTTGTCCCTTGCGTATAGAGATGTCTCTGGGTTCTCTGAAAGTTTAAATATTTCCCCACGCATAGTTTCACAGAAATTTAGAACAAAACACTACAATTTCAAGACAGAAAACTGTACAAAGTAGTTTAATCTACTTGGATTGGAATACTGATGAATAGTTAACAGTTGAACAATAATATGTTAATCTGTCATATTTGTATAATGTGTCAGGTGACATGAATCTTGATCCCTCCTGAAAAGCCCTTAAGCGATAAGTGCAGGCTTCTTATTGCAATATCAAAAAGTTTAGGGGGAGTCCAATTTGCCAGTCCACACAGGGCAACCAAAGCTCCAGGGCCTTGCCACAGTTCCAAAGGCACCACAAAAATTCAGCCAAAAACAATATCCCAGAAGCTACTGAATATTAATTCAAAAAATATCTTTATTAAGTTAACATAGAAAAAAATGGTACATACTGACCCTCCAATAATCAACTCTTCACATTTCATACCCTCCGGTACTTAGTCATAAGTGTCTTTGGCAGTGTCACAAATAACACAAAATTTAAAACCAGGGTGATCTCACCCTACCCTGATAAAGCCAATCAATGGGATTGACCCCACCTCCATCTCGTTTAGGTTATTCCCATCACAGGGTACTAGTATTCATACCATTACTCATATTGTATAAATGCAAGTATAATATTTGCTGATCTATAGCTTTTATGATTTTCAATAACAAACTAAAGTGCTAAAAATAACAGTTATATGTATCTTCTAGTCACTAAAGTTGTAATTAATCACCGGTATATATATTCAGCTTTTTTTAATACATGTATAGTCCAACAATAAATAATCAATATTTGTTAAAACCATCCAGGGTACAATGAGAAATGCATTAAAAGTACAGAGAGCTAATCTCTCCCATATAGTCAGCTCCACTACTGCCAATGAGCCCTTAGTATCACATATATAGATTTCTTTTTACTTTAGATGTTTTAGATATAACATGTTACATCAAACTCATAATTGAGTCCTAATGGTAGTCGTGTTTGTAAACGAAATATTCAAAACACCTCCCTTTTTGCCAGAAGCCTCATAGAATCGCCTCCTCTGATGCCCAGTCTAACCCTCTCTATCCCTTGCACAGAGAAACAGGTTGTGTCCCCACCATAACACTGTGTACAGTGTCTAGTTACATTACTTTTTTCGGCTGTTTTTTATTAGACTCAAGTGTTCCCTCACTCTGAGGCTTCTGAATGACCCACAGCCAGATCATCAATATATTTAAAGACTGGCAGATTCTAATTCAGCTTGGGATCACAGAAGAGATGGAACGTGTTTATTATAATTACTTACCTGATACCCCAACCCAGTGCTCCTGTGTACTGGCCAAGGGTGTTACTGCAAGAGAGCCACACCACCATCTTCTGGATCTTCTTCTGCTGTTCCAGTCTTTGGAGCACATGCCCAATAGAGCAGTGAACTGAATTTAAAAGGAAAATACATACTTTTCATTATGCTGCACATGTGCACTGGCCTGGGGTTAAAATAAAGATCTAAGAAGAACTACACCAGACAGGTACAGTTTTCAGGAGCATCGCTCTGGAGTATCAGGTAAGCAATTGCAATCACAGGGGGTACCTAAAGTTTGGCACCCCCCAGAGATTATAACTTTCCTTCTCATCTGACAAATACTGTATCTAGTAGATCATTTTGGTCTTCACTATGGAGAGATGTTATCTTGTTTCCTGCCCATGGTAAAAAGGTTGACATTATTTTGTCTTTCTTTTGAAAAACTGGTTTAAATCCTCATAAATACAGTATTCCTAGGTTTATTGTGCACCTAAAAGGCTTCATAAGATTCAGATACTATTATCAGTATAATGTCGCAGGTGTCAGTCACATAGTGATTCATTTCTTCATAGGGAATATACCTAAAGAAATTGATTCTGACAGTATATCATCAAATACGTGGATAGCAGTTTAAACATAAAAGTGTCAGTATGTCTCAAAAAAATCAATACACTTTTTTTTAATGCGTTGCATAGTAAAATTACAGTTTTTGAACACTGGTAGCCATCAAATAAATAGCAAGTGACTCCATTCACTGAAAACTTAAGGATTAAAAACATAGGGAATTAGTAACGATAGAGGTAATCCTAGTGAATAGTCTAAAACTATTTTTGGATGAAATGTATGTACCCAATGCTACATGGCATTTAATAAGTGAAAGAAAATAAATGAATGTGTGACATGGATCTTAGAATGTGTTTGAGGCAATAACCTTATGGGACATGATACCTCATGCAATCCAGAAAGCACACAAACAATTGCATGATTCTTCTGCTGAAGAACAAGTACTTCTCACTCCGCTTTTTTAAAATGTTATTTTCAACAATGCCTTATGTGATAAGCCTTCATACAGCACAACAAGTAATAAAGCAGGTTAATTAATACAGTGCTTGTCAACAGTGTCGGACTGGGCCGGCGGGACACCAGAAAAAAATCCGGTGAGCCCCGGCCTTCATGAGCCCCCGTCGGCCCAGACCTGTTACACCAGCTCCGACTTCCCCATAAAGTAATGAACTGCACTACCGAGTGCCTTTGGGTATGCATGCAGGGCTACCGTGTGTGGCGTGTTCGCGAATGCGCACAATGTACCGTGTTCGTTCATGCATGCTTCACGATTATTTAGGCAGCTGGGCAAGGAATTGGAGGTTGGGAGGGGGCCCCCAGGGACTGCCAGGAGGGCCCTTCATTTGCAGCCCGGTGGGCCCCCAAGGCTCCAGTCCGACCCTGTTTGCTCATAGTAACTTTTTTCCTATTCCTCCCATGTCTGTACTGGAATATGTGGATAACACATTTCTAACGTCTCTACTCCAATTTTAGGGCTCACTGAATAAAAGCTTATCTTTTAATGGATTGTTTGTGTGTTGGGAATAATTGAAGTGCACGCCAGTCAAGTTTATTTACCAGTCCTACAACCAGAGAATAGCGGTCATCACAGTTATATCCATCATTTTCCATTGTCAGATCTTTTTGAAGATAAACTGTAAGGAAAGCATTTCTATATACTCTGTCCCTTGTACCTCTTGTCTCAGTACCACTCAAGTCTCTTTAATGTGAAATGGCCCACAGAAGAGGGAAAAAATGCCATGGGAGATGTGATATAACTGAAAGACAAATGTGTGTTAGAGTAAATGCAGCGAGATGTACTGTACCACAACAAGCTGCTGAAATCTGGCGGCTTTCCCAGTACCTGACATTACTTATCACTTATCATCTTGCTGCATGTTAAACATGACAGTTATTTTTTTACATGGGTAATATGGCTGTTGCATGGCTATTTGTTTCTTATGTAAGTACAGGTAAAGGATCCTTTATCCGGAAACCCTTTATATGGAAAGCCTTTATCCAGAAAGCTCCAATTAACAGAAAGGCCTTTTCCCATAGACCCAATTTCATCCAAATAATCCAGATTTTTAAAAATAGTTTCCTTTTTCCCTGTAATAATATAATAGTACCTTGTATCCAAACTAAGATATAATTAATCCTCATTGGAAGCAGAACTAGCCTATTTGGTTTATTTAATGTTTACATTCTTTACTAGGTCCTGAGCATTCTGGATAACATGTCCCATACCTGTATATGTGAGTATGTATGTATAATTATGAAGCAATACTTGTGCAGGCAGCACTGTGCAGTAGAAGAACACATTTATGGAACAAACAGTGGTCAATACAAAAATAAATGCAATTAAAAGCAGTACAGGTATGGGACCTGTTATCCAGAATGCTTGGGACCTTTGGTTTTCCGGATAAGGGATCTTTCCATAATTTTGTTCTTTATACCTTAAATCTACTAGAAAATCATGTAAATATAAAACAAACCCAATAGGGTGCTTCAGCTTCCAACAAGGATTAATTATATCTTAGTTTGGATCAAGTAAAATGTATTGTTTTATTATTATTATTATTATTATTATTATTACAGAGAAAAGAAATAATTTTTCTGGATTATTTGCATAAAATGGAGTCTAGGGGAGACAGCCTTTCCATAATTTGGAGCTTTCTGGATAATGGGTTACCGGATAACGAACCCATACCTGTAATATTACTTTACTGTATATACAGTAGCCATGCACAGCACAGATCATCTTTAGCGTTAGTACTGTCCAAGTACCATGGGGGAGCCCAAACATTTTTTTATTAGGAAAGCCCTGTGAATTTTAATTATGCCATTGGTTGGCAAAAGGTGAAAAATATGAAAAATATGCACATACAGGTAGATTTATGAATTTTCTTTCATCAAGAATAAAAGCTAAAACAACTGCAAAACAATTGCACTTTTTCCCCGTGATTGATTTTTTTCCTGTGATGTTTATATTTATGCAATTATTTGCTGCAATTTATGGAGTATTGAAACCAGCAATACTGTTACCTTGAATAAATTATAAATAAATTACCAGTGGATCATTGTTTGTGGTGTGTTCCCATGTTTGTTGAGGTGCAATTGACACATGTAATTCATGATGTTTCTTTCTGTATCATAGTATACTCAGTAGGCCTCTACACATTACCTCTGTCTTTGTTTGACATATCCATAAATTCTGGAACATCGTATTAAGGCTGGAACTAGGGGTAAGAACAGGCCAGGACTGGCGATCTGTTGTTTCTGGCAAATGCCAGAGGGGCTGCTGTAAGTTGCCATAGGTGGGGGGCTGTTTGGGCCGCTGTGTACTTGACATGCCAGGGCCTATTTTGACTCCCAGTCCAGACCTGGGAAGGAGAGGCATGTACCTAGAGTGCAATGGTCGGGCACTTGTCAAATACCTTTTCTGTAGGCCTGCCTCTAGTCTGGGCCCAAGAATCAGGAGTCAGAACCAACATTTCCAACATTGTGCATGATAGTGACCAGAAGACCAGGCCTTGCCGAGCTGAACTTGTCATTCAAACCCCCCATCCCCTTGTTGCTACAGGGCCTTCCAGCATGACTTGGCACTGCATCCTATACTAACCAGCAAACAAACAGTACAGAATGTTGTATGTAGGAACTGTAAAATGTAAGTTCAAATAAAAAGAAGCCAGAATGTCCCATGTCAGGTATTTAAATGCTTTAATATAGGGAATGATTCTTTTGAATTATGCAGTCACTGCTACAAAATGTAATTGCAATGTGCAATTTGACTTTTAAGCATCTCAGGAAAAAAGAATATTAAAATCGAAATAATTCCAGTAGTGGCTGTTTTATTTCTGATTAATATTTCCTAGATTAATGTGCATCACGCATTTTAGCCTTCCGCTGTACCAATTTAAAGGGCCACTGAACAAAAAGGCTTATCTTTTAATGGGCTGTTTCAAGGAAATGATTAAACTGTATGTCACAGATGTTTCTGAAACAACCCAACAAGTCTAGTCCATCATATTTCAACCTGTTACTTTAACATTTAAGGATTTTATTTATATAATGTAATAAAAAGGGGCAACGTTTGCTCAGGTCTAGTAACCTTATTTTCTTTCAAACAGCTGACCATTCAGTACTACAGGACCTGCAAACTGGTTACTATGGGATACTAGACCTGTAGAAAATGTTGCCTCTCTTTTAGTTACTCTCTTAATTGTGTATAAAATGCATATAACAAGAGTCATTTTTATAAATGCTTCAGATGCTTGACGACTAAGAGGCACAACATTGAATTCTCTAGCCATTCTCTTCAAAATGTTTTATTTTGTTAAAGAATTGTTGTAATTGTTAGTATTTTTCAATCAGACTTGGAACTTTATAAAACTGTGAGTGATTGTAATAATTATTAAAATAAATAAAGGACTTCCCAGTGCAACTGTCAGGTATGTCAAAAAATACGGAATATCTTGTGGTGTATTGTGATCACATATGGTTGTCTCAATCACCACCACGACGAGCAAGGACCTAACCATTTTCACTACTTAATTGCGTTATGTATTTAGCAAGCTAAGTCTTGATTTAAGCCAATTCCGTAAGACTCCAGTGTAAAAAGCAGAGGCTGCTCGAAAATGATGTTTGTCAATGCTTTTGTGCCTTTTTTACACTGTTCTAATTCAATTTTTCCTATTAAAATTAAAGGATGGCTACAGTTGTGTACAATAATGGTGTAAAATACATCAGGCTAGATTTAAAGAGATTTAATTCAAGGACAAAAAACTTTTTTCCTCATTCAGTTCAAATTTTTTCCCATAGACTTCAGTAGAGTTTTCACGTGAGATACATTTTTCTGAATTGACTTGCATATCAAATTAAATCTCATCCATGACTTTTCACCTTTTTCTCACTGAATTAAATTTGGCCCGTTTTTGGGCATCATCAAAGAAAATACACCATTTGTTTTACACCAATTTTTACTCCATTTTTCTGGAGTAAATTATTTTAAGCCCGGTGGAGACTCAACTGACAATGGAAAGGACCAAATATCTTAATGAAAGTTGTTATTGCACCTTCAAGCAGGACTTAAAAATATGCAACGTGCATTTAAAATTCCTGGTAAAAAAAAACTGCTCATTGAACTGCTTGTGAAATATTATCTTATTTTTATTTTTGCAAATATTCTGTTTATTACATACCACCCTCAATCAGCTCTTGTAGGTGTCTCTAAAAAAGGTTTTGCTGTAATATAGTAACCATGAAGTGCTGCAAGCAAACAAAAGGGTATAGCCCTCTGTATCATCATTATCTCTTAATAGAATTTAGACGTGTTTGCATGTGTTTAAGGGAATAGCCATTTTTTAATGGTAGAATACAAAGTGTGTGGTGTAATTAAATACATTTTATATATATATTTGTATTGTTTCATACAGCCATAAGTAAGCAACAGTACTTTGTATTAATAATTCTGTGTTTATTTTCTGACAATTCATTATTGAGATAATTGCACAAAAGACCTATTAGTCACAAGGTCTATAGTCCTCCTTACTGCATATTCCTTCTAAGAAAAAACTAATTGTGTATGTTGAACTGTAATCAGGGTTGGTTTTATATAACACACAGCTCTTATAAATGAACTGCAACAGGTCAGAATGGCAGGGAGAATTTGCTATAGTTGTAACATAATGGCATGACACGTACATTGCGTTTTTGCACTTGCACACTAATTAAATATCTGCATGTAATATTATAAGTGAAGGGCATATTCCCTTCTATATTCAGACAAAATTCATGTATTTATTTTCTTATTAAATAAAATAAGAACATATTTTGTATTTCATCCTGACAAATGACTGCTCATTTTCCTATAGTACAGATCTCTACTGCATAAACACCATTTGCCTTCCCTTTGCATAATATGTTGCTAATATTTCAGTTATGGCGTTTTGCTAATGTATTTATAATTGCTCATGAATTCTGAAGCTTTAGGGCCATGGCACATTCTGCTACTTTAGTAGCAGTGATCGAAATGGCAGAAAGCACTGGATATTTTATATATATATATATATATATATATATATATATATATATATATATATATATATATATATATATATATATATATGCTGTTTTATGCAATATATTTTTATAGAGACCTACATTATAGTATAGTTTTCCTTTAATTAGCCTACTTCCAGTGATTATCATGGCTGAACTATCCTATGCACATCATATCATAACTGGTAGGCTTTGGGCTATTTGTGTCACCTTCAGTTGTAATAAGTGATCTGCTGAAATTATTATTTGGGGTATTGTGGCATTAAGGAAAAACTTTTTCGCTGGTCTAAAAAGCACCTTCAATCCCCAAGGTCCTATTGAGGATAATGCAAAGTCAAGGAAATAAATTAAAGATGTATTTTAAGACCAGTGTATTCAAAAAGTATATAATTTATTTATCAAACTCCGAATCTACACTGATTTACACTAGTTTACTGATTTTCACGGTCTTCACGATTTAACAGTTCATGAAGTAACTGCCGATTTTCACAATTCTTACGATATTGGGGTAAAACACAGAAAATGATGATCCAACCTTAGGAGTGATCCCACCTGGGTGCTGCAACGCGTTTCGCCTCTATAAGGCTTTATCAAGCAGTTAGAAACCAGAAGTGATGTCTTACCTCACTTTAAATACCTTATCTTAAAGGGACCACATCCATGGTTATCTTCAAAATATATCATACCAGAAAAATGTCACATTCAGCTTAGAACAAACACATTACCCTACAGAAAAGGTGCTAGCTCAAACCTACTGTTCAACCCCTTTAGATAAAGGGTATTCAAGTTCAACATATTGTAACAACTATACCTCGTGGTCTAGCGAGAGGGGGTCTGCAGGGACGCCTGCCACACTGCTCCTCTGGGCCGCAAAAGGGGAATAGTTAATTCCTGATTTATTTGCGCATGCGCGCTGGCATGTGACGTCAGCGCGCAGTGGCGCGAAATGTAAAAGTATTTAAAGCCACAAAGCACCTATTCACATTGGTGCTTCTGAGCGTTTAGCTACTTTGTATTTTGATTCTTGATTCCTGTTGTGACCCCTGCCTGAAATCCGACTACCTCTTCTGCTAAATCCCTCTGACTTCCTGGTTTGACCTTTTTCCTGCCTGACTACGTTTGTACTCTGCCTACTCCGACCCGGCCTGTTCTGACTACGATTCTGTTTCACGTCTTGTACTGTGACCTTCTGCCCAGAGACTTTTGCTTACAGTTGTGCCCCTTTGTCTGTCCAGAACCCCTCGCCTTGCACCTCTCGTTATTAAGACCTGGCGGCATCTGAGTAGTTGAGGGCTCCTCCCAAAGCCAAAGGGACCAGGGGGCTTGGCATCGGTTCTGGTTTTAGGGTGCCAACCGTTACACATATTACAATTATGTTAGACCAAATAGTCAAACCTGTTCTATGATTATCTAGATAGTGGCTATTCATTACAGTATTCTCAAGTTCACAATTTCAAGCATTGCAAATGAATAAACCTGGAGAAGTTAGTTCATACAAGTTGTTGTTATATAGAGCCCTATTTATCAAAACTGGAATTTGTGTATTTTTAATGGGTTTTTTCTACTTGGAATACATTCACATTTTAAAAGTCGTAAAAGTTTATTTATTAAACGTAATTGTCTAAAATCATGAGATCATGAAAACATAAATTGAATAGATAGTTTAAATTTTGCCAAGGACAGGTCTCATTGACTTCTGCATGATCTTGCAAGTCTTGATGCTGAAGTTTTATATTTGTGTTTTTCTAGCATAATAAATATTTGATTTGAGTTTTGGGAGTTATAGCACAGAAAACTCAAATCACAGTAAAAACAAAATTTAAAAAGTTGATAAATCCGCCCCTAATGTCAAATTTTAGATTATAAAGGGCATAGCAGTTTTAAAGGGTGTGTAAAGCCAAAAACATAAAATCCCATTTTTACTTTCTTTAATGAAAAAGAAACCTATCTCCAATATACTTTAATTAAAAAATGTGTACTGTTTTTATAAGAAACCTGACTGTATGCAGTGAAATTCTCCCTTCATTTACTGCTGTGGATAGGAATTGTCAGACGGTCCCTAACTGCTGAGCAGGGAAACAATCATACTTATGAACAGCAGGGGAGCCCCCGCCTTACTTACCAGCCATGCAGAACTCAAGCAGCTTTTTTATGACGATCCCTAAGCAGCCCAGACCACACTGAGCATGTGCACTTAGTCTTAGTCTTTCAAAGATGTCTAGCAAAGTTACAAGATGGTGACCCCCTGTAGCCAACTTTGAAAGCATAAATTATTTGTTTGATTAGGCTTGTGGCGCAGAAAGTTCATATTAATATTTAGTATACAAAATACAGCATTTCTAGCCTTATTCTATTTTAGACTTTACATGCCCTTTAAGGACCTGCAGATATTTGGAATTGTGCAATTATACTCCTACTCAAACACAACACGGTTTAAAGGATACCTTAAGAACAATTAAGTCAAAATGTCATAGTTTAATCATTGAAATGTAATTTTATAAAGATACGTTGCCCTTTTTCCTTGCTATAAAAAATGTCAATTTAATAGTAAAGTCTGTTTTTTTAATCATTTTAGAGCAAACACGGTTCAATTTGTGTACTTTTTTAAAATGTCATCCTCCTGCTTACGTTTAAATAAAAATTCTCTTTTGAGAAAAGCTATAATTTACCTGCAATTTACTTTGATAATAAGTGGTTATTTTGTGTTGGAAAACAACTGATGCTTCCTGCAGAGCTTTAGATGCCCTAAACAATA
Source organism: Xenopus laevis (assembly GCF_017654675.1). Classification (NCBI taxonomy): domain Eukaryota; kingdom Metazoa; phylum Chordata; class Amphibia; order Anura; family Pipidae; genus Xenopus; species Xenopus laevis. The sequence continues at coordinate 158,343,441 of NC_054372.1, read as the reverse complement.
AAACAAGTTAAAATGTCAGACAAAAATATTTATTTGTGTTACTGATGTACTTATTTACATTAAGGAATGTAGAAGTTTGCTGCCTCTGATACGCAGAAGCCACAGATAGCACCTGTCATGGCTAATGTCCATCATGTCAGTCAGTCAGGTAATACATAATCTAAAATCCCTTTGGGGGCTGCCTGCCCTTTCTAAACTGTCTCCAGTGTTCTTATCAGTTCTCCAACTGAGTAATATGCATGCACACTGCTCAAATACCAAACATGGCAAAATATACTTAGGAATTAAGATACTGAAAAGTGCCTTCAAATTATTATTTTTACAGAAGTACATTATGCTTATGAGACCCAAGCTGTTTATAATGTTATGTACTAGACAGAAGCATGTGTTTTGAATAATTACATTGTTTTCAGGTTGATGTTGTAGATTCATTTCTATTTCACTGTTTGGATGTATTTTTATGCTCAGACAGATGCATTTTAAAATCTAGGTACTGGTTGCACAGTATGTTCTTCTTTTTTGTAAAACATTGAAAGATAAAGACAGAACCACATGCCATGATATGTTTGTTACATCTAATATGTGTTGGAATAGTTCTACTATTTCCCAATAAAGATTCCCTTTGCCGCTAACACATGTTCCTTTGTTATTTAACATAATTTTGATTCCAGTTGTATTGCCTGCTCTTCTTCCTTACATATATATATATATATATATATATATATATATATATATATATATATATATATATATATATATATATATATATATATATATATATATATATATATATATGACGTTGCTCTGCTGATCATTGCTCTAATGTTCTTTAAATCTTGAAACATTTTCTGTCCTTGTTTCTCCTACATGCTAGTACTAATCTCCCTATACCTTAATGGCACTTCTAAAAATAGTCCACGATCTGATATGGACGCTACTATGGTTGCCTAGCAATTAGTTTAGTCTATTTAAAAATTTGACTTCAACCATTCGCCATCTAAAACCTGCCGAATTGCTGTTTTAGACTATGGGGGACGTCCTAGAACCTATTTGGAGTCAATTGGCGGACTCTGAAAAATCAAAGTTTTTTTGGGGGAAAACTTTGAATTGAATTTGAATACAATTTTGAATTGAATACAGACCTATTCGATCGAAAACAGACCTATTCGAACAAAAACAAACTTCGACTTTTGGTTGGTCTTTTTGAATTCGAATCTTGAAGTTTTTTCAATTTGAAATTCGACCCTTGATAAATATACCCCTGAATGCTTAAAATTATATATAGGGGCATATTTATCAAGGGTCGAATTTAGAGTTTATGGGAGAAAAAAACTTCCAATCCAAACTTATTAAAAAATTAAAAAATGTTAAATTCAGGTGAATAGGATTGATCTGAATTGAATTAGATTTGAGTTTTTGCACCAAAAAATTTTTTTTTAAAGAATTTGATTTTCAAAAGTCCACCAAACGACTCCAAATTGATTGTAGGAGGTCTCCCATAGGCTAAAACACCAATCCAATAATAAATTTAGAATTTAGATTTTTTGTTTTTTAAACTCAAATTGAATTTGGACTTTTCCCTAGTTGAATTACACTAAAATAAACTAGAAACTTCAAATTTGAGAATTTTCAATGCAACCCTTGGTAAAGCTGCCCCATACATTAAACGGGGAGGCATATTTATCATCGATCGAATTTCAAATTCATGTGCGTTTTTTCAAACTCCTTTAAATTCAAATATACTCGAAATTCGACTGGGGGGTTATTTATAAAAAAAATTTAATATCTAAAACTCGTTTGAATTGTACAAACTCAAAAAAAATTTGAATCAAATTTGACTAAACTCGATTTGAGTTTTTTCTTCGAAAAAAACCTGAATGTCAGGAAGGCTACTAACATGTCCAAATTGGTCACTGGACCTCTCCCATTGACTTATACAGTACATGAACTTGGCAGGCTTTAGGTGGGGAATAGTCTAATTCCAGTTCTTAAAGGACCAGAGTATGATAAATCTTGAAATTCAAATTCTAATAAACTCGAATAGAGTTTGGATAATTAACAATTCGAATTTGAGAGTTTTGACCATAAAAAAAAAATTGAAAATTCGAATTTGAATTTTCAATTCGACCCTTCAAGGAGAAGGAAAGGCATTCTGCACTTGGGGGTGCCAAATATTAGACACCACCAAGTGATTGTATTTACTTACCTGAAACCCTGGGCTGGTGCTCCTATCAGCTGAAAACTGCACTGGCCCAGGGTTATACTAATGAGCACCCTGGAGTGATCCTCTCCTGTCTTCTTCTTGCTTTAAATTTCCCGGGGCAAACGCATGCGCAGTTGTACGAAACCGGCTTTTCATTACACTACGCATGCGCAGCCACACAAAGAAATTGGAAGAAGGAAGAGAAGCTCTCCGTGGGTCTTTATTAGAGGTGTTGGTGCAAATGCTTTTTATTACAAATGTCCAAGGAACCTTAATAAAGACAAAAGAGATCATTTAATGCCAAATACATGAGCCCACTGTAAAATTAATCTTCCTTGGCAATCAAATATCTGGGGAAAATGAACCCAAAAAAGTTAGGACTTTTGCAGGCGATTCCGCTTAAAAAAAGGAAACGTCGCAAGCGTTTTTTCAATTTTAATGCATTTTCGGCATGCAGGATATGATGTAAGTGACACAAGATTAAGGATGATCTAGCTTCACTTTAGCAGTTCGCCTGGTCTGAGGTGGTGAAGTCAACTCTGGCAAAAGAGGTAACGTTCAGTAAAACCCGCACTTTAGTGAATTTGTGGAGCAACGACAATTCGCCTGAGAGAAAAGTTGTGATACAGTGTGAACGAACGCTAGCGACGGTCTCTTTCACTAGCGAAATGTCGTCTGCGCCTGTTAGTGAATTGGCGATGTCCCCGCGGATTGGATTTCTGCTGAAATTTCGCTAGCGACAGCCATTTCGCCCTTTAGTAAATCTGCCCCTTTGTATCAGTAGCGCGGAAAAAAATCCCAAAATCAGCGATGGTCAGCTTCATTCAGTAATTCAATAAAATAAACACAAAACACACCACCGTAGCAAGAAAATATGTCCAGTTATCATATCTAAAATAATACATTACATTTATGATACAGTATCAGTTTTCCATAAACATGTTTGGGTTGCCCCTATACATTGTGTGGGTTCAGAGTGCTGGGTTATGAACTTATTCTAGGATTTGTTTTCAAATAAATGACTAGTGTATGCTAGTTGCTCATTGGGAGCTGTAGGTTACTAGTCATTATTAATTACAAATTTGTAATAATGTTGCCATTGGTGAAACTGCAAATTTTGCCATGAAACTGTACCACAATTCCCTAGTGAGAATCTATGCAAGAGAAGCCATGCTTTGGAAGACGTTTATGGTGTGCAAACACTGAATAAACAAATTGGAGAGGCTTCAGATGGTGTTTTTTTGCCTTTCTCTGGATCAACTAGCAGTTAGGCAGGTTAAAAAAAAAAAGTCAAAAAGTTGAACTTGATGGACGTTTGTCTTTTTTCAACCTAACTTACTATGTTACTTTGTATTAATGGAGGAAGTACTAATGTGCCTTGTTATAGAATGAATTTATATAGCCAATAGTTTAAAAATTGATTATGGAACTGGAGGCATGGAACACTTTATGAATGACATGGAAGTAGACATGGACATGGAATACATGTAGCCTCCTGCTGGTTCACAATACTGTAAAGGTGGCCATACACGGGCCGATAAAAGCCGTGTCGACAGCTTATTGGCCGTGTATGGGGCCCCCCGACGGGCTTCCCCGATTGAGATCTGGCCGAAAGTCGGCCAGATCTCGATCGGATGGGATGAAAAATCCCATCTATCCGCATCTATTCATTGATGCGGTCCCGCGATCCGACCGCCCATTACTATTCGTTAGGATCAGCCCGATATTGCCCACCTCATTGCCAAACTAGCGGATCTCTCCGTGTATGGCCACCTTTAGTCCAACATTTTTATTAAAAACTTAAATTTGTATTGTTGTCATTTTATATATACAGTTTTATGGTTGTAGAAATTATGATTATTGCTGGAATATTGTGAAATGATGACTGTTTTGATGACTTCTAAGTAATTAAATGGGATGTCTGATACCATAAGTTTGATTCATTCCTAAATAATTAAAGCTCACTTAAATGTTGGCTTGTAAAGTGGTTATATGATGAAACATAAAGCATGTACTATAAAGCTGTTTTAGCTGATTTAAATAGGGGTTCCTGCCTTTTATGGAAGATGTTTGCACACAAATATATCCAGTGTAAACATCAGTGTCTTATCTAAGCATGAATGAGAATAGGGGATACTGTTCTATTGCTGAATTTATTCCATGTTATTCTTATAAATTGGAAAATGTTCAGCCTTTACTCTTTTGCACTTGGCTTTGTAGTTTTATCATTTTATTATTCTTTTTCATATAAATTTATAAGTGTTTCCATAATTTATTGTGCAGACACTGGACCCAAATTGTTACAAACCCCTTATGAAAGAATGTGAGCCTTAAAATCTGCAGATTCTTGTTTGACATTCCATGGGTATAACAGTTATGATACAGTTTGTCCTTACAATCCAAAATGTATTTATTTTGTGGTGAGCATGTTCTGAGGTTCTGTGAATCTGGAATATGCATTCAATTAATATATGTAAAGTTATATATTTGACGATACTTCCAGTTTCTTTTTATGATTAGAATTTAGTTGTGTAAAATAGAAAAAATAGAACTGTTGTACTACAAGGATACTTTTGGTGCCAACTCTGAATTTTCTTGCCAGACTCTCAGGTTCCACCCATGGGTTCGCTATAAAGCACACAGTAGAGGTACATTACAGAGCATAAACACTCTGCCTGGTTTAATTTGCATCTCCTATGGGCTGTGTGGGGGTGTAAAACCTGAAAACATATTTACATAGTTCGTACGCAGTTGTATATGAATTTAATATTGGCATGATATATAGATTAGGTGTATGCAAGTTCACGTACTGCTTTGTTTGGAAGAGATAAATTCATGCAGACATTGCAATCTCATACTGCGCTGCTTATTTTTTAGTATTTTATATGGCATAAAATAAGGACTGATAATCTGTTTCATGAAAGAAACGACCATTCTGTGAGTAATTCAAGCAGCATGCGAGCATTCTGAATAGAAGCTCACAGTTTTCTGTGTCAAGTCAACAGCCATATTTGATTTGCATTTATTTTGTTTACTCAAATTGTATTTAGAAATACATTTATTTAAATTTAAATGTTTTTGATTTGATTCGATTTGATTGATTTGATTACATTTCAATGAACAGGATACTGGAGAAAAGCCTGATCTGGAGAATACAAGTTCTAATATACCCCCAAGCATTCTAGTATATCATCTGCCTAATGTTTAATGCTCAGACTGTACTGTATATCACTAGTGATGGGCGAATTGATTCACCTAATGCTAATGTTTTCACAAAACTGCCGCTCGTTAAAAATTGTCACAGGTCAAGATGATTCAGACGCCCATCGACTTTAATGCATTTGGAGAAAATAGTCGCACTTGTAAAAATCTTCGCTCGTCTCAAGAGTTTCACGAATTTCTTGGTGAAGCAAAGCAGGACAGATTCGTCCATCAATAGACAAAACTCTTTTTCTTAGGGGAACAGGTTAAGTCTTGGCTGGGAGGTAAACTTCACAACTAGAATGTGACCCAATTTTGCTTTTGCTGTTGTAGGAAGAAATTTCTGGACCATCAAGGGATCATCAGGGCCCACCTTAAACAGCAAAGACACCTATTTTTACATCTCAGACCACAGATCCAGAAAGCCTTCTGGTGCACAAACAAGATTCTGAGATGATACAAGACTTGTCTTAATAACAGTATCCACAAAATGGCTTCTGACTGCGTGTTATAATTATGAATTCCCAGACTGAAGGAAACAAGATTCAAATCTTGTAATTAAAGTTCATTTTGCTTGACTAATGTGATAAAATAGGAGTTTGAATATTTTTTTGGGTGACAGGTCCACTTTAACAACAAAATATGCTTTAAATTGCTTTTCTTCCAAAGAAATCATACTTTGTGTTTATTGAAACCACACATTTATTATACGTATTACTGTTAGGGGTTTATTTATCAAAGTCTGAATTGATCTCAATATTTTCCAAAAAAAATTACAACCAAATGTGCACGGGTTTTTTGGGCTTATTTATTAATAAATTTTCCCAAAAACTTTGCGGGGAAAAAATCGGAAAAAAAAGGTGAATTTTTTTCGGATTTTTCATCCGATTTGCATAATTTTTTCTGATTTTTCACCCTAAAACTCAGAATTTTGCCCAAAAACACCAAAATCTTTGGGGTATTGCCAAAAACCCAGCACACATCAAAAAATCATTGGGACTTCTCCCATTGACTTATATGCAACCTCGACAGGTCTGAGATGCCGGATTTTCAGATTCAGACTTTTCCATCCTCGAGGTTTAATAAATTCTGAAAAATTTCGTGATTTTTTTTTTAAAGGTCCGATTTTATTTTAAAAAAAAATCACAAATTTTTCGTGACTTTTGCATTCAGAGTTTAGTGAATATTCCAGATTTATGGAAACTCAGACCTTGCTTGCCACAAAATATGCAAAATTTGGTTTACAAGGTCAAGCTACATTATGACTATAATATAAGTCTTCTTGCAGTTTTATAAAAGATTCTGTATCTAATGGATATTGCCCGCCACTACTGAAATGGTGGATATTGTCCCAAACAGCATGCCGCTATATCTTCCTGTCAGACAGACAAGCATTTATAAAGGTACATGGCTTCTTTAATTGCAGTAAAAAAGTTTGCATGCTGCTCTTAATTTGTGTAAAGTAAAAAGCATTAAAATGGAAACAGTGAAAATGAAATTTCATAAATATGCAAAATAAATAGGTTCATTAAGGTAATGTGAGTATTTCCATGATCATTCGGTATTTGGAAAATACGTTCACTGCTATAGCGCAACAGACTACAAACATTAATGAAAATACCTTATTGTCTCTCTAAGGAATCGATAAAAGATAATCTCACTTGAAGACTGCATATATGATACAGTAGTTACGCACAATAGACAACAAAGTCTTGCACTGGGTGAACACAGCACGAAAATAGGAAAATATTTCATCCCTCAAGATAAAGCTACACAGAGCACTTACGAAAATGGATCCATAAAAGTCGTACAATGATTGCTGACTTGTATTACATACCATGGGCCATTGTTCCCTTTCTGATCAGTGAGCAGCTATTGTAATTGTCATTTTTCCAATAATCATCATGAATTCTTTTTCCACGTCCTTATTTCTTCTAGTGGAAGTCAGCACTGCAGAAAAACAAGGTTTAGAAAAAGCTTTCCTGGATAAATATATATAAAACAAGGGAAAGTTGTGCTCACCACTAATTTTTAAAACCATTAGGCGGGGGTGCAATGAGGCTGTGACCACAAAATACATATAGTCAAATACTAGAGTCCTGAATATATTTAAGACAGAGACATTTTGTGCATACTGCTACTGAAAAATGCCTTACCCTTTAAACAAAACAGGGATTGTTTGTCCATATATTGCAATATATTTAAGCTGGCCAACTACGTCAAAGTCATCCCATATCTGGCCAGTCCTATGCTCAATTTTCATCTGATTCATTAAGAATTCTATTGCTTCATTATACATTTTACAAAAGGGACTAGTAAGGCATTTTTTAGTAGCAGTATGCACAAAATGTCTGTCTTAAATATATTGATAATGGGTTTACTGCAGAGGACTCTTGTATGTATATGTGTATATATATATATATATCTATATATATATATATATATATATATATATATATATATATATATATATATATATATATATATATATAATCAGTTGATTGCCTCTTGGGCAGACTAAGCCTCTAAGCCTTTGTTGTTTATGGATTCATGCATCAGTTGTAGCTATCAATTAATCTCAAACATCAGTCAAACCCACACATACATACAATACACAGAATATATACTTATATTGTGGGGGAATGAGTGGTGTAACTACAGAGGAAGCAGATCCAGTGACTGGTGGTGGTGAACTGGATTCTCCAGTGAGTGACCAAGAGGGAACCCACACTACACATTTTTTTCATGTTGCAGGATTTGGAGGGGGGGGGGTTGTTATGCTACCTGGACAATATGGACAGGGATACCAGATACAATCCATGCTGGCCTATTAATTTGTATTATTCACAAGCAGGCAAACAGAAATGAAGGTTCTTTTTAACAAAACTTGGGATTCACTGAATCCACTATTTTGGATTCGGCCAAACCCCCTCCTTCGCGAAAGATTCAGCTCAATACCGAACCAAATCCGAATTTGCATATGCAAATTAGGGATGGGAAGGGGAAAAATTATTTACCTCCTTCTTTTGTGACAAAAAGTCATAAGATTTCTCTCCCAACCCTAATTTGCATATGCCAATTAATATTCAGATTTGGTTCGCCGGGCAGAAGGATTTGCCGGAATCCTGCTGAAAAAGGCAGAATCCTGGCCGAATCCCTAACCGAATCCTGGATTCGGTGCATCCCTAAACAAAACACATAAATGTTTCCCAATCTGACCGCAAAGTAGGCTCAGCAGCTTTCATAAATCATGAACATTAGGGGGGCAACCAATGTTGTAATAAACAAGAGTGCATAAAAGAAATAACAGTGTCACTTGGACTCACGGTTCTTTTGAATTCCCTGGGCTGCTTTCAGTAGCAGCCTGCACCTCAATTCCAAGTCTTTGCATAGCAAATAGATAGTCCTGCCAACCAGAGAACCTAGCTCTTTACTAAAGGACTTATTCTCAAAAATGTGCATTGTCCTAACTTTGCTAATCTTTATTGAGATCCCTGCAAGAGAAGAACCTTAATCGTCCACAAAATAAATGAATTAATCAAGGGTTGAATATCGAGGGTTAATTAACCCTCGATATTCGACTGGGAATGAAAATCCTTTGACTTCGAATATCGAAGTTGAAGGATTTTGCGCAAATACTGCAATGGAACGATCTAAGGAATAATCGTTCGATCGAACGATTAACGATTCGAAGGATCGATCGAACGATTCGAAGGATTTTAATCCAACGATCGAAGGATTATCCTTCGACCAAAAAAATTTAGCCAAGCCTATGGTGACCTTCCCCATAGGCTAACATTGGGTTCGGTAGCTTTTAGGTGGTGAACTAGGGGGTCGAAGTTTTTTCTTAAAGAGACAGTACTTTGACTATCAAATGGTCGAATAGTCAAACAATTTTTAGTTTGAATCGTTCCATTCGAAGTCGTAGTCGAAGGTCGAAGTAGCCCATTCGATGGTCGAAGTAGCCAAAAAAACGCTTAGAAATGCCAAGTTTTTTTTCTTCTATTCCTTCACTCGAAGTTAATGAATTGGCCCCTTAACCTCACAAATTTGAATTTTGATATATAGGCTTCTAAGAATTAAAAAAAAAAAGTGCACAATCGATCTGGAAGGCTACAAAAACTAACAACCGGTATTTATCCTGTTTCAATATATTTGGAGAAAAATCATTTTAACTGCTGCACAACAACCTTGTTTTGGAATCTCGCACTGGATAAAGCTCTCTCTGGAATGTCTGGTCCAATGAAAGACATATCAACAGGCTTTAGATGAGTGGCAGTTGTTTTAAAGGCGGCAAATAGCTCCTGCAGATGTGTTTTGTGCTCTCTCACAGAATAAGGCTCCACTTAGTTTGTGAAACCCAGGAGGACTCTCTGCGCCAGTAAAGTCTTGGAACTCTAGTCTTACTGAAACCTGATGAAATGTGTGGGTAATCAAGTTAATGCAAGAAAAGCAAAGCATGTTATTAGCAATATAAACTCAACAAATAAATGTAAAACAAAAGCATCATGGTAAAGACATTCCTTGGCATATAGCATTGGAGAACTGTGGTGCCATGATTAATTCCCATCTATGCATATATCCAAATACAATTTACATGAGTTTACTAAAAGGAATCAGGAAATATGCAAAAAATAGAGCAGGAATGTTGCTTATTATAGCAGAGGGTGGCGAGTGACATCCCTAGAGGATACAGAGATCATTATGGATTCTATATAATACTTGAGAAAACCATGGAAACTGTACAAGATGAACACTGTTATCTTTAACATGAAGGGCGAAGTGGCTAACGCTGGCGAAAATTCACCAGTGTGACGTCATTTTGGCACTTCGCCGATTTACTAACGGTAGCTGGCGTAATTTCGCTGGCGTAATTTCGAAAAGAAGATAGACTCTGGTGCAACTTCGCACTCTAATGCCAGGTGAATTTTTGGTCTGGCGAAAGAGCGTTGCTACGCAAATTCACTAAGCTTTTGATTTTACTGACTGTTACCTCTATTGCCAGACTTGCCTTCGGCAACCTCAGACCAGGCGAAGTGCAATAGAGTAGTTAGGAGTTACTCAAAAAAAAACTCTGGCGTTTTTTCCTATTTAAAGGGTGATAGACTGAAAAAGACCGTCATTTTTTTTGGGGGGGGGGGTACATTTTTTTGGGGGGGGGGGTACCCTTCCCCCAACATTTGCTAACATATCGCACTTAAACTATACTGTGGGCACATGTGTAGGGCATTATAACAACTTTATATAATTTTATTAAGGTTCCCTGGCTTTGTGTAGTGTAATGTATTTGCTGCAACATATACGGCCATTGTACTTTAACTGCACGCCGTATGCTAATTAGCCAACGCAAGCGTAACCTCGAACTGCTGAGCATAATTCGCAGCGTTCAGTACCCTGTTTGCAACTTCGGATCTTCGTGAATTAGCGTTGTCCAGGCGAATTTACGCCTGATGAAGTGTTGCGATGTACGCAAAGCCAGCGCTGGCGAATTTTCGCCGGTTAGTGAATTTGCCCCTAAATGTGTAAAGAATGGTATGGCCATAATAGCGTGAACACATGTGGAGCAGGCTTTATTGATATACCTTGGCGCAATGCAATACAACAGGAAAACAAATCGCTTCAATGAAAAAAGTACATCACGTGTTATTCCTTGTACCAGGATCCACTATTAAAACCTGTGGCATCAGAAAGATCTGAGATACGAATGTGTCTGTCTAATCAATCTGGATAAACAATTTGAGTAGATGAGACTGTATCTAATTGATTTGTTTTAATTAAATATAAGTCGCTGAAGAATTACTTGCAGATTTATTCACAAATCACAAGTCAGCGCAAATTGAATGAATTCTAAGCTGATTCAATATTTGCATGACTGCAATTCCCTCCAACAACCCTAAACAGTTGAAGGCAGACATGCCCCTAGATTATCCCACTCCACAAAGTACATATACGGTACATTGGCAACTGCCACTGGAGATGTGCAAACTAAAATATAAAAACTGTCTTTTTGCACTTAACATCTGAAGGTGATGGGGCCCAGCAGCACAAGATGAAAAGAGAAAGTGCTATATAAGAACCTAACTATTACTGACATCAATTACTACTTTTGCGAAGCTAGGAACCCTTCCCTTCCTGATCATCAGTTTATCCCTATACCTGTTTTGCTTTCCTTTCCACTGGACTATAATGACAAAAAGCACAGAGGGTAAAATGTATCAAGTGATACCAAAATAATTTATTTTATTCATTTCTATTAGAATTTAATAAACTTCATAAAACCTTTTTTTAAATATATATTTGCTCATCTCCAAATGCTACCCAATAAATGGTAAATGATGTTGTACTGCACTGTAGTTATATTTGAAACTGCATTATGCTAAGACATGCTTATTTCTTTCTTTTTTTCATTTTGGTTTAAAACAGCACTGCTGGTATTTTATTAAAAATGGGGATTGACCTTTGAAGTCCAGTTGATAAAAGTAAAATACGGTAACATAGGTATTTTAAGTTATTTTGGTTTCTACGAATATGTTAGTGTGAATTCTATTACAGGGAATTAGAGAACATGGGATTTCTGTCTGAAAGAAATACAATTATGAAATGAGTCTTTGAATTTCAAATTTAATATTTAAAAATGTTATAGAAATATTAAATATATTTACATAACAATATGTTTTTATTTAGCCCAAGACAGAATTTAGATGTCATAAAAACTGCATTGACTCCCATAACTGAAAATTATTTTAGCATCTAATTGTGCTAAATGGTTGCTTAATTCGTTTTAATGGTTAAACTGGCTGTTCATTTCAAATAATGCATATTTTTATATTCCCTTTTCTCGTACCCTTTGGTTGACCTGAATTCTTTATGAGAACTGTGTATTCTTCCTCTAATTCCACAGAGGTCACATTTATGAGTACATTTTAAACAACCCTTATTATGTATTCATGCTCTTTAAGGTTCAATACAATTCCACATTCTGCTTCCGTTTATAATATGTTAATGGTGTGTTCCATTACTATACTTTCAGTTGATTGGTGGTAGCTAAAGATATTTTTCACCCAAGTGCAAATGCCTGATATGAAATCCTAGTTGAGCCATTGGCATTATCTCAGTGCCAAATACCCTTGGTAGGACTTCGGGAACTGGGAAAAAAATATTATTTTCATCATTTCTTAGCTAATTTGTAGCACACACACATACAGTATATGCACCCTTAGTATATAATATATTTGATTAAAAAAACATTAACAATATTACACATACAGTCTTGACAGGAACAGCGCCTCTCATATTTCTGCTCATTTTGGCAGTTCACGTAGAAGCTGAGGAACTCATCAAAATTCTACAAGTTGGAAACCTTTTTTTCCTGAATATTTACAAAGATCTAAAAGGGCCTTTGAAGACCAAGTTGAAACGCCCTCTTTAGTTCAGGGGGATGAAAGAGCTACATATGTCAAAAGCAAAGATAATGCAAGCACATTCTACCCACTAGAGAAAGGTTTCATCTTATGTAATTGTTATGTCTACCATCAGGAAATTAACTAGGTTAATGTTACATTAGTCCATTATTTTCTTCTCTGCAGTGCATCTTCTTCTCAATAACCGTTGAGGTTGGTAACATGGTCAGCAATTCAAACCCTTTGTACACACTAGGAGAACCTAGTTATATGACCAGCCATCAGTAAGTTCAAGGGTCTGAGTTTTTATATGGGACACCTTCTGGCAGCCATTATTTGAAATGTACAGCCTTTAAGGATTGTATTGCATAATGTAAAATGTAGCTGTAAGTTTACAGCATCTTCCACTGCCCCCCCCCCCCTTACAGGATCTCACACAAGTGTGATCACATGCAGAAACAGGAAGCACAGAGACCTGCGTTCCTAGATCTCAGAGTGCCCCACTGCGGCTGGACTGTATGCCACCCCTTTATCTGCACCGCCCTAGGCCTGGGCCTTTGTGGCCTTGCCACTAATCCGGGCCTTAATACTTCCTTTCGTTTCCTTGGTTCACATGGTGAGAGAAGAAGTTGGATACAGCACGACTTGCCAGCCAGTGTTACAGATACTGTATACTACCATTAATCTCAGCTACAAAAAAGAAACCATTAATCCTACAAACCTACAGCAAGAGCCCTTAAAAAGGAATGTGCTTTTCAACCTATTTTTTGCTGTCAAGCAGAAATTTTGCAAGCAAATATTATGACTTTTTCATTAGATAATTCCATTTCCTTCCAAACTGGGGCACTAGGACATTTATGTCAAACCTGCTCTGTTTCCTAATGTCTCAGCAAAATCATAACAATTCCTGAAGCTCCTTACCTTAATGTGTGGCCAATTTATGAATGCAAGGAAACAGAATACACAGGACACAAAGTGATTGTTTATAGTTTCCATAAACACAGAATTACCTTCTTCTGACCCTTTGGTGTTTTTCCAGTATGTTCTTGTCTCACATCTTTGATATCTATCTTAAGGAGAATAAAACCCATTAAGATTTTTTTTGCTCAAAGAATGGAACCAGAGACCATAATAAATTTAATATGACGTGAGTGCTGCATAACTTTTAAGTATTTTTTCAGGTACAGAGTTGCACAGCACTGTAATGCAGTTATTTTGATACAATTCTTCTTTAGCTCTAACTGATGAAAATTCACTGCCAGATGATGATAGTTTAGCTATTCCAATGGTGTGAATTTACATTGTAAACATTTTCTCTTACATATCTCTAATAGCTGCCAACATCTATGCAATATGATATACTGGCCAAATAATGCTCTGGTGATATGCACCCTTACATGCCAAAACAGGAAACACTTGCATCTCCAATGATGCACCAGGTAAAAGGGAAGGACAAAGCATCCTTGCTCCTAGCACCTTCTGGTGCTCCTTGCCTGAATTAAGTAGAAAAAAACGTAACTTTTAATTGTCAATACATTGTACCTTTCTTCTAATGAGGAGCGAAACGTTAGACGTTGTACTGACAATAAGGGGCAGATTTATCAACGGTCGAATTTCGAGGGTTAAAGAACCCTCGAATTCGACCCTCGAAGTAAAATCTTTCGAATTTGAATATCGTATTCGAAGGATTTTAGCGCAAAAGCTTGGAACGAAAGATCGAATAAAAATAGTTCGAATCGAACGATTAGACCGATTTCAAGCGATCGATCGAATGATTTTTATTCGATCAAAGAAAACTTATAAAAGTGCTCTGGAAGGTCCCCATAGGCTAAAATTGCACTTCGGTAGGTTTAAAGTGGCGAAGTATGAAGTCAAAGTTTTTTTAAAGAGACAGTACTTCGATTATAGAATGGTCGAATAGTCGAACGATTTTTACTTCAAATCATTCGATTCGATCGAATTTGACCAATTCGATGGTCGAAGTACCAAAAAAATACTTCGAAATTCGAATATTTTTGCATTCGAATTATTCACTCGAGCTTAGTAAATCTGCCCCTAAAAAGTTCAAAGGTTTTTTTTAAAAAGGTGTGCCTGTCTTAATACATACAATCATACTGATTTGTATGTTTTTGCATTGTAGTGCGGAAACTCCTACAATTATTACATACACACAGATGTTCCCCTCACTATATAAATATATATAAATATTTAATATTATAAATAATATTTATATATAAACTGCACTGTACACGTTGCATCCTGTCTGGTTTTGGACCACATAGGCTAGTTCAAAACTTTCTGCCTGTTTTTTAACAGAGCAGATATCAAACCAAATGTTTCTGAATTATCTAATAGACCCCCCAAATCATAGCCACACCAATAATGAAAAAATGCCTGCCCCCCAACATCATAGCCCTGCCACAATGTCATCATATCTGTCCCTTCATCATTGACCCGCCCCCTTCACCTGGGTTTAATAAGATGCAGATCTCAGCATTGGCAAGAGTAAGGCAGCCCTGTAATTTTGTCAATAATAAAACAGTCAGACTAATATATAAATAATTTTGAGAAGTGCATAAACCAATATGTATGCAAAAAATATTGCAGCATTAAAATAAAACGGAAAAATCTTTTTTATACACATTTCCCTAAGGCTTTTAAATGCTATTTATGAAGTGTATTGGTGCATAACGTGAACATTATTAAACAATTGTTACCATATTATTGATTCCATTAAAACAAAGTGATACCTTTTTGCATTTACCCATATGTGAATTTTGTATTTACTTTATACATGCTAAATATTTTTCCAGTTGATCAGACAGCATTTATGCTGGAGGAAAAATGGGGGCTTGGGTGTAAGAGAGAGAGTCATTACTGTCAGAGTCGTTTATATTAAAGATTCCTTTATTTGTCAATATAGACTATATACTGTAGTTCTACAACGTATCGAAATCACGTTTCACTCAGCCCCCCCACCCCATGGTGAATTTGCAATAAGAAAGAGGAAGAGCATTTGTGGATACACATAAGGTGACAGGTGCATGAAACAGTTCGTTTTTATAAGGTTATTGCATTAAGCACTCTAATTGCTTGTGGAAAGAAGCTTTTGCAGTGTCTAGCAGTTCTAGTTTGAATGCTGCGGAACCTCCTTCCAGATGGCAAGAGAGAGAACAGAGAATGAGATGGGTGAGAAGTGTCTTATGCTAAGATATTTGCATGGTGCATAATGTGTTTCTCATAGATTTGGGAGATGGGTGGGAGATTTTCTCCTATGATCCTTTCTGCAGTTTTCACAATCAGCTGAAGAGATTTTCTGTAGCTTCCTTAGAAAATTAAGGCGTTGAGCTTTCTTTGTGATAGAGTTGGTGTTCCGGGTCCAGTAAAGGTCGTCTGCCATATGTGCTCCTAAGAACTTCACACTGTTGACTATCTCAACTGGGGAGCCATCGATGAACAGTGGTTGATGAGTAGCAGAGTTCTTTCTAAAGTCAACAACCATTTCTTTAGTCTTTCAGACATTTAGAGACAGGTTGTTGTTTTGACACCAGTCTGCCAAATGTCTTATTTCTTCTCTGCACGCAGACTCAGATCATTTTTCCTAACAAGACCTACTACTGTTGTATCATCTGCAAATGTGATTATGTGATTTGCACTGTACTGGGCAGTATATTACTGCAAGTCAAATCCTGTCATTAATACAAATGGAACATTCCATCGTTTGCCATTCTGTTTGTAGCCGCATCAAATCTTAAGCAAATGTGACATACAGATTTGCAAATCAAAAGGTTCAACATTT
Organism: Xenopus laevis; assembly: GCF_017654675.1. Classification (NCBI taxonomy): domain Eukaryota; kingdom Metazoa; phylum Chordata; class Amphibia; order Anura; family Pipidae; genus Xenopus; species Xenopus laevis. The sequence continues at coordinate 158,326,838 of NC_054372.1, read as the reverse complement.
ATGCTTTAACCTTCCAAATGTTTAAGGTCATTGATGTGCCAAGTATGATTTTAACAGATTTATTTCCAATACTCATTAAGGGAGATGGAAGAATTGAAATAGGCCTACAGTAAACAGTAAAAACAAGAAAATATGGGGTTATGGGTAGTGGCTAGTGCATGTCAAACTGGGATGTAACCACAAAGGGAAATATATCACAATAAACTGACACTGTTTTCACTTCAAAACATTTGTTTTGTGCATTTGTTTTTGTTTTGTAGGAGATCAGACAAGTCTTTCCTTTGTTTTTCTGTCTCTGACATCATCCAGCTCAGTTTTAAGCTGGAAAGCCATCTGATTGGCTGGGTGCTCCAGTACATCCCTGGGAGAGAAGGAGTACCCAGGGTGCTTGACTTTGGAGCCAAATGCACAGGGTTACAGGCAGAGCTGATAAAGGGAGCCCATGCTGCTGCAGCAGCCAGAACCAGAGAGAGGCTGAGAGAGAGAGAGACAGAAGGGAGCAGGGTCTGACTGGGCCGGCGGGACACCGGGAAAAAACCCGGTGGGCCTGGCCCTCTTGGGCCCCCGCTGGCCCAGGCCTGCTCCCTTGGCTTGCTCCCCCAGCTGCCCCATGAGGACATCCACTACCGCATCATGCATGCGGTGTGTCCTTTGCACATGAGCATCTTTTGCGCATGTGCGTCGCATTCGCTCATAGGCACGCCACGCCGTGAGTTTTAAAGTTGAGAGGGGGCCCCTGGGGACTGCAAGGAGGGCCCTTGTTTTGTAGCACCAGTGGGCCCCTATGGCTACAGTCTGACCTGGAAGGGAGAATGCAGCTTGTAATGTGACAGTGCTGCATCACTACGTGAAACTGTGTTTTGTGCTCAGCTAGACAGATCTGGGTTTCAGCCTTGAAGTAAAAGTTGCCCTGGATTCTGTTCAGTGGTTAGATGCCAGTAGCAACCCTTGTGTGTACCCGGTGTGAGGACAGGTGTTTCTTGGGAACCTCCCACATGAGAGCTACATATAGCCTATATCCTAAAGGAGAGGTACATTAGGTCAGGTAGCGTTACCTGGGGAATAAAGAGCTCTGGGGAAAAGGGACATTTCATGTGAAATGAACTGTGTTGTCCACCCAGAGTGGAGAGAGACTGCTAGTTACTAGAAACACGTTTCCCCAGTGTAGGAATATTATTGTGTTGCACTGTTTAACTTATTCTTTCCTTTATTCTTTATTTAAGTTTCTCCTGGTTTACAACGTGCGTTTTACACTTAGAACTCTTCCACTGACATATTGAAACCAAATGTGATTTGGTTGCATTTCCACTCACACTAATGTATCAAAGTTGCCGCTTGCTGTTGTCAGAAATCTCAAAATAAGTGTAAATATAAATGTTGCCTTTCAATCCAGACATTATATCTGCCTCCCTCTCGGGCAATGGAAAAGCCAGGTATCTGCTCAAAAAATTGTCAGTTCACAGTTCTATTACATACAGATCCATATGCTGTACATATATACTTACATATTGTGTACTTACAAATTAAGCTTCGCAAAATTAACATGTTGTACAGTTAATTCAGCAAAAGAGCCATTGAGTAATTATAAATAAAAAATTACCATTTTAAGAAATAAGGGCCACCCCCTGGGAGCCTGTGATTCAAGGTGCACACAAACAAACCATGCATTTTAGGTCACATGAGCCAATTAACAGACAAAGTTTAGTCTTTTGCATCTACACTTTTTTCTGTTACAGTTAGAGCTGTAGTATTTCTGGTCAGGTGATCTCTGAGGCAGCACACAAACCATCACAAAATGGTAGTTCAAGGAAAGAGATGTAAAATGGCAATATTTACGTAATAAATACAGTATACCAATTTGGTAAGATTATTATATGTATATGCCCCTAAACTATCTGTTGCTTAAGTATTTATTTTGGGGGTAAACTTTCCCCATAAAAAAATCCCCATAAAAATGAAAAGAGAGTAGCAGACTTTACCTCTGATGAACTGTGGCGAGTTCTTCCAATAAATATGTCCCATGAGCCAAGCCAGTAAAATACTAAGCAATGCCAGGGCCAGTTTTACAAATTAACCTGTTGCCCCTGCCACAGCCTGCCCCCAATTGCTGCTCTCAGTATATACATGTCTTCTCTAGTGATGAGCAAGTCTGCCCGTGAAACACACTGAAGTCAATAGGCGTACAAAAAACAATTTTTTTACACATTTTTTCTCACTCCTAATGCAATAAAGACAATGGGTGTTTTTTTTTCTTAGGGCGACTTTTTTGTCATGTCGACAATTTTGTCTTGGTGACTTTTTTTGGGGCGAAATTTTTCGTGCCTGATTTTTGCCACACTTTCGCGAAAAAATTTGCAGATGGTGAAGTGCAGCATTTCACCGCAAATCCATGCATGGTGAATTTGAATTCATTATTTTTCTCCTGTACCAACCTGCCCCTGCCCAACTCACCAAATTTCTGCTGTGTTGGCCCTAACAGCTGTGCACCCCTGTTCTGTGTCATTACTCCCAGGCCCGGATTTGTGGAAAGGCGACCTAGGCCCAGGCCTAGGGCAGCAGGATTTTAGGGGGGCGGCATGATGCCCAACCACACCCACATTGGTTCAAAAACACTGGTGATGTTCTAGAGATACAATAATTTTTTTTCCCATGCACCAATCCCCATTGATGATGAAAATTTGCACACTAAAGGGGAGGGGACAGGGGCGACGAATGGCAGTGGGCCTAGGGGCGTCCACTATGTAAATTCGGCCCTGATTACTCCAACCCCTTATATCAGCACTCCACCTCTTTTACATCAAGGCTCCCCCCATTGTCCTGCCCCCAGCCTTTGGTGGTATTTTGTCCTAAGAAAAATGGCAGCCCTACTTATACCAGTATTTGCCAACAGCATCCAGTCAGGTCTTCGCTTTCATTTTCAAACATTTTTCAGATCTTTTCCAAAAGAGGCAGACTTTAATTTCAAATCTCAGTGCCCTAGACTGCACACTTGGGCTAATCTAGAATTGTTAATAGTATTTACTCTTAATCAACACATTATTATTTGTATTTTTGCAACATTGTATAGTGAAATCAAATTGCATGCAGGGATAGAACAGATCTAACAAGAGGATATATATATATATATATATATATATATATATATATATATATATATATATATATATATATATATAGTGAATTAAGCACCCCCTCTTGTAAAATCTAAGGATATTATAAGTTACTGAGGAGTTTCATGGCCATATAAAATCACAAGTGTTTTTATACAGGTCATGGAACTCTGAGGTAACTTCTAATATCCTCATATTTTGCAACTGGGGGTACTTTATTTATTATAATACACAAGTTTCAGTGAGTCATGTGACAGAAATGACATCAGAACTCACCGTTTATAACTGATGACATCAGAACTGACCATTTATAAGGATATCATTTACAGGATATTCATGGCTTTTGTGTATTATATATAAATATCCCACAGATACATTCTAAGGATTATCACCACAAAAGTGAGTATAAGAGATATTGGTTAATAATTAATGTTAACTGTACAAAAGTAAAAGAATGACACTTGGAAAAAACGAATTTAAATGTCTGTATAGTGTGTCTTATTTCATTTCAAGTCATATGCCTCACAGTTATCCTTTTTTTTTTTATGAGACCAAAGTCCAAAGGGATTTAAGATGCAATTGCATTCTTCTACAAGATACTGGGACATATGCCTACATATTCCCACCCATATAACTCAGTGTACAATTACTCAGAGGGCTCAGCTCTATTAATCATTTCACAAAGATAGAACTGACCAGAGGAGTGTTAGCAGATATTTTCTGCAAAAGTAAATTCAAGGGGACATTTAGGCTAAATTAAAATGTTATGTTAAGTGTGCTCCTCTGAGCACTTTTGCAATGTACATTGTTTTTGGATTTCATGGTATTCGCACATTTTACACACCTAATATCATGAATGTAGCCTGAGTGCCCCCTGCTGCTTAACCTAAGCAACAGCTGTACAGAGTAGCAAATGCTCATTTCCCCAATGTACAAAGAGTCTCTTGACACTAGTCCTATCAGTTCTGTTACTTAATGTGACAGAAGCTATAGAACTGATCAGATACGTATCAAGAGACCCTTCCTGCTTTGGGGAAATGAGCTACTGTATCTCCAAGACTGAACAGTAGGAGGCACTTATGTTACACCTCATGATAGAAGTGTAAGAACTGATAATATTATGAAATCTAAAAGAATAAAACTAATGTCATTTGCAAAAGTGCTCAGAAGAGCAACTGAGCAAGAGGTTAGACATCCTCATTAAATGTGTGTATAGCTACAAGAACACCATTACCAGCCTATAATTAATGCATGAAAAAAGCTGAGGAGTCAGTGCAACTGTAACTAAAATTATGTGTAGATAAAAGGGTCCTTCTTACACCCATAACCTGGGAAAAAAAGCTTTTTAATCTCAGTGTCCTCTGCAGATTTCCTATGGATAATCCGGCTTCACTATGATTGACATAAACCCTATTAAATGAGGCCATGCAGGGTACTTATGCAGGATGATCTCCCAAAATTACTATGTAACTGCAGCCACAGAGATTTAAAGCATGGAGCAAATGTCAGATAGGTTTAGCACTACACAGAAAGTAAATAATTACTTCCAAGGTTCCTGGGTCACTGTGTAAAAATGATATTAACACATTAGTGCCCCGGCTCTGCTGCAACAGCTTAAATCATTAGCAGAATGACAGTTGGACTGAGCGGCTAGCAATAAGTGCTCGCATCCACTGACATTTCCAATGAGCTCAATACATGTTTCAGCAGCAGGTGGACATTTAAATGGGCCTAAAAATGAAACACAGATTGTTCGGTGGTGCAGTATACATATGCTGTAAGCAATATGTGCTTGCCTGCTTATAAAGGGTATGGAGCGTGTTACTTGATTTAAATGCACTAGCCAAGAAAACAGAATCATCATGTGCATTTACTACTGTAAATATTTATGTGCATTATGTCTAATAATCATTTGGACCTGCAGTACTGTGGAATTTTCAAGAGTTGTCTGTACTTACTGTATACCATTAGCAAGGAGGAGCATACCTCCCAGCTGTACTGTTTTCTCCCGATTTTGACAGCTCAGTCCTGGATTTTTATTAAAAAGTCCTGAGTTTTTCTTTGATCGCTTGCGCTGAAGCCAGAAAAAGATACAAGGTTTCTGAAATTTAATTAAAATAAGAGGCTTTTTGGCAGAGAGCCCAGAACCCAGAATGTCTGTACTTAGATACATTTGTAACAATTTAAGATAAGCAACAATAATTTTTTAACTATTAGGATAGTCTCTTGGGAGAACGGAGACTCACAGCTTAAAGGGCAATATAACCTGCATGTAACTGTTGTAATACATAAAACATGGTCCTAAAACTCCCAGAAATGTGTTCAAACTTTTCATAACCTGCCAAATATTGTAAAATGGACATGGTCATTAGAGGGTGTGAGAAAAAGAAAACACTGGCATTCAAGGCAAGCAAATGCAGGGTTATACCCTTGCGAATTTTATTCTGCAAACGTGCAATGTTACGGGGTGAACCAGGCGCTGAACTTTCGAAGGCCAGGGTGTGCGAGCGGGCTACAATACTCAGCATTAGGGGGTGTGACCATAACATGAGCATGGTCTAAAAGATTTTTGACGTGCTATGCATGGCAGATCTTTTTGTCCCTCTTTTCATTTGGGAGGCATGGGGAGGAGATTGTAATGGTGCCTGGTTGTAGCTTAAAGAAGAACTAAACCCCCCTAGGTACAACAACCTCCCTCCATTGGATCCCCTCATGTCTCCCTTCCAGCACTTTATTATGTTAAAAAATGCCCATGTTTAAAACCTGAGCTAAAAACACAGAGTAATGCAGAGGGTGTGTTGGTGCAGTTTATGACACACAAATTTGCAAAGTTGGTGTTGACTCCCTGCTTGCCAATTCAGAATGTTGGCATTAATAAACATGCACCAGTTATGAGTAACCAGTTGGAGAGTGCCCATTGACACTTTGTTGCATGGAATTATAATAACTGATGTGTCCCAAGATGTGGATATAAAACTTTCATGAAGTTGCTGTATATGAGAAATAACAGTATTATACCAGCAGTCTTCAGATTGTTACAGTGTAACAGCTGTTAAGCAAGTGTTGCACATGAACTTAGCATTGCATAAGAATATAGGTGTTACACAAAAGAAGGCATTGGGTAATGCAATGGGTGTTCTGAGACTGAGTGTTGGAGTAAATCAAAATCAACAAGTTGGAGGCCATGTTTTTCTGAATGTTACTCTGCTGATTGGCTGGGCTGGATTTGATGGTAGGGTGCCCCTAGAATCTTGCCACCCTAAGCCTGGATCCTACATTCCCACAAAGCCAGGCCTGCTGATAGGGGTTATTTTCCCTTTTCCCCTCTGTCTGCTACGGTTTTATGAGGGAATTATATAAATTTATGGGTTGTGGGCAAAACTAAAATGTATTATTTGCTAATTCTGGTTAAGTCTGGACTATTGCTTACTCTTTATCTGCTAGGCTAGTTTGGTAGATAAACCTGTGGATAAACCTGTAGATAAAGCTCTATCATATTATTGTGCCTGCTGAGAAATTTGCTAAGGGTACTGTGTTAAATGAAAGTGGTTAGCATTATTCTGTTGCCTGGAAGACCTAGTAAAATTGATGTGCTGGCATTGGATAAGGAATATTATGTCAGTGGAATTGTTAAAATATGTAGCTGTTACATGACTGGTCATTGGATATAAAAGACTACACCTTTTTTTGAAGAAACAAGATAAAGAATGGGGTACATCTGCATGGTATACATGACTGAAAATCTGTTTAGGTGGGAACTGGATTTAAGACTAAAGGCTAAAAAATAATTACTGAAATATTATCTCATTTAATCAGGGGCAATCCTGGCCCCTCCACCACCTGAGGCAACTTGCTGCTGCCGCTGCCCCCCCATGCTTTCACCTTTATGATCTGTGCTTTGGAGGGGGTCCACAACATTGGTGGAAGGGTCCAGGGGGATCCAGGAGGCTAACGCAAAGAGCGTAATTGTTCTCTCTGCGTTAGAAGAGCAGAATTTCTGGTTTGAAAATGGAAATTTGGCTCTTAAAGCTACAGAAGCAGCATTTTGCCACCCCTGCTAACTAGCGGGGTGCTGCCGCCTGAGGCAAGTTTCTCAACTCGTATTTAATTTATGTTACAAAACAATAACATACACTGGGCCAACAAAGGCACTAACCTCCATGAAACCAAACTTTAGCACTTTGTGTTCATTACTTCATAGAGTTGGCAGAGATGATACTTGGTTAGAGGCAACAAATATGCTTAATGATTTATTTTCTAGAACCGGCACTATAATTCAGTACAAAGGCTTAGTTCAAAGAAGCTGTCTAGCGCACTGTATGGTACTTCACCATTTAATAAAAGTTAATGGATTTGGCCGAACCCCCTGAATCCTTCTGAAAAAGGCTAAATCCAGGCCAATTCCCTAGAAGAATCCTGGATTTGGTGCATCCCTACAAATACCTCAAAAAGAGTTTTTCTGACATTTTGTAGAGGAAAAAAATTCTGAAAACCTTTAAAACTGGGATTTTACTCATTTACAATCTTTTAAACATTAATGAATGAAAAAAAATGTAATAAACCACACAGTAATTATGCATCTATTACTTAAAAAGTAGATAAGTGCCATTTCCCCCCCAAAGAACACAGGCAACTTCTTCCATGCAGAGTGCTCCAATCAGGCTGGAAATTGGCAGTTATAGGGCCAGTTTTGACCTCTTCCGCTCCTGTCTACTCTTAGGGCTAGGCCACACGGGAAGATTTCAGGGAGATTCGTCGCATGGGGACTAATCGCTGCGTCTAATCTCCCTGAACGGCTTGCTGGTATCTCGAACCCGCTAGCGCTAAAGTCTAGCGCTAAAGTCACCTCGAAATTGCCTCGTGAGGCAATTTCGAGCGTCTTTGAAAAACATATCGCCGCGTGTGAATAGGCGCAGGCGACTTTAGCGCTAGCGGGTGCGAGATACCAGCAAGCCATTCAGGGAGATTAGTCGCCTCAAAGACGCGGCGATTGGTCGCCAGGCAACCAATCTCCCTGAATCTTCCCGTGTGGCCCTAGCCTGATATGTCTATAACTTATTTTATCAACTCATGCAGTATGATTCTCAGGCAAAAAATAATATGATTCACCAGCATAAATTGTGAATTCATTTTAGCTATTACAATAATGTATTTGTAATACTGATTATGTACTGAAATATAATAAAAATTCACTCCTACACTATGTACACAACAAACATTCTAGCAAGTTCATTTCATGTCTAAGACACCCATCAGCAGTAAGTTGTACAGTATTTGCTTGAGATGTCTATGCTCTCACCACGGGCACAATTTTAGTGACTTGTTTATAGATATAGGGGAGGAAATGAGCAACTGATTAAAGGGAAAGTTTCACATCATTTTTCAGCAGTGCACTCAAATGTTGTTTTTGAATTGGTATTTATTATCTTGTTTAGTTTATCTTCATACTGAGCTTAGTTGCTGATATAACATAAACATAGGCATAAAAGGAGGCCCAATTTTTTTGCCTGCAGTGTCTTACTGGCTGCAGAACAGACCTGAATGGTGGAGCACTCAGTGGGGTATGTCTTAATTATAGGAAGGTTAGGGTTGGATGTAAAATGTTATCCTTTTTAAATCAGAAAATGTTGGAAGGTACACGTAATATACCTTCCAGAGAGATCAGAAAGCCTTTCAAAAGAAAGCTCTAGCTGTCAGCTGGATGAAAAATATTGGCAGATGTTTTTGTTTCAAACAATTCTCCCATTTCTGATTTAATAATAACTATCTATACAAATATGCTTAACAGCGAATAAACAATGTATAAAACAACTGCTTCCTGCTTCACTAGATATATACATTGTACATGCCAACTAGAATCTGTTTATGGGAGCTCACGGAATAAAGTACAAACTTGCCAAAAGCATTCATTTCAGTTATGTTGTATAGAACATATTCTATATCTGCCTTTGGCAATTTTTACAAAAGCTCAACAGAAATGACTGCTACTGATGTGTGTAAGCTGCTATTTAAACTTCAAAACATCATGGGCTTTTGCTATGTAATTCATTTAAAAGCAAACATTAAAGGGAGGTATAAGACTCCTACAGATACAAAGCTAAGGACTCAAAGAGCTGCTAGTTCCAACAAGGGTATTCCCCTAATGCATACCTCCCAACTGTCCCTTTTTCAGAGGGACAGACCCTCTTTTGACAGCTCAACCTGCACTCCATTATTTGTACTGGAAAGTCCCTATTTTCTCTACACCGAACAGCCAGAAAAAGAAACAAGGTTTCTAACTTAATTGGCTTTTAGCAGAGAGCACAGAACATCTAACTAGCTAGGTGCAAATAAAATACTTTGTAACAATTTTGAGACACAAAAAAACAGTTTAGATAAGGAGAAATATTTTCAAACTTTCATAACCTGCCAAATTTTGTAAAATGAACATGGTAATTAGGGGGTGTGGCCACAGAAAGGGGCATGGTCAAAAAATCTCTGTTCTACATGCGAAAAAAAAAATGTTGTCCCTCTTTTTACTTCCAAAATGTTGGGAGGTATGCTAATGTTTATTGCATCATCTCAACAGGATTATTTGTGGCGCCACAGTACAATATAAGGAGTTTAAAATTGTTCTCAGTCTGTTAAGGCTGTACAAAAGATATATGCATCTCTTAAAATCCTTATGAAATATATATATTTTATATATACTGTACTGTAGCATACATAAACCTGTTCTGCTATAACGATGTCTTCTAATTTGTTTAGAGGCATAACCTAGCAATTACATATAACAGTAACACAATTTATGCCTACCATATGAATATGCATAATAGTGATGTGAAATAAGAAATCTGCAGCATACAATCACAGCTTGAGTAATATACCAACAATGTGCAAAAAGAAAAAAAATGTGACAACTCAATTAAAATCAGAACCTCATTTGATAACTTCTCTGTAGTTTATTGGGTAAAAACATTTCTACCAGCTAAAACAAACTTTTTAAGATGGTTAATATGATAATTAACTTTGACTTGTGCTTTATTTTACATTGGATTTTTCTGAAGCTTTATAAAAATTAATAACATTATTTATTTATAATATCAATATTTTAATATATTTTGTCATATTATCAAGCATGTGGTGATAGAGTTGCTGTGGAATGTTGGTGATACAGTAAATAAACAATAAAAAACTAGACCCTTTTTTTTTTATAGACCAAATTCTAAAAAAAATAACTATTGGCGAATGGGTGACTCAGGAGGAAATTCAAAAGAGACTATAACAGTGAAGGTCAACAAAAGTTTGGGATTGGGTGGTATTCATCTCAGGGTACTAAAAGAGTTTAGCTCTGTGATTACTAATCCACTTTAATTAATTTTCCAGGATACCTTGAGGTCTGGCTTGGTGCAGAGAGATTGGAAAATTGCTAATTTGGTTAGTAGTAGTAAAATCAGTGGTAGGAAAGCTTTTGAAAGAAGTATAACTGAATAAGATACATAATGATTTCGACATTCAAATTTTTTCGAGATTCAGAGCATAGTAAATCACAAAAAATGAAATTAAAATTTTAATTTTCCCCTTTAAAAACTCAACCAGAAAAATTCAAGGTTTAATAAATAGACATCTAAGTAGTGTCTGGAACATAATAATTGTACTTGGATAGAGAACTGAAGGAGCACAGGGGTCTTTGCTTGGCCCGTTGTTATTTAATAAGGCCCTTTTGTTATTTAATATGAGTTCAGCATGTAAGTACTGTACTGTCTTAATTTTTACTAATTACACTCAGTGTGCTAAATTACACATTTCATTCAAGATTTGTATTAAGGCTTGACTAAGGTAGAGAACTGGGTAGCAGACTGCCAAATATAATAAATAATACCAACTTGTTGTGCTTGTTGTAATAAGGCATATAACTGGTGCTCAGTCTGCTTACTCTGTTGCTTTGGAGTCCATAAATAGTCATATTAGAAACTTAAAACAGATGGCACTCAGATGCAGCAAATGAGTTATTAAATTTCACACTGTTGAAAAGAACACTTGAGAGAGAAACACTTGAAAAAGAGGTAGGACACTCCCAAATGTTGTGTGTATAGATCTCAATTACTGTAAGTAGATGCTACTGGTGACCCCATATCCGTCCCTGTACGCTGTAGAAAATGAAAATATTTTCAAATTTGAAGTAATTTTTGTACATGATACATTCAAGTAACAACAGCGCAAATTGAATTGTATTCACTGTTTAATGTGAAATATTATTCCAGACCACCAACTTGTAATTATATTCAATAGGAAAAACATGTATTGGAATATTTTTTAAAAAATACAACTGTGTGACGATTTTTGTGTCCTGCACTTTTTTCACTGCACATGCTCTGTAGTAACCTACTGAGCTTGGGGACCAACACACAATATACTGTATACATAGAATATAAATGTCACAATGTAGGACTGATTAGTAATTAATACAAATAATTACTACATGGCAGCACAAAACCCATTGCAACTATCATCAAAATTGAATAATTCTAGCACCATCTTATATTACAGGCAAACCATATTTTCTGCTTGATAATTTACGACAATCCCTAAACTAATTTTCTCATACATTTTCCAAGATGGTGACCCCCTTTGACAAGTTTGAAGTCCTGGATCATTGCTGCTATTGAGAAACTAAAACTTTAAGCTGGTGCAATAAATTCAGTATATAAAAGATGACATTTTTAGCCATATTCATTTTTAGGGTTTAGTTCTCCTTTAAAGGTGAAATACCCCTTTAAGTGCAAAAATATCTAATGAACATTAAGGGCAGACAGCTACATTTTTTATCCTGTTTGAAAATTGACCATTGTTGCTTAATAATGCTTCAATGTTTTTGCATTGCTTTGAATTCTCTGTGTATGGAACTAGACTTGTAAATATAGAAGCTGCTTGATGATAATCTTTCACTGCAGAAAATCTCTACATTGCTGAGAGATAAGATGGAGACCTGGATATTATACTAATCTTTGGGAAGATTAAATACTCTAGAGGTTATTAAGAACTAGTGGTTTTCCCTTGGAATTCTTAATGCATCCATAGATATTGTCATATACACTGATAGTTTTGTGTAAACGTTCTTTGGCTTCTAATGTGCATTTTAGTCGTTTTTATTTAATGCACTGCTTGATACTTTCTTTCACAGCATGAAAACCTGTCTTTGAAGTAAATATTGTTTATAATTTGATCACATTATGCATGTAAAACCCATGAAAACCCTTCAAGGTGTGTGCAGTTCAATTTCAAATTAAGTATGATCTAGACATCAGCCTTGGTTATCCACTTATTTTGCAATGCAAGAACATTTATTTTCGCTTTGTAGTATTGCAATTTGTATAAGTATACTTGATCACCAAATCACTACGTTTGGCCCCTGAAGTTAAATAGTATAATCTCTATTGTTATAGAACAGTTTGAAGTATTCCACATAATTCTATTTATTGTATTTCTAATTGAATATATTCATTTCTTTAACTTGTTACTTATGCGTGGAACATCTCCACATTAAAGAATTACCAGCTGTATTGCACATTTAAAAAAAAAGTAATTATGGTGAGAATTAAAACAGCTCATTTAACCCGAGGGACCCCTGTGGCTCGTCGCACACAGTTCTGAATGGCGAACATAGAACAGCCTTATAATTGCCACAACATATTTCATTTAATGCATTTTTTACTGCATTTGATTATCCCTTGAAGGATTGAATCATCTAATGAACCTGTGTTAAACATGCAGTTCATTGCTTACTTGTGATAAATAAGTTGTGATATTGCTACGCAAAGAATTGATTTTATAATAAACTATCTTGTCATACTAAGAGAATTACTATTTTATTTTTTTATTAAGGAAATGCTGAGTCTGCAGACATCTGTGTCCTTGTTGTGTAATTACAGCAAGTGACAGAGATGAAGCTTTAGTAATTAGTGCTTGTGCTCTTGGTTGACGTGTTCTGCACATGGCCGTATGACTGCTGTTTGACTTATGGCTGGTGGTATATCCTTGTGTACAGCATAGGGGTGCCTTCCATTACTAAAGGTCACTACAGGCTAGAATACTAATTCGTTTGAAAGGGTTAAAAAAACGATACTACTAATTAGTTTGAAAGGGTTAAAAAAAACTATACATTTCTATGGTTTCCTACAGAGCCCTATGCCTACCATAGAGGGGTCATGTCTATAAACCTTTTACTGCTTAATTTTTTTTGTTTCTACTCATTGAATGAAAGAGAAAATGGTCAAAGCACGGATGTATTTACCATATAGTCACTCGAGGACTAGGGCGGCAGCTTTGAGGGGAACAGCCCTCGGATACCTACATGGTAAAAATAGGGTCTTGTTTTATTAGTGTGCAAAATGCTGAAGTTAAAGCAGGATATTGATGACCAGCAATTAACCAATAACCACCTCAGCTAGCTCACAGGGGTTTAATAGAGTATCGCTCTTCAATGATAAATAGAAGTAAATGCTAGCTTATTAAATGCAAATAATATGTTTAAAATTACCAGAAATTGTTGGATAATTTAAAAAAACAGATGTTTTAAAAACAGGAAACAATACCAACAAATGCATAAATAAAGTAAGGTTCAGAATTTGGCTTTTTTTTAAAAAAACATTTATTTTTATTGTTTTTTTAATAATTAGGAAAGAAGAGGATAGAGAAGAGGAGAGGGGAGTTGAGGGGTAGTCCCGTCTGGGGGATCCGTATTAGTATTGTCAGGAGGAATTGTCAGTACTCTATATGTTTCACAATTTACACAACTCCATCAAGAAGGACCATGCCTTCTATCAATCCAGGGCTGCCAGATTTTGTCAAATTTGGTTGGGCATCCCCTGACAATGTATGTGAGCTCAATCATTGGAAGAGTGGTATTTACCAGTTTCTGACACATATTTTGTGTAGGTATTTTAGGACCCATCCACCTCAGAATGAGACACTTTTTCACATAGTACAATAGTGCTCTAGTAAGTAGGTCAGGTCATATGTAGAAAACCAGTTGCCTCAGTCCAGAATCTATGGCACCTGGTGTCGTTTCTCCTTCCAAATGTATGTAATTTCACTGGCGTCAGGTAGACTTGATGCAGTCTGTCCCGGGAGGATATTAGGAAGTGGTAAAGGTTATCAGTTATTACTTCCCATTGATTCTCTTGCAATTCTCCCAGTGTGTCCTGCCATTTGAGGAACGTGCGGTGGAAGGGAACTGTTGAGACTCTGATAAGTAGTCAATAGATTTGAGATTCCAATTTTGCAGGCGTTTCAGAGCAGAGGAGCCTTACTATTGGAGGTTACCAGTGAGTGAGTCTGAAATTGTTCTGAAAAGGCTTCCCATAAATTAAAATTTATGCGTGGAGCCTCAGGTGAGGTAGCATTTAGTCTCTGAGGGCTGTAAAGGATGCAAAAGTATTATCAATTAAAATATCTGACAGTTCTCTAATGCCCCCAGTGGCCACACCTGGAATCTGGGTACACATGTCCATTTACACCACAGTGTGAGTAGAAATGAAGAAGGGTCTAATGTGCAGTGCAGACTACTTACTGTGAAAGTTATATGTTGCTATCCCTTTGGTGAACCAGAATAAAAAACATCAACCAACTTCTGCCACTCTTGATCTCAAGATGCTTACTCTGATAACTCCTTATAGAAGGCCACATGCTGCACTTGTTTTGCCTTTTAGATTTGTGGATGGTTCTTTTTTCAACATTCTTATCTACTTTGCAGTTTGCATTTTTATTATGTTAAATTCTTTTACAAGTATGTACTATTTATTACAGTTATTATTTGATGGTCATAGTGAGAATGTAGAGGAGTATTCACATATAACTACTATAGTATAAAAACATATTTTTAAGCTAAATATGTAAGGTTTTAAAAATTGTTTCAAACATGCTAAATTGTTGTACTCATTAATTCTTAAACCATTGTTTTTTTAATATAAATATAACCAGTTTCTGTTTAAACAGATATTATTTTCCACCCTCTATAATCATTTATTGAAGGTCTCACCCACTGAACTGTTGCAAGTGACCTAAGCTTTCATTGTTCCTGCTGCAACTATTTTCCAGTCAACATTTTGGGGCGGATTCACTAAGGGTCGAATATCGAGGGTTAATTTAAAAAAAAAAACTTAGAAATTCGAAGTTTTTTACCTTCGAATCCTTCACTCGAAGTTACTGAATCGGCCCCTTTGCAATTATAATGATAGCATTGCATAATAAATTCAACCATCATTTAACAAAAACATTCATATTGCATATGCATATGCATATTGCATATGTTAAAGAACAAGGACATTTGCATTATGCAGGACATTATGTTTGCACTGTAAGGGGGCTATTTAAAGTCCAAATGCCAAAAACTCAAAAAATTCTAGTTTTTTAACTATAAAATCTGAATTTTTAGTGGAAAAAAACTAG
The DNA here is from genome assembly GCF_017654675.1 of Xenopus laevis. Taxonomy (NCBI): domain Eukaryota; kingdom Metazoa; phylum Chordata; class Amphibia; order Anura; family Pipidae; genus Xenopus; species Xenopus laevis. Next base: position 158,311,299 of record NC_054372.1, on the reverse strand, counting down.
AGTTTTTCAAGAGGAAAAACTCTGAATCAGAAAATCTGTACATCTCACACCTGCTGAGGTTATATATAAGTCAATAGGAGAAGTTCTATCCTATTTGGAAGTTTCTGTGGTCTGCGCTAGAGTTAGCATAAAAATCGGACTATTTTGGGCTTTTCAGACAAAAGTCCAAAAACTTGGACTTTTTAAGAAAAAATCTGAAAAAATCGAGCAATTTGGAAAAAAAAGTCACTTGAATATTTTTTGTTTGTCCCCAATCTGATAAAATCATGATTTTTTAGTAATAAATAAGGTCCAATTGTGGATTCTAGTTTGGTCAGACTTTTTTCATTAAAATAGTCAGATAAATTTGGAATTTGATAAATAAGGCCCTACATCTTATTATATACTGTGCAAAGAGCAAACATGGAGTAGTTTCAGTTTTCCTTGTTTGCCTGGTGTAGGTCAAGAAATAACCAACAAAAAGTTTTTTGTTATTAAAACAGGCAAAAAGTATGCTTAGCACAAGCCACAGTCATTCCACACTTATTAACAAGACATATACTGCCCCTTTAAATGATGAATTTCCATATACTTAGTTACACTAACTTAAATTATTATTTGTGTCTAAATATACTTTATGCATTCAACAACTTATTTTCTTTTCAGCTATTAAAACAATTTATTTTCCATTCAGTCCTGTGCAATTTTATTGAAAAGCCCCATTAATATAATAGTGACCTTTAAGTTCAAAATAGCTTTGCTAATTTTTCTTTTTCACAGTCCTCTAATGGCTGATTCTAAATGCATTTTCTCTTCCAACCATATCGGAAAGAAGTATTATTTAATTTATTGAATATTTGTCTGAGCACTGAAGCACCATATAACTGTATTCATGATATACTAATGCTGACAAAGGCTACAAAATTAACCAAATTGCAAAATATTGCTTCTTTATAATGATACCACCTTTAAATATATCAGGTATATCCCTTCGTTTAGGATTGAAATGAATGCAAAATACTATGATCTTTCTACCCTCCCATCTCTCTCATCTTTCTATAGTTGGTGGGGAGTTATTGTATAGGGGAGTTAAAGTATAGTGCAAAAATGAGTGACATTTTGCATGTCCTGTTGGTCTTTTTATCGCAGGGATCCCCAACCTTGTGAAACCGTGAGCAACATTCAGAAGTAAAAGGAGTTGGGGAGCAACACTAGCATGAAAATGTTCCTAAGGTGCCAAATAAGTGCTGTGATTGGCCATTTAGTAGCCCCTATGTGCATTGTCAACCTACATTGAGGCTCTGTTTAGCAGTGCACCTGGTTTTTATGCAGCCAAAACTTGCTTCCAAGCCTGGAATTCAAAAATAAGCAACTGCTTTGAGGCCACTGGGAGCAACATTCAAGGGGTTGGCGAGCAACATGTTACTCACGAGCTACTGGTTGGGGATCGCTGTTGTATCGTATTTATAAAACGTACCAAGGCAGCTTACAATAAACCGCATACCGAATGGTCTCTACTCTGAACCGTTGACTTTTGAAGGATTTACAACATAGCAAAGATCACTGTAGAAAATTAACTTACACTTTTGAAATTGCAGGGGTCTGTTCATATAATGGGGTTATAGAGAAATACTGGATAATGCAGTCATAGATGTTTACAGATTTTTTTTAATCCTTCAGTTATAGTGAAGAATTAATCTCCAACACACTTCTGTAGCACTACTATCACTTATCACAGGCTCTGCTTTATTTTAAATCATACCAATGTAAATGTAACCTTTTCAACATATAATTACTGTAATTAAATGTTTAACACTATCTGTATGTACATAGCTAGCTTTAGGCCAGAGGTTCAGAAATGGGAAATGAAGTGACACTTTGCTGGCATATAACAGATGGTTTAACAAATCCTAGGTACAGTATAAAGCCTGAGTGTGGGAGCTGGATGCATTTAGGAAAGCACTTAAATATTCAGTATGTTAATTTTATTCTAAAATGTAGTATGTTATTAAAAATGAACAGAAAAACAATACAGTATGGGACTTATTATCCAAAATGCTTGGAACAATGGATTTTACAGATAATTTTTTGCAGAATTTTCCCCCGAAAACTCAGAAAACTTTGCACAAAACCCAGCACACATCAAAAAATCATTGGGACTTCTCCCATTGACTTATATGCAACCTCAACAGGTCTGAGATGCTGGATTTTCAGATTCAGACTTTTCCATCCTCTGGGTTTAATAACTTCGAAAAAATTTGTGATTTTTTTTTTTAAAGTCCGATTTTATAAAAAAAAATCTATTTTTCTATTTTTTCATGATTTTTGCATTCAGAGTTTAGTAAATAACCCCCTTAGAGTTCACACTTGCAAATAGTAAAGTAAAAATAACTGCATTAAGTGGAAAAATACATAATTGATTACATTCTTATTACAACCAAGCATAGTCATCTAGACCCCAAGCAAATCGTCTTAACCTTATGATTAGGAATAGAAAATACACACCTTGTAATTAAAGTGATCTTAAAAAAAAGTTACAAAAAATAATCTATACATCAGTTACCATCTCTGTTTTGTTGGTCTGTTATGTGCTTATGTATTTGTCAAGTTCTGTATTTGCTACTATTAGTAATACGGTTCCTGGCCATCTGTCCAAGTCCAGACAAATTGTTGATAAACTTGAGATTTAATGCTTAGCCCAAAAGCAGGGATGATTGAAACTGAGACAGAAGAAGAAAGCTATAGAATCATGATTGATGCTTAATAAGTTAGAATGTATTGAATGAATCCAGTTTTGCTTGAGGCTTAGAGCATAGCAAATCCATCACACTGTATAAAGAAGTACAGCCATTCCTGGAGGTACTGGACAATTGAATGTCTTGTCTTTTCGCTCTCTACACGGAAGTTAAATTCTATTAACTGATAATTAAAAGGGACAAAACTTCTGGGAATCATTGCAGTTGGTTGAGAAAGTAATTTGTCTGTGAACTTGCTTATACATTGTTTCTTATTAAATCAAGGATACAAATGCTTGATATACAGTTTATTCATATTTAACCTTTCTTCTTGAGGGATGTCAACCATCAATAATGTAGCACATCACTAAAATAATAATAAAAAAATCTTATTCCATCTATAACATAGACGGGCCACTCTGTATTTTATAGAAATGTTCTTCACTGAACTGTTTAAAAGCCTTAAATACCAATTTAACTGAAGTTATGAGGTGTATGAGTAGGTATTTTTATCATAGTCATGGGTAACTGAAATTCTTGTTTTATAGTATAATTACTCTCATTCTCATTTAACAGTTCCCAGTTCAATACAGTATTTGCATTACAGGTATAAAAAAACCTATGGGGAAATATTATAAGGGCCATGTCCCACAGAGTCCATTTTATTCAAATAACTGTATGAAAAAATAAAATAGTATCTAAGCTGTATGAATTTATATTGGTGGCAAAAAAATCCTATTTAATGTTTAATCCTATTTGATGTTAAATTTTTTTTTTTTAGAAGACAATATATGGGGGCCCATTTACTTAGCTCGAGTGAAGGAATAGAGGAAAAAAACTTTGAATTTCGAATGGTTTTTGTTGGCTACTTCGACCATCGAATGGGCTACTTCGACCTTCGACTACGACTTCGACGATTCGAAGTAAAAATCGTTTGAATATTCGACCATTCGATAATCGAAGTACTGTCTCTTTAAAAAAAACTTCGACCCCCTAGTTCGCCACCTAAAACCTACCGAGGTGCCATGTTAGCCTATGGGGAAGGTCCCCATAGGCTTTCTAATGTTTTTTTGATCAAAGACAAATCGTTCGATCGATGGATTAAAATCCTTCGAACGATTCGAAGGATTTAATCGTTCGATGGAACGATTTTTCGTTTGATCATTAGAATTGCGGTAAATCCTTCGACTTCGATATTCGAAGTCGAAGGATTTACATTCGGCAGTCGAATATCGAGGGTTAATTAACCCTCGTTATTCGACCCTAAGTAAATCTGCCCCATGGTGATCCAAATTAAAGAAAAATAACCCTTTCATGGAAACCCAAGGTACCAAGTATTTCAGATAATTAATCATATTTCTGTACCTATTACTGTTTATCTGTCAGTAGCACTGATGCATTTGAAAGCCCATAAGTTCGACTGCACCAGCATACTCATTAGGGTTATAGTACTAGGCAGGAATTTTATGGGCACAAACAGCCTTTACTGAAAATATGTCAACAAAATTTGGGGATTTTGTTAGTGACTTTCATTGATATCACCATAAAAGTTTTTGGTGCTCTAGCAGAATTACTTAACTTTTATTTGATTTTCATTTATGTGGAATATGTTGGCCAAAGTAACTGGCAAAGCAAATAAATGTATATTTAAAATTTTGGGTATTTTAAATGTATAGTTTAATTCATATAGAGCTACTTGTAGCCGTAATGCTGTACATTAAAGCAATGCATTAATAGAATAGATGGGCAACACTACAATAATACAATAATATTATTTTTAAAATAAAATTAAAAGGTTGGGGGTTGATTTATCGACATCTGTATTATTTCAACATATTGAATATTTTGCTCTATAATTCGTGAATTAAAATTATACTCTGAAAAATTTGTAAATAAAAAATTCATTAAGCTGGAATGTATAACTTTTGCCATCTAAAAGCTGCCAAGTTCATGTAAAAGTCAATAGGAGACATCTATGACAAGTTTAAGGCATTTTTCAATGCAAATTTTCTGACCCATTGAAAATAATAAACAGAGTAAAAATTTGAGCCCAAACCCTTTCTATCAAATTTTTTTCTGTTTGGATTTTTTAATAAATAAGCAAATTAGAGTTTATTTGAAGTAGAAAAAAAACTCTAATATGAACTAAACTTGAATTTTGATAAATAAGCTTAACATATAAGTTGAAGAGTTGACAGTGGAGATACATACTGGTAAATCGGACTAGTCACATTCTTTAAAAAATCTTTACTTTTTCCTAAAACAAGCAAATAAATTGTGATATAATCTGTGTTAAAGTAGCATGTTTTCAAAAATACATGAGATAAATTTGCTTGCTATGAAACATTCAGCCCTGTCTTTCTGTATGCAATTCTAGATAGATAAAATATAAGACATGTATACAGTATAAGCAAATAGAACTCTTTAAAAACATTTAAAAAAGTATTGCTACTTTAGCTTTAGAGGTACTCTAGGGGCAGATTTATTAAGGGTCAAATTCAAATTTTCGAAAAAAAAAATTATGGTGAAAACTCTCAAATTCGAATTGTGAATTATCCAAACTCGATTTGAGTTTTAATTCAAATTTCGAAATTTATAACACCTTGGCCCTTTAATAACTTGAATTGTACTATTCGCCACCTAAAACCTGCCGAGTTCATGTATAAGTCAATGGTAGTGGTACAGGAACCAATTTGGACGTTAGTAGCCTTCCTGACATTCAAATTCAGTTTAGTCAAATTCTATTCAAATTAGTTTCAAGTCGGTAAAATTCGTATGAGTTTTAGATATTCAAATTTTTTTATAAATAATCCCCCAGTCGAATTTCGAGTATATTAAAAATTTAAAGGAGTTTTAAAAAAACTCACATGAACTCAAAATTCGACCCTTGATAAATGTGCCCTAGGAGTTTATTCATTCTATTCAGTCCTGCTTGTGTTGCATGGATAAAAATATTAAAAAAAAAATATCAAAAAAAGAGAACATAGCATTATTTTCCAATAAAAAACAAACCGGCCATTCTAGAGACTAAGACAAACTTGTTATTGAATGCCCTTTATTACATTTATAAAGATTTTGGCAAAGCAGATAATATACATCTTTTTTTAATCCCCCACCCAAGAAAAACCAACAAACTAAACATAGGGACCTATTAATCATGCTGTGGATAATGATTTATGCCAGTAAAATGGTAAAATAAATGGTGAATTTATAAAGCTGTATATATTCTTTCACGCAGTTCACACCCTATTTACTGTCATTATGTTTATGATGTCATCCATTCATGTCAAAGGTAAAAATCTAGATGGCAAGTATATTCCTGCACTAAAAAAACAGCAACTTTTCTGGTAGATCACAGTATTTTTAAGCAACTTCTGCTTTTTATGGAGGAATTTTACTCTGAAAACTTTGTATACTGAAAATGTATACACAGCTTGATAAATATACCATTTTTCTCACTGTGATGCCCCGATGATCAGATGGAGAAGCTAGTTGTATTTTGTCACTGTGTTGTTTTTGCATAGCCTAATAAATAGGACCCATAGTGAAAGACTGGATTAATGGATTTATTTTTAAATTTTTAAAAATATGTTAATCATAGGACAGCAAATGTTATTTTGCCGGTATACTGTACTTACTGCTGTAACTGGGATTATAATAATTGATCAATACACGGGACACCAACCAAACCTCCTCCAAAGCCTTTGATTGAAGGTTTTTTTTGTGTTTGAACCTAATTTTATTGTAGTTTTGTCAATGCTTACAGGTTATAAACAATTTTACAGAGTACAATATTTTTTTTTTTTTACTATTAACATCACATTTTTGCAGAGCCATATCTAGGATTCAGGAATCTTGTTGAGCGCCTGATCTCAAACATTGCTAAAGGACATGAATTATATTGAATTATACAGATATAGATATACAGATGGAAGATACAGATATTGTGCAGTTTTGCTGAGAGCAACTTCTACTCAATGAATGAGTTCTTTATAAAATTCACAGTCACTTCTTATCTTTGAACAGAGGACAAACAAAGATACAGTATTGGGCTGCAGGCCATATGTTAACAAAAATAAAATGTTTGCTTTGGGTTGTGCTCAAGCTAGCAATGATTTGAGATATTATCAATATAAGAAGGCCTGCAAAGGGATGAAAGGCAATACGGGTAACTGAATGATAACTTATATGGAACAATGTGTTTGCAAATACTTCTGTAGCGCTATAGAAAAATTAGTGCATTGTTCTCTTTCTATGAGCTCCACTCCCAATATTTTGCTCCGGATGAGACCTTAAAGACCTAGGGAGTAAAGCCCTCGCAAATGGTGTGAAGGCAGGGTTTAGTGTAACTGTAACTAGATGCAGGGCGCAAGAATTGGGCACCAGTGGTTCTTATAACTTAACCAATGAACATATTTATTGAGCAATCCTCAATGGAGTGTACATAAGAGCAAACAGGATCATACAGAATAATGGATAGGCATATACTCACAGCACCTTTGTTCATTATTAGTTCCCACAGGGAAGAGAGCATACACAGCAGCATTGAAGGTACACCCAGCTTTCAGCCTTTTCCCTAAGTGGAACCTAGGGGAATTACTACATCCCTAAGTCTATGCACTTAGCCCCTACTTATGGGCAATTGGTACCCGGGATCTTAATCCCTCTGACTGTCCTCATCGGAGCCTTGAGCTGCTCAGCTAAATAACCTGTCTATCTGTCACTCCTAGAGTGACCTCTTAAGGTTAGTAGCCTATCCTTACTAGACCTGACCTGTCTAGGTCCGACTCGAGCTCTGCCTGCCTGCTCAGGCTAGAGCCAGCACAAACTGGACCCTGAGCGCATGGCTACAAAGGGTTTTATACTTTAGCACAGTGCCATCTACTGGTCACTATTGTGAACACCAGGACATAGCTTAAGGCAGAGCATTAACATTCCCCATTAGGACCCATTTAGGCGTCTAGAACACTGGGGATTTGCCTGCAAATTTTAACTAGGGGTGGCTATTTTACACATCCCTACACTTCCATACATTTAGGTTAGGTGTTTCTCTGAATGAGAAGTAATAGTCTAAAGTGCAGACGAATAACTCACATTTATATGTTTAGGAATTTAATATTTGTTTGCCCTCATTTAAAAGAAAAACTAATAAAATAACATGCTTGCAATAAAGGTTCAGATTACTGGTACAGTATATTAGCTGTTTAAAAGGAAACATACTAAATTTGACTGATGGATTTCATGAATGTGTCTGTTGAATATGCAGCTCAGTGTTGAACTGGAGGCCAGGGGCCCCCGGGCTGCCACCTGGGGGGCCCCCCACCAATCCCCCCCACAAAGCTTTACCACCGCCCCCTCTCTGCACTTCACGTACCTAACTGGCTGCTTTCTCCTTCCTGGCAGAATCGGGGAGGGGGCACACTGCGATCAACGCAGAAGAAGCGGACCTGGGTTGGCTGGGACCCCATGAGGGGTGTTCTGCCAGCCTAGTTCGACCCTGATGCAGCTTGTCAGATAAATATCTATTTGAATGAATAGCTCAGTTATTACTTGCCCATTAGATTGCAGTTAGTGATTACATCATATGTGCAAAAGTCCCAAGTTATGTCAAATATAGCAACCTAAATGCAAAAACCAAATTAATTGCAGGGAATCACTGCACATATTCACTTTCATTGGGTTGGTATGTTAACCCCTAAATCTTTATTTAGGTTGAATTGAAAATCTAAGGCTATTTCTGTAGAAGAGGCTTCAATGAGCTTTTCAGAATATCAGTGTTTATGTAATTTTTTTATGTGCAAAAAAACAGTGCTCTATACCAACTCACAGTATAACCTCATAAAATACCGTCTCTTTAAACAAAGCATACTAAAAAAAGGTTACAGTTTTCATAAACCATTAGCCATGCTTAGCTTTGCTTCTCGGGTCTTTTTTGTTAGCAATTTATTAGAAGAGTGACAAGGAGAAAAGAGGACGGCATAATGTGGAGCAGTGAAGAGGAACAGGGCAGGGGAAAGCACTGAAAAAGTTCAAAGCTCAGGTTCAACGGCACAATACATTCAGCTCAATAATTCCATTTTAATTAATAATAATACTATAATATGACATTTATTCAGTATGCTCCATAAATCTCAGTGGAATTATAGAGCAATAAATCTCCTGTGAAAATGTTTAATGCCATTTTGCCACCATAAATAAATGTAAAGCAATATCTCAGCATTATTTTTACTTTATATCTTGTAGGAGCAAAAAAAATCTTAAGTACAGGTATGGGATCTGTTATCCGTGAACCCATTATCCAGAAAGCTCTGAATTATGGAAAGGCTGTCTGCCATAGACTCTTTTATACCGAAATAACCCAAATTTTTATTTGATTTTTACTTGATCTAAACTAAGATATCATTTATCCTTATTGGAAGCAAAACCAGCCTATTGGGTTTATTTAGGGGCCGATTCACTAAATTCGAGTGAAGGATTCGAAGTAAAAAAACTTTGAATTTCGAAGTATTTTTTGGGCTACTTCGACCATCGAATGGGCTAGTTTGACCTTCGACTACGACTTCGAATCGAAGGATTCGAACTAAAAATCGTTGGACTATTCGATAGTCGAAGTACTGTCTCTTTAAAAAAACTTCGACCCCCTAGTTCGGCAGCTAAAAGCTACCGAAGTCAATGTTAACCTATGGGGAAGGTCCCCATAGGCTTTCCTATGTTTTTTTGATCGAAGGATATTCCTTCGATCGTTGGATTCAAATCCTTCGAATCGTTCGATTCAAAGGATTTAATCGTTCGATCGAAGGAATAATCCTTCGATCGTACGATCGCAGTATTTGCGCTAAATCCTTCGACTTCGATATTCGAAGTCGAAGGATTTCAATTCCTAGTCGAATATCGAGGGTTAATTAACCCTCGATATTCGACCCTTAATGAATCAGCCCCTTAATGTTTACATGATTTTCGAGCACACTAGATGTACAGTATGAAGATCCAAATTACCGAAAGATCCATTATCTGGAAAACCCCAGGTCCCGGGCATTCTGGATAACAGGTCCCATACCTTTATAATATTTTATGGTATTTAGCATATTTCTTACCTTCACTTATCACACATACACATGCAAGTGTACATTGTTTGTCGGTAAAACTTCACTTCATAAGTAAGGGATTTGGGCGGCAGTTTATTACAAAAGAATAGCACTTGCAAAAAGGAATTCATTCTCTAAGTTACAATAAAATGTAAAGCATCAACATTTTGAAAATAAATAGATGGACAAAAACATTTGGCGTATATCACTTTTGTGGCCACACCCCCTAATTACCATGTTCATGTTACAAAATGTAGCAGTTTATGAATGTTTGAACATATTTCTGTGTTTTTTGTTACAGTTTTGCTAATTACAGTTTTGCTAATGTAGTTGAATTGCCCTTTAAGCTGTGAGTCTAACCTCTCCCAAGGGACCTCCTTATCTAAATTGTTACAATTATTTATTTGTTTATCTCAAAATTGTTACAAAGTATCTTATTTGTACCTGGTGGCTGTTCTGGGCTCTCTGCCAAAAAACAATTAAGTTAAAAACTTTGTTTCTTTTTCTGGCTGTTCAGTACAGAGAAAGTAGGGACATTTCTGTAGAAACGTGGGGCTTTCAAAAGCGGGACTGTCCCACAGAAAAAGGGACAGTTGGGAGGTATGATAAAGGCATATGATCAGCATGAAATAATGCTACTGCACTAGAAAGATAAAACAGCGTATCCAAGTGTTCTTTTAAATATGGGGATATCTAAGGGCAGATTTATGAACCCTTGAGGCTTAGGTTCAATAACAAAAAATGTAAGTAAATATATTTGCAGAAAATGTAAGTGCAGTTGATTAGTGATGGGTGAATTTGCGGCAATATTCGCGCCAGCCTCTAGTTTTTTACGCCGGTGTCCGTTTTTGGACGAAAATGCGCCGGCGTCCATTTTGTTGACGCGAATCGCACAAATTTGCCGCAAATTCGCTCCTGGCTTATAAATTCACCCATCACTACACTTGATTGCTTTGGTTCACTCTCAAACCTGCTCTAAAAAAATGAGTAGGGCTCAAATTCATCTGAAAGTGCAGTTGCGATCCCTGGCCTTTTGTAGCTGTATTTTTTTTAGTTGTAATATTGGTGTGTAGGCAGCGATCTCAGGTGAAAAAATTGGAGTTACAACATTGTGGGAATGTAATATTGGTCACTAATGCAAAAATGTTGCTTTTGCCAACGCTTTGCCCCTCAAGCAACAGTAGGATAGTGATAGCAAATTTTATAGTTTGCTATGGTGTGCAGTGTATGTAATAAAACTTCATAATGAAAAGAAGTTGTTACGTTACAATTACAATGCTCAATGAAGATTCGCAATGTAATTAAAGCCTAATGAAGACAATACATTAATTTTTATTAGCAAACTTGTTCTTTTTGTGAATTTTATTACATTTCTCCCTATGAGTTTTGAACTACAGAACTGGTGGGAAGTGTTCCAGGCAGGGCATGTGACTTGTTGTTCAGTAAGAAGGGCTCCATGTAGCTGAATGAATGATTGTTGTACTCGAACTCATCTGTAGTGTGAAGGTTAATGTGACTCCAGCTGCAGAGGATTATCATTATATTTGGTTTCCATTAAACTGTTTGAGATGTTATTACTTTGCACCATTTTTTTTTCTGCTAACTAATCTCTTCTGCAATGTTAACAGGAGGCTCTGTCAGATTGGGAAACTAAATTAAAGATTCAAAATTGCTGCATGCTATACACTTGTGCTAGTCATAATCATGTAAATTAAGTGGTTCAAAGGTGACTTATTTGTAGTCTGCTGAATGCAATTGCTATCATAACTAAGTAAAAGCTAAGCAAGTAATTTGCCTATGACATCATGCCAAAAAATGTGGGTTTGTCCCTACAGAATAGATGCTCTCCCCCCTTTCTGTCTGTCATATACAGTATCAATACATCAATATGAAAACTGCAGAAAAAACACTATTAAAGGGATACTGTCATGGAAAAACATTAAAAAAAAAAACTGCACTAAAATCCATTTCTCAAAAGAGCAAACAGATTTTTATATATTTAATTTTGAAATCTGACATTGGGCTAGACATATTGTCAGTTTCCCAGCTGCCCCGAGTCATGTGATTTGTGCTCTGATAAACTTCAGTCACTCTTTACTGCTGTACTGCAAGTTGGAGTAATATCACCCCCCCCAGCAGCCTAACAACAGAACAATGGGAAGATAACCAGATAGCAGCTCCCTAACACAAGATAACAGCTGCCTGGTAGATATAAGAACAGCACTCAATAGTAAAAAGCCAAGTCCCACTGAGACACATTCAGTTACATTGAGCTGGAGAAACAACAGCCTGCAAGAAAGCAGTTCCATCCTAAAGTGCTGGCTCTTTTTGAAAGCACATGACCAATCAAAATGACCTGAGATGGTGCCTACACACCAATATTATAAATTAAAAAAAATGCACTTGCTGCTTCAGGAATGACATTTTACATGGTAGAGTGAATTATTTGCAGTGTAAACAGTGTAATTTAGAAATAAATACTACACCATAAAAAGCATGACAGAATCCCTGTGAGAGGTTTTATACTTATCTATCAAAGTGCAAATGTTAGTTTTATTACATTCAAATACACGTGAAAACGTACCAAACTCCAAATTTGTGCTCATTTATGGAAAAAACTTGATCAAATACAAACTCAAAAAACTCAAATGCAGGGGAAATGTATTCTACTCATCATTCTTAATGGGTCTATCAACTCTCAAAAAAAATTGAAAAACTAAAAGTAAAAACAAAAATTTTGCCTAGGACAACTCATTGACTTTTACATGAACTTGACACTTACGGTAGGGGCAGATTTATCAAAGGTTGAGGTGAATTTTCGATGAAAAAAATTTGAATTTCAAGCTATTTTTTGTGTACTTCGACTAGGGAATAGTCCAAATTCTATTTGAATGGGAAAAAAAAAAAAAATTTGAATATTGAAATTTATCATGTACTGTCTCTTTAAAAATTAGACTTCGACCATTAGCCATTTAGAACCTGCCGGATTGCTGTTTTATGGGGGACCTCCAAGAACCAATAATTTGGAGTCAATTGGTGAACTTTGAAAAATCAAAGTTTTTTTGGGAAAAGCTTTGATTCGAATTCGATCAAATGCGCTATTACTTCTATTCATACGATTCGAATTCGGCTGAATACAGACAAATTCGATAAAAAACAAACCTATTCACCCATAAAAAACTGACTTAATTTCTGTTGGTCTTTTTGAATTCAAATTTCGAAGTTTTTCAAATTCGAAATTCGACCCTTGATGAATATGCCCCTTATTAATCATTTTCGTTTGAGTTTTTTGCTCTTAATAAATCTCTAAAATGCAAGTTTTTGAAACTCTAAGTCAAATTTTTAAATTTTAGTCTAAAGAAGCTCAACCCTAGTATAAAAGAGATAAGTGTATACACTATGATAAAGGAAAAACTGATTTATGTAGCACACCGTTCATTTTTTTTGGGAATAATTGTGTTATTTAAAGAGCATACAGATATGGGACCTGTTATCCAGAATGCTCGGAACCTGCCGTTTACCGGATAAGGGGTCTTTCCGTAATTTGGATCTTCATACTTCAAATCTACTTAAAAATCATTTAAACAAACCCAATAGGATTGTCTTGCCATTTAAAATAAGGAATAATTATGTCTTAGTTAGGATCCAAATGCCACTTCAGACAAACGCAGCTGTCATTTCTGGGTCATATAATTTCACAAGATGGATTACTGCCTGGCCCTGACCATGTCAACGCTGTTACACAAGCACCTACTCCATCTGGTTTCCAGACCTTCATGGTATTCTAAGTTTATTCCCAGCTATGCTTCAGTTATGGAGCCACTTAGAGCACTACTACATGGAATTTTAAGTCTGGTGTGGTCAGAGTCTAGTCAATATAGCTTTGAAATAGTGAAACAGCTAATTGTGAACAGTCGAGCGCTAGCTTTATTTGATCCTGCACTACCCATTATGGTTACTACAGATGCTTCAGACTATGGCGTTGGTGCAGTTATCACACAGATTCATGCTGATCATAAAGAGAAAACTGTTGCATTTGCATCCAGAAGACATACAGAGACAGAGCTTAAGTATTCAACTGTTGAAAAAGAAGCTCTAGCATGTGTTTGGGGAACAGAAAAATGGAGAACCTACCTATGGAGAAGAGAATTTACCTTATGCACTGATCATAGCCCTTTAACTACACTGATTACGACAAAGGGACTAGGAAGAGCTGGAATGCGTATAGCTAGATGGTCAGCAAGGCTACTGAATTTCAACTACAAAATGCAATACAAACCATGTTTGAAAAATGTTACTGCTGATTGTTTGTCAGGTTTACCTTTACCTGCAGCTTCTGATACACTGGATGAGGACATAGAAGTTGTAGCATTGACTGATTTACTATCACCTACAGTTACAGCTGCTGATTTTATGCATGCTTGCCTCACATGTCCAATTCAAGTAAAACAAAGAGTAAGTGGCAAAGAGTATGATGTTAAGAGGCACAGGAGAAGTGAGGTCTTTTGCACTAAAGAGCTTTTATGTAATAGCTATATTGTTGTATTATAGTGGTTGGATTAAAAATAATTTCACCTAGAATAGATAATGCACTGCCAAGTTTTTTTTTATGTAATTTTAGGTTTTGGGATACATACACTGTATGATGCATTGACAGCTAGAACTTCCTGCTCCAGAGTTGACTGAACCACTCCTTTTTCATACACAATGCCAGGACCGGAACTAGGGGTAGGCAGAGTAGGCAGGTGCCTAGGGCGCAAAGCAGGCACGTACCTGCTCTTTCACCTACCCCATGTCCGGTCCTGTGTCTCCCTGGCTGCTGCTGGTAATATGCATGTATGTAATTTCGCGCATACGCGCTGGCACGTACTTTCACGCCTTGCGTGATTGAGCACACACTAAGCCGGCGCCGTGGCCGGCCAGGTTGCCTAGGGCGCCTGGTCGGGTTGGCCTGGCTCTGCACAATGCATTGCTCAACCAAACTGATTCTACTGCAGTGCCCAGGCTTTAAACGATCGTTTGACTTAAGGGTGAAAATAGTTTAACCCAGTTAAAGTTATTATTCCCATGGAACTGACCTTTTGGAACTATTTATGAATCAGTGAAGAATTTGATAAAGAATGTCCTTAAAAATGTAGTGATAATCTATAGAAATGTGTCATGGGTTGGTTGTTGAATTTACGTTCAAGAGGATTTTGATCTGCTTTGCACTTGTAAAGAACCAGTAAATATTGGAATGTATTATCTAAAAAAGGCAAAATATAAAAACACAGAATGGATTTACTAACAATATAACCAGTTCCTAGTATATCTCACAGTACAAGAAACTGTACCCTTTTGATTTATACGAATTATCTGTGAGCCTGCCAAGTAAACTAAAAGCAATATGAAAGCCGATTTCACTGAGGATGGATTTTATTACATTCGAATATAATGTTTACCCTGTCATTGCAGATAAATCCAAATATAAAAGAAAAACAGTTATTGCATTTATAACTTGACTTTACTGTGTTGCGATTTGAGTATGATGTCTATTGTATGTCTGTGAGTTATGTTGAAATTAAATTATCAGAATATTTACTTCTCTCAAGTTTCATTGTAGAAAAGGTGCATAATATCCAATCCACTATACATTTAGTAAACTTTATAGAGATACTTCTTATACTGCTATAGTTGCTCAATGAATTCGATAAGGCTTAATAATGTCCATTTAACATTGAACACTCAGTAGCCATCTCTACCACAGTTGCTTGTCTTTTTTAGTAGAACAACTATATAACTATAAAGAATATGTCTCAAGACAATCACTGCTGGCCTCTCTTAATCCTGTCAAGCATGATTCCTTTATTACTGGAGTACAATAAAAAAAACATCAACCAGTTGGATGTCCTGGAGTTGTAGTATGGGTATAATAAAAATATTTTTGGAAGTCTTTAGGAAATATTATACTTTACTGTTTCACCAAATTGTACAGTTTAAAAAAGGAGGCCATACATTTACTTTGCTCATTGGATTTTATTTGCTTTATAGTTGAGGTGATGCTATTATTTTCAACGAATCTCACATCCCCACTCACAATTTACATATAGTAACTACGTTTTTCTTTTGGTTAGGCTTTCTTGTACTCTGTAACTGGCAGGACATAAAGGGGCAGATTTACTAAAGGGCGAAGTGACTAACGCTGGCGACGATTGGCGAAGGAGATAGATGCTAGCGGTGATTCGCATTCTAATGCCAAACGTCTTTTCTTTCTGGCGAATGGATGTTACTGCAAATTCACTATTGACTGAACGTTACCTCTTTTGCCAGACTAGCCTTCTCCAGCTCAGACCAGGTGAAGTGCATAGAATTTCCTCAATCTTCAGTTACTTACATCATATTTTTTGAGTGGAAAAACTTCTAAGTCCAAAAAACGCTGGTGTCTTATCCTTTTTTCAGGTTGACAGGCTGCACAAGTGTTTAAAATTTTTTTTTGTGTAACTGGTTTCGCCCATACATTTTATAACATATGGGAATATTAGTTTACCGTATATACTCGAGTATAAGCCGACCCGATTATAAGCCGAGGTACCTAATTTTACCTACGAAAACTGGGAAATTTATTGACTCGAGTATAAGCCTAGGGTGAGAAATGCAGCAGCTACTGGTAAGTTTCAATAATCAAAAATGGAGGCATGAGTGGGTTAACTTGATTAATAAATAATATTAAATTATAAAGTGCAGTGCAAATGAATTACCTTAATTAATCCCCATAAATTGATTAGGAATTAATTTGAAAATCCCAATTTAAAATTTAAAAACACCTAGATAAATAGTACTCATTGGTTTAATAAATTGATTATTAATAATTAGATTATGACTGAGGACAATTTAAACAATTAATTAAAATTGAGTCATAATATACTGGTGATATAAAGTGCAGTGCTAATAAATATAAGTTAATAATAGACTAAAGTAGATTCTAAAAATATTTAATAGTGACCATCAATAGAAAAGGATAAACACACACAACTGCTTGATTAATGAGAATAGGAGGAATAAGAAAATTGTAGATGGTGGAGTCTACAAAACCATGGCCTCTTGAGAAAGTAGAAAACGTTAAATGAGGGAAATGTGTTAAGCACACACAAATGTGTAGGAGTAGTTTGCAATGGTATTGTTTCCCGGTCCCTTCAAGCTGCCTCTCCAGACTGATTCTAACTCTTTCCCCCGCAACCCCCCTTCTCCTGAACAGTGGCGCTTCTCTATTCTACTCACATTCTTGTGCCTCTTCTCCAACTTTAGCCAGCCTTTCTTCCGAAACGGCTTCTTACAGACTTACTCTAGCCCCCACCTTCTTCAATTCAGCAGCCGCTTCCCTTTCCTCGATGTGTTCTTTTGCCACGGTCCCTTCTGCTCCTGCAGTCCAGCACCTCCCTATCAGCGTGTCACGTTACACGCACGCTGCATCCATTTAGAGTTCTAACAAGTAAGTTTGTGCACGCTGCATAGAAAAGGTGTTTGCTAATAAAATCGATTGGTTCGCAAGGGACAGGGGACTTACGGTAAATTGGGGGTTATACTGTAAAGAGCTTTGTTTGTGTTGTGTGACCCGGGTATAAGCCGAGGTAGAGTTTTTCAGCACATTTTGGGTGCTGAAAAACTCGGCTTATACACGAGTATATACGGTACACTCGGCTATTGTGTAGGGCATTATAACAACTCAATTGCCTTTATTAGGGTTCCCTTGTCATTTGTAGTTATCAGTGTAAATGTAATGTATTCGATGCAGCATGTAGCATAAAAAAGTCCATTCAACTTTAAATTTCCTACCGTATGCAAATTAGCCAGAGTACAAGACCTCTAGCGAAGTTGCGTTAAGCAAAATTGAGTGCTACCGCTTCTTCGCTGTGATTTGCTCGCATTGTTGAAGTAATGCTAGCGAAAATTCACCTGCATCTGTCGGCCAGGACATTTTAATAAATTAGCGTTGTCCCAGAGAATTTATGCCTGGGAAGTGTTGCGATGGGTGCGAATCGGTCACTGGTGAATTTTTAAATTTTAGTAAATTTACCCCAAAGAATTGGTTTAGTAGAAACGCCTACAGTAGACATGGCCTGCTAAAAAAATACAAACACTTAGAAACAATGCTAGGTAATAATGAGATTGTGGAACATCAACAAAAATTCTGTAACAGTTCCAAAGTCATCAATTCTGAGATAAAAGTGGGAGTGCATTTAAGAAAAGCTACTAAACTGAAAAATTCACAATGAAAATGGCTCCTGTGAATAGTTAATATTTGTCTAAATAAAGGCCGTTTTGTAAACCTAACTGCTTTTATCTGTAGTTGATTTTCTGTTGAATGTTTGTTCACATTAACTGTAGGTTAGAAACATGCAGTAGTTATTAACTTGTGTTTATAAACGTGCCTTTAAAGTATGATACAAAATAAAACTAGTGATTCTTAAACAGCAATAGCACAGTCATTTAAAATAGCTTTTTATTGATTTGTTGATGGTACATGGATTGCATACTGCAAGAAGAAGCAGCTTGATGGAGTGACCCTGCACTTTCATGCTCTTTGGATCATTGTTCAAATAGTTAGATCAGGGATTACAGAGGAAAAGAAGAAAATGGAGGTGGAGCGAATGTCATGAGGGTCAAGTTCTTCTTGCTTTCTAATCATATAATGGACAGCAGTGAAAATGACTGCATTGTGCTAACTCTCTCATGTTACAGAAGATAGGCACTTCAATTAATAAAAAAAACATTGAAAAAGACACAAATTGCTTACATTGTAGTGCCATTACCTATTTTTTTTTGTTTGTATATTATGAGGTTTGAGATGGGCAGGCGTATAACAAATCTGTAGCCATTTAGAGTACTAGAACATTCTCAGGCTATGAAGCCAATTAGTGTATTTGATTGTTCACAATCATTTCAGTTTAGTTTTGTGTTCATCTTTGCTAAATGAATTATATGAAGAAAACAAACCAGATAGGGCAAGTGCCATTCATTGCATTGATGACAGAAGTGAAGATGTTCAGGTTATTGTAGAACTGTTAGGAGGAGCTCCTTCAGCATTGTTTTGTAAATGTAGGAAGGGATACTTGGCTTATGTATTCCACTTTTAAGGACCATCAAGAAAGGCTTGTAGCATGTAGGAAACATTTGGCACATGTATAGGAAATTAATGTTTTAGTGGAATTGAATCCAGTTAAATGTAAGTTTATACTGCTTGTGTTAAGTATAATAATGAATTTAAAGAAGTTAAGTGTAATGAAGGCGTTTATTACACAGGGTAGTGGATTGACATATACATTAAGGGGTAGATTTATTTCAATTTCAAATTTTAAATTCGAATCTTCATTTTTTTTAGTGAAATTCGACAAGGGAATAGTTAAAATTTCATTCAAGTTTAAAAAAAATTGAATTTGATTTTTGAAATTTATCATGTACTGGCCCTTTAAGAATTCAAATTTGACTATTTGTCTCCTTAAACCTGTCAAGTTTTGTATGGAAGACATACTAAGATCAATTTGGAATTGTTTGCAGCCGTCCTGAAAATAGGGTTTTTTTTCAATATCAAATATGATTAGAATTTGATTCCAGTTTGCAGGTCGACCCATTCACTCAAGTTTGAAAATTTTGAATTTTTTGAACAATTTAGATTAGTAGTTTTTTATTTGAATTATCGAGTTCATGGGAGTTTTTACAAACTCCCATGAACCTTGAATTTGACCCTTGATAAATCTGCCCCTAAAGGGCAGATTGAAAATTTGAATTGGAATTTTTCGAATTTTTTTATGGTCTTGACTTTCAAATTTAACTAGGCAAGTATCCAAACTTGATTTAAGTTTTTTTTAAAGAATTCGATTTTCGAGATTTACTATACTCTGGTCCTTTAAGAATGCAAATTCACCTATTCACCACCTAAAAGCTGACAAAATGCTGTATAAATCAATGGGGGAGGTCCAGTGAGCAATTTGGAGATGTTTGCAGCCTTCCTGACATTCTGAGAAAAAACACGAATCGAGTTTTCGACTCTGTGAAATTCGTCCGAGTTTAAGATATTCGATTTTTATAATAAATATTCGAACTTCGAGAAAATCTAATTCATGAATTTGAATATTGAAAAATGTGCCTCTAATGACGGTACTTTTAGTAGTACCATTTTGACCTCGTGTAAGACAAAACTCAGTAAAGGAAAACCTTTAGAAATAGTCAGGCAATTTATTCATAAATAATACAACATAACAGTTTTGTCTGGGTAAGCTGTTGGAGTAACACACAGAATGTCAGCCAAGGACTTACCAAAGACACACCTCTTGGTCCAGGCGTTATATAGCTTTCAGAAGGCATTTACAGTTATTGTAACAAAGGGTTCACGGAAATACCATACATGGTCTGACTCCTCCTTGTATAATTAATGTCTAAATGATTTACTTAGTCTTACATGTTATCAAAGGAATGTTGTAACATACTGTGCCTAGCTCCAACGGTCCACAACCTTGCAATCAGCTATTGGCTAACCAAGGCCATTGTGGTATTTCCAGTAATTTGAGCAACACTTCAGCAAGAAGGGGCCCCCCATCAGACAGGCTGGCGTTATGCTGACACTCTGGAATTTAAGTAACAGAGTGATGATCTTTTGTTTGTATGGCCTAGTATAAGCTATATGAGTGACCATTGTCCACAGTAGACCATTAGCCCTTATAGCCCATCCTGCCTTGGGCCCTATAGCGTTATGGCGTCATAGAGGGCGGGGGTGACAAATATCAACCCTCTGACACTAGCCGTTCGTCCGTCTTAGGATTTAGACCGTTCCAGATATATATTATATAAACACTAAAGAAGAAACTTGATGAATTTTAGAATTTCATGTTTTCTTTGGAAAATGAAAAACCTTGAAAGCTCACCAAGCACAAATGTGTGCTTATGTATTAAAAACGTTGAATCTTGGTATATTATAAACATGAACTTGAATGCAGTGGAATCAAAGTCTACTTATCATCCAAAAAAGTCAAAAATGTCAATGAATTGAATAAAATCACATAAAGTCTGCCTAGAATCTTTATGAATTTTTACATTCAAGCATTTTGCAATTAATAAATCTCAAACATTTGCGTTTGGAAACTCTAATTCGAGTTTGAGAGTTTTAGACTAAGAAACCTTGAATCGCTGTAAAAACTCAAATTCAAACATAATTTGAATTGATAAATTTGCCCCTTAGTATTAAACTTCATTTGTATTCATGTGTATTATTTTTATAGGCAAATATGCAATACATAAATGCCTTTAAAAAAAAAATATTCAGTAGGGTCAGCAGTAGGTAATCCAGAGCAGTATCCATGAGCACCAACCTCAAATTCACTTTTAAAGACAGAATTTCCAGTTTAATATAGGTTAAGTGGATCTATACACAGCAAAAAGCCATCATAATGTATGGTAATAACACTAAAATACTGTAAATGCATTTGAATCTTCTCCACTGTTTGTGCTATACTACATTTTCACATTAAAACAGGCATTTTATTTGTGCTCCATTCATTCAAGCATATGGGCATTTGAATCAGAGTTAATAAACAAATGTTTCCAGCAATCTGCCAATGTTTTGTTATTTTTATTCAATTGGACCATCTTGATCAGGAATTTTAAATTTAAAAAAAAATAACAGTTGTATCCTAATTCTCCATTGGTTACACTAGGGACATTACTGGCACTGAATAACAAATAAGACAAACTGCTTGAGCTATTAAAATATTAGATAAATTGTATTTTAAGCAAGCAGGTGGCTTTTATTGCTTGCAGAATTCTGCCTCTTAACATCTTTCAAGATATGCAGTGGGAGTGATGAGCCAGAAATAAAGTAACGGATCAGATGCAATTCTCTTAGCTGGTTAGGAAATTGGTACTTTGCACATAATTAATGGTTACCGTGACACTGTGAAAATGCATTGAAAATGTCAGCAAATATTTAGCAAAAAAGTTCTTAGTGGATAATTTCTGTTTTATTTTATGGAAACTAATTGTAAACAAAACAAATGTTTATGCTGATCCCTGGGAGATAATTGTTTAAGCTTGGCAATAGTGAACTTATTTGAACAAATTATGGTGAAAGATTTACATCTCAATTTAAAATTGGACTTTTAAGTCAGAAGAAAAAAGTCCTTGGATTTTTCATGTAATGTTGAAACTCAGAATGACATTAAGTTAAAAAATGTATAATAAGGGGCAGATTTATCAAAGGTCGAGGTGAAATTTTGAATGAAAAAAATTGAATTTCAAGTTATTTTTTGTGTACTTCGACTAGGGAATAGTCTAAACTAGATTCGAATTTGCAAAAAATTTAAAAATTAGAATTTCAAAATTTATCATATACTGTCTCTTTAAAAATTTGAATTCGACCATTCGCCATCTAAAACCTGCTGAATTGCTGTTTTAGCCTATGGGGGAACTTCTAGAACCTATTTGGAGTCACTTGGTGGACTTTGAAAAATCAAAGTTTTTTGCGTTATTCCTTCGATTTGTATCATTTAGAATTTGGCCAAATACGGACCTATTTGATCAAAAACGGACCTATTCGACCAAAAAAAACCTTCGACTTAATTTTGGTTGGTCTTTTTGAATTCGAATTTCGACGTTTTTTCAAGTCGAAATTCGACCCTTGATAAATATGCCCCTAAATGTTTGATTAATATTTAAAAGCAGCACTTATACTGTATATGAACGTTCCTATGCTTTTGTTATTTGCAACATTTGCAAGACATTTTGAATGTGGGGAAAATTGTTGAATTTTAAAGCTTGCTGAAGTGTATGTAGAAATATGTAAGGGGAGTAGTGATTTATCCTGCTTAAAGTTTGCTAAGTTATATGTGTTATTGACATACTTGATATTAAGGCCTATTTAAAGGGACAACTATATGCTTTTCTGGGAAGTATAGAGGCATAATATCCAGAGTGTGTTTCACCAGTATAGGACAGGGTCGAACTGGGCCTTGTGGGACCCGCCAACCCAAACCCGTTCACTGCCAGAAACTCTGGGCTCTCCCCCTGAACCCCAGAATTGTGGCTGAAAAGAATGGAAGTAAAAGGTACGTGCTGTGAGGGGGGAAGTTTGCAGCAGGTACAACCTCTGGTGGAGCTCACGACTAGGGTGGGGGCCCCTGAGGGGCTGTGGGGGACCCTGAGGTGGCGACCCAGGTGGGCCCCAGACACAGTGTGATCCCATATATCCCCTATCCCATTGACAGCCACTCACCACTGCCTGGTTTGTATGGCCAGCATAAGCCCTGGCCGTGCCCCCAAACCCCCTATAGGGGCTGCTGCCACCCGACTTACCCCATCTCACGAGCACATACACACAAGCCAGTGAAAAGAGGCGTGTAAATTCTTAGATGTTATATCTTGCCAGGGTTTACAAAACAAGTGGATCCAATTTCCAACATTCAGATTTGTTATATTGAGAGATATGCTGGAGAAAGACCAAGGGGCCGATTCACTAACGGTCGAATATCGTGGGTTAATTAACCCTCGATATTCGACTAGGAATTAAAATCGAACAATTCAAAGGATTTTAATCCAACAATCGAAGGAATATCCTTTGATCAAAAAAAGTTAGCCAAGCCTATGGGGACCTTCCCCATAGGCTAACGGTAGCTTTTAGATGGCGAACTAGGGGGTCGAAGTTTTTTTTAAAGAGACAGTACTTCGACTATTGAATAGTCGAACGATTTCTACTTCGAATCCTTCGATTCGAAGTCGTAGTCGAAGTAGCCCATTCTATGGTCGAAGTAGCCCAAAAAAAAACTTCGAAATTCGAAGTTTTTTACCTTCGAATCCTTCACTCGAAGTTAGTGAATCGGCCCCCTAATGTCTTAGTATGCACTAGCTGTCAGAATCTCTTTATATCTTATGTTACCAGTGGTTAGATTTTGTTGGTCCACCATATTGTCTGAACTATAGCAATTATCAATTGAATGCATTTTCTATAATATAGATAGAAGTCCATGCAGTAGAAATAATCCATCTTTTATTGTGTATATATAGTATTTGCTAGTTGGAGAGTCATGTAGTGACCTTGGAGAAGAAAATACCCATGAGAACAGTTATTGACACTGTAATACTGTGTTGCTGATCATTTAACACTACGTTCAACATCAACCACTGAAGCTGTCGACCTGAAATTTATATTAGAAAATTAACTCTGCTGTTCCATAACTTTCTCTAAAAAGGGTTAAGTGCTTTTTTATACATTATACATACAGTATCTGTGAATGTGGTAAGAGAAACACCATTGTCTTTATGTATGGCTTACTTTTTCCAATTCTGTTATAAATTTGAGATGTGCTGTAGCTGTGCTAAACATGGTACAATAGGCTGCCTGAGTTATCACACAGAAAAGAGACCCGCACTAAAAGCAAAGGGTCAGATTTACTAAAGGGCGAAGTGGTCGTCGTTATGAAAATTTGCCAGAAATCCCATCCGTAGGGAGATTGCCAATTTACTAACAGGCGTAGAGGACAATTTGCTAGCAAAAGAGACCATCGCTACCGTAGTTTTGCGCCCTATCGCCAGGCAAGTTTTCGCTCAGATGAACAATTGTTACTCTGCAATTCACTAAAGTACGAACTTTACAGAACGTTATCTTCAGTTTCCTTTGCCACCTTAAACCTGACAAACTGATAAAATGAATCTAAATCCTCCTCAGTCTTATGTCAGTGACATCATATCCTGTAGACGGAAAGTCATAAAAGTTCTGAAAAACTAAGAAAAGTTCTAAAAAATTACCTTCAAAAGTTCTAACTATTAAAATTTTTTCTGTTAACATTTTTTTTCTAACCATTTGAAGGGGCATGCCACATTTTTTTTAGATTGGGCTCATGTCTAGGGCATTGGAGGATCTTTTCTGTCTTTATTTTCCTTCCTTGGACATTTGTAATAATAAGTGGCCACTTCAAGCATTTGCACCAACTTCACTAATAAACACATATATTCATGACCTATATGTACCCACCCTATTCAAATTGACCTAAGACTTAGGGGCAAATTTACCTAGGGTCGGATATCGAGGGTTAATTAACCCTCGATATTCGACTGCCGAATTAAAATCCTTCGACTTCTAATTCGTTAGATCGAACGATTCGAAGGATTTTAATCCATCGATCGAAGGATTATCCTTCGATTAGAAAAACCTTGTAAAGCCTATGGGGACCTTCCCCATAGGCTAACTTTGGCCTCGGTAAGTTTTAGGTGGCGAACTAGGGGGTCGAAGTTTTTTTTAAAGAGACAGTACTTCGATTATGGAATGGTCGAATAGTCGAACAATTTTTAGTTTGAATCGTTCGATTCGAAGGTCGTAGTCGAAGTAGCCAATTCGATGGTCGAAGCTGCCAAAAAAAACATTCGAAATTCAAACTATTTTTCCTCTATTTTCCTCTATTCCTTCACTCGAGCTTAGTGAATGGGCCCCTAAGGGTACTAACTGAGTTTCACTAGGCAGAAATAAATTTTAGCAAAAGTGTGCTATGAAATGCTCGCACTGGCGATTTAACGCTTGCAAAACTACGCCAGTGTTTGACTAGAGACGCAACTTTGTATTTAGGGAATTAGTGTAGCGGTAATGAATTTACTCACTATTGTATCTCCTGTGAATCCCCAGTGCTTTGGAACCAATGCGTGTGTGGTTGGGTGGCATGTCGCCCCCCTAAAATTCTGCCACCCTATGCCTGGGCCTTTGTGGCCTTTCCACAAATCCGGGCCTGGGTGGAGCCCTCACTGACGAAATTATACCTTTTGTGAATTTTCCCCAAAGACTTTGTAAACTGTTTTTTTTGTGGTGCAGCCTTATATTAAAGGAAAACATTATTTTCTTCAAACCACTTACTGTAGACCAAACTCCCTCCCACATTGTTACTGTATTCATCAATAAATTAACTCACAAAAAATCTGGTGCAGGAAAAGACTTGATAAAATTGTAAAAATATACGAATCATACAATTTTTGGGATTTGATGCCTGAAAATGCAGATTTTTATGCATTATTTCAAATTAATCAGTTATTTTACAAAACCCAGCTCAGATCATGGTATTTTCCAATTGTAAATGGAACATCTGCCATTAACTTCTACATGGCATTGCCAGGTTTGAGATTGAGTACTTTTAGCAGCCTTGAGGTTTAAAAATTTGTTGTTGTTTTTTTACGAAAAAATGGTTTTCCCCTTTAAAACTCAGACCAGAAAAAATTGTACTTTAATAACCCCCTCATCTGCTACTTGATGACCATGATGATCAGCCTGTTTATGACTTGTGCAATGATGTTTATCTGTGTGCAAAGTTTAAAAAAAGACTAATTCATATTTATTTGTAGCTGCACAAAAGTATGGAAAAAGTTATTTTTTGTTTCATGTAATGCTGCTATGAAAGTTATTAAAACTACCATTAAAATAAATGCTAAACATTGGCCTTTTTTGCCAAACTGCCAGATAACAGACTATTATCTTTCATTTTTCCTTATTTTAACATGTACTGTGACATGACTTTCCTTTTTAGAATCTTCATTTTTACAAACTATTAAATCTGCTTTAAAATATAAGTATATTAACTCTTGGTTACATTTCTCAGAATGTGAAAGAGATGTGAATTAACATAGATACAGCTCAAATTGAGGAAAAGCAAAAGGGGCAAATTCACCAGCGTGACGTCATTTCGTTACTTCACCTATTTACTAACGGGCATTGACATAAATTCGCTAGCGAAGTGGACCTACTCTAGCAGTACTTCGCACCCTGAGGCCAGACGAAGTTGCGCTATGGCGAAGGGACAACGTAACTACGCTAATTCACTAACTTGCGCATTTTACTGAACGTTACCTCTTGCGCCAGACTTGCTTTCGCCACCTCAGACCAGGCGAAGTGCAATAGAGTAGATAGGGATTGCTTCAAAAAAAGTTGACATTTTTCTAAGTCCCAAAAAACGCTGGCAAAATTTTTTTGGGGGCACCCTCCTTCCCCCCTACATTTCTAACATATGGCACCTAAACTATACAGTGGACACATGAATAGGGCAAAATAACAACTCTATTTTATTTTATGAAGGTTTCCCAGCCTTGTGTAGTGTAATGTATTTGCTGCTACATATACGTCCATTCAACTTTAACTTGGCACCTTATGCAAATTAGGCATCTCTAGCGTAACTTCACTTTGCTTGACGAATTAATGCTAGCACAACTTCGCTACCTTTCACCTCCCTGAGCGCAACTTCGGATTTTAGTTAATTAGCGGTGCCATGGCGAAACTACGCCTGGTGAAGTGTGGCAAAGTGCGGCGAAGGCTGCACTAGCGAAACTCCGCAGGTTAGTGAATTTGCCCATAGAATCTACAAACATGGCAATGTAGCAAAATAAAAAGTATTCACCTAATGTCAGCCTAACTGGCTTTCAGGATAAACTTCCTATCTACTTCTGAACATCTACCTATATAATGGCAAATAAACACTAACACCAGTAGCTCTCTAATTACCTCTTAAGGTTTGCTCCTCCATCCACTGTTTTTAATGTCCCTAGGGAACAGAACCACGATCCAAGATGCTTAGTCTACAATTTCTGTGTTTTTATTTAAGTCAGGTGATTGACTGAGCAGCTTTATTTTCTTTCTCTGAAACCAGTTGAGAGTTTTCTTGGTTGTGTGTTTGGGATCATTGTCTTGCTGAAATGTCCACTCTTGTTTTATTTTCAGCATGAGATGGCAGCAGGTTCTCATCAAGAATGTCCCGGGACATTTCTTCATTGATCCTTTCTTCAATTAAATGAAGTCTGCCAGTTCCATATGCTAAAAACAACCCCGCACCATGATGTTCCCACCTCCAAACTTCCATTGTTGATATGATGTTTTTGGGGTGATGTGCAGTGCCATTCTCCTCCAAACATGGTGTGTGCAATGACATCCAATTCTGGTCTCAAGTCTCAACCCAACTATATTCTTCCATAATTTCTTTGGCTTGTCCAAATGTTGTGCAGCAAACTGTAAATGAGCTACAACTTGCTTTTTCTTCAGCAGTGGAGTCTTGTGTGGTGAGTGTGCATAAAGGCCACGTTTACATTACTTTGAAAACAACTGTACCTGCTTAATCAAGCTCTCTGCAAGTGATCCATGGCTCTTGGACAACTCTTATGATTATTCTTTTGACTCCTCTGTCAAAAATCTTGTGAGGAGTACCTGGGCACGACCGGTATAGGGAGAATTATGTTCTTTCCACTTTTGAATTATGGCCGTAATGGTGGTCACTGGAACTTTCAGAAGCTTAGAAATATGTCATCATTATGTTTTTCAACAATAAGGTTGCAAAGGTCTTGAGAGAGCTCTTTGCTTTTACCCATCATGAGATGCTTCTTGTTACCTGGATAATGAGAAACCTTTTTATAGGCCATCAATTAGGACTAAACCAGTTGTTATTAATTTGTACTGATAGAGTACAGCAGTTTCTTGGCTTTTTATGCCTTTTTGCACCTCCTTTTCTTCATTTGTTCAATACTTATTTCCTGTGTCATTCCACTTTATTACACATAACTTAATTTATGGAATAATTTGGTTTGAGTTCTTTGTATGTGTGGATTACTTAGGTTGTCACCAACATCTGGTGTAAATTTCATGTCAATAGCCCCATAAGAAATATTAACGACATATTCAATACTTATTTTCACTGCTGTAATATTCCTATAACATTTCTTAACAGTCTTAGATTCAATTGTGTGGGAAAACATGGGTGTAATTAAACTTACTGTATTTATAGGGAAATCACACCATTAAACATTGGGGGGTCTCTATAAATATGTCACAAAAACAGCTCATGAGTAGAATCCTTTTCATGAAACATATATTATTTAAGAGTAGTTGACTTTGAAACAATGCTGCTTTGAGTACATTTAAGTTCATCCATCTGACTAATAGGAGGCACTGTATTTGCTCACAACCCAAAAGTATGTTCATATCAGCTAATGAATGGTCAGAGTTGAGTTGGGTCTTTTACTTTTACTCTTCTTGCTGTTACAGTTTATTTCTGTCAGGTTATCAGTGAGTGAGCAAACAGAACATCACAAAATAGTTACTCAAGGTAGCAGAATTAAAATCAGATTAAAATCCTTTTACTGCATTCTACTTTGCGCCTCACGACAACATTCGCAAGGGATCCTTTGTGCCTGTTTGAAAACCTTTCAATGAATAGTACACTAGAGAAGGCTCTTATTGCTGGAAGTTCTAGTTATTATTGTGTGTCACAATTCATGTTTTACCATTGGTGACTTACACTAATACCAATGCTAAGATATTTTTAGGAGATTTGTTGCTTGTGAAAAGTGCAGAATTCTTCACTCTTTGATAAATATACCCCCCAGTGTCTGCGATGATTTCCGTACCGATATCCGATGATTTCCGGGATTTGG
Source organism: Xenopus laevis (assembly GCF_017654675.1). Taxonomy (NCBI): domain Eukaryota; kingdom Metazoa; phylum Chordata; class Amphibia; order Anura; family Pipidae; genus Xenopus; species Xenopus laevis. Next base: position 158,282,084 of record NC_054372.1, on the reverse strand, counting down.
AGCAAAAAACTTCCGTACAAATCTGAGGTTTTTTTCTATTTTTTTCCGGCTTTTTTCAACATAAATAAGGTCCATCCGGGAATTCGGAGTTGCTAGGAGTTGGATATTAGAAATACTGAGATAAATTTAGACCTTGATAAATAACCCCCCTAATAGTGTCACTTGAAGAACAATGGTATAAAAGTTATATTCATTGGGATTGTTTGTCACTTGCATGTATAGGCATTTCCACATTTAAGCAATGTTGTCATGTATTTGACTGGCCATGCTTTACTGGTAGTATAATATTTTTGTCAAAATGTATTCCTACACTATGGGTATTTTTTACAGTTGTTTTTTACTTATACTATGCTCTTGCTGAAGAGCTTATTATAAATATTGTGTGGAGGTTTACTCTTTGAATATGGGGGCATAATTGTCTTTTTTTGGCGGGGGTCTATTTAGCCAAACAGGGAGATTAAAAGGAGGATATTATAAGAATATAGTAGTCATATATTTTTCTGGATACAATTCAAGGTCATGGATTGTGCCTGACACACATGTTTTGTGAACACAGTAATTCTTCAGAACTACTAGTGAATACAATTAATCTGCCATTTGAACGGTAATTCTGAAAGTGACCTAAAGCTTCTGATGCACTTAGAATGAAGTATTTAAAAGGGAGTTAGCTAAACCTTTTGCATAAGTAGCACAATTTTGTGAATTTTACTGGAATGTTAGCACTTAATACAATTGACATTAATGCTGCAGTATATATTTATGGTCACTTTACTGTGATAAAAAAATGTCTGCAATCTGTGAAGTATCAGATTTCTATAATTGGAAATGCATTGGAAAAATTGTGCATTGAGTTAAAGCAATGGGGCAAAATGTTAAAAGTATAATACATAATATACATTTTTTTCAACCACATTTTAAGTATACATACTGCAAATACTATAAATAATGAACCATTCGTTTTAGCCAATAAACATCAATTTATTTTTAATCTAAGGAGTTCTAAACTAGATCAAATACATGAGAGAAATTACAGGGAAAGTAGCAGGGCTGGAGCAAGGGGTAGAACAAGGGGAAGGCACAGCTTGAGGCTAGGGTGCAGTAGCTGGGGAACACAGTTAGAGATGTGGGAGAAGGAACAGCAGCAGCGGAGGCAACAGCAACAGAGGAGGAGTCGGCAGGGAGAGGGTTGTGGATGGACTGCAGTGGTGCTGGGCCAAGTGGTATTGCCTTTGGGTGCTAAAACTACTTGCCCACTCTCTGGGGAGTAAGAACAATATGTGGATGGAGCACATATTTTTCAGAAATTCGGAAATTAAAATATAAAACTTGCAAATTCTGTTTTTTCTTTAGTAAAAAAAAAACTAAAGCAGGTTAATAAAGTAGTAGAAATGATAGGAAGAAGCAAGAAAATATTAATGGACACAAGTTTCACCTCTTCGCCTACATATATAAATGACATCTGTTACTTTATTAACAATATTGTTCATTCAATCACAGTCAAAACTGTGCGGTTCTCTGTGATATATGTCATTTTTGATATTCACTCATCTCTATGGGGCCCATTTACTGACAATTGCTATTTAATCACGAAACGCAAAAAACATGTGGTTTTCCTATTTTTTTTAAAAAGCTCTAAAATTTGAAATGTATTAAATGAAAAAACCATGAAAACCATTAATACCAAACTTTTCCAAGTAAATGTTGCCAAGGTGCTATTGAAGACTTCAGTGGGAGTTGCGCTGATGTTATTGGACTGTTTTAAAGGAGAGCTGCCTTTATACATTACATATTTGGCTAACTAACTATATTAGAAACATATTTTTTATTTTGCACAGCCTATTTACCCAGTTTTTATTTTTACCCTGTTTAAAAAAATTTAGAATTCCAGCCTCACTGAAAATAAATGGGACAATAAGGGGGTTATTTTCCAAAACTTCAAATGAAAAAATCACGAAAAATTTGATTTTTTTTTTGATTTTTTTTTTATAAAATCAGACGTTTTAAAAAATCACGATTTTTCGGAATTTATTAAACCCCAGGAATGGGAAAAGTCAGAATCTGAAAATCCGGCATATAAGTCAATGGAAGAAGTCCCAATGATTTTTTGATGTTTTTGGCAATGCCCCGAAGTATTTATACTATATATATATATATATATATATATATATATATATATATATATATATATATATATATATATATATATATATATATATATATATATATATATATATATATATATGTATATATGAAACAGAAATAACATACAAAGCTTTATAACTGAATTTAAACATATTTTTCTGCTGACAGAAATCAAATCCATAGATATCAGTATGACTTACAATATCAAAAGATGAAAACTTGACAGTTAGTTTAAATGGTTTTTAAATAAAATATGCAATATTTGACAAAGGGAAAGATATTTACAGAGATTCTTTACACAGTGGCACGGAATTTCGAAGCATTTTGAACTCTTTACTAACAAATCTGTCTATTCACTTGGAATATTTTTGTCAAATCGATTATATGTAAACCTGCAGTTATCTTTGGGTTATTACTGTCTAGGCTACGCTAGATATAAGGCTTTGTGCTTTCTGAAGTGGTGGATTATTGCAATTAATGGAGAAATATTGACAACAAAAATTATACATTTTTTTGCTGTCAAAAATGCTTCATGAATATATTTGGCAAAAAGCAATATAAAATATCATAAATAGGCGATTGCGGACAACGGCTGACAGATTTATAAAATATTTACGGTAAACAGAGGATTTTGTATTTATGAATATATATAATACTGTAAACAAACATTTCATAAGCCAGGAGGAAAATTCTAGGGCTGGCTTCTATATTTTGAGACAAACTGGCTTCTACTTCTTTGACATATGAATTAGAATACAGGTATGGGATCCGTTACCCGGAAACCCGTTATCCAGAAAGTTCTGAATTACGGTATGGCTGTCTTCCATAGACTCTATTATAATCAAATAATCCACATTTTTAAAAATGATTTCCTTTTTCTCTATAATAGTAAAACAGTAGCTTGTACTTGATCCAAACTAAGATATAACTCATGCTTATTGGAATCAAAACCAGCCTATTGGGTTTATTTAATGTTTACATGATTTTCTAGTAGTCTTAAGGTGTAAAGATCCAAATTAAGGAAAGACCCATTATCTGGAAAGCCCCAGGTCCCGAGCATTCTGGATAATAGGTCCCATACCTGTAGAAGGATTGTTTTTAAATGCACCTTGATTTTGCTTTTTCGTAATAGAAGTTTGGTTCCATCACAGAAAACAGTTTTTACTAATAGTTAAACCCTCTTTAACTTGCAATTCATTCATAATGCAATGCTTGTACAATTTTGAGGTATTGACAACTGAGTTGGGTTTTATCATTGAACAAATCGGCTTTTGACTGCCAAGAGCAGTTTTACACATTCTGATAAACTGGAACATTGATCTAAGAAATGTGTCCATCATTGAATATTGCCGTAAATAGTAATTAGCAACTGTGAAAAAAATTTCAACTTAGAATTTCTAATTTCCAAGTTTCAATTTTAATAAACCAGTCCCTGTCTTCACGAACTGAACATGTTTCCTATCATATTTAAACTGATGCATTTATAGTATGATTGCTTAAAACTGTTTTCTAATATAATGAATATTCTGCAAGGTTCATTGTTATTGCAATTATATATAGTAAGAATGAGCCTCGCAGGAGAAAGCATTTCTGGAAATATGAAAGACCCAGGGTAATGTAATGAACTCCATTAAATGTGATTTGATTGTGTCTTGTTATAGTGATTGAACATTATGTGGCAATTGTGCAAATGAAAAACAAAGACAAAGTGCCAAACTAAAATGTGATTGCAATTTTATATCCATATGGAACATTGGGATTTATTATACTGTATCTGACATTGCAGATATCCTTGCATCAGGCACACAATTTTACCCTGATTTAAAAAAGAAAAAGAACCCCTCTTCCACCAGCTAAAAATCCCACAGTGTTAATCCAAAATGACACAGCATAAAGTACTACCCTTAGTTTAAATGATTACACTCCAAGTTTTTACCTTATTACTGGAGTTTGCCCGATTTTATATTAAAGTGCTAGTGCAATTAATAAATAAATAGATAAATAACCAAGTGAGACAAGATTGATGGTACCTTAAAAAACTATAAACAGTAAAGTGCTGATATAATAGTTTAATAACCAATAGATTAAAATGTTAACTCAATTGTTGATTTTAAAGTGCAGTGCTATTAATTAAATAATTCATGAATTTCCAAGGAATTAATTAATTTCTTTATACTAAAAATCTGTTATTAAAGTGCAGTGCTAACCATTAAATACCCATATATTGGTAATTCATTGAATAATAAGCAGCATTGTGACCAAATTAATATTTGAGGATAAATTCATTCAAATGGACTCAAAATCTAAATAGTAGGAAATGGGAAAAAAGAGGAGGTGGTGTTGTCTCCAAAACTTCTACCTGTATTGTTACTAACCTGGAACACCACAAAGAGGGAGAAAGGCAGGGTAACCAAGACTGTGGTCTCAATTGTAACTTGGCCAAACTTTAACTTGTAGTAGAGCTATCTTAGTCTCAAAAACCAAAAATCATTGGTCCCTTGTGAATCCCAGTGCGGGACCGCATTAGAAGAGAGAAGAGGAAGATTGAACAAAATACCACTTCGAACTAGAGCCCACCCTGCCCGACCAATTCCATTTTTCGATCAAAGGCTTTTAAGCTAAAATATGTTTAAAAAAACAGTTTCCACAGCAGTTCCGCCAACGCACGTTTCGCTAAATGGCTTTCTCCCTCTAATTTTACCTTCTGCTTCCTCTATAGTTACGCCACTGTATTCAAACATGTGGATATTTACTCAGTACATCTTTAATCATTTAGAAAATTGCACTTTATGTACACTGTACAGGTATGTGGTTTAGCTGGATTTCTGTGAGGTGACTTTATGGGGCTGATTTATCAATGTTCAAATTGTGAAAAAAAAAAAGAACTGATGCAGTGAAATCACATTCTACCCTACATTGTGAAAAATTTCAAATTGATCTCAAAAACACGTAGGGGCCGATTCACTAAATTCGAGTGAAGGGTTCGAAGTAAAAAAACTTCGAATTTCGAAGTATTTTTTGGGCTACTTCGACCATCGAATGGGCTACTTCGACCTTCGACTACGACTACGACTTCGAATCGAAGGATTTGAAGTAAAAATCGTTCGACTATTCGACCATTCGATAGTCGAAGTACTGTCTCTTTAAAAAAAACTTCAACCCCCTAGTTCGCCATCTAAAAGCTACCGAAGTCAATGTTAGCCTATGGGGAAAGTCCCCATAGGCTTACCTAACTTTTTTTGATCGAAGGATATTCCTTAGATCGTTGGATTTAAATCCTTCGAATCGTTCGATTCGAAGGATTTAATCGTTCAATCGAAGGAATAATCCTTCGATCGTACGATCGCAGTATTTGCGCTAAATCCTTCGACTTCGATATTCGAAGTCGAAGGATTTCAATTCCTAGTCGAATATCGAGGGTTAATTAACCCTCGATATTCGACCCTTAGTGAATCAGCCCCGTAAAATCACAACTTTTTGGTGCTTAATAAATCATGAATATTTGAGTTTCTGAAACTCAAATTACAATTTGCAATTTTTCCTGCAAAAAAAATCACATTCTAATTTTGACACAAAAAATGTGACTTTGAACGTTTATGTACTTCCTTTTTGCAGTTATTTAGCTACACCGTTATCCACTTTTTTTTTTTAATTTTTAAAAACAGGTATGGAATCCGTTTACCTGGATCTAGTGATGGGCAAATAAATTTGCGTAGCGCAAATTCACGAATCTTGAAATTTGCCAGCTTTAAAAATTTTTGGATGCGCGTCCAAAGGTGACTTTTCAGATGCGTGTCCAAAATTGACGCGGCTGTCAATTTTCGACTGTCACTAATTTTTCACGAAGCAAAATGGGAGAAATTTGTTCATCAATACTTGAAATCCATTATCCAGAAAGTTCCAAATTACAGAAAGGCCATCTCCCATAGACTCCATCTCATCCAAATAATCCAAATTTATAGAGATGATTTCCTTTTTCTCTGTAATAATAAAACAGTACCCTGTCCTTGATCCAAACTTAGATATGATTAATCTTTATTGGAAGAAGAACCAGCTGAATTGGGTTTATTTAATGTTTACATGATTTTCTAGTAGACTTAAGGCACGAAGATCCAAATTATAGAAAGATCTATTATCCAGAAAGCCCCAGGTCCCGAGCATTCTCCATAATAGGTCCCATACCTGTACAAATGTTATGGAGTGTGGATCACAGAATTATGAGTACTGGTTTACTTTTCTGTCACTTCCTTTCTTGTACTTTAATAAATACGTTGATTTTAATTATACTCTAATAAAATGTAATTTTTCTATTTTAGCTGATTAATGCATGTTAAAGAGATTCACTAATTCTGGTATGTACAAACATGGGAAATGTTTAAGTTCTTTAAAAAATTAAAATATGTATATTCCTTACTTTAACTGGTAGGCATGGGTTACAGATGGAGCACATTTGCATAACAACAATAATGTTTAATTATATTACAGGAACCTTCTGTTTGTTATAACTGAATTATTATTACTAGAATTAACATTGTGGAGTGCTCCATATTTGAAACAGGAAAAATAAATATTTTGTTCAATACCTTTATCAGAATACTCTTGTTAATAAAAAGCAATTGCCTTTATTTTCCCTTTGTATGCAGCTTTATTGTCAGACTCCTTCAATGAAAGAGGACAATTGTTTTGAGATCTGATGAAGTTTAAAGTATACTCCGTACTGCTAATTCATTTTTAAAACATATTAGTCACCTGATCTCAAGGCAGGCTGCAAGTTTTGATTTGTGGTATGAAGTAAAATATATCAGTACTGAAAACAAAGCTGCCTAGAGAAATATATCTTTGCTTTATAAAAAGGAAAACAAACTTGAATGACTATGAGAGCATCTAAAAAGATATTTACAGTCCAATGTATATTTCATATTCCGTTGTCTCCACGACTATATCATTTGCCGTTTAAAGGCCTATTGATCTACAGTTTTTGAGGCTGGATGCATTCTGTTTATAATGCCGGGAAGGACACGGGGTTGATAGGATATATGAGGATTTGTTTTTCTCTTTAAACAAGTTTAACATTTTTACCTGCTAGGTTTTGTTGTGTGGTTTTACAAAAGGTCTTTATTTTTGTTGATTTTTATGTGGTTACTGCTGGTTACCACCTATATTCATTAAGGATTGTGTTTTGTTCTTATATACCAGCCATACTCTTTACTCAAGTAATAATGAAATGTAATCCATAACAAGTAATTATGAAATCGAATCCATAGATTCTGGCTACAGAAGGTCAAGGTTTCCTTAAATAGTTAAGTTTAAAAAAAAAACTAAGCACTTCTCAAGGTATAATTTAATATTTCAGAAAAAGTAAAAATATCTAGCGATAAAATTGATGAAATGTTAAGGAATATAAAAGGATTAAATACACAACAATTACAGCCTCGATATATTTAATGGAATTCTGTCCAGCTACCACAGGCCTTAGAAGACAATGGATGAAATTATTTACAGCATTTATACAGTAAAAGGTTAAAATCCTTAGTGCACACTGTTTGGGATAATTGGACAGCACAGCATATTGTGTCGATATCATATGAAGGCAAATTAACTCTTGAGTAGATTTGCCATGAGCAGGATATATTTTCATGTCAATTGTGCTTCAGGCAAATGTGAATATCTCTTGAACTGTCACAGTATCTAGAATTCTTTAAAATAGGAATAACAATGATCTGCAGAGTGTGTAGAAGCAGGTTGTGTAGGTAAATGTGCTGCTTTTATACTGTAAATGTGAATGTTTTAAATGAACTGATTTTTAACATGTACAACCTCTACTAAGAATTACAACAATGACTACTGCTTTTAAGTCATTCCCTTGCTTTTGTTTCAATTGATATGCTATATTTCCATCAATGGGGCAAATTTAGTAAAGGGGGAATTTTCGCCAGCAAAGGCTCCACCACACCTTGCGCCACCTTGCCTGGAGTAATTTCATTACCACTATGCCAATTCACTAAAACGTGAAGTTGCATCTCTGTAGCCGAACACTGGTGAAGTTTCTGTAGCATTCATTTGTCAGTGCAAGCATTTCATAGCGAACTTTCGCTAAAATTAATTTCTGCCTAGCGAAATTTCCTTAGTACACTCAGGGGCCGATTCACAAAGGGTCGAATATCGAGGGTTAATTAACCCTCGCTATTCGACTGGGAATTAAAATCCTTTGACTTTGAATATCGAAGTCGAAGGATTTTAGCGCAAATAGTGCGATCGAACGATCAAAGGATTATTCCTTCGATCGAGCGATAAAATCCTTCCAATCGAACGTTTCGAAGGATTTTGGTCCAACGATGTCCTTCGATCAAAAAAACTTATGAAAGCCTATGGGGACCTTCCCCATAGGCTAACATTGAGTTCGGTAGCTTTTAGATGTGAACTAGGGGGTCGAAGTTTTTTATTAAAGAGACAGTACTTCGACTATCGAATGGTCGAATAGTCGAACGATTTTTAGTTTGAATCCTTCGATTCGAAGTCGTAGTCGAAGGTCGAAGTAGCCCATTCGATGGTCGAAGTAGCCCAAAAAACACTTCAAAATTCGAAGTTTTTTTTACTTCGAATCCTTCACTCGAAGTTAGTGAATCGTAGTGGCCAATTATAAATGTCCAAGGAAGCAAAATAAAGACAAAATAAATCCTAGACATGAGCCCACCCTAAAAAAAATGTGGCATGCCCCTCAAATGGTTAAAAACATGTTAACACAAAAATCTTTAATAGTTAGAAATGTTGAAAACTATCCTACTTTAAAATAGGAAAAAAACACCAGTGTTTTTTTAGAACTTTTATGACTTTTCTGCATACAGGATGTGATGTCACTGACATAAGATTGAGGAGTCTGCAGCTACATCATATCAATTCGCCAGGTCTAAGCTGCTGAATGAAACTCTGGTGAAAGAGGTAATGTTCTATAAAATTAACACTTTAGTGAATTTACGGAGTAATGATCTTTCGTCTGAGCGAAAATTCGCCCCGGAAATAGGTTGCAAAACTTCACTAGCTAATTGTCCTCTACGCCTTTTAGTAAATTGTTGATGTCCCTGATGGGATTTCTGGTGAATTTTTGCTAGCCAAGGCCACTTTGCCCTTTAGTAAATCTGCCCCAATTCTTGTTCTCCTTACAGGAAAGGTTCATGTTTACAGACATGGCAACACCCCCCCCCCATTTGTTGGAAATCTCCTGGGTTTAAGCCCATCTCTGCAGTAACAAATCCATCTTCTGAATTCACAATGGGAGTGTTCTGATATTGTCCAAAGTAGTGGAGCAGGGAGGAACAATGGAGGGGCAAAATTAGTGCAGGGCACGGAAGGAACAGTGTCAGAGGCTTGATAAATAATATTATTATTATTTATATTCTTATTTTTGATTGTTTATTTTGGTTTTCAGGCTCTCTATTTTTTCCTCTTTATTTCCAAACTGTCCCCTGTTTGTTAGGGTAATTTCTAACCTAGGCATCTGCAGGAAGAAAAATTAAGTAATACAGGAACCATAAACCCTTAAGGCAACCTGTTTAAAGGACAAAGAAAGTCACACAAAGTCAAACAAAGAGACACTTTTGTGTTGTGACTTACAGCGCTGCATTGATCCTGTGTCCCTGGTGCCACAACTCTTCCATGCTTCTGTGACGCACTCCTTTCGCTATTTGCATGTGGATAATTGCTGACCCAGTAATCCTGTCCCCCAGCAAATAGAAATCAAAGAATCATATCTCTATGCTGATGTTTGATTCTCTCTACAGAGAGCTGCGGGCAGCATAGGAGTGAAATCGGCTTGGGGCAAAGTCCCCCAGCCACAATGTCTTCTCTCCCCCCTCGTGCGTACCTTTATCCGTCGCTTTAGGGATGCGACCGGGTTCAGGGAGGGAGGTGAGGAAAAGAAGTCCAGGGAGTGGGTATGGGCTGGCTGGGCCCAAAAGAGCCGGGTCCAGTAGGTGTTTTCCACATGCCCCGTCGGACCAGTCCAACCCTGCATTCACATTAGCAATTTGAGGGACAAAGGAAGAAGCGGTTAATGTAGTAAGATGACAGCTGCATTTACAGATATGGCTGCAACTTGGGAACTGATTTGGAAACTAATTTATACATCATAATGGCAAGATCAAAACCTAGGGATCATATAGAACTACCTGAGAACTACTATAGGGGAAATGATTAATTGTTACATCTTATTCTCCTTCTACTGAAAGTGATTTAAACCATGACTGTATTGTTAGATCCATCTATGGCAGTTTGACTGATACTTCTAATATACTGTAGATTTTTAGTTTTTAGTTGTATCTTGGTGTGTATGTTTAGGTGATAATGTTCCCAGTGGTACTTTATAAATCACATTATGGAAAATGAACTTAGTACTTAGAGAGGCTTTGGTATGATTCATGTGTTAAGTACTTGTAAAATAAATAGTTCCTAGAGCAATGGTTCTCAAACTGTGGGGCTCCCAGGTCAAGACAGATATAAGTAGAATAACTATGTGCTCTTCTAAATACTCCTGAAAGCCCATCTTAAATGTCAAAAAGGGTATGCTTTTCATTTCTTTACTTTGCTACATTTTCTTGTAAGGCACAGTTTCTGTTCCAGCAATGTTTTCATATGCTTATTAAACCTAAGGGGTGCTCTGGCCAAATGTTGACCCTCAATAGGGGGCTTACACTAAATAAGTATGATAACCACTGCCTTAGAGTCATTCAAGAATATATGAAGCCAAGTCTTGAAACTACATACCTAAATAAATTATTTATGTAGAGGAAAGGTTTGTCAACTTTAAGCACATTTTAAAATATGTGATATGCACAATTCATATTTGTTTAATATCGGTGTAATGAACAATATTGCATTGCGAAATATAGATTTGTGTTCTCTTTTTTGTGTTTTTTTCTTTTTACTAAATATTTTAATTATATTTCCCAATTGAGGGTACGGGCAAAAGGCTGTAATTATATTCTGTCTACAATAGAAAAGTAGATTAGAATGTATATTCAATATTATAATATGAGAAATATTGGGCTTATTAGTGGTTTTGTTATTTTCTAGGTATTATTATACATTATGTTTGCTTCTCTGAGGTTTGCATCATTGGTTCCTTTACATTTCTGGTATTTTTTCATCTTAAAATGGTTTTCATAATTCTTTCTCTACATGTACAATATAGAAACAACTTAGGAAGCATTTGTATTAAACACATCAAAGGCATGCTGTAAGCATACCATTAGGAAGAAATGACATGAAGCTAATTGAGACATAATATATTTAATCCAAGAATCTGAGAAGAATGGGTTACAAGTAAGGTTTTATAGCATGGACTGGTACAAAGAGGATTACGTTTTAGCATAATAGTTGAAATTTTCAATTAACAAGTAATCTTTTGTAGATTAACATGCAATAATCATAAAATCATAATGGTATGAAGAATTCACATATGCACATGTACTTATTTTGCCTAAAGATAACAAAGAATTAGAGATTTTAACCATCAGTGAATTAGGGGCAGAGACATGAAAATTACATTTCTGCGTTTCTAGGGTCAAATATGCATCCAGAACTGCTAGCTTAATATGATATATACATCCATAAAATTCAAACTAGAAGACAGTGTAGGTCCTATTAGAGCTTATGAATGGAGGATATTGGAATGGAGAGCAACCAAAGATAAGGATCAGAGAGGGTAGAATGAGGCAGGTTAAAACTTGCTAACATACATTAATAGTATTCAATCACAAGAAAACATGTTTTATTCAAAACACATCAGTAAATAGTGCAGATCCAAGAGAATTCTGCTCTGAAATCCATTTTTAAAAGAGCAAACAGATTTTCATTTGAAAGGGGGCTTGACATGTTGTTAAGTTCCCAGCTGCTCTCAGTCATGTGACTTGTGCTTTGATAAACTTCAGTCGCTCTTTACTGCTGTACTGAGTGATATCATCCCCTCCCTTTCCCCCTAGCAGCCTATCAACAGAACAATGGGAAGGTAATAGGATAACAGCCCCTGATAGCTGTATTGCTAGGTGTAGATATGAGATTTCAGTGGTAAAATTCCAAGTTCCACTGTGACTCCTCCAGTTAGATTGAGTAGGGAAAACTGAAAGCGTTTCTATTTTGAAGTGCTAGCTCTTTCTAACAGCACAGGATCTTTCTAACAGCACAATGGCCAGAGATGGCTGCCTACATACTAATATTACATCTTAAAATAAAATTGTTGGATTAGGAATAAGAATTGATATGGTTGAGTGAATTATTTGTAATGTAAACAGTGTAATTTAGAAATAAAAACAACACCATAAAAATCACAACAGAATTCCTTTAAATAAGTGAGAATGAAAGAGAAGGTATTCATATGTGTCATGCATCATTGTATAATGTTCATTACAGGTTTTGTGCTTTCTACATAGTTTGTCTTTCTATTTATTTTGCAGTATTTGTTTTATGTATGTGTGCTGTATAAAAGTGCTGTGCTAGCAGTTGCAGAAGAACACTCTTTTTGCAATATACTTCTTATATCTTAAAATGGTTCAGCCTAAATGCTCTTCCTCTCTCTATAATATTTATAACTGTGATCATGTCGTAATCAACAATTTGTGTAGCAGTTTATAGACTACATTAGTCTGGAAGTTCCTCAGGCAACATTAAAGAACAAACTGTATTATGCATGTCCTGAGCATCATATTTAATATTTAATGAGAATGAAAAGTGTACCATTGTTTAACAGCTTCAGAAAGAACACTCTTCATTATAGACTCAAAAATCATCTTAGCTTGCTTATACTGTACCATCTTTAAAAGAGTAATTAACCAAATGAAGCATTCCTAAGACAGTAGAAAGATATATTTTATAACTTGAAAAAGTATTCAACTAAAATGTAGAATTTTTCCCCTGCAGGTGGTTGACCAAATTGATACACTAACGTCAGACCTACAGCTGGAAGATGAGATGACAGACAGCTCAAAAACAGACACACTGAACAGTAGTTCAAGTAGCACAACAGCTTCCAGTTTAGATAAGATCAAGGTTTGTGCCAATACACCACTTATAAGTCCCCCTACCTATCCATCTGCTGTTCTTACAGTTCTACGAAAGCCCAACCCACCCCCACCACCACCACGGCTGACACCAGTGAAATTTGAAGATACGCTAAAGGTAGAGCCTTCATCAAACAAGGGGAGGAATAATGGAATTTTACTTCGCAATGGTGGATTTCCTGGAGGGCCAGTCAACATTCCCAATGGGGACCGATGTGCCATTCACAATTTTAAAGTGGAAAAAAATCCAGATACACTCATGACACATAGGACAGAAAAAGAACGGTGTGCACAGTCTTCAACTAGAGAACGCGTACGTTTTAGCGAAAATGTTCTTTACCATGGCTACTGTCCTGACTGTGATGTGCAATCGGATATAAAAAACAGAGATTTACATTTACATGGTGAGCTGGTTCATATAGCAGGAAAACGTCCACATCATTGTTCTACTTCTCCAACATCATCCCATGCTCCCTTTCCTATTGAAAATGGAGGACTAGGAATAAACAGCACTAGTAGCCATCATTTTCAAAAAACAGGAACTCAACCTCCACAGACTGCGCCAAAACCCCAAAAGACTATACTAAGGAAATCAACCACTACGACTGTGTGATATTTTTATTTTTTTACCTTCATTTTTTTATTTATGAGTGTGAAGAAAATTAGACAATGAGCACTTTAAAGCAATAAGTCCAAATGAAACCCGATATCCTTAAAAACTGTCAAAACAATCATTTGGTAAGTTGAATTATTTCAGTGATTTACTTGTCATAATTGTTCTGTCTTCTTAGCAGGGCTGTCATAACACGTAGGGGCACATTTACCTAGGGTCGAATATCGAGGGTTAATTAACCCTCGATATTCGACTGCCGAATTAAAATCCTTCGACTTTGAATATCGGAGTCGAAGGATTTAGCGCAATTCATTCGATCGAACGATTAAATCCTTCGAATCGAACGATTCGAAGGATTTTAATCCATCGATCGAAGGATTATCCTTCGATCAGAAAAACCTTAGAAAGCCTATGGGGACCTTCCCCATAGGCTAACATTGGCCTCAGTAGGTTTTAGGTGGCGAACTAGGGGGTCGAAGAAATTTTTAAAGAGACAGTACTTCGATTATCGAATGGTCGAATATTCGAACGATTTTTAGTTCGAATCGTTCGATTCGAAGGTCGTAGTCGAAGGTCGAAGTAGCCAATTCGATGGTCGAAGTAGCCAAAAAAACCATTTGAAAATCAAACTATTTTTCCTCTATTTTCCTCTATTCCTCCACTCGAGCTTGGTGAATGGGCCCCGTAATGTGATAGAGTTTGATTAAGTGAATGCATAAAAAAAAAATAGTAATAAAAAGGTTTTTTAACACATACATATTTTACATAAATGCACCATTAATGTATAAATTGCTTAAAACTCACTTGTTAGACAAAACGTGCATGGACAAAGAGTGCATGAGTGTATTGATTAAGTCCTTGTGTGACAGGCTAAAGCCAACGATCCAAGAGCCAACATTCAAATCAATCCAATTGGCCCTGCATGTGGGTGTCCAAGTCAGGCCCAGATCTGAGGTTGCCAAATGAGCGGATCTGGCAGAGTATGTTCAGCTTTTCACAAAATATTTTTGATAAACAGTCTGCAATCTTCTGAAACTTATGTAGAGTTAATAAAACACAAGATGTTTCTAATTTAAGGTCCATAAATTATGTCTTTTTCTGTGTTAAATAAATAATATATAAAGTATTTCTTAAAGAGCAAGCACCAAAATAATATAGTATTATTAGCCAATATTAATAATATTAATAATATTAATTGATTTACCCAAAATCCATGGCAGTTGAGAATATTACTATGCATGTTTCAATCTTTTTTGATTTCACGTCTTATTCTTCCTAGCAAGATGAATTTGAAATCTATCTTTGGCATTTTGCTGAACACACAAAAAAGGCACCTTGCTGTGATTGTCAATGTGTCAGTTAAGTTTTGATAGGATGGAGATGTTGAAAGCAAGATACAATCTGGTGTGAATCAGCCACCCTGAGTGTATATGTGTGTATATTAATATGCATAGAAATTTGCATTTAAATTGTATTGCATTCTGCAGATGGATAGATAGTAACAACAGAGTTAGTCAGTTGAAAAAAAATATATAAGTTCATGAAGTTCAAATACATTTTTATTATTTTGTGAAAAGTATGCAGTTGGGAAGTACATTTTCTTCAAATAGAGAGTTAAATTGTCCTTCACTCCATAATGTGGAGTCTTTAAAAATAAAACTAGTATGGGAGGGGGCAGTTATTAAATTCACATTAAGTGCGTAGTACACAACTTTAAAATGTGCTTATGCTTTATTCTGATTTAAAAGTACATCCTCTGAAAAATATCCTCAGGTTTTGCTGAGGATTTATAATGGAGGTGTTTCTCTTTGATGCAGCTTTTATGTTTGGAAACACCTTGACATTTTCACTGTTCAGCTATGAAAACGGTCTGCTTTTCCTGCAAATAACATAATTGCAGTTTTTCTTTTAAAATCTAAACCCAGCTTTAGAAACTCAGCAGCCTGCCATACTCTCCGTCTTTGCTCAGAAGTCAGGTTTTTTTATTTATTATTTGCACTGTTCTAGATTTGTGAAGCCTGCAACAATGGCATTAACTTGGAATGCAAGTCTGTAGTGTAATTAGGGATGCATCAAATCCAGGATTCGGCCTTTTTCAGCAGGATTAGGGGCAGGGAGGGAAAGCGCGTGACTTTTTGTCACAAAACAAGGAAGTAAAAATGTTTTCCCCTTCTCACCCCTAATTTGCATATGCAAATTAAGGTTCGGATTCGGTTCGGTATTCAGCCGAAACTTTCACAAAGGATTCGGTGCATCCGTAAGTGTAATATCTAAAATTTTAAGCTAAAACCAAAGCATTTACATTTAAAACCATCCATTGACTAATACAGGACCTCGAGAGCTTTTAGATGCCGGGGTTTCGGATTCTAAGTTTTTAGACCATCGGACTTTAATAAATCTCAAGTAGTTTCTTTTCTTTTGTTCCGAAAACGACAAATTATTCGACGTTTGGATATTCGGAGCTTGATAAATAACCTCCTAAGCCTCATTTACCACCACAAGGGTGGTGGGCTAAATGGACACAAACTACTGAGCATGTTGATAGTCTTCAGTAGAGGTATTTGCATCTTACACTGAGTGCCAGTCTCCTGTGGTGTAGAGTGCACAAGTGTTGCAATTGGTTTGACGCAGTGTGCTCAATGGCAGTAGCTGCAGTTGTAAAGAAGTTTTAGTTGAAAATGCTGCATTGTCGGAAATTCTGCATGGTGTGTTTGCAAATTGCACTACAATTGCAAACTGCACTGCAGTCATAAATGAGGCTAATGGTATATTTGTCCTTAGTATTTGTAAAATTACTTTGTAGACCTGAATTTTGTTGCTCATGACATTATTATTGTTGTTTTAGAAGCTCAGAGCAAATGAAACTTTGAAAATAAGGAAAATTCTTTAGGGTAGACTTTTTGGACCCAATAGCAAGAAAGCCAAGGATGCAGATGTAGGTACAGTATGTTGCTCTCTTGTGGGTTATACAAGGATGTACAGTTTATTTAGCCCATCTGTGTTCATAAAACTCCACTGTTTTTTTTTATCATGTTTACGCAGACTTATAAGTAAAAACAACTATTTTCTGAAGCACTTATTTTCTTCATAATTCATACACTTTTATAGTGTTCTTGCCACTCTATTCCAGCACACAGTAACAGTGTTAGGCAATTAAAATAACCATGGAAACAATCTATTTGGAGGCATCATTCACTTATAGTTTGTATTCAGAAGAACTATAGAAGTGACTAGTGGCTGAATCATAAGGGTGATCTTTTTCCGTCACAGCTTGCTTCCATTGTAGCAAATTTCTCTTGATTTTTACTTCTCTGTTGGTAAAGCATGTGGTGATACCTGCCAGAACCACAGATTTTCTTTAGTATCTGTTGTTTGTAGTGTACAATTATGTTGTGTTCTTTCTTATATGTGAAGGTGTCAGCGATTTAAATGCCAGAATTTCACAAATCAAACACATACTTTCTGACAGATGTTTCATGAAAAAGATTTAAATACTATTCACTATGGGGAAATTGTAATAACATTTGCAAAGAGAAAAACTTTACGATTAATAATTCACTAGTGAAGGGCGAATTTGTGCCGTATTCCCACGATTCGCCGCCGGCGAATAAATCTGCAAAACCGCCGTGAGAATTCGCCAGTGAAAGTTCACTGGCGTCAAAAAAAATGGACGCAAATTTTTTGCAGTTTCGCAGGAAATTCGCAAATTTTTCAGCAAAGCGAAACGCCCCAAATTCGCCCATCACTATAATTCACCTGTTGCAATGTAATAGTCTTCGTTAGGCTTTTATTGCTTTGCGAATCTTAATTGCGCATAGCAAACCTTAAACTCCTGCTCTGGCGTTTCGTTAAACATTATGCCGCAAAAAAGTTTTTGGGATCGAGAATTTTTATTACATCCACTGCAAACTTTCCCAAAAGCAATTTGGTCACAAACTTTGCGAGGAAGTCGGTAAGGTCTTTAATTGCATCAAAAATGGAGCAAACGTGGTCGCTAACATTTGCAAGTGTTTCTTGTGCTAGCAAAACATATTACATTCCTCCTTATATATTGTTGATAATTATAATCTAAGTTGATTCAATTGTGAAACGTTCCTTTGCACGGTGTTAACAAGCAAAACACATTTTTTCTTACCTTGAACAGTTTTTTATTTAAATATACATTTTGTGTCCTGAAACTATACAGAGACCTGTCTGCCAGTGGTAGAGATTGCACATTTCATAATTTCCACCAGTGCAATAAAAGTTCTAACCGAAAAAGGCATTATTATTGCACGTTGCACGTCTAAGCATGTTGAAGAATATTATGTTGCAAAACATGGAGGTTTTTTCCCCCCATTTACAACTTCTATTACAGTTTCCCATTTTAAACCTGTTGGGTGATTTACAAATCAACGCAAAGGCAATTGAGCTGCAGCTGTCGCATTTGGGAGCCATACTTGGGGTCATTTCTAAAGTTCGCGCAGTGCATGTTTTTCGCACATGGTTGTATTGCGAATGTTTTTTCCTGAACATCAATATATATTGCACTGTTCTGCCCGTCTTTCCGGTTTTTGCGAATTCGCAATGTGAATACATTTTCACAAATGGCGCACAAATGAGACGATTTGCACGAGTGCACCCAATGTGCGAGGTTTTTGTGCACTAAAATATCGTTGCGAAACCATTTTGCAAATATTTTATCCGCCACCAAGTTGTGGCGTAATTGAGTCGGAGTGTGCGCATAAAGATTCGCAATTTGCGAATTGTGACATATTTAAAAAGCATTAGACATTCGCATTGTGAAAAACAAAATTTGCAATTCTGTTTGCACCCTCTTATTCAGCTTTATAAATATAACCATGGGCAGGGCAAATATATTCACTTTGCGAACCAATCTGCCCTGAGCGAAGTTTATAAATGACCCCCACTGAGTTTTGGCATTTCTCTGCTTGCCACCAATATTTATTAATCCATTATTTAGCAATCAGAAATGTCTATCTCAACATAAGACTTCGCAAGTGATGCCATTGTATGTCAAATAACCTCTGGTGTAATTGATATGCTTCAACTAGATAAAATAAATATATATTTTCCCCATAAAAGATGGGATTTCTGGACAAAAATAATAAACATGGATAAACATAGCTGTCTTCTTTCATTATATAAATATGAGAAACCTATTTGATTAGAAAGTGACTACATCCAGACATCCGTGCCAAACTCTGCTCCTCAGCTACACAGTAATATACACTTTATGGCCAAAGATGTGTGGACATCTGCCAATTTAATATCTCATTACCAACCAAAGGGCATTATTGTGACGTTGGTTCTCTCTTTGCTGCTATAACAATCTCTCTCTTCTGTGAAAGCATTCTTCTGGGCTTTGTCAGGATTTGCTTCTCTTAAGCCATTTGCACACTGATGTTTTGGATCAGGCCTGGCTCACAGCTGGCATTCCAGTTTATCCTGCAGGTGTTTATTTGAGATGAGGTCAGAGTTCTGTGCAGGCGAGTCAGGTTCTCTAACGCCCATCTCGGTAAACACATGCTTTGTGCATAGGATTATTTTTGGGCTGAAACTGAAAAGAGCCTTCCCCAAACTGCTGCCACAAAGTAGGAGGCTCAAAATTGTCAGGAATATCATTGTATGTTGTAGCCTCAATGTTTGCTTTTAAATGAACCACTGCTAGCTGAAACAATGGAAACAACTCCGGACTATTATGCCTCTTCCAGCAAATTTAGTCATGGCAATTATGCATTCAGACATGTTACATTCTGATGGAATCTGTCAAAACCAGACTTTTCTGTTACCCAGATCCAGACTTTTTCTCTGAGATCAAGAAATGCCATTTATCATATTTTCACTACTGCAGAGTTCGAAAATTGGTGATCTTCACACCAGTCCGACTAATGCTTGACGTTATAGGTAGTGATGATAGATTACTTTCTCTTCCAAAGATAGTTCGGAACTCAGCAGTCTTTTTTTCAGAAGAGGCAATGTAATTTTAAATGTCATGAACTGATAGTTGTGGCCATATAGTCCATATTTCATATGTGTAATTCATTTGCAAAACCCACATTCTAAATGTAATTCTTAGTATTGTTGACAAGAACTCTCTGTATAGTATCTGAATCACTGATTTAATGAATAATAGACAGTTTTTTGCTTTTGACCACTCAATGGGGTATATTTATCAAAGAGTGAAGTTAGAGATCACCACAGGCATCTAGAGTGAAATTCCGCCACTCTCCATTCATTTCTATAGGATTTTGTAAGGCTTATTTATCAAAGGAAGAACTTTCACGTTCACCCTTTGATAAACACTCTTTTAAAAATCCCATAGAAATGAATGGAGAGTGGCAAAATTTCACTCTTTAACTTCACACGCAATTGTGTCTTTTTTTTCCATAAAATGGATTACCAACATGCAATTATATGTGTTTATCTTGGAAACAATTTATCTCTAGACAATAACTCTGTAATTTAAGCCCTAGTTCCCAACCATTGCTGATATGTCAAAAACGTTTGATTTATGCAACAACAGGAATTTAGTAGAAGTGACATACAGATGCTCTATTGCATCTTGAAGGCATAATAAACTACTTGTCCTATAGCAGTGATCCCCAACCAGTAGCTCGCGAGCAACACGTTGCTCTCCAACCCCTTGGATGTTGCTCCCAGTGGCATCAAAGCAGGTGCTTATTTTTGAATTCCAGGCTTGGAGGCAAGTTTTAGTTGCATGAAAACCAGTTGTACTGCAAAACAGAGCCTCAATGTTGGTTGACAATCCACATACGGGCTACTAAATGGCCAATCACAGCATTTATTTGGCACCCCAAGAACATTTTTCGTGCTAGTGTTGCTCCCAACTCCTTTTACTTCTGAATGTTGCTCACGGGTTCTAAAGGTTGGGGATCCCTGTCCTATAGAAAGCAATGCTAGCTGATTTTAGTTCACTACAACTGGCATCTCCAAACTGTCTGTGTGACACAGCATAATGCTTGTTCAGCAATGTGCTTATCTGCAGTGCTTGAATTGGGAAGAAAAAGGTGAAGGGATGGGGGTGTGGCAGATGTAGCCCTGCCCACTGGCAATAGGCGGGAAAGGGGGAAGCTGGTGGCGCGAGTAGCGCGCCGCAAAATTTTTTCTAGAGGCCACGCCCCCTTTGGTGGCCACACCCCCAACTAAACCAGGATGGCATAGTGGCAATTTCATGTATAAATACCCGGAACCCATAGCAGGGTGGGACAGAGGTCATTTATCAACACTGGGCAAATTTGCCCATGGGCAGTAACCCATGGCAACCAATCAGACTGCTGCCGTCATTATTGTACTTGCAGCTGACTTTAAAAAGTTAATCGCTGATTGGTTGTTGTTATAGGTAACTGCCCATGGGCAAATTTGTCCAGCGTTGATAAATAATCCCCAGTATCAAAGTTCTAGTAAAGCTAATGGTAATAGAGCTAATGGGGCCAATGCTTAATGACACAAGCAGGACTGCACCCGACACACATATATATACTGCAGATATTTGGCGTAAAAGGGGGTGGCGTTACCTTGTCCGAAGCCAGGTCCAGGTCCTCCTGGCACAGGCGGTATAAGAAGGATTTGGGATCCCCACAAAGGATCTGCTTGGTGCTCAGGAAGTACGTGCCGCCAACATTCAACCGGACCCATTTGCTCCCTGTTCGACCTGAAGATTCCTGGAGTCCTGGGCTGCGAGGTGAAGGGGAGCCGGAGCAGGCGAGTCCAGGGCTAGGAGGGCCGTTCCTGGGGCTGGGATATTCAGGTTAGTGGGAACCCCTCGTGGCTTCAGTGTTTCCCGATGCAATTCTTCCATGTTTGGATCACACCAGGCAGCACTGGGACAACGGCAGAGGCGTAGTAACGCGGTTTGTTAATCAGAAGCCTCGGAACTACTTGGGGCACCAGGACTGGGACTCAGCAGAAAGCGGGCTGCTGTACAAGAACCTTTCCTGGACAGCATGGCACTCTGAGCTGCCTGCTCGCCAGGTTTGCATTTCAAAACCAGCCAAAGACAATCAAAAAAGTAGCCAAAAAGTAGCCAAAAGCAATTTTAAAAGTAGCCCAAAAATAGCCCAATTAGTACGCTGAAAAGGCTTAAAAAAAATAAAGTAAAACAATAAGGGCATGAAATCAATGAGATTTCCAATAACTTTTCTACATTAAAGAGGACACTTTTACATTTTCCCTGGAAGCTGGGAGAGATTTCTTTAGACAAGAAAAAGTGCTTTACCTTTACTGAAATTGATATTCTTCATCATACGCTCTTTTTACTCCGCTGACAAGGAAATGAATGCAGCTCAGTGTTCAAGTTAAACAACTTGAATTCATTATTAATGTAGGTGAGATATAACTTTGTATAGAAAATATTTTGCTGCTGGCACAGAAAGTAGCCCAATTTGGCTATAAACCAGCCAACCTGGCAATCCTGATTGACACTTAACTCCCTGAAGTTATATTCAGGACCAGGAAATGTAGAATCAGTAATGCAATTCTAGTTGCTTACATTAGACTCCAGGCCCATCCATCTCCAAAAATGTACCAATCGAGGGGGTAAAGTTCTTTTCAGTGTCATGCTGCCCTACTCTTCCAGTCCCCCGGCATCCTCTCCACCACCCTGGGCAAATGCATGTGCATTGTGCTGTACAGATATGATTAGCCAATTTCTATACTGCACAAGTGCAGAGGATTTTGAAACCTGAAATGTATGGGGAGCAATGCATTTTTGGGATTTTTATAAACATAATCAGTTGCTGGTTATATACTCTTTAATGATGTCACCTTTTCTGATGCACCCTTTGTAAAGTCCTACTCTGCTTGCCCTTTAGATCGACACCACTTCTCCCCAGTTACTTCTCAGTTTACTATTGTGCAGTTTATTCACATACTTTTGTTAAGTTGCATCGTCCCAATATACAGGATAGACGCGTCACGCGGGAGAAGCGCACAGCAGCGCAAGGCAGAGACTTTCTCTCACAGTCAGGAGCGACGAGGCGAGCCGAGTCACGTGATAGTGACGCGCGCACAGACGCACACAGACCGTGAGTCCAGGCAGGAGCCAGCCCAGCCACAGGGGGAGGGGGCGTGCCATCACACAGCCATAGAGCAGCACGCACCTACGTAATGTCCGATGTGGATTGGCTGCGAGGGCGCCCCTTATTAGCTCCTGCTCTGCCAACACGCTCCGCTGCAGCCCTAACATCCAACACGTCTGAGGTGTGCAGCCTGCCTTATCTTCCGGGGACATGGTCTGACATAGTGCCGGTATGCAAAATCTTTGCATCCCGCCTGGAGGGATGCAATTTAGTAAAAAAAAGAAGTGGCGGCATGGCATCCCGCCCCATCCCGCCCCAATTCAAGCACTACTTATCTGGGCACTAAAGCAAGACTACGAATGTGAATTGAGAAGAGGGCAATTTAGTGTAAGGATAAACAATAAATAGCAGTCTGAGCAAGGGTGTGATTGAAGTGTCAAGCCTCATAAAAGGGTTGTTTTTGGAAGTACTGCGGATCCTACCTAGGGAGATATACAAAAAGCAAATTGGTGCAGAATGACAAAAATACTGTAGTATAATGAGAAGCATCCAGCCAACATAGGGGAGCGACTAAGGGGTTTATTTATCAATTCCGAATTTATCTAAATATTTTCTGCTACAAACTCCGAGGTTTTTGCGCTTATTTATTATTACATTTTCCCGAAAATTAGCTTTGCAGCAAAAAATCTGATTTTCAAGATTTTATCGGATTTTTCATCAGATTTTCACGATTTTTTCCAAATTTTCACCCAAAAATTCTGATTTTTGTCCAAAAACTTCGGGGTATTGCACGCAACCCAGTGCACATCAAAAAATCATTGGGACTTCTCCCATTGGGGTAAATTTATCTAAGAGTGAAGTTCCGCCACTAGTGTGAAATTCCGCAGCTCTCAATTCATTTCTATGGGATTTTGAAAGGCGTATTTATCAATGGGTGAAAGTGAAAGTTCACCCTTTGATAAATACGCCTATAAAAATCCCATAGAAATGAATGGAGAGTGTCGGAATTTCACTATTAACTTCACTCTTTGATAAATATACCCCATTGACTTATATGCAACCTCCACAGGTCTGAGATGCCGGATATCTAAATTCTGACTTTTCCTTCCTCGTGGTTTTAATAAGCTCTGAAAAATTTGTGATTTTTAAAAGTCTGATTTTATAGAAAAAAAAAAGCAACACAAATTTTTGGTGATTTTTGCATTCGGAGTTTGCAAAATGTGTGATTTTTTAAAAGTCTGATTTTATAGAAAAAACCCCACAAATTTTTGGTAATTTTTGCATTCGGAGTTTAGTAAATAACACCCTAAAAATGTACATAGTATAAGGATTATGCTTTATCTGAATGGACCAGTGTATTTATGTGGGGTTTTGTTCAACTGTGCTAACATGGATTAAGTAGACAGGTGTCCATATTAAAGCAAAGGCCTGATGTTAAATTTAATTAAATGAAAGATAAACTCTACTTATGAAGATGGCGTAACTTTTCGTCAGCATTTTTGAATTAGCATCAAATCAATATTTAATTTCCAAAATCACTTCATTGTTTTCTCCTGTTCATTGCAAGATTCATAGCCCAGCAAAAACTGCAGAGATGGGAAATAACATTTGCACCATATAATGTGTTAACGAGATTTCTGCAGAAAGTCCCGCTGTTTTAAGTAACCTGTCTATTTTCAGCATATCTCTATAATCTACTGGGAAGCTCATTTCAATAAAATATATACAGCTGTAGCACTCAATGAGGAATGAGGGAAGTAGGTTCTGCAAGAAACAGTAACACTTCTCACACAAGCATGCATCAGCATGCAGAGGGGCGTCTTTTGTAATTACAGCACAAGGAATTCTTTCTACTTTATTTAATCTGGAAATAATATGGTGCAGTGGGAAAGCTGCACTGAATTTTATGAAGTAATTCACAGCACACCAGACGATTACTGCTCAGGACACGCTGTGATTATGCTGAATGCTTTAGTGGATCATTCCTTCAGTTTAGTTGGATTCTTTTGTTTTAAAGATTTTGTATTATCATTATAAAAAATGGATGTATTATCCTGCAGGCTTCCTTATACCGGACACTGATTTTTTTCATCTGTATTATTCTGCCACTGTGTTGCCCCCACCCTTTTTTCATTTAATTTTGGAGATTTGTGAGTCAAAGACAAACACAGTGCCATTAGGAGACCTGATGAAATGCATGAAGAGGGATTGACTGGTGTGGAATAGCACTGGCGTATTCTTCTTTCAAGTGATCCACTGAGTTGCCCAATTAAAATGAGGCAGAGAAACCAATTGAAATGGAAACTGGGTAAATGCGTGAAAAAAAGGCTGTGCTCAACCTTCCAGCCTTTAGCAGTCGAATGTCAAAATCACTCCTCAAGCTTGGTTACTGCATCTGAATACCTCTGCTTGCCACCATTGTTTTTTTCCTGACAAATTAAGAAAAAGCTTGGCAGGTTTTAGGTGATGAGCGTCATCTCCCCAAATTCACTCTGCCTGCATATTTAATTGAGAATATTAAAGTGTAACTATACCTTTGGGGGCCGATTCACTAAGGGTCGAATATCGAGGGTTAATTAACCCTCGATATTCGACTAGGAACTAAAATCCTTCGACTTTGAATATCGAAGTCGAAGGATTTAGCGCAGATAGTACGATCAAACGATCGAAGGATTATTCCTTCGATCGAACGATTAAATCCTTCGAATCGAACGATTCGAAGGATTTAAATCAAACGATTGAAGGAATATCCTTTGATCAAAAAAAGTTAGCCAAGCCTATGGGGACCTTCCCCATAGGCTAACATTGACTTCGGTAGCTTTTAGATGCCGAACTAGGGGGTCGAAGTTTTTTTTTAAAGAGACAGTACGTCGACTATCGAATGGTCGAATAGTCGAACGATTTTTACTTCGAATCCTTCGATTCGAAGTCGTAGTCGAAGATCGAAGTAGCCCATTCGATGGTCGAAGTAGCCCAAAAAAAACTTCGAAATTCAATTTTTTTTACTTCAAATACTTCACTCGAAGTTAGTGAATCGGCCCCTTGGTGTGCGAATTAAGTAATTGTGCACTATTAAATGATAGATGCACTAATAATTTGCAGTCCTATTATGAAATACTGTGGCATTAACTGTTTGACATACAAATAGTATGACCTGTATGCAGATAACTTCTGTAATTATAATTTAGCTCTTAATAATGTAAGAATTCATATAACCAACCTGTCACATAAACTAGATTTGACATTATGTCACCATGGGCACCCTTAATTTTGTTTTATTCAAAAAGTGTTTTTTTCTGTGAATGCATGGTGCATCTGCTCATGGCAAGAATTAACTATAGGGCTCCACTGTGCGGTGTGCCTTGTTCAAGATGCACCAGGAAAGGCACGAAGTGCAAAGTGTAGGACTTGCTCATGGGTGTTTGTGGTTAATACTAGACTGTTAATTGCCCACATCCTAGCATTTGAGCTTGAGCTTGTTTTTGTACATTTAAGAGCTTTGTCTCTGTTACCATAGTACTTGCAGAATTTCACATTATTTCTTGAAGCTTCATTTCTTGAATAAAATACAGAGCCAGTAATCCATTATTTGACTTCATTAGTCTGAAAATGATGGGCAGATTTTGCAATCATAATCATCACAATTTATTACTGAAACCCAATGACTTTCTATCCAGCAGGTTGTTCTATATACAGTAGAAAGCATTTTGCTTGCATGGTGCTCTGTACCAGAATATATATCCAAACATTGAATTAAGTATATACAGTGTTTTCAATTATTGTAATCTGTGACAGCAATACACAGCAGTCTTTGCAGTTAGAGGATATCATTATTTTGTAATAATCCATTCGACAACCTTCAGCTGCAGAACTAGTGTGTATTTTTTTAGACATTCTTCTGTATCTGACTGTAAGGAAATGTCTCAGTTCCATTGCCACCTACGGCAATATGCAATTTACTGTGGTTATAAGAAAATCAGTGGCGTGATTGACAGAATTGGAATTCTTGGAGAAACTAAATTCACACTAAGCTTTTATTTAATTTTGAAAAGACAAATTATGTTATTATTACTTTATAGTTGAGATGTACAGATAAAATATTCAATTTGACAGTTGAGTCCTTAAATATTTATTAATTATTTATATAATAATATAATCTGGATATAATAGATTTCTAAAATCTTCCATGAGATGACCAATGCCCAAATTAGGAGTGGGGAGGTCATGTATTCCTTAAGAGAATTAAGATTTTATACCTAGAGATATTCTCGGAGGCACATGAGAAGAACAGAAGCCATGAGTTATGATATGACCTTCTAGGGAGAGTGACAACTGAAGTGGACTAAAAGAAAGAAATAAGGCAATTGAATTGGGTGCTGGCTAACCTTTGTCCCATTACCATAGCTACATGGATATTCTATAGTAGGAAATAAGAGCATGTATTCAGGAGAAGTTGGGGAGTTGTATATTGCTGGGATGAAGTGTCCAAGAAGTTCCATATTGGCATGATATTTTACTGCTGTAGCTCATACTTCAAAAACCCTAGGTCTTCTCAGTTGTTAAAATACACGAGGGCCATTGCGTGCTCTTTTTTTATGCCTGCCCTGAACTAATATCTGTAAAAATCTTTATTACATATATGGATCAGCCAAGTTATAATATATTGGTCAGGAGAATAATCACATCTATACTTCTAGTGTGCCCAACTGAGACACATGTACTGCAGTTTGAACCATTGTCTTTCTACAATACCATGTAAAAGCATTTGTTTTCCTGTATGCCAGATGAAGGGCATATCAAAAGGAAGGAGCTTTACCCTTGTACCAGCTGTCTTGGTCCTAAAATCAAGTCCAGCCGGTAATACGTTTGTATGTGCCTCTTTGTGTCTGCATACACTATACTGATTATACTGTTTTTTTGGCTCCTGATTAAAATTGTATGTTGTGTGAATGATATAAGGACTGCAATCCCTACTGCAATCCCTACTGGGCCAGGGACTAATGTGAATGATAATCAATAGCTCAACAGTGTTGTGTAACTTGTCAGCACTATATAAATAAAGCACAATCATTTTCAGTAAAGGATAAAAATATACATCAGTTTGCTTCTCATACAGATAGACTAGAAAGTGCAAATGTGGTTTATGTTTTTATACTTTCTAGTTATCTGTATTGTTGTGTTTGAAAGTAAAGCAAATGTAACTGTTCAGCATTTTGCATATACTGTAGTGTACAAAACCAGTGATATTTTTTTAGACATGAGTCTAAAGATCTTAACATTTATGGGTGAATGTGTTCCCTTCAGTGGCGTAACTACCGGGGGAGCAGGGGGGGCCGTTGCACCAGGGCCCTCTTCCCCTCGGGGCCCACTCAGAATTTTCGTCCCCCACTGACTTTTTTTGTAATATTTTTTTTACAATTCTTTTTGCCTTTTTTTATTTTTTTGCGCTGATGTGTGTCTGGCTGGGCAGGCCCCACCTATTTCTTTATCGCTTTTGTCGCTGGTTTCCTTCACTCTCCCTCTCAGCCACGCCCCCTGTTGACCGCTTGCCGGGTGCCCACATTTGGCAGAACGCTTCGGCACTGGGCTCGAGTCGGTGGGACAGCCGTTGGGGAGGTGGTGACGCAGATACCATTGCGCTGTTAGCCATGTGAGCATCCGGAAGGAGAACGGTCACTCGGGGGGAAAGGAGGACGGGATTGTGGGCTGCTGCCTTCCACCTGTGGAACGTTTTCTCGGGAATCGGATAACATCGGTCTCTTAAAAGTGTCACCTTGGTGTGCGCCTTGCGAGGGATGGCTGGGAGATTGCGCACGCGCAGGTAAGAATGGGTCAGAGTGCGACTCAGAGAAAGAGATCGGCTTGTGCATGTGTAATTGCTGTTATACACTGTATTGTATAACCTGTTGCATCGCACTCATTTCTATGTGACAGTCACTGGGGTGTATCAGCTGGTGGGACTTTTGTACCATATGTGTCTATTACGTCTCTGCCCCACATAATGCCCACTGCCCAGAATAGGAACTAATATGTATACCCAGTCTCCAGTACAAATACCTAGAAGTGGCGCTTCTTTACCCATCCTTGGCCTGTTGGTGGCACTAGACTGGGCATTTATACAATGATTCTATAACTTGAATGTAACCATATAAACTTGCAGGTCCATATTGATGGCACAAATCCTGTTTAGGAAATAAGGATGGTGGGATCTAAACCCTTGGTTGCTCAGCTTCACTTACAAGTATGGTTCTTTGGGGTGCAGTGAGTTGTCCAGAAACAGCTGGAGCACCACAGCTTGCAGAATTCTGTAAAAGTGGTGGGTTGGTTGTGGTGCTCAGTATGCATATAACTTGGGCTCTGTGCCAATAGTAACAGTGGGATAATAGTCTCTGGGAAGGGAGTGTGACTGTGGGATAGCAGGTATACTAGGGAGAGATGGTGTCTATAGTAACAGTGGGATAATAGTCTCTGGGAAGGGACTGTGACTGTGGGATAGCAGGTATAGTAGGGAGAGATGGTGCCTATAGTAACAGTGGGATAATAGTCTCTGGGAAGGGAGTGTGACTGTGGGATAGCAGGTATACTAGGGAGAGATGGTGTCTATAGTAACAGTGGATACTAGTCTCTGGGAAGGGAGTGTGACTGTGGGATATCAGGTATAGTAGGGAGAGATGTGTCTATAGTAACAGTGGGATAATAGTCTCTGGGAAGGGAGTGTGACTGTGGGATATCAGGTATAGTAGGGAGAGATGTGTCTATAGTAAAAGTGGGATAATAGTATCTGGGAAGGGAGTGTGATTGTGGGATAGCAGGTATTGTAGGGAGAGATGGTGCCTATAGTAACAGTGGGATAATAGTCTCTGGGAAGCGAGTGTGACTGTGGGATAGCAGGTATAGTAGGGAGAGATGGTGCCTATAGTAACAGTGGATAATAGTCTCTAGGAAGGGACTGTGACTGTGGGATAGCAGGTATAGTAGGGAGAGATAGTGTCTATAGTAACAGTGGATAATAGTCTCTGGGAAGGGAGTGTGACTGTGGGATAGCAGGTATAGTAGGGAGAGGTGGTGCCTCTGAGATGGTCCTCTGAGCAATGCCACCAAGTCCCTCTTTACAGAACAGAACTCCATAGACTGGAGCTGACCGAGCACCTGCAATGCTAATCCTCGCCGTACTACTTGCTCTCCCAACCCGGTAATGCTTTATTCCAGCCCAATGTGTTGGGGGGGTAGGGGGGCCCAGTTTTAAATTTCCGTACCAGGGCCCTTAGGGGTCTAGTTACGCCACTGGTTCCCTTTTACATTACATTCGATTTGCAGATTTGAATCTGCAGGAAGAATCCAATGGTTCTTCTTTTCAAAATGATAGACTCATAGGATAAAGCCATCTCCCCAAGTTCACTCTGTCTGCATATTTAATTGAGAATATTAAACTATTAAAATGTAACTATACCAATCATTTTTTAAGTGTGCAAATTAAGTAATTGTGCACTATTAAAGGATAGATGGACTAATAACTTGCAGTCCTATTATGAAATACTGTGGCATTAACAGTGTAAAATAAAAATAGTATGACCTGTATGCAGATAACTTCTGTAGTTATATTGTAGCTCTTAATAATGTAAGAATTCATATAACCAACCTGTCACAACTGGATTTGACATTATACAATGTAAAGTGCGACAGTGCCTAGAAAGGAAAGACTGATTCACATACTTTAAAGGGCTTATTAAAGATCAGTAGGAAATATACTTCAGAGTATGAGGAAAAGTAGAACAGGAGGCCAAGCCCTGAAGCTTCAAGGTGGAAAGCTGATGTGTAATGTTACAAAGGTCTTGGGATGCTTGGAGCAAATGTTCTGCTGGAATTGTTGAGACAAATACTGTAAATGATTTAAGCAATTGCAATGGAAAATTGGCCGCAGTCACAAAGAAATGAAACAAACTCTGGCATGAATGCTGTGTTCTACCTGCACATTTCTGCAAGAAAGAGCTTTGATGGGGCTGGAAACTTGGGGCTTCTGGCCTAGATCTTTATATCTGACTTAATTCTCTTTGGTCCTCAGCTCACTGTGCTCTAGAGCAGTAAAGATTTTGAAAAGCAAAGTGAATCGATACTGTACTGTACTGTTTGCAATTTGCATTTAGTCAATAAAAGCAATTTATGAATTTTTGAATGTTCAAGTTTCTTTAGAAATTTGAAAAACTTGAGTTTTAAACCAATTTGGTGTGGCTTTTATTATAAATAAAGTGCAGCTTGTTTGCCCCAGAGAATGAAAGACTAGACCCCATATACAGTATAATAAATTACTACGTTTGCCCAGGAGCAGTAACCGATAGTAACCAATAACATGTTTGCTTTTAAACAGGTGACCAGTTAATGTTACCTGCTGATTGGTTACTATTGGTTACTGCACCTGGGCTAACTTAGTGCCTTTTTTTACATACAGTAGCCCCATAGAAATATTAGAAAGAGTGGTTGTTTAATACTATAAGTGTAATGTGCAATGTGCAATTCTGAATATAGAAGGGCAGGTGCCCCTTTAATTCAAGTACCTTTAGTAAATGCCATTTTTTTGCACAAGGGATATAGGCAAATTTATAAGGCTGCAACTACACTTTGTAAATTACATAAAATTACATTAATTAGCTCAATAACACTTAAATAAAGAAAATGTAAGAAGAATTTTCTTTGCAGCAAATAAAACTGAATCCCGCCAGAGCAACGTATTAATTGCTCATATTTTCAGCTTTTATGGGTAATGTTCATGAAGTGCCTACTGTGCCTACTTCTCTGAGCGCTATATTTTAATCGTACTATTCCTAATGAAGATCAAAAGTCCCTGAGCATTTCGAATATAATTAGGTTTTGACTGGCTGAAGCAGTATGAGATGCGCTCGTATGAGCCTCACAAAATTCATTTTATATGCATATAATTAACACACGCAATTACATTTTGGAGATATTCTTAACTGTCTACCATCTCTGATATTTAATGTACAGCAAATGATATGCATTTTGATGTTTTTGTAAATGAAACTCTTTCCAGGCGCACCATTATAAAGCAAAATGATATTATACATTTGACCCGGCAATCCTTTGCGGTATTGGTGGAAGAGACTGGGAAACTCTTAACTGTACAGTGGATCTTTTTAATGGGTTCAAAGGGAAGTCCCACTTGGAAATAAAATACACACAAAAATAGCAAATGGGCCTACTGACAGGAGTAATATTGTTTTGGTTTAGACCTCAAAGGGCTAGTGCACCACTTTGCTTTAAGACAAATACAAACAGCACATCATTTTTTTTTTTTACAAGACTCGCTCTCTGATTGTTAGTTTGCATATTGGCCACAGACCTTTCTCAACCCACAAGTGCAAGTGTTTTAAAATGGAATAGGCAGAAGAAGCACGCGTCTTTGGTGCAAAGGTGGAGGGGCGATAGACACGTAATTCTTCTGTCACCTTCCCCTAGTTTGGGCCCTTGTGTCCCCCCCCAACTCCGGCAGCTCTTCTTGTATCCTTCAAAATGGTTGACCTAGGGCACCCAGCCACATTCGCCTGGCTCTGCAAACTAGAGATATTATATTGATGCTACAACTCCTGCAGTTCCACATGGTTGGTCCATCTTGCCTCTTCTAAGATACGGTGTGCAACTGTGGAACTCTGAAGCAACCTGGACCCAATGGTAGCTCTAGCATCCGGTGGTGAGTTGCATCAATGAACACACCTGATTTGTACTTAGGGATGTAGATGCAAATACCATTTTGATGCAATTTAATACATATGACATTGAAAATGGAAAGAAAAGGCCCGACATTATGGGTACCAAAATCTGGAATTTACTGCACTTACATTTATATTACCAGTTTAGCACATTGATAATACCTGCATGTAAATCTATTTTTATTATAAAAGCTAATCATTTTAACACCACCAACTGATCTATAGCACGCTTTGCGTAATTTAATTCTGGTTTTATCAGGGAAAAGAAGGCAATGCAAAACGTCTTGCTCTTATTTTGAGCCTATTTCTTAACTTGTATGGGCAACATAATGGGCCAGATTCAATTTGAGATTCAAGACTTGTATCTAAATTCTAGATTTTCTCATATGATAAACCATAAAAACAAAGTTTTCTCATTGAACTGACCTGCCTCAATATTTGCTAACTTTAGCACCATTTTTATTCTCATAGCCCTTTCTTTACTACTTTGTGAGGTGAGCACCAAATAAAAAATAAATACTAGTGACATACTCTATGGTAAGAATTATCAGTGCTAAGGGTTGAAAGGCATCTTTGCACAAAATGGTTCATTTGTGATGAAAAATGTACTCTTCAATTCAAGTCAAAGCTTTGAAGCATTTTTGAAAATATTTTTTTTACACTATTTTTATCCTTATTTTCCATTCCTGTATAATTTATGTGACATGTATAGTTAATCTCAAGAAAGAAATTTAGCAGCTATAATAAGATACTGAAGAAGCAGCATTAACACACGTACCTCCAGGAACACTGTTACGCAGTATTTAGAGATAGTCATGGGGATCTTTATTGTTAAGCAGAAAAAGCAGTATTAACACTTGTAGCATAATGAACACCACAAGGCAGAGCTTAAAAATATTTGTGGGGATTTTTAGTATTGAATAGAAAGGGCAAGGAGAATGGGTGGATTTTACACAATATTAAATACCATCTGATATGGCTGTTAGTTCACAGTGTTCAACTAAAACCCTATTATCTGTGAAATAGTAACTCAGTACTGGGATTGACATTCATTCTTTATAGCAAGTCATGAGGTCTTGCTATATATTTTAACAACTTGCATAATAGTTTATTGCAATGCTTTTTTAGGTCACATTGGGGTCTTCCCTGTGCAGGGCTAGAACTAAGGAAAGGTAGAAGAGGCATGTGCTTAGGGCACGAAGGTAAAGGGGCACCAAGAATGTACCCTTCTCCCTGGCTACTAGTTCCTGAAGAGATTGGCTGCATAGAACTCCTGCCACCCCCTCCTGGCCCCCACAAAACTCCTGCTTCCTCCTCCTTGTGCATATTACTTTAAGAGACCAAGTGCGCTGGCTTACATACACATGCCAAGACTTAGCCCAGCCCTGTCCCTGTGTACCGTTAAATTCCCAGAATGACTGCAGCTTTATTTTAGGCTTACCCATTTCATACCTATTAATTTGCATAGACACGCAAATATTTCAATGGGTACTATCTTACCCATGATTTGGAAAACTGGTTACTTTTCTCACTAAATGCAGGATAATGGGCAATATCATTAAATCTTTGCAAGTTAGTGGCGTAAGAGAGTAAATTCATACGCCAAAACTGATTATTAAGAATTTCTTTGTTTAAAAGCATTTAGGGCGGCAAATTAAAATCTTAAAGAGTATTTACAATTATGAATGTGAATAATATAAGGGCAAATTATCATTTCGGAATGACAAGTGCATCTTATTGGAGAGAGAAAAGCATTTAGAATTTACAGTAGAGACAAATATTAACGGAAATGGGCATAACATAGGTTGTCTATTTACTTAACACTATTCAGTGGAATAAACATCCTTATGATGTATGAATGTAAATGTTTAGTATAGGTTTCTTTTTCATTGTTAACATTATATATAACTGCAAGTTTGTGCAGATGTATATATAAATCACCAGCACCAAAGGTATTTTAGTATCAAAAAATGTGTGCATAATATGTACAACCGATGTTTCACATATACTGGTTTTCCGTGTACAGCGACAGCTTCAAGGTAGCTTAATGGAAAGTGGCGCTGTCTGTGAGTTTATATTTATAAAATAAGCCGCACTCATAGGACTTGAAAAAGAATAAACAATGTTTAATTCAACTTTTCAGAGGGGTTTGCACTTCCTGAAGACGGTCCGAGTTGAGGGGCTGAAATGCTGAATTAAACATTGTTTATTCTTTATCAAGTCCTGTGAGTGCTGCTTATTTTTGATGTTATTATCATGTGCTTTTGACCGGTGCACAGGCATTTTAGTGTTTTTCGTTGTGCACCATACTTGCATTGTTGTGTATATGTGTATATATATATATATATATATATATATATATATATATATATATATATATATATATATATATATATATATATATATATATATATATATATATATATATATACATATACATATACATATACATATACATATACATATACATATACATATACATATACATATACATATATATATATATTGTGACAAACTTGCAGCTTGCACATGAAACTTTTGGGGGGAATTAGTCAGGCAGCATAGGACAAAGGAGCATAAAAACAAGGACACATGCATGTCTATGGGAGTGGTCACACACAACTCCTGTTTTTATTAACTGGGGAAGTTACTTTGAAAAACAAAGGCAAACGCATGGTGATGCCTGAGAGAGGGTCAAGTATAAGAAGCAGCATATGTGTATACAGTGTGATTGAAACATATGAGTTGAATATGTTATGGATTAAAGAGTGCCCAAGTATACAAGTGGCTTGGGTGATAAAAAGCAGCTCCCTAGCCCTTTATCCAAACATAGGGGCAAATTCACTAAAGGACGAAGCGCTTAACGCTAGCATTAATTCGCTAGCATAGCGCATTTTCGTTAATTCGAATTTGTGCAACGGACGTAACTGACGCGCAAATTTGTCCTTTTACGCCAGACTTCCTTCGCTACCTCAGACCAGGCGAAGTGCAATAGAGTAGATAGGGATTGCTTCAAAAAAAGTTAAAATTTTTTCTAAGTCCCAAAAAGCGCTGGCGTTTTTTCTTTTTTTATGGGTGATAGGCTGAAAAAGATCTAATTTTTTTTGGGGGGTACCCTCCTGACCCCCTACATTTCCTAACATATGGCACCTAAACTATACAGTGGGCACATGTATAGAGCAAAATAACACCTCTATTTTATGTTATGAATGTTTCCCAGCTTGTGTAGTGTAATGTATTTGCTGCTACATATACGTCCATTGTACTTTAACTTTGTGCCGTATGCAAATTAGGCATCGCTAGCGTAACTTCGCTTTGCTTGACAAATTAATTTCGCTACCGTGAATTAGCGGCGCCCTGGCGAAACTTCGCCTGGCGAAGTGCGGCGAAGCATGCGCTAGCGCAACTTCGCAGGTTAGTGAATTTGCCCCAAAGAGTGATGAGTTTAGAGATAGAAATCCCTTTAATAGAAAGAGAATTTCTATCAGGTTTTGAGTGCATTCCTCCCATGGGTCGAAACAAGGGGGGAGATATGTAAGATATGGGTGTCTAAAGGCCACTTGTGTGTATTTCACCAGCATTAAGCTGGTGTAATCAAAACTCCAGGGAAAACTGTATTGCTGCAACTAGTAAATCTGTCTAAAGTGTGAATCGTCTCAGTAAAAGATGGATTATGGGTCCCTGGAGTGGATGGAAGAGAGCAGGGTGGGCTTCCATCCCTTGCTCTATGTAAGGTTTTTTCCAGTGGCTGCAGAATTTCCCCTTGCATGGAGAGGTAACTGAAGGAGCAGCACTGAGGTCCACACCTCCTTTTGACTATCCTTAATTAACTAATTACTTAGCTAGCTACCTAGTTTAGCCAGCTGCAAAACCTTACATAGAGCAAGGGATGGAAGCCCACCCTGCTCTCTTTTCTTCTGCTTGCCTTCACCTCCCCCCCATGCTTCTTTAGCACCGACTTAAATTGCTTAAAGTGTGTGGATCATACGCAAGCCCAGACTGGGATTCAATATAGGTCCCAGCATTCCTGGCACACACAGTCCTAAACAGCACCCAAAGGCCCAATAAATAATAATTGATGATAATGAACGAATCTATTGATGGCCATGATTTCTGCCAGTGTTTTATAACACAAATCTGTGCCCTAGCAAGCAGGGCCGGAACTAGGGGTAGGCAGAGCAGGCACGTGCCTAGGGCGCAAAGTTGGGGGGGGGCGCCAGGCACGTGCCTGCTCTGCTTCTCCTACCCCTGGCCTAGTCTGATCCCCGCTTGCAGATGAATCCGGCGTGTGCACTGCGTTGGCTTTTCGCGCATGCGCGCATTCATTTTTTTCTTGCATGCGAGCATCCGGTATTTCTGCGCATACGCACATTTGGTATTTCTGCGCATGCGCGTCTGTGGAGCGCTCTGTCCGGCCAGGCAGCCTAGGGTGCCTGCCCGGGTTGGCCCGGCGCTCCTAGCAAGTGTTCCCACTTATTCTCATGTATGATGACTGTGGATGAATACAAACCCCAGCAGGTTACATTTTTACAATAATGTATGTATGTAAAGTTTTCAGTCAAACTCCTCTAAGTAAGTAGAGAAGGTACAATCATTCAACAGGTTGGAGTACATATGTAAAATGAAGTTCTGCCTATTGATGTATTGTTCTTACGGAACTGGTGAGAACCAGTTTGAGTACTGGGAGAGGAAGATAAAACTTGGTTGAAGGTGGCTTTCAGTTATGTAGAAAAAACCTCACGGCACCCAGTTCTACGTGAGGTTTTTTATCTGCATGACATAGATCAATGAGTGGTCCTTGACACCCAGCACTGTAGATTTTACATTTTACAGCCGGCAAGACATTAAACAAGATTTGGGGAACAACTGTTTCCAATGCCACGTTCTTAAAAGAAACACTTGTGTTTGTCTGGCCTTTCTTTTTTTATATAGTTGTTGGCCTATTTTAATGGAAAATGTATTTGATGCTACTGTAATTCATTTTTCTGAGATATCAGTCTCTTAAGAATGGAAAGCCATTTAACAGTAGAAAAGATACAAGTGATTTTCTGCTTTTTTGCAGATAAAATTGTAAATCTTTGATGGAATAAACAACTTCTGTTTATGCATACATATTTATTCTTCCTCTTATCAAACGTTCTATTTGCATTGTGTAAAACATTGGGTGGATATGCTATGCAGTCCCTGCAAACGTTTATGGCTGCTCTAGTGGGACTATGGGAACACTTTGAATAAAAAAAATTAAAAAAAAAAACAGATGGGAGGGGAATTTGATTCAGCCTTGATCAGTTAGAGGCTTCAAGGAATGAATTTACCCAATAACGGTTGGTAGATTCATTGATGTCAATTTTATAGTGACGAGTTGGTCGGGCCACAATCAAAGGAAGGTTCAAACTGCAGGAAATCTTACAATTTTAATAAGATGCAGGAAATCACATCTTAGAGTGATGGATAGTGCTCGGCTACACTATGATGGCCATGACCTGAGAATGACTTGTTGCTTAGTGCAACGTAAACTTATATAAGCAGTAATACTTCTAATTTAACAAATCAAATATGAAACCAAAAAATACCCTCCAACATCCCCCTTAAAAATGCAGCGTTGCACAGTGCGCCCGAACTGAACATTTTTCAGTAGTTACAATGGCTCATTTACAACTAGTAAAGGCATAAGTGCTGGAGTGCTGAGAAGCACAAAGCAGAGGAGTTACATACTAAGTGAGGCACAAGTCTCCATGCTAAGAATACAAGGAGATGGGCCTCACGGCACAATGACCAATGGGGCAAGCCACAAAGTGCAAAAAACGTGGTACTTTGCATTCATTTTCACATTTGAGTATGTTGGATTGAATGTTATAATGCGTAGGAACTTGCCACAATATCATTTTGCAAAGTTCATTAGAAGCAAGAGTTTATTGGAAGTAATAATACTGATTTTGAAGTTAATATTAGCAACTGTGAGTAATTGTTTTAAATGCATTAGTTAATAGCACTACTTCATTTTTAAATATGACATGTGGAACACCAGTATCTTACCTTCAGCCTTCTAACTCATGAAATAAAACCTTCAGTCTCACTTTACTGCTGCACAGCAAGCAGTGATGTCAACCCCCTCCTTTCCCCCCTCCAGCAGCTCATATCATACAAACTGCAAAGGCAAATCTGGTTAGCCTATCGACAGAACAATGAAACTGTAATGAGTAAATCTGTGTCCACACTAGCATAGGCTCTGCTGCTCTAAGGCAGACTGAGAGAAGTGGATCTGTTCCATGCCCCATCTTATTGATTTGAATAGCTTCCACTTGTGTGTGCTCACACGCAGCCAAGGTAGGCCCAGATATGCAAAGGCAGCTGTTTTCAGGCAGGCCTATGCTCCTTTCCACAGCGTGTGAGCACACACAAGTGGAACAGACACGCTTCTCCCAGTCTGCAAAAAATAGCAATAGCTGGGGCAGCAGAGCCTATGATAGAGTGCCCGCAGCCTAACACTTCTCTCTGACACCTCTCCTGAAAGATTCAGGTGCCTAAGCTGGCACGAGCTCCATATTACTACTGCTCAGCTTTGGGCCAATGGCACACGCTGGTGGAGAAACCACCTTGTCTTGTAGTGGTTAAATGGGCAGAAAGGGCTATACTTCCGTCCATTCACTTTTTTGTGTGTTTTGTTGCCCGGAAATCTCTCTCCCCACTGGTGACAAAACAGTAGAAAATACCTTTGCACAGCACCTTACCTGAATTGCCATGTCAAAACTATTTAAAGCATGCATTTGTGATAAAATACCTTCTACATTTTTTGCACAATTACATGATTTAAATGGCACAAGTAAGGTGCCATGCAAAGGTATGTATGGACCCATAGGTTCAGTAATACCCTATGGCTTTAAATCCTGACACTTCATTATCTCCCTAGCTGCTGTGCAGATGCCCATGTATCTAGTTACTTAATTTAAATACTTCTGTTATTGGCCCTGAGGATTATGACCACTTCCTGCTACACTTTAATATAGTGTTTGGCAAGGGGTTGTCATTTCTCTTCAGCCTTCGGTTGCTGGCCCTGCTGGATGTGCTCCAGGGAACCTGGGTTCAACAAGGCCCAGTAAAACTGTGCTGCCCTAGAGGGACCTTTACCTCTAGTGAAATTCGGGGAGCAGGGACCCCGCAAACAAGGCTTAGCCAGTGAAAGGTTATTCGATTTAACAACACTTTATAGGAAAGTGCCATAGTCAGATCTAGATAGAATGAGCAGCTTGTGCTCCAACAAGGATTGATAGTAGGGAGTAGCTCTTCCCAAGGCTCTAATTTGCCTAAAGTAAAGAGACTGCATTGTGAAGAGGGATTCAGGCATATACTTATCTCCATTTCGCTGTATGG
Source organism: Xenopus laevis (assembly GCF_017654675.1). Lineage (NCBI taxonomy): Eukaryota > Metazoa > Chordata > Amphibia > Anura > Pipidae > Xenopus > Xenopus laevis. The sequence goes on along the minus strand of NC_054372.1, from coordinate 158,242,144 downwards.
GATCTGGACCACAAGGGGCATCTACAATATAGAGGTGCACCTTTAACGTCCCTAGCTGTCTTCACATGGTGTCATAGTGTGCACCACTTTGCCTCTTGACTATCTTGCCTCTGTGGATCTTGTGAGAATTTAACTCTATGGATCATTGTCTTTTTACAATAACATTTGTTCTGTTTGTTTGCTGCAAGAACCTCAAGGTGTCCTTACTTTATTTTTATGCACAGTAGCCTAAGTGAGTTGCAATTCTACTACACCTGCGCTTTCACCGAATGAAGGCACGCAATATATATGATCCATCCACACAATTTTATTTTATTAATGCATTTTCCTCTAAAAAGCAATGTTAGCAAAGACTGAATACACACTTTCTTCATCACATAATACAGTTGAGACAGTTCTTCATACTTTTGTAGTGTACATGAGTGCCATCTTTATGCTTCAGTTTACAGTGTGTCATACAAATATACCCATATACCCAACACAAGCTGATATTAGGCAGCTATATAAACAAATTGTTATACTGTACAATGTATACTACACAGTAACCACTTACCCAGTTTTATTCAAATATTAAGGTTGGGGCACAGCATGCAAAGCAGCCTGTAAATGCTATATATTTCTTTTGAGAACATTGAAAATCATTAACTCATTCCTCAGCTAATAATGCTAATGCTTAGCTAATAATTTACCATAAATATCATAAAATGCCAAACTATAGTTCAGATCAATACTTATTTTGATCCATACTCATTTAACGCTCTGTAGATTTAGTAGATATCTCAATGACCTAAAAGGCTTGACCTAATAAATATTTGCTAATAGCCTGCCCATCAATGAACAGAGGACACAGCTGACTGGAGAGGCAGAAGGACCTTGGGGTGACAGAAGGGTAGTAGTTAGGCCATTTCGTTTTTGTCAGCACAAATGGCTTTCATTGCATGTTTCAAAACATTGTACTGTTGAATTAGATGAATATTTTAAAATTGTGTAGGAACACAAAGGTTTCAAGACAAGAAAAGACACAACTCTGGAGGGGCAGGTAGATTGAGGCCTCTTGTGGCATATTTTTTAGACTCTGCACCTTGTCTATAATCATAGCCCCCAACATTTTGGAAATGGAAAGAGGGACAAAAATATTTGCTGAGAAGGGCGAAATTTTTTTGACCATGCCCATTTTGTGACCACACCCCCTAATAACCATGTTCATTTTACAAAATGTGGCAGGTTATGAAAGTTTGAACACATTTCCATGTTTTTATGTGTTATTAAAGTTTTGGTAATAAAGGTGAAATGCCCTTTAAGCAAATCACAGTTTCCCCTAGAGACCTGCTTATCTTAAATTGTTACAATTGCTTCTTTGCTTATCTTAAATTGTTACAAAAGTATCCAAGTGCACCTGCCACATATAGTATTCTGGGCTCTCTGCCAAAAGCCAATTAAGTTTTAAAAAAGTTGCATCTTTTTCTGGCTGTTCAGTGTAGGAGAAAGTCAGAACATTTCAGTTACAGTCCGGGAATTTGGGCTGAGCTGTCAAAATCGGGACTGTCCTGCGAAAAACGGAACAGTTGGGAGATATGAATAATGAATTAACCCTAGGGTGTACTGGTATAACAAGGGGTATGTTAAAGGGACCCACGTCTAATGTGGTCAACATTTTTTCAATAAAGGCTTAATTAAACTGAGGGAGAAAAAAAATGTGTTAGAACTTTTCTGCTGCTCTTTTAAACTTTTCCTCAAAAGTTTTTCGTATTATGAAAAGATGTCATATAACAATGACATTTCACGATACAACGATACTCACTCAAGTGATAAATATTGAACCAATACTTTACTATAAGTAAGGAGATGCTGCATGTGAATCACGGGCTCCTTCTGCACAACATGGCATGTAGGTGTCTGAAAAAAACAGCTTGTATAATTCTTCATGGATTCACATTAATAATGTGAACTGAATTGGAAGAAATATTTAATATTCATAGATAGTTGAATAATTTAGGAAAGCAGACAGAGTTGTGTTTATAATGAAGTGTCACTTCCTTATTATAACTGGGGTTAACTTTGAGAGGATCTTTAATAATGTATCTTGTTTGATCCACGTAAAGCAGAATCATTAGTATTAGTCCCAAGCAGATCAGCAGGATCAGTACAACGTACCAGCAAAAAATCTGAAGCAATTTACCCTTGTAGGAAAGTACACTGATTTGGGCCATAACTTAGAGACAGTTACAAGGGATTCTGCCATCAAAATAAAAACAAATATCAAGTAATTTGCATATGCAAATAAGGGTCCACATTCAGTTTAGGAATTTGGTCGAATCATTTATGAATGATCTGCTTGCATAACAAAATAGTGGACTCGGTGCATTCCATATACCAAGTGCAAAAATCTGCCACGTTTTCTGTACCTTGCACCTTACAGTATAAAAATTGCTGCAGGTCTCTACACTCTAAACAAGTTGCACGACAACTTGCATGATAATTTGCATCCACACTGGTAAATTTTGCACAACTTGTGGTTCATGCTATTTAGCAGGGACTGATATCATGCTAAATAATTAGCAGGGACTGATATCATTCTGGGGAAATTTTACATTGTGGGTAAATATGTGGCAATTTGTGTCCGTTTATGAGTACTTGCGTCAATGTGTAAATGGCATGCAAAGCAGAAAACAAAATCAAAGTCAAAGTGCATGCTGCTATTGTGTGTAGTTAAGGCTTACTGGAACACATAGATCACAAAACAACCTTTCTGTAGCACCCTAGGAAAAGAGACAGGTTATACAACCCCCCCATAACATTTTGTTGAGCTCCCAATAGCATCCTGCTACTGGATACTTTCCTATCTATCAAATCCGGCAGCAGATGTAGGGGAAAGGGGGTCACTGTAGCGGTGTGGGCAGAAGTGATGGCATGCATAAGCAAGTTGTGCCTTTGTGACATTTTTATGTAAGCACAAAGGGCAGCACCGGCCCTAAATATGCTACTGTCTGGCTGACTTCTTTGATTTTGTTAGCAACACTGGATGAGACAGTGAGAACAATTTAGAGACATAACTTTCTACATTTATAGTAACTTTACAGTTGCACAGGCAATAGTATCTCTTATTAATCATGTAACTCCAGTTTCTTCCTGCCAGTAACAGTTCTATCTAGGGATGGGTGAAATTTTTTGCCTTGTTTCGCCGCGGAATTGACTCCCATAGACTTGTATGGCGTCATGTGACAAAAAAAATTGTTGACGCCCATAGACTTGAATGGGTGTCAGCAACATTTTGCCGGTGGCTAATTTTTGGCGAAACTAAAGGGGTGAAATTCGCCCATCCCTAGTTCTATCACACTTAAATCTCCAAATCAGTCTGGGGACAAGTTGTGACCAGACCAAAACAGTTTATTCCAGCGGAAAATTCACACACAAGCTTTTGGGGGAAAAAGCCTTCCTCAGGTGCATATCTTGTTATTCAAAATAAGGAATTTGGCTGACTTGGAGGCAGCTTGGGAGTGGATACAACCAGAAAGAAGTAAGTGGTGTGCTGAAGAAAAATTGTATTTGGACAGACCAAAACAGTGTTATGTTCTTAATTAACCTTGTCATTTTAACTTTGTCATTTCTACTTTGTCATTGCCAGCATGGTATGGTATTTATATGTGGAGTGCCCCACACTAGATCATCTCACCTGAGACCATTAATGTACTGCCTAATTATTAGGCCCAGGTTTACACATATGTGTGCCCTCCTGCTCTTTTCTCAGCCCAAAGTAAATAGGAATGAACCAACTTCCAATTTTTGGATGCTCTTTGTTGACTTACCCAATATTGAAGCTTGTGTGGCAGCTCAGTGGCAGTATATACCCTATCTCCTAGCTTGCCAATAAATACTTTTTAACCCGCAAGCTTTAAGCTAATAGCCCCTCCGCAACCACAGTGCTGTTTGGCTCAATTGGCCAAAACATGGCTAAAACATGTCAAGCTGTTACGTAGGCCACCAGAAACTTGTCTGTCCCTTTCTGGGGACCATCTTGCCAAGCAGTTAATTCCCCCTATTACCAAGAGAATGCACTTTGTATCATTTTGAATGCAAATCCTAGGGCACATGGGGGATTTCACCATATTTTTGGAAATATAAAAAAGATTTAAATTTCTTTCATGCCCTATTTGAGATGGATTTGAGATGGCAAGGGTCAATTTCAGGCATATCACATATGCTAAAAATCACATAAGGCTTTAAAGTAAAAACTGTACCATTTGCCATAAACCTTAAGGATTTATTCAGCCCACATAATAATATTAAACTATAAGCTCCACTGGAGCAGGGACTCACATACAGTATCTCATATATCTATTAACTACAACCATTACCATACTATTTCTCACAATTGTAAATGTGAAAATCTTACAGATGCCCGGTCCCAGATGAAACTGGACAGCGGATTGCTCCATTCTCAAAAGTTGATATATTTTGTCTTCCACTGTCTACTTTCAATTCTGAGTAATTTTCATGAGCTTTTTCAGTTTCACCATGATGACATAATGTCTCTTTTGTCTGGAAAACATAAATCTGTTATATTTTCATCTTTTAATTACCTGAGATCACAGAGAGAAATCAAATGCATCATAGAGTATTAACAGAAAATTTATTAAATCAATCTTAACACATACCTTTATCAAAATAAGGGAATCAGTTAAAAAAAGTGAAAGATCCCAGAATACAACTCTTGTCCTTCAGTTACAGCCTAGGAGGAGGAGGAGAAGGAGGAGGAGGAGGAGAGACACCAAAGGCCTCTTTGGCCAATTGGGAAAAATGTGATGTCAAGATGCAAGTGTGGTTTGGGTTGAGCTAGTCTTAGTGGTCAAGAGAAGTACACAAATGCTAATGGATAATTTTTTTTTCAATAAATACATGACGAAATATAAGTTGTAGCAAGTTGTTTAACTAGGTTTTCTTAGTGTACTTTTAGGTCTTATTTTAGGTCACATTCATATAAAAATATAGAAAATATTAAAGGGTTCACAAACTTTCAAGCACCGCTGTATATTTATATGTCTTAAAGACTGTGCCGTGTTGGTTTACAGTGCTCAAGTGGGATATTATTAAAATAGAGAAAGTTCAAAGAAGGGCAACTAAGTTGTGAATGTTTTCTCTGGAGAAGAGGCACTTAAAGGGCATGTAAAGCCAAAAACATAAAATCCCATTTTTACTTTCTTTAATGAAAAAGAAACCTATCTCCAATATACTTTAATAAAAAAAATGTGTACTGTTTTTATAAGAAACCTGACTGTATGCAGTGAAATCCTCCATTCATTTACTGCTGTGGATAGGAATTGTCAGACGGTCCCTAACTGCTGAGCAGGGAAACAATCATACTTATGAACAGCAGGGGGAGTCCTCAACAACTTTCCTAGGTGGAATGCATTTTAGGCTAAGGTTTGAAATGTTCACCCTTCACAAAAATGATCATAGTGTTAGATTTCTACAGTTATATTTCATTTATAATATGGCACATTACTGGAACAATGTCAGGCATTACTCAGCAGAATAAGATGAATATTTCTAGATGCTTAATAAATAACTATTATAATGAAACATGGACCTCCGTTAGTGCTACCATTGCGTTAGGTATCCCAGTATTTTGCAGTCTGTTACAAAAAAGACAAGCAACAGTGAACTGTTAATCTTAAAAATTCATATAATTATGGATCTCCATTTAGATGTTGGGATCTGAGGATACCTTCATTCATCTGCTATGGTGCCAGTATCGTGTTTTCCAGGGCCCTTTAAAATACGGCCTTTAAGTGGAGGTTATATGAAGCTTTCATGTGTGAAAAGGTTAATAAAAAAAAGATTAAAAAGTTATATGAACTTGACACTCCTACAATGTGTTGGTGGATGAGAAGCTTAAATGCTGGATTTATATGCTTGAACTATTCCCTCGGCAAATGGAGTCGAGATTTTATAAAAGTCTTTAACGAGTCCACTACAACAAAATTGTGTATGGGTGGGGGAGAGCAGTCAAATATCATTGCTGGGTGAAATGTTTACACCAAGGCACCTGTTGTGTTGATTTTGTTGAGGAGAGTCATTTGGAACTCACATTCATATTTTGTTCATTTTTACAAATCATATTTTTTAGAGCTGCATTATACTAATTACTCTAAGCCATGAAAAATTTGGAATTTATTAAATTAATAAAAATAAAAGCTCTTGAGGTCATATAGTCAATGGGATTTGTCCTTTTCCAATTGTAAAATCCTTCTTTAAAACTTTAGAGGTTTTTGCCTTTTTTTCATTTGCATTTGAACAAAAATTTGAGGATTTAGAGGTTTTCGTAGTATTTGGATTAGTTCCATATTTTTTTATTCTTTAGTGTTTCTTATATTAGCTGGTTTAATAATCATGGTTTTAGAGAACATTCTTTTTTACGTGGTTTCTAAAAACCACTGAAATCAGAATGTTGATAAATGGGCCACTAACCGTCTGATTGAAGAAATGGGTCATTTTATTGCTTACTAGTGGGAATGTATTGTACTGATTTCAGGGTCCATAACACCCATAAAAATGTAAAAGAAAGGGTTTTCATAATTATGTAATGGATAAAAAACTGGAGAGCCTTTTAAAGTCTTTGTGTTGTTTGAGCACTACATGTTTCGGACCACGCGGCTCCTTCCTCCGGTGCATTCAACAAACAGTCAAACAAAAAGTGAGCTGTACCTTTCACATAATTCCCGAAATCAGCCCTCAGCTCCATCTTGTGGTCAGAAGGCTAATTTGATCAGCAAAAATTATCAGTGGATACAATTATACAATCTATCCACAATAGCGCCAGGGCTGCAAAATTTTCTGGTGCTATATAAATAAATGTTAATTATAATGTTAATAATGTAGTATTTCTTTGTAACTCTGTATCAACTGTGTAAATAGTAAAAAAGTAATTCATGTTTCTCACCAATCTTTCAGTGGTATAGTCCATTTCAATTAGAGTGTCCATATTGGACAAATGGTCCAAATTTTCATGCTGTAAGGAGTATAAATGTTGTTTAGCAATAAGTCTGTTTCAATACTTGTTGTTATACAATAAACCAATTACAAAAAACATTTCAGAATCCAAGCTTCATTCATTCTTAGTGGCTCAACAGATGTCATCCTGTCGCTTCACATTTTAATAGCATTTTCTTCCTCTCACCACCTCTCAGTGGTCTTTCTATCTGCTCCAAAACCATCCATCTTAGGCTAGCAACGTTATGTTTAGCTAAATGGAAGTGTCTCCCAATTGGAGTGTGGGTTTTCTTGTCCATAGGGTTAAAGTTACCAATAGACCTCTTGCGTTCACCAACTCTAATTCTTACTTTTCTTGAAGTTTGGCCCACATACACCATTCCACATGGACATTTTAAAGTGTATGAGTGTAGATATTTGCTTTCACCAGCACATTGGAGATGTTTCTCCCCTTTTAGAGGAAAAAAATGGTTTTGTTTTAAATAATTTTCCATATTTATGATCTTATCCTAGGACAGACCAATGCTTCCTTATCACGTTTTCAGTCTTTTTGCTCAATACCCCATACAAAGGGTATCCTTTTTTCATCCTTTCGTTTAAGCTTTTGTTCAAGCAACCTTTCTCTTGGGAGCAGTAGGACCTCATCTCTTATTTTGCATAGATCATTCTTGATAGATAGACTCCTCACTTGAGATCAGCACTATGTCATTATATCCACCACTGAGTATTAGGCTGCCTCTACCTACAGAGAGGATGGCCCCAAACTCTGCTACGAGCAGGAGCTGCATCTCCCACCATGAGAGAGTTTCAGCAGCCCTGCTGTCGTTCAGGAATGTGAAGTGTGTCAATGATAGGAAATCCAAGCAGGCTGTCACCTAGCACAAGCAGAAGTAGCGTCGGTATCAATCATCCCACTGTGCAGTCACAGGAGAGAACCTCCTTTTTCCCTCTTCTAAATTTACCTGTACAGTACTCTGGCAAGGTTCAACCTAGCACTGCTGTGCTAAAATACATTATCATATATCCACTGTTTTGACCCGGAGGCAAAAAACCCAGCCTGAAGCCACTGGCAATTATGCCTTGAGAGGGAAAAAAATCCTTCCTGACCCCAATGGTGATCGGAAACATTCCCTGGATCAAGCATTTGATGTTTATTAAAATTGACTAATAACATGCAAACTCTCTCATGTTTATAATGCATAACTATACCAAAACCACAATATAACAATACATGCAGGAATACATCCACATTTGCTTAATAAATAATATGACAACATAAAGAGAAACTCCTGACATTTTACAAAATATCCAAAAAAGGGGAGGGTGGGTGGGATGTTTGTACCTGCTCAGAAGATAAGGAAGTGAACTGCTTCTTCCCCTGACATCACATCCCTGCCTTTCTCTGCCCCCAGCCTGGCATTTCCCTGCCTTATCTTAGTCCTACTCACCCAATCACAGCTACATCTGATTTTGCCAGTCTTTAAATATAAACCAGTGGAGTTTGGCTTCTGGTCATTCGGATCCCTTGTCATGCAGCCCCTGCGTTTAAAGACTTCCACCACCCTCCCTCCAATCTTCCCAGTCTCTCCGGTGCTCCCGTAATTCATGTGATTTACTTGTATAAACACATTTACTTTACAGCGCTGCGCAATATGTTGGCGCTCTATAAATACATGTTAAAAATAATAATGATAAATGTATCATTTCTTTTCTGGCCAAATAAAGATGTCTGCATTTTACATAATGTGCTCACCTCTTATTTAGGTATTTCACGCTTTACCAAAATTTAATGTAATAGTCTGTTATAGTGATATGATGTTCATGAAAAAACAGATTTTAAACAATGAGGACTACTTAACCCACCATTGTTTTTTCATAATGCAGACTGAATCACTGAATTCATTATACTCAGTCACTATCAGTAATCACTTCCCTGTATCACTTGTTTCTTTGGATAAATGTTTTAGCCATCACACAAAACCTAACCTCTTTGTGAATGGAATCTTTAGCTATCCTATTAACCCTAAACTGGACATATCTAGCATCAACAGTGTATCATTCTTTTTAAAGGGGACAGCCTGTAGCCATTCTAGAAAGCTACTAGCATCCTATAGATACGATTCCTAAACAAGAAGAACTCTGTCTGGCATTTCTACCATGAGGCAGAATTCTGAACCAAAGCCAGAGACAATGGGTCATCTTTAGGGCTTTAACAGGGACCATATGTATCTTTGGAAGAACATAGAACACTGGAATAATTAGGGTGTTCCACATACAATAGCTGTGCAATTTCTAATGTCTCTACACATTAGAGCCCCAAATCACCCGAGGGCCCAGTCTGATCCTGTCAGACTCCAGGACAAGGGCCTGAGCTTAGTGTGGCAGTTTTGGGGAGGGGAAGCCCTTAAGAATATAAACTTTATAAAAAGATCATTCCACCAAACCTGCCTCTGAAAACTTGTGGCTAAATCTAGCAGCAGAGTAGCTGAGGAGGAAGGGGAAATACACCTCTTTCAACCATGACTTGCACATCCATTGAAGTTTCAGCGATTAAATTACAAATGAGCCAGCTGAATTTTTCCATTTTATATCTACAATAATGTGATTACAGATAATCCCTATTTAATGTCCAACGAACATTTCTCATGTACATGCAAATCTCAGTAGGTAATAAATAAATGCTTGCAAAAGAAGGAATGAAGAAAACAAATTGCATATACAGTATGTGATTTAGTAATTATATTAACTTTATTTTTTTAGTAAAAGGTGGATATTTAAACACAACTGACGCTACATAGATAGGAAAACTAATGATGCAAAAATTTGGAGAAACCATTGACAGTAAAAATCCTTGCACTCTTTAAAAACCAACCAACAGTCAGCTTTTTAGATGCATTTGGGAAAATGAAAGAAAAATGAATTTGGTTGGCATGGGTTACCAGTCTAGGACATAACACTGACAATATTAGACATAAAATATGAGCCGCTTGCCTCATAAGTGTTCAACTGCAGATAATGTTTAAATATAAAGTGTCTTTATTTTGTATGAAATATGGAAATAAATTTGTATCAGGGGACAGCCATCAGCCATAGACAGCGATGGGGAGGAGAGGGCTTAGAGTAAGGGTTGGCGACAGAAGAGGTACATGCTTGGCGCCCCCACCCACCATTGCACCCTAGGCACGTGCCTCTGCTGCCTATCCCTTAGTTCCGGCCCTGCTTCCATTTCCACTCACATAATATACCTTGATTTGGTATGGTGACTTGGTCATTTTATTATCAGTTGATCCAAAGGCTGGTGTGATTTCCATCTTGGGGAGGAATGTAATACAAGTTTCAAACAGAAAAACAATTTGCATAAATAAGAATAAAAATTTGAATTTCATAATTTAATATTCTTCTTAAGACTGTTATTGCATTGCTAATTGTAACTGTACATTGTGCACTTTTAGTGCAATCTTTTAATGCAAACTTACCAACCTTTTCAGTAAGACATTTTATTACTATACATTCATTGTGCACTGGTGCAAACTATAAAATTCACAATCTTACTTCCTCTGTTGGAAGTGGCCTCTAAATAGTTTCTGGGGTTGCAAAAATCATAATAATCATAAAGTTTCAGACAGGGTTTATTTTGCCTTCCTCTGGATCAGTTAGCAGTTTGGCACTTTTCATGTAGACCAAAATTTGAACTCGATGGACGTGTGTGTTTTTTTTTAACCTAAATTGCTATATTATAAACTTGTTACCAAAAACACATTTTTAAAATGTACACACTGGTAAAGAATGATTTACTAATAAAACATGGGGCCAGTGCATTCTTCATGTACAGAAGTGCATTTCATGCTTATCCAATGAATATATACTGTAGGTTGTGACCATATTTCTCCAATGTCTCTTGCATACATACTGTACTGTAAAACAGACCCAAGCTTAATTGCAACTGCCATTATCTAAGCTGCAATATATCTTAATTTCTTAGGCCTAATAGATATATGTCTGTCCACTAAGTAAATAGTAATAGTAATACCAAACAGCAGGATTATGAAATTACTTAACACAAAGTTCATGCTAGATAATGGCAATGTGTTTTAAATAGGGACACACAAAATCCAGGATTCGGTTCGGAATTCGACCAGGATTCGGCCTTTTTCAGCAGGATTTGGATTCGGCCAAATCCTTCTGCCTGGCCGAACTGAATCTGAATCCTAATTTGCATATGCAAATTAGGGGTGGGGATGGAAATTGCATGATTTTTTGTCACAAAACAAGAAAGTAAAAAATGTTATCCTCTTCCCACCCCTAATTTGCATATACAAATTAGAATTCAGATTCGGTTCGGTATTCGGGCGAATCTTTCGCGAAGGATTCGGGGGTTTGGCCGAATGCAAAATAGTGGATTTGGCACATCATCAGTTTTAAATCTTTAGCATACACAAGTAGTAAAAAATACATTCAGGCACTCGCCAATAGGAACTTAGTTTAATATGATATTTATTGTATTCAATTACCTGACTGGTTGCAACAAAGAATTTAGTACTTACCTGTGTGTGTTCGGTCTATGGCACATGAAGGCTGCTGCTTTCTTAGCACGAATAACAGAAATCAAAACTCCTTTCAATCCCTGCTGTGATTTCCCTTTCAAATGTATGGAAAGCACTGCCTATGGCAGGCAATGGTAACGTCATGCAGGGATCAAGTCTGGAAGGCTCACTTCAGTATTCCAGTCAAATCCCAACCGGACAGTGTCAGCATTTGCCATAGGCAGGGTTTATTTCTTTTATTTGACTGTAATATGTTCAATGGATCATTACATGGCTCCGGATAACTTGAGCTTTAGGATATGCCAAAGATATACAATGTTACAATATAAAATACATTTGGCTGCATCTGCAATAGCAACATTTAATGTCAATATATAATTGTATTGCTTACTAAATACAAAATATTTGTCCAAAAATCCCTTTATGGTTAAAAGTCTCTTAAAAAACAAAATACTTAATTAAATCACTCAAGGAAAGAAAGAATTATAAGCTAACTGTGCAAAGAGAAGACTAAGCAAAACCAGCTATAATTCTAATAGAATGTCCATACTTAAAGCTCTGGGACCAAAAGCAATACCCTAGTTTGGAGCAAGTATTGTCATATAATCATATCATCATTTATTTATATAGCCATGACAAGATACTCAGTGCTTTACCTCAGTAACATACAGGGAAAAAATGGTGGATAACAAACAAGGGTTACAGAGTACAATAGGATTAGAGGGCCCTACAAATTAGAGTTTACAAACTAAAGGTTAGGGTACAATTGAGCCATTAGGATTTTAGAAACAATTTTGTGATTTATTATACAGCAATGATTGATTAAGGTAAATTGAATAAGCTTCTTTAAACAGGTGGGTCTTTAAGGAGCGCTTGAAAGTTTAGAAAGAAGGAGAAAGTCTGACAGATTGTGGCAGAGAGAGTTCCAGAGAAAAGCAGAAGGCCGCGAGAAGTGAAGGAGAGTATTTGGAGATCAGAGATGAAATATAGGGAGGGGCTTCATTATTAAGGGTCTTGAATGTGAGTGTTAGTAATTTGAATTTGATTCTAGAGGAGATTGTGAGCCAGTGAAGGGACATACATATGGGAGCAGCTGATGTTGAGCGGTGAGATAGATGAATGAGTCTAGCGGCCGCATTTAGAACAGATTGGAGTTGTGAAAGGTGACTTGTTGGGATACCTGCCAAGAGACTGTAGGGGTCATTTATGTTTTCATGCCCAGTTGCACTTCTGTAAATTCCTCTGCAATCAAAACGTATTCATTAAAGGTACTTGCAGTAAAATGCAGTCTTTATAGTTATGACTTGTGCTGCTACTCCTTCCTGTCTCCCATTACAAATCTAGAGAAGTGCACTTATTAACACAGAGCATCTAACATTATCTCCAGATCTGGCGGTAGCTCCAGAGTTCCCTTAGCACTGGGAGTCAGTAGGTACAGTGCACTTGCACCTTAGGAATAGGGTGCATCCATCACTCCAGCTCCGAACACCAGGACATCAAACTTTCATCACATTCAAGTTGTGGCACAATGTGAAGGCAATTACAGTATTTTAAAACTTTTGCATCAGCTGCATGTGCAATAACTTCTTTTGACTAGAAAAATGTGATTAACCAGAACAGGCGAAAATGCAGGATTAACTGCTCAAAACTTCTGTGTTTTATTCTCGAGCCCTGTGAGGCTCTTTGTCAACGGAGAACACTTGACAAAGAGCCTCACGGGGATCGAAACATGTAGTGCTGAAAATAAAACACTGAAGTTTGAGCAGTTAATCCTGCATTTTGCCGGTTCTTGTTAATCACAATTTTCTTGAATATTATTGCTGAACCCACGACGGAGGTGCTAACAAGAATTCGGCTAAAGAAACGCCCTGCCTTTTGGTTAAAAGTAACAGCAAAACCTAATATATTTGAACTTCTTGTGACTGCACTGGTGCTGGATTTCTGCAATATACACTGCATTATGGGGGGGATGATTACACTTGGAATTTGCTTACTGCACTTGCAATTGGAAATGAAATATAACTGCCTTTTGTATAAATAGCATTGCCCTATTTTATATAATTACCTTAGTGCACCAGCCTAAAGTTTCAGCTTCTCAATAGCAACAATGATCCAGAACTTCAAACTTGTCACAGGGGGACACCATCTTGGAAAGTGTCTGCGACACTCGCATGCTCAGTGGATCTGGCTTTGAGCAGCTGTTGAGAAGCTAAGCTTAGGGGTCGTTGCAAATCATCAAGCAGAAAATAAGGTTGCCCTGAAATATAAGCTGATGATACAAGGCTGATCAATAAATTCTGATGCTAATTGCACTGGGATCTGTGCATTACTAATCAGCCTTATATTGTGACATTTCTATTCTATGTGTACTGTATATTTTGAGTGGGTCCCTAAGCTCAGTAAGTGACATCAGCACAGAACATGTGCAGTGAATCAGCAGAAAAGAAGATGGGGAGCTACTGGGGCATCTTTGGACTGTGGTTGCCTTGGGCTGGTACAGCAAACCCAAAACATAATGTACAACATTTCTAGCCTATATCTTAAATTAAGCTTTAAGGGTCTAATGGGCCCTAGACATATTCTCCAGAGTGGAATGGTAACAGCATAACCCAAGCTACTGGGTGTCGGTTATGTTTCTATTTCACAGAGTGTTCTCTAATTACAGAGCAGCAAATTTAATGTCGTCCCACTACATTGCCTGAGGACCCAGCCTACTGAAGTAATGAATCCTAAAGCAGCAGCCCCCTTGTCTAATAGTTCATTTGACCCTGTGTCCTAGGAAGAATTAAGATTGTTTGAGTTAAGGCTGGCACAATTAAAATTAAAAAATAAATCTCTAGTTTTCTGGCTTGTGCTGCAGAACTAGGAATAATCCAAATTGTACACAGCTGCCACATTAAGGTAGTGATCTACTTGAAATTACTTGTGGTACAAAACATCAAGACCTGCTCATTGAATACAAATGCGCTGCTTTTGGTTTTATATGGATATGCATCAGCATCTTAAAGAGCTTCAATGTCAACTAACAGTGAAAATGTTTTTGTAATTTGCCCTTAGGGACCTAATTCCTCTTAAAGCATCATTTTAGTTACCCTGTAGTGCTGTGAGTAGTGACTGGAAGATTGAAATTCTGCATTATTATGTGACTTTACTGGGCTACGGCAGTTACAGTATATAACACAGGCAACAACGTATTTATGAAACTAATAGAAAATGAAATGTTGCCAACATGAATATTTCTAAAAATATTTTTCAGGCAACTGTTGCAATACATTGCGCTGCAGTTCAAAAGCATTTAATTCAGCTGTGGAAGATGTTAATTTAAATTGCATGGTATGAAGGTCATTGTTAAATACTGTATAATACTGCAGGCGCTTCAGAAATTTCAGATCTATAAACAAATGATTATCTTCCATTTATAAAATACGCATATATTCTGCAGGAGAGTAAAATGACGCCTCTTAAATGATTTTGTTTATGCATCCTAAGGGGCAAATTTACTAAAGGGCGAAGTGACTAACGCTGGCGAAAATTCGCCAACATGAGGTCATTTCTGTAACTTGAACCTGAGTTCTTGAACCTGATTTTGATAATCAGCCTCCTTGGGGTCCCAAAACTACGCAAGATTTCCTACTCTTCCTTACTGTCATGCATTTCCCTTCCTCAACCAAAAAGGTTTTAAGTACCAAGCTTTTTATTTTTTTTTGGAAAACCAACTCAGGTTAAAAAAAAATCTGCTCTACAGGAACCTGAGGTATTCAAAGGAAGAAACCATGCAAGAGTTCAGCAGTTCTTGCATGGTTTTGGGACCTGAATGACTGGGGCTTGAACATTCTTAAATCCGGCCATTAGTGTTGGTAGATTCTGTTACCAAATACAGGTATGGGACCTGTTATCCAGAATGCTCTGTACCTAGGGTTTTCCAGATAATAGACATTTCTGTATTTTGGATCTTAAAATAAACCCATTAGGCTGCTTTTGCTTCCAATAAGGATTAATTATATCTTAGTTTGGATAAGGTATAATGTACTGTTTTAGTATTACAGAGAAAAAGTAAATCATTTTTAAAAATGTGAATTATTTAATTATAATGGAGTCTACGGGAGACAGGCTTTCTGTAATTCGGAGGTTTCTGCATAACGGGTTTCCAGATAATGGATCTCATACCTGTATATCCATATTTTATTATAATGAATAACTTTCTTTGCCTTTCTACAATTTCCCAGTCACTCTGCTAATTAATCTGTCATGGGAATATATATACACCCCTTTTTGATATGACCCTCATGGCTTATGTTAAAAAAGTGAATAGAGACTTTTAACTGCAGGAAATAAATAGTGAATAAAGTACCCCCTCTTGTAAAATATAAGGATATTATAAGTTACCGAGGAGTTTCATGACCATATAAAAACATGAGGCCACGGTAACTTCTAATATCCTCATATTTTGCAACTGGGGGTACATTATTTATTATAATACACAAGTTTCAGTGAGTCATGTGACAGAAATGACATCAGAACTCACCGTTTATAACTGATGACATCAGAACTCACCATTTATAAGGATATAATTTACAGGATATTCATGGCTTTTGTGTATTATATGCATATAAATAGTTCCAAGTGAAAGCAATGCAATCTGAGAATCATGCTTCCTTCCTTTCTTTGAAAGGACTGTTGAACACCCATCCTGCCTCCTCAATGTTCCGATCCGGTCTCAAGCTTGGATAATCAGCCACTCTGCCTCCTTTAGCATGCTGTTTCTGACTGTGTTTTGGGGAAAGAAGGAGAAGGCAGGGTCAAGATGGCAGGAGGAGGAGGAGGAGTGCTTCAGACTTTGAGGAGGCAGGGTAGGCTAAGCAAAAATACTTTTTGAAAAGAAGAAAGGACTTTTGTTTCCCAGAATGCATTGCTTTCACTTGGTACAAGGTGAGGGATCACTGATGACTCTGACTGTCATACCTTATGTGGTTTGCTTTAAAACAGTCGAATCAGATCTGTAGATATACTGTAGATTGGCATATGATAGATAGGTACATGAAAAATATTTATTTAACATATACTTTCTTTCATTGCAGATCATTGAGGCGGGGAAGTATCTTCAAACAGTGGCTCTTTCATTCATATATATATTAAGTTTACATACTTCATTATGACTTTTGCCGAGTGAAAAATGGGGGAAAATGCCACAAGAGACATCCTTCTATGTCATTGAAGTTTCAGCACAATGATATGAAGTACTCTCCTTGATATCTCTCCACTATGAAGACCTACAATCTAGAATCACAGCCTTAAATCACCTCTAGAAAGCAATGTAGAACTATTAGTAACAACTACACAACTATTGGGTTATGCTTTGAGCGCTTTATGAAAAGGAATCAATGGAATGGCTATACTTTAAACTTCTCAAACATCACTGAGCCTCTCAATTTGGAGAATAACGGACAATAATGCTGGTATAAAGGATATTGGTGGCCTGGATGGTAAATGACTTTGATAACAGTTGAGAAAGTCTGTGTTGTGCCCTATAAAGCCATAGACGAATCGAGGAAGATGTAGAGTGACTACAAAAAGTGCTGTATCTCTATTACTTTCTTTAAATTCATTATCAGCTTAAGATCAAATGTCGTGGACTGCGTTCAATGCATGTCAAAAAATATTTGCACTGTCAGTTCCATTCAGGGTAATGCTATGTGCCATTGTTTGCAAAGTCAGAACAGAAACATTAGTGCATCATTTAGGGGTTTGCAAGACTTCTGAGGATGTTCTAATATGGACGCCTCAGGCCCTTTATCTTAGTATGAAACCGGCCTCTTTACATGTTGAGATGGAAAAAAGAAACTTGTATGTATAGACACACACAAGTCATCAACAGTTTTCAAATAGAGATATATTTATTTGATAAAGTCTGATACTGCCTTATAATCACAGGATCTCATTTTAGCGTATGTCTACATTTGTTAGTGTTCATTAGGCATTTCAGGCTTCATTAAATTCTCCCAAGGAGCTTGCTTTCATTCACATCAATTAAAACATTTAATTATTGTTATTTTAATAGTTATTGCCAAGGAGGGAAGTGAAAAGTTGTATAGAAATGAGTACCAGCAAAATATATTATAGACTTTATCCAACGTCAAATAACATGTTGGAAAGTGACTTATTGAATTTTATGCTTGTATCCTATAGCATTTATCTTTTGTCCCTATAAAATGTTCTTTGTATTTGATTTTTTTCCCATTTAGTTGGTTTTACTATGAATTCATTTTATCGAAATGCAAAAAAAAAGCCAATTATGTCAGGTCAGTGAAATCTTCAGGCTAAAAGCTTTAATATAAATACTATATAAGATTGTATAATTATAAAATATATTTCTACGTGCGCACATGTAAACATTGAAAATAAATATTTTTCACTTATAAATTTCAGTAAAAAATATTTTGATAATTTAATATGATGAGTGTAAGTTTGCTGGTAATAATGGAATGAAAGATCATCTGTTGACTTGTAGGTCACAGTTTTTTTTTTTTACCATTTTATTTCTTAAAAGAAAATAGGAGGTGTCACTGAAGGTTTAGATGAAGAAAATCTTTCATTATTTTTCATTATTTCTCTAGTTGCACAGCCGGTATAACTGTAGCTCAAACTATACATAGGATTGATCAATTAGTTCTTATCTTGTGCCATAAAGTAACATGCCAATGTGATCATTCAAGCCATACGTATAAAACCTGTAAATGTTTTTAAAGTAGTTCAGTAGTGTCGGCCATAGTAAAACCTTGCAGGTACCTCCCCACCCAGCATTTTTAATTTTACATCAGGAATATGGTAGAAACTTGATTTTACATTTTCCAAA
Organism: Xenopus laevis; assembly: GCF_017654675.1. Classification (NCBI taxonomy): domain Eukaryota; kingdom Metazoa; phylum Chordata; class Amphibia; order Anura; family Pipidae; genus Xenopus; species Xenopus laevis. The sequence continues at coordinate 158,223,757 of NC_054372.1, read as the reverse complement.
GCATCAATTACAGAAAACAGTAAAATTGTGGTTCTACTGTAGTAACTAAGCTTTTGACCCATATCTAATAATTCCATGTTTTTATCCTGCAGTGTCATTTTATTTTATTTTTTATAATGGTCCTCTTTTCTTATTTTCCATTTAACTTGACACTCTGTTCCTCACGCTTTAAATGTCTCTCTACCTTTCTCCTCTCCTTACCTTCTGTCTTAATACTTTCTCCTATTTCTCCTTATTTCCCATTGCACCATTTACCTCTCCTTTGCAGCCAGTTTTGGTCATTTTCTACTTCCACCCTTTGTGCCATATATTTTTCTCCATCCCCATACCAGCAACCACTCCCATTCTCGGCTTCGTAATGTTGAAATAAAATCTAGTAGTGTGTCTGTACACTGAAGGCACCTGCCTTGTCTGTCTACCGCTAGTTCTGACCATGCTATGTATTTTTAATCCTACTCAACTATTAAAAAACAGGCCCCTAAATGTTTATTTCACATTTTCTATTTCATTGATACAAAGATGAGTATATTGTTGAAGGGATGGACCTGTTGATTTTGAATATATGAGACACAATGGTTGACGTGCCGGGTTTAACAGCCATGCACCAAGTGTGACTTTAGGATCAAAATCTCCACAAACACAGACGTTTTATGAATAGTTAACGTATGAAGAAATGAAATGTTGGTACATAAATAAATGTATAATTTTGCAGTTATTTTTCAATAAAATGGAATTTTAACTTTTTGATAAAAATACTCACTCTTGTTTTCTATTAGGTGAAATGTTTTCTGATGTTGTTTAAGAATTTGTCTTCTCAGACACATTGTAACCCCTTTTCAATATCTGGATTCTGAGAACAAAGCAATAAGCAGCTATCTTCCAGTGAAAGGGACCCCCTTATAAAAGCAAAAGTGTCATCATTTATTACTCTAATATGAAATCCAATTATTAGTTATAGGGATTTAACTACTTCAACAGCTTCTAATGTTGTCCGTAGCCAAACTAATGGTGGTTACTTTTCATCTTCAAAATGATTACTTTTCTGAAACCTTATTACAAATGCATCTACATTAGTTCACTTGAATGAATTCACTTAAAATTGTCTATATGTAATATTTAAAACTGGGTGGTCCACTTTGCACCCCATGTCAGTAGTGTATTTGAACTTCAAAATGGGCAGCATTCCATTAAATATCTGGATACCAAACAAATCAATCAACAAATAAGAGTATTGTATGGTATCACTTGTATTTAATTCTCACAAAATGTGGCATTGCTCATTACCTTTATAGAGTTATATAGAGTTATAAAGTTTACACTTATACTTACATTAATGTACTATATTTGTAATCTGGGTATACTTTGTTAGGGAAAGGGCAAACAGGACCAATATCCTTGGATAAAGGCATTACTACAAATGCTCCAAACATCACTGAAAGCCCTCCCAGCAACCTTTTCAATCTCCTATACGACAAAAAGAGTAGATTGCTATCCAGACTTCTTAAAGGTAAGTCCAGTGGAAAGCAAATAAGCAAATCCAAAGAAATGAAACCAGATAGTGATGGGCAACTAAATTCGCCAGGGCATGGATTCGCTGCGAATTTCCATGTATCGCTGCCTGCGTCAAAATTAATTTAGCGTGCACCAAAATTGCCATGTGCATAAAAATTGTTGCTCGTCAAAATTATTCGGACACCCATTGACTTTAATGCATTTCGACAAAATAGTTGCACATATAAAAATAGTCACTAGGGTCAAAATTATTATTATTTTTTTTAAATATATTTTTATTGATTTCTGGTAAGTATGTGATGGGGGATACAGAAAGAAAGAAAGGGGGGGGGAGAAAATGGTAGTACATTGCTTTAAAGCATAATAAACAATGTGGTCTACACATATCTATGTAATTTTACAAACGGGTCAAAATTTGACGCCCATTGAGTTCAATGTGTTTTGATAATTTTTTGCAGATTCACCCATCACTAAAACCAAATGATGGACTTTCTATTAGTACACTCACCACTTCAAGGTGCACATGCCCCAGGCCTTCAGCTTAAGGAGTATGCCATGTACAGACCATAAGAAAATAAGTAATGTATTAAAGAGTTGGCAGTTAGAATTTGAAGAGCATTCTTTACTCTAATCTAAGATATTGTGAGAATGGCTGTACAAATCTTCATTTTTCTGTTGTAACTAAACCTGCCTCTTATCTTTATGATTCAAAAAGTCTAAATTTTTAATTAAAATACCCCTTCTCTATCCCTTAATGCTCAATTAATCCTAGGAAAACAAGTTTTACTCCCTTTCTGTTGTCAACCAATTAATTTTTACCTAATTCAGTTTTAGTGATCTCTTCTCTGTCAGAAGCTGGTTTAATTTAAAGAGAGTTTGACTTAGGGTAGTAGATGGTAATCAGATCTAAAGCAATTTGGTTATCATCTGTTTTCCATTGAGTCTGTCAGCCTTTCTATTTTCAATTTAACTGCATTTTGTGCTAGAGCCATTTCTTATGCACACTGATTGCTGTTTGTTCATGTAACAATGTTATGTCAAACACTGGCAAACGTCTGACCAATACAAGAAGCCCAATGCAAATATTTTGCTCAATATGCTATTGAAACCAAACATTTGCAAATTAAAGGGCATGTAAAGTCTAAAATAGAATAAGGCTAGAAATGCTGTATTTTGTATGCTAAATATAAACATGAACTTACTGCACCACAAGCCTAATCAAACAAATAATTTATGCTTTCAAAGTTGGCTACAGGGGGTCACCATCTTATAACTTTGTTAAACATCTTTGCAAGACTAAGACTAAGTGCACATGCTCAGTGTGGTCTGGGCTGCTTAGGGATCGTCATAAACAAAGCTACTTGAGTTCTGCATGGCTGGTAAGTAAGGCGAGGGCTCCCCCTGCTGTTCATAAGTATGATTATTTCCCTGCTCAGCAGTTAGGGACCGTCTGACAATTCCTATCCACAGCAGTAAATGAAGGGAGAATTTCACTGCATACAGTCAGGTTTCTTATAAAAACGGTACACATTTTTTAATTAAAGTATATTGGAGATAGGTTTCTTTTTCATTAAAGAAAGTAAAAATGGGATATTATTTTCTTGGCTTTACATGCCCTTTAAAGAGATGCTGTTATCACATCATTACCCCCTTATTATAACAGCTGGTTCAGAGTTCATATATTTATATATTCCGTGAAATGTGTTGTTTGCTCTGCCTTTGCTAAGATTTCTTATTTATACTTTCAGTCTCATTGTTAAATTAGACACAGGTATCTCCAAGCTGCAGTGTAGTAAAGCTTGATGAACCTTTTAGATAAAAACTAATTTATCAGTAGAACTTTAGGCTAATCACACACAGCATCTCTCATCCAAACAGTTTCTAGGTCAATGAGTGGGTGACAAAAAACTCATCACCAGCAACTCATAATACAGGAATATTATCATAATACTCTAAAGTGTTAGGGGAATCTGTAAAACTCTCAGATTTGGTCCATGTACTATTACCCTGAGTTTATAAGAGCCATGCATGAATTCAGCTAGAAGTAAGATCATGCTCAATTAGTTTTACATTTTATTGATATTGTGATATTGTGATGTGACCTGCATCGAAACACACTCTCTGCACTTTTATATAGTGTGCTATGTGCCCTTGCATTAATGTTTACTCTTCTGCTGAATTGTGCAGTCCAGGGTTGAATTCCATGGAACCCACAGTAGGTTGCATCAATCGGAACAGCAGACTTGCATAAAAGAAACTCACTTTAATGCCATTTTAAAGTAACAGCACAAGCATTACTCAGTCTCCACTCTAAAAATGTTAGCTGTTGCACATGATTTTACAAACACAAATACAGGAAAAAAAAACTGCTGGTTGTTGGTAAAAAAAAAGGCAATTTACACAATAGTCAGCCACATCAGAAAGCCAACTGATTTTGAAGCGTTAAGTGTGCAATTTTTTTATCATTCCAAATTAAAAATAAAAAATTCCTGTAGGCTTATGCTAATATATACTGCAGAGCAGGGGTCCCCAACCTTTTTAACCCATGAGTCACATTCAAATGCAAAGAGTTGGAAAACAAGAATGAGAAAAGTCCATGGTGTGCCAAATAAGGGCTGTGATTGGCTATTTAGTAGCCCCTATGTGACGTGACATCTTCCTGGAGGCTCTGTTTGGCAGAAAACATGGGTTCCATGCAACCAAAACTTGCTTCCAAGCCTGGAATTCAAAAATAAGCACCTGCTTTGAGGTCACTTGGAGGAACATCCAAGGGGTTGGTGAGCAACAAATAGCCACTGGTTGGGGATCGCTGCTATAGTGTTATATATATACTGACTTAAAGGAGTAGCTCACTTTTAAGTTAACTTTACATATGTTATAAAATGCCCAATTCTCGGCAGCTCTTGGATTGGCTTTCATTTTTTTATAGTTTTTAAAGAAAATATTATTTGCCTTCTCATTTTGACTTTTAACATTTTTTAAATGAGGGCCATTAACCCCAGCAACCAAATAACTATTGCTTTGTGAGGCTATAATTTTATAGAGATAGCACTTGCTATTGCTGACAAATAAAAAAGAATCAAGTGTATTGTCTCTTTAGTTTACTTCTGCTTGCTTTCTCCAGAATAGTAAAGTTAATTCAACCCAGTCCGTGGAGCTAAAACCTGTGGATAAAATTCAAAGTTTGTTTAGCATTTCTTTGCAGATAAAGACTAACAAAATAATACTTATGCATTATTATGACTAGTAATTATGACTTTTTTTAACTCTGGAATGTGACCCAATAATAAAGCTTGAAAACATAACATATGATCTTTTATATTAAGGATCCGGATCGAACTGGGCCGGCAGAACACCTGGAAAAAACCTGTTGGGCCCTAGTCTACAGGGCCCGGCCAGCCCAGATCTGCTATCCTGCCAGCTAATCCGCTTTCCTTCCCCCGGCCCAACCAGATCATATACTGAACTTGTTTAAAGAAAATGTATACTGCAAGGACAGACTGCGACAAACTCTTGTTTTTGATATCACAGTCATGATAGTGAGTAATACACAATAAACATTTGTCTGTACAACTGTGTCACCTAAAGCTTCTTGGCAAAGCTTTATTTATAGACCTGAGCTTTTCAGTCTTCGGACTAGTGTCAATTGCAACATTTTTGTACTATAATCCCTGACAGAATTGTATGTGACATCCTTTACAAGAAGTGACACCTTAGCATCTTATCCAATCTCTTCTCCTACATTTTTCACATTAAATGGCATCAGCCCTAAGCCTTGAGAAATTAAAGTGATTTGCCCAAGGTCACAAGCAACATGAACATGATTCAGATCAATCTGTACAGTGGCATAAGGTGCATTGTATCACAAATTAAGTCTGGAGACAGTTTTATCACAATCAATATTGAAATTGAGTCAGAAACAGAAAGTGAGATAAGGTGAAGTAACATTACAGGACAAGGAGGACACAGATTTACTCTGGAATCCTAAAACAAGTTGAAGGTGTTACTGCATTATGAAGACACCGCTTGACCTTTTGAAATGTAAAATAATGTCTGTGGCTCACCAAAGCAAATTGCTTGTATTCAGCATGTATATGAAAAAAAGTGTTATGGGAGCAAGAGAGAGTAAATGCATAGATTAAATATCCATTTATGAGAATGAAATAGGATAATGTACATAGATAAAATGTGTTTGTGCGACATTATTTTGGTCATTTACCACCATTTCTATACTTAAATGAACTTAAATGAAGCCAGTCTTCCACCAGATAGTTAAAACAAAGTAAAAAGATTTATTGTGTCCTCCACCTTATGTGTTTCATGTCATAAACAAGTAGGGGCACATTTACTAAGCTCGAGTGAAGGATTCGAAGTAAAAAAACTTTGAATTTCGAAGTATTTTTTTGGGTACTTCAACCATCGAATATGCTACTACGACCTTTGACTCGAACGATTCAAACTAAAAATCGTTCGACTATTCGATAGTCGAAGTAAAAAAAACTTCGGTAGTTTAAACCTACCGAGGTACAATGTTAGCCTATGGGGACCTTCCCCATTAGGTTTCTAAGGTTTTTTTGATCGAAGGAAAATCCTTCGATCGATGGATTAAAATCCTTTGAATCGTTCGATTCGAAGGATTTCAAAGATTTTTCCTTCGATCGTAGGATTTGCGGTAAATCCTACGAATTCGATATTCGAATTTGTAGGATTTTTACCTCGAGGGTCGAATTCGAGGGTTTATTAACCCTCCATATTCGACCCTTAGTATATGTGCCCCGTAATCATAGGCTAAATGTACAGAGCTTAAACACCAGTATTTAAACATATTTGCACCAATCACAACAAAATATCAATTATCAAATGATCCAATCCCTGAGTTCTCCACATAGACCAACCCCATGTCCAATTATTGGGTGGACATGGGTCCAGACTAGGAGGCAGAAGAGGTATGTTCCTAGCTTTTGCACCATAAGCACGTGCCTCTTCTGCCTACTCAGTTTCACTTAGTTTCAGCCATTCAATATGCAAAGTGGAACTCAAGCATCTCATATAAATGGGTCTAAAGACTGTGTATAAGTCATAAGGCTACTATAACAGAACCTTATTTTAGAAGTCCTGTGATACCAGTGAATCAGGGTCTTTGCAACTCCTCAATGTTCACTTGACATGTGAGGATCTAAAACCACTAAAACCCCACCACGTAAAGGGGTGCAGTCTAGAAAATCATGACAATACATGCCAAACACATATACTGCATAAGTGGGTGCAATTAAAGCTCACTGACAGGGATCAACAGCCATTAAATAGTATAGGTGCTAAAACCCACAAAATGATGAATTGCCATAGCATTGAATTGGAACCTCTATTACTCAGTCTCATCAAAAACGGTACATCTTGCGCATTAAAGAGCTGGGATTTATGGTGGGACTGCAGAACAAAAACGACTTTGTCCAAAAACCAAAACACTATCATGAGATCATGAGATGTTTAGATTTGTCAGGACAGTAATCTATACAGAACGTTGTCTTTAAAAAAAATATTTATATGACATTAGAAAATACAGAAAGATAATTCTGAGGCTATATAGATGTCACCTATACTTGGCGACATACTTAACACGAATTAATGCTGCCATGACAACATCTTGATAATTAGTATAATTAACATGAAGAACATGTTTTACATCAATTAAAACCTTTCATTGTAATTTGCTACAATGTCAAGTATATAATGTAAGATGTACATCTGCCTATTTGTTTTCGGTAGTGATGCATCTGTAGTTTTCTTTAACTTCTTTTTCTTTAAGTATCTTACCTTTGCTTTCCAATTTCCATTATTTTCTTGTTCATATAATGGACACCCAGGATTCTACAATGGGGAGGTAGGAGTAGAAAAGAGTCAGTGCAGTCGGCACTGGGAAGCGCCCAACCTCCATTACTGCTGTATAACCTACATAATACACTCTATTTATTATTTTGCATTTTACGTTAAGTAAAAAAAAGAAAGAATATATAAAACTCTGTCCACATTACTTCCACTTTCCATTAGTTATATTACCCTCACATTACAGTGGACTATCTGTGAAGGTTCTCGTTCATCCAGGTTATGGTATATCTATAGTGATAATTCAAATCAACTGGACTTGATGTATTTTTTTTTTAGCTAAAAAAAATAAAATACAAAAGTCCAGTTAATTTGACTTTTTTACTATATATATTACAGTGTAGTACAGCAAAAACTGCAGGAGCACCACCAAAAATGCTGTTCCTTGCAGTTCTGCAAGAAGTGCTGGCCTGGAAACAGAGAGAGTATCTGTGTAAGTAAACGCTACAGTACTTATCATAAAGAGACCATAAAAAAGTTGGGACAGGATAGGGTTTAGGGTGGAGAGATGTTGAAGTATGGTGGATAACAGAAAGTCTGGTGTTGAGTAGAGGAGGAGAGGATTTATCCTGTGCATTCCAACAGAATTGCAAAATGTGCAAGGATTATGGCAGTATAAATTCAAGAAAGAAAGTCCTGTCCTACAGACACATCACAGTACACAGCATTACAAGCTGCAACAGCTAAGAGATTCAATTAAATGCTTAATTAAATGCATTCAAACACCAATGTCAGCAAAAGTGTAAGCTTAGTCTAATATGCTAAACTTTGTGATGGCCTTCTGTTGCACTACACTTCTGCGTCCCTTTTGTTGAGCTGGGCCTTACCAACATCTCTGAAACAGCCCTAGCTCCATTGCTGTATTCCCTCAATCTCTGACATTGTTTTTCTTGAATTGTGCCTCAGCCACCTGTCCAACTATATGTGTACCCACCATCTACCATTCAAGGAGGCAGTCCAGGGACATATCTTTATTGCTTAGTCATTCCTTAGTTAGTCCTTCCTTACAGAAATACTGAATCTTATAAGAAGGAGCCCTCTGGTATCACACCCACAAGTTTATTTATATTTTTTTTAATCAAGTTTAATTAGTTTAATCACATTTGTGTATCATGATTTATTATTAGCATTGCTGCCATTATGTGGTAAAATGGAAAAAAGGACACAGTTTTTTTGTTCAATAGATGCTCTACCATGTCATAGTTTGCAGACTTGTTATTGTTTACATTTTCTGTGATTAATAGTGATGGGCAAATAAATTCACCTGGGTGAATTTACATGTTTCGCCGCCAAGAAAATATTTGCGAAACTCATGCAAAATTCACTAGCGAAAATTAACCGGCGTCCAAAAAATCTATTGCGTCCAAATCGCTGTGTGTCAACACTATTTGGAAGCCCATCGACTAATGCTGGCATCAAAATTGACACAAGCGACTTTTTGGATACGCATCCAAATTGACTTTAAGTTACACAAATTTTCTGTGATTTTTTTGCCGTTTTGGGAATTTCGCAGGGAATTCACTAATTTTTCGGTGAAGCAAAATGAGAGAAATTCGCCCATCACTTGTGTCTATTTTGATGACAACTTTCACAGTGGCTGAAGTGTTATAATAACATAACCATATAGTAGTATAGTTTGAAAACTATAGTCTTAGGGGCAGATTTATCCGAGGTTGAGGTGAATTTTCGAATTAAAAAAAGTGTTTTCAATTTGAAATTCGACCCTTTATAAATATACCCCTTATTGTTTATTTTTGGTTGTTATAAAATGTAGGCTAACAATAAATTATTTATTCAGGATGTAGTTATATAACTGGAAAATAAGCTGCTTTTAGATGTTACACGTACTTTTACACATATAACTCACTAATTTAAGCTGTCCTTACAACATGATGATAATTAGTAAAATGTGAGTAATATGAAGAATATTAACTTTTAGGGGCAGATTCACTAACTTCGAGTGAAGGATTCGAATGAAAAAAATTCGAATTTCGAAGTATTTTTTGGGTACTTCGACCATCGAATTGGTTAAATTCGTTCGAATTCGAACGAAATCGAACGATTCGAAGTAAAAATTGTTCGACTATTCGACCATTCGATAGTCAAAGTACTTTCCCTTTAAAAAAAACTTCGACCCCCTACTTCGGCAGATAAAACCTACCGAAGTCAATGTTAGCCTATGGGGAAGGTCCCCATAGGCTTGCTAACCTTTTTTTGATCGAAGGATTTTCCTTCGATCGTTGGATTAAAATCGTTCGAATCGTTCGAACGAAAAATCCTTCGATCGATCGATCGCAGGATTAGCGCTAAATCCTTCGACTTCGATATTCGAAGTCGAAGGATTTCAATTCGAGGGTCGAATTTCGAAGTATTTTTAACTTCGAAATTCGACCCTTAGTGAATCTGCCCCTTAGTATGATGTAGAGAGGGTGTATTCTGAGATTATTTTCAATTGGTTTTTGAATTATTAAGCTTTTTATTCAGCAGCTCTCCAGTTTGTAATTTCAGCTACGTGGTTGCTAGGATCCAAGTTATCCTAGCAACCATGCACTTATTTACTGTAGATGAGAGACTGGAATATGAATAGCAGAGCAGTGTCGGACTAGCCCACCGGGATACCAGGAAAAGTCCCGGTGGGCCCAGGTGTCAGTGGCCCTCCTGCTTAGCAAAGAGGCTAAATAGATGGAATAATAGATTATAGTTTTTAAAGAAAAGAGGCTAGGAGAATAGCGGTTGAGGAAAATAGTACTGAGAATGGGCCCCTGGGCTAAAGTTTTTTGGTGGGCCCTTGGTGTCCCAGTCCGACACTGTAGGAGAGGCCTGAATAGAAAGATGAGTAATAAAAACTAGCAGTAACAATATATGTGTAGCCTTTCAGAGCATTTGTTGTTTAAATGGGGTGTGACCCCCCCCCATTTTAAAGCTGGTGAGAGTCAAAAGAAGAAGGCAAAAACTCAAAAACTATAAAAAACAAGTAAGAAAAATGTTTTTGCAGATTACAATTTCATATTTGGTTCTAGAATTTCTCCATAATACACAGCGATGGGACCTGTTATCTAGAAAACATGGAGCTTTCCAGATAAGTGGTCTTTCCAAAATTTGGATTGCCATTAAAGGAAACTAAAGCTTAACTAAAGCTGACTTAGGGCAGAAAAGTTGTACATTATGTTTTGGGCTTCTGTACCAGCCCAATGCAACCACAGCCTTTTAGCAGTGAAGATCTATATCTCCAAAGATGCCCCAGTAGCTTCCCATCTTCTTTTCTGCTGATTCACTGCACAGGACAGGCTCTGTGCTGCTGTCACTTACTAAGCTTAGGAACTTATGCATAATATATATATATATATATATATATATATATATATATATATATATATATATATATATTAGGGATGCACCAAATCCACTTTTTTGGATTCGGCCGAACCCCAGAATCTTTGCGAAAGATTCGGCCGAATACCGAATCGAATCCGAGCCCTAATTTGCATATGCAAATTAGGGGTGGGAAGGGGAAAACATTTTTTACTTCCTTGTTTTGTGACAAAAAGGTCACTTGATTTCTATCCCCGCCCAAATCCCGAACCGAATCGTGGATTTTGTGCATCCCCAAAATATATATATATTTATTTATTTATATATATATATATATATATGTATGTATGTATGTATGTCTATATATATATATATATATATATATATATATATATATATATATATATATATATAAAAAACAAGTAATGAAGACCAATTGAAAAGTTGCTTAGAATTGTCCATTTGATAACATACTAAAAGTTAACTTGAAGGTGAACCATCCCTTTAATGGGACACTTACCAAATCTGTACGAAATCCTTCATTCAGTTGTATTTTCCAACTTCTTTTCATTATACACATGGGGTGAATTTTGGTGTAAAAATGCAAAAGTATGCATTTCCATACAGAGAATGCATTTTATGCAGAAATCTGACCCCTGTGTGACAGTTGGATGCCATGTCAGTGCATTGTAAAAATAGGATGGAAGGCACTGGATCTTGTTTCCCCATTTTGGAAAATATGAATCTACAATATGAATATGTATCTAGGTATCTGTTAAAGGCATTTGTTTTTACATAGGTTTTGCCACTCAAATTCAACAACTTCAAAACCATAATACATATAACTGCCAACCTTTTATTTAATATTTTAAGTGCATACAAATGTAGTAAGCTTTATCAAATCAAAACTAAAAGCTTTAAACTCTTCATTTGTAACATGGTGGGGTCGCACCAATGCTATAAAGATGCCTTTCTTATCTAAAACCTTATATAAATGAAAATACGTCCAATCTATCCAATCAATCCAGTCTATTTTTATTAAACCTATCCAGAGGGCTCCCTGGGCATACATAATGCGACGACATTTTTTGTTCCTCCAAATGAATTTCATTAGAGATAAAACTGGATTTGCGTTTTTAGAAAACAAGCATTTTTAGCACAAAGCAATCATACTATATAAAATGGCCTATGGCACCTCTCCAACAAATGAAAATATTTAGTAGATGTTGAAAATAAAACAGTAGCTCCAAAACACAATATTATGGGGCCTATTTATTAAACCTTGAATTTTCTGGTTGAATTTTTAGAGGGGGAAAAACCTTAAATTTTTCGAGATTTATCATGCTCTGAAGCTGCTAAAAATTTGAATCCAAAAATATTTCAGCTAAAACATGTCGAAATCATGTAGAAGTCAATGGTAGAGGGTCCCTTTAACAATTGGAACATGTTTTTTACTTTCAGGATTCTCAATAGTTTCAGGCTTTTTGTTTGATAATCTGATAATAAAGTTTTCAGAGCGATAATTAAAAAATTTGCATGATTCGAATTGTCTCTCAATTTTGTCTCAACCTTTTGTTGCATGGATTTTTTCGAGAAGTTTTATTGGTTAATTAGGGGGATTTGGGTTTTTTTCTTAATAAACTGAGAAAAGTAGAATTTTAGGGCCAGATTTAATAAGGTTCGAATGGTACATTAGAAGTAAAGTTTTTATAGTCAAAACTCACAATTTTGTATGTAAATTTGAAGTGGAATGTATGATGTATCACATCTCAACCCTGGAAACAGTTCTAATTTGATACTTCGCCACCTAAAACCTGCCCAGTTCCGTTGAACCATTTGAAGATGTTATATCCTGCCTGACATTTCGGGGCACATTTACTTAGCTCGAGTGAAGGATTAGAATAAAAAATACTTTGAATTTCGAAGTATTTTTTGGCTACTTCGACCATCGAATTGGCTACTTTGACCCTTGACTACGACTTTGAATCAAACGATTCGAACTAAAAATCGTTCGACTAAAAAAAACTTAGACCGCCTACTTCGCCACCTAAAACCTACCGAGCACCAATGTTAGCCTATGGGGAAGGTCCCCATAGGCTTTCTAGGCAATTTCTGATCAAAGGAAATTTGTTCGATCGATGGATTGAAATCCCTTGAATCGTTCGATTCGAAGGATTTAATCATTGATCGAACGATTTTTCCTTTGATCGTTCGATCAAACGAATTGCTGTAAATCCTTCGACTTCGATATTAGAAGTCGAAGGATTTAACTTCGATGGTCGAATATCGAGGGTTAATTAACCCACGATATTCGACCCATAGTAAATGTGCCCCTTCGTGTTTTTTTCCAGAGGAAAACTCGATTCGAATTCATTCAAGTTTTCGGCTCATTTCTATTCGATCAATGTTAGATTTTCTAGTTTTTTAATAAATAACCTCCCATTCGAGTATATTTGAATGTTTTAGACTCTTTAGGACACCATATAACACCTATTTTACCTATATTACAAAAGAAAAAATGTTATCTCTGTGCCAAATAATTACTCCCAACTTATCCCAACACTACTGATTTTTCTTTCTCTTCTTTCCTTATCCTTTTCAGTTCTTCTCTTTAACTGTTTCCAAAAAAAACTTTTAAATTGAAGAAAATGTTAATTTGTTTATTTATAAAAAATGTTTTCAAAAACAATAAAACTTAAAAAACCCTCTTCCTGCCTCAAGGCACCAAAGGGGCTCACTATCCCCATTCATCCTTCTGCCAGCATTTTCCCAGTGGTGGCTTACCCACTTTATTACTCTTTGGGATAAATTTATCAAAGAGTGAAGTTCCGCCACTAGAGTGAAATTCCACAGCTCACAATTCATTTCTATGGGATTTTGAAAGGCATATTTATCAATGGGTGAAAGTGAAAGTGGACCCTTTGATAAATACGCCTTTAAAAATCCCATAGAAATGAATGGAAAGTGGTGGAATTTCACTCTAGTGGCAGAACTTCACTATTAACTTCACTCTTTGATAAATATACCCCTTTGGGTCATCACACTGGAAATCCCAAGCAGGTCCAAGGCACTGCAGGAGGTTACGGTGTAGTGTGATGTAGGAGATCGTGGTATTTGGATCACTTTCTGAAAGATGGGGTGTAACTTCAACCTCTTGTTTGAATTTGAATTTGACATAGCTGTGAAACAGAAACTATTCCACTAATTTCACGAGAAATTATAAATATTCGAAAAAATCAACAGCAGCAAATTCTCAGTTATCTGCATCCATCTGGATCCATTAAACTAGGTCAGCCCAGTGGAGCAGTTCCTGAGATGATGCCATTTATGAAATAGGCAAGAGATTTGTTTAGAAGTGAGCACAAAAAAGGGAATATTTATAATACCTGGCATTGTATCACTTGCCGAATGGAATAAGTGATTTGTGTAATATAGTTCATATGCCCATGTTAGATTTAAATATATATGTGATAAAAGTCACTACTTTTTGTAACTTTAGGGTTAATTCTGAATGTAATGTACACACAACTGCAGGTAATTTAAATGGACACAATGGACAGTCCATATTGAAGGTATTTGTACCCAATTTTCTTTGTGCTTCCATAGAAACACTTGAGCTACCTCCACCCTAGAACTTGTGATAGTTTCAGGGTTACACAGTGGGTTGTGTCACTAGGAGCACAAGACAGATTGATGCTGGAGTTTTGGGGGGGAAATACTCCATTATTGGTAACAAAAAATTCACATTGCCTTTTGCACACTGCACTTACTGTTGTTGACCCCTCATTTCTTTAAATGGAATAAACGACTTTACATTTTCTATATGTGTGTTTATACATCAAGGTTGCCATACTGAGAAAAACAACTTTGCCCATGAGTAATATTTCATATATACACCAAGATAAAGCAATACTTTTCCTTTAATACTTATGCTAACAAGTTTATGCTTTGAACATTTTCTTCAATAGGCCAAATGCATTTTCCGAAACCCGAAGTTAAAAAAAAAATTAAACTCATTTAAATGAATCATGATTTCTATAAAGTACAGTCTCTAATGAATGTGCTTGAGCCGCTGATGAAAAGGTCTCTGGCACAATTTCTGCAATTCAGGTCACATTGACATTGTTTTGTTAATTAAAGAAATGTTCATACTTTTAGGTTTCTGAAGATATCTCTTTAGAGAGGCATGATAGCACAGTAAAACAAGCTTTTTTTAATGTAGAAGTGAAGTGACATTGTCCTTTATTAGTTAGATAAGTTCATAAGAACTAATAGACTAATTAGTATGACATGTCTTGGATTAAATTCATGGTAGGTATGCATAAGTAGAGAAGTGTTAGCTGAGCTAAATAGGGATTTTAATGGAAATTAACTGAGTGCTATCATTAAACTGGCACTGTAGTTTCCCTTAAACTGAGGGGGAAAGATAAGTAGTGTTGTAGAATGATTGATGAGTTACAAGCTGTGAATTGTGCCCTTATAGAGTCTGTACCAACCCATCATTCTCTGCTCACGCTGTCAGACAGCAAGTGAAGGATTCAGCTGCAGTTGGTGGTCTGTGAGATTGATCAGAAGATTAAATGGTTGCTACAGGGGAGCAATAGTAGAGGTAATCTGCTGCAGCAACAGACGTCAGCACAGATAGATCCTATAATAGAAGTTTGGAAAATGCACTGTTATATAAAGGTTAACAAAAAGAAAAATGTTTTTGCAGATTACAATTTCATATTTGGTTCTAGAATTTCTCCATAATACACAGCGATGGGACCTGTTATCTAGAATACATGGAGCTTTCCAGATAAGTGGTCTTTCCAAAATTTGGATTGCCATTAAAGGAAACTAAAGCTTAACTAAAGCTGACTTAGGGCAGAAAAGTTGTACATTATGTTTTGGGCTTCTGTACCAGCCCAATGCAACCACAGCCTTTTAGCAGTGAAGATCTGTATCTCCAAAGATGCCCCAGTAGCTTCCCATCTTCTTTTCTGCTGATTCACTGCACATGCTCTGTGCTGCTGTCACTTACTAAGCTTAGGAACTTATGCATAATATATATATATATATATATATATATTAGGGATGCACCAAATCCACTTTTTTGGATTCGGCCGAACCCCAGAATCTTTGCGAAAGATTCGGCCGAATACCGAATCGAATCCGAGCCCTAATTTGCATATGCAAATTAGGGGTGGGAAGGGGAAAACATTTTTTACTTCCTTGTTTTGTGACAAAAAGGTCACTTGATTTCTATCCCCGCCCAAATCCCGAACCGAATCGTGGATTTTGTGCATCCCCAAAATATATATATATTTATTTATTTATATATATATATATATATATATATATATATATATATATATATATATAT
This sequence comes from Xenopus laevis, assembly GCF_017654675.1. Taxonomy (NCBI): domain Eukaryota; kingdom Metazoa; phylum Chordata; class Amphibia; order Anura; family Pipidae; genus Xenopus; species Xenopus laevis. The sequence continues at coordinate 158,207,685 of NC_054372.1, read as the reverse complement.
ATATATATATATATATATATGTATGTATGTATGTATATATATATATATATATATATATATATATATATATATATATACTGTATATATATATATATATATATATATATATATATATATATATATATATATATATATATATAAAGAAGAGTGGGCCTGGTGCACCCAGAGAACTAGGTCACTGCCCAGGTGCTGGAACAAACTATAGAACAATCAATGAAGAAAAGAGTCCGCACTCATGGGTCTTTGTGATGCAAAAAGCTTTTTAGTGTTTATTCGACGTTTCGGCTCCTAAACACAAGCCTGAGGTTGATTCACAGGTTGATTCAGGTTTAAGGCCAAATATACTGCAGGAGTATACTGTACACTTCCACAGTCGATTCCAATTTGTTGTAAATCATGATGGAGAAAAAAACATATCTCAAACCTGCAGAGGTCATGTAGAAGTCAACAGCAGATGTCCCGGTCCCTTGTAGAAGATATCATAATCTGCACTGGGATTTGTACAATAATCTGAATGAATAATTTGTGGTTTGCAACAATAATCCCAAATGTATTGATACATACAGTAAAAGTGTTCACAGGAGTTTGGTTTTAAGAAAATAGTGAGAAATTTTAGTAAATAACCTTCATTTTGTTGAGGAACATTTAGGGGCAGATGTATGAAGGGTCGAATATCGAGGGTTAATTAACCCTCGATATTCGACTAGGAACTAAAATCCTTCGACTTCAAATATCGAAGTCGAAGGATTTAGCGCAAATCCTATGATCGAACGATCGAAGGATTATTCGTTCGATCGAACGATTAAATCCTTCGAATCGAACGATTCGAAGGATTTTAATCCAACGATCGAAGGAATATCCTTCGATCAAAAAATCTTAGGCAAGCCTATGGGGACCTTCCCCATAGGCTAACATTGAGTTCGGTAGCTTTTAGCTGCCGAACTAGGGGGTCGAAGTTTTTTTTAAAGAGACAGTACTTCGACTATCGAATGGTCGAATAGTCGAACGATTTTTAGTTCGAATCGTTCGATTCGTAGTCGTAGTCGTAGTCGAAGTAGCCCATTCGATGGTCGAAGTAGCCCAAAAAACACTTCGAAATTTGAAGTTTTTTTAATTCGAATCCTTCACTCGAGCTTCATGAATCGGCCCCTAGCTATTTGATTTGGTTCAACAAATTCAGAAAAGTATAACACTGGTCAGAAATATTCCAATAAAAATGATTTATGCAATACACATTGGCATGTACTGTCATATATTAAATTTCACCAACATTGTTTTTGACAGCTTTTATTATCTTTTACTTGTAAAACATCAATATTTAACTTTAAATTATTGTGTTTTTTTTACATCAAATTCGATCTATTATTCCTCTAGCGATAAGGCACAACTACAGTATATCCCTGCTGCTAGTGGCCCTTAAAGGTAACTAAAATGGAATGATTTCATGAAATAATTTGCCTGTATGCCACTATCCACTAACAATATAAAATCAATTGCAAGACGAAAGCAATGACCAAATGGATTCACAGTAGCGTATGAAATTCATCACTTCATTTTCTACTAAAATCGCTTGTACTAAGATCATAGTAGACAAATGTTATTGAGTTGCAAAACATATTGGTAATTGTTAGATTACATTTCAGAATTAATGTTATTGTACATGTGTCTACCTCACTGCTCTTTTCCAAAATGACTGGAATATTGTTCAGGTGCCAGTGCTGTTGCTTTCAAAGGCCCTTCAACAATTATTTTGGTGAATAGAGAAACTATTTACCTTCCCTGTTAGTGCTTTCAAGAATAGCATACAAAAAACAGCTGTATTACCTTTTTTTTTTTTTAAAAAAAAAAAAGTCATGTCCTTTGTCACGGTTACTCAATCATGGGGCTAATCAGATGGGGCTAACCGAGCATGACATTCATTGGAAATTCCACAATACAGAGGGGCACACCACAATGTTCCCTTATAAGTAGAAGCATATTGCCTACACCGGGTAGTACCTTATATATTGAAGCAAGCAAGAAATGCTTTTTTCTAAAGTTTAAAAGATAGTGGGCTTAGTAAACTAAGGGGCCTATTTATTAAACCTCGAGTTACGGAGCAAATAAAACAATATTTTTCAAGATTTATTATGCTCTGAAGCTGCTAAACATTTGAATTCGCAAATACTCCAGCTAAAACCTTTCAAAATCATATAAAAGTCAATGACAGACGGTCCTTATGAGAAATTAGATCAGTAAGTAACATAGTAACATAGTAAGTAAGGTTGAAAAAAGACACACGTCCATCAAGTTCAACCTCTTTTTTTTTTATATCTGCCTAAAGCTGGCCATAGATGTTGAGATTTTTAAAAGATCAGATCCTGATCGTGAGACCACGATCTTCTCAGAACGATCGTACGATTGTATGAATTTACCATCAACTAAAAAGACCAATTTGGCAGGAAAATAAAGGGGAGCTGCCTGCTTGGCCCTGCAAACATAGATAGATTGCACTGGGGCCGACAAAGATTTTTTGACCTGGCCGATCAATTTCCTGACAGATGTCGGCCGAAAAATCGTAAGATGTACGATCGTTCAAATCCCACTAACCATATGATAATTTCGAAGGATCGTTCGGGCTTCCCTAAAATCGGTCGTTCGGCAAGAAGAATCATCGCGTCTATGGGGATCTTAACTGCCAGTTAAAGCCCATCTGAAGCCTCACCAATTTGCCTCAGAGGGGGAAACAATTCCTTCCTGACTCCAAAATGGCAATCGGACTAGTCCCTGGATCAACTTGTACTATGAGCTATTTCCCATAACCCTGTATTCCCTCACTTGCTAAAAAGCTATCCAACCCTTCTTAAAGCTATCTAATGTATCAGCCTGTACAACTGATTCAGGGAGAGAATTCCACATCTTCACAGCTCTCACTGTAAAAAACCCCTTCCGAATATTTAGACAGAACTTCTTTTCTTCTAATCAGAATGGGTGACCTCGTGTCAGCTGGAAAGACCTACTGGTAAATAAAGCATTAAAGAGATTATTATATGATCCCCTTATATATTTATACCTAGTTATCATATCACGCTTAAAGCACTTCTTCTCCAGCGTGTACATCCCCAATTTGGCAGGTCTTTCCTCATAGCTAACATTTTCCATACCTTTCACCAGCTTAGTTGCCCTTCTCTGTACCCTCTCTAATACAATAATGTCCTGTTTCAATGATGGAGACCAAAACTGAACGGCATATTCTAGATGGGGCCTTACAAGTGCTCTATACAGTGGAAGAATGACCCCCTCCTCCCGTGACGCTATGCCCCTTTTAATACAGCTCAAGACCTTATTTGCCCTTGATGCTGCTGACTGGCATTGCTTGCTACAGCCAAGTTTATCATCTACAAGGACTCCAAGGTCCTTTTCCATAATGGATTTGCCTAGTGCAGTCCCATTAAGGGTATAAGTGGATATTTTTAAATCCCAGGTGCATGACTTTACATTTATCAACATTAAATCTCATTTGCCACTTAGCTGCCCAGATTGCCAGTTTGTCAAGATCGTGTTGCAAGGATGCCACATCCTGGATGGAATCAATTGGGCTGCATAGTTTTGTCTCATCTGCAAACACTGATACATTACTTACAACACCCTCCCCTAAGTCATTAATGAACAAGTTAAATAAAATTGGGCCTAATACCAAGCCCTGGGGGACCCCACTAAGGACCTTACTCCAAGTAGAGAATGTCCCATTAACAACCACCCTCTGTACCCAATCCTGTAGGCAGTAGACAGATAATGCCTTGGCACAATTGTATCCTTTATATTCAGGGTTATTACATGTAAAGCACATGTAAATAGATGGCAGGCAAGCCTTAAATATTTAAATGATGTAAATAAACTATAACTAGCAAGGAAAACAAAAAAAATACAGAGATCCTTTTATTTGTTATTAATGAGGGAAATGGACTAGAAGGTGTTACAGTATGTGCAGGCTCACTGTCATTTTATACAACACTTTTGGTGGAATGGAATTTCAATTAACATAGCAGAATTACCTGTTGCTAAGTGACAATCATTCTTTGTATTAGATTTCTTGTACTTCACAGTCATTTCAATCCAATTTTCCATTTCTAAACTTTACTTTAACATAATACTAGATACTAATGCCAGGCATTAAAAATAAATATTTAATACATGAGTATTCTTGTCGAATATTTTGCAGTTTAGGATTACCATAATTGTAAAATAACAGAGATGGTAGGGGTCATTTATGTCCTTATTGGCAGAGTGGAAAGTGTAAAAAAGATTGTAATGCTGTGATATCCCCTCTCCCACCCCTAAAGGTGTTTATTATTTGGTTGTCCAAATTTGGAAGAGGCAAAGGGCCACAGGGAGCAATGGGTCCCTGCTCATAATGCTTTGCCTGACCCTCTAATGTGCACCCCTTATTCCAGATCATTTATTAGGCATAATGTGTACAGTGCAGCCATTGCCCTGGGCAGAAGTGCTACCTGAATCAGCACTAAGGGACATGCTCTTGTCTTGTGTCCCTTAGTGCTTTTGTATTTCTGCCCAGGGAACTGTAAATGACCTATTTTGCCTTTTATAAAGCAATTGAACATCTCATCTCTCTACTCCATTTATAGTGTTGGAATGGAGTAGAGATTTGGTCTAAATGTTACTGAAATCCAGTTACTTCAATTAAATGTAAAGTATTACAAAACGTTATGGGCTGAAAAATCAATATCGCCCCAGCCTAGGCAATACAGAAATCACTGCTATTTTTGCAGTCAATGGGTCATATATTAAAGGAACAGTTCAGTGTAAAAATAAAAACTGGGTAAATAGATAAAAAATGTTTCTAATATAGTTAGTTAGCCAAAAATTTAATGTATAAAGGGTGGAGTGACTGGATGTCTAACATAACAGAACACAACTTCTTGCTTTTCAGCTCTCTAACTCTGGGTTAGTCTGTTACTAATAGGGAGCCATATGGGCCATAACTGTTCAGTGAGTTTGCGATTGATCCTTAGCATGCAGCTCAGATTCAAAAACAACACTTATGACCCATGTGGCTCCCTCTAAAGTCACTGATTGGTTACTGCTTGGTAAGCAGTGAAAACCAAGAGAGTTGCAAAGAAGGAAGTAGTGTTCTTGCTAGTATGCTGCACATCTAGTCACTCCAGCCTCTACACATTACATTTTCGGTTAACTCACTATATTAGAAATATTTTGTATTTTGCACAAACTATCTATTTACCCAGTTTTTATTTTTATACTGAACAATTCTTTTAAAGCAGCCATACAAACTTTATATAGCATGCAGGTGGGGAGCTTTATTATGATTGCGTGTCTAGGTTTTTTTGGGGGGGTGGGTTAACCCCATCTTTATACGGGAACATCTTTCAGGCCATAATCTATAGGGATGTTCGCGAACGCCGGCAAAAAATGTGAACGTTCGCGGACAGTTCGCGAACTTCGAACACCCGCTAAAATCGTTCGATTCGAACGATCGAAGGATTTTAATCATTCTATCGAACGACTTGTATTCGAATCGAATGCGAACTCAAAATGCGTTCCCAAACGTTCGCAAACATTCGGCGGACGCGAACGGTCGAAGTTCGCGCAAACTAGTTTGCAGCAGAACAGTTCGCTACATCCCTAATAATCTACCATGGAGTCCATTTTAAGCAAGTAAAGCTAATTTTTAAATATTATTTTCTTATTAATAATAAAACAGTACATTGTACTAGGTAGTAACTAAGCTTCATATTTGTGGCAACACAATCCTGCTGGGAATAAGGAAAAACCCTCATATGGAAACTCAGATTTCCCAAGCATTCTGAAAAAAAGATCCCATATTTGTGCTAATAAATTTAAATATTGCAAGAAATTAAGGCCCCTGGTCAGACTAAACACTATACTATAGAAATGAAACAAGCAGGGCTGGAACTGGGGTAGGCAGACGAGACTCATACCTAGGGCACAACGCTGGGGGGCGCTGGGCATGTTCCTCTTGCCTGCAAACCCCTAGTCCTTGAGTCATCTGGTCCTGCTAACTCTCCTCCGATCGCTGATCTCTCTGCCCCACCCCTACCGTCATAATTTGATGCATGCAGGAGTGAAGCGATGCCGCCAACTGTGGAATATATTGTGTGTTGGAGGGTGTTGGTCAACTCTCTTGGTGGACATTCTGTGTCTTTCATAAAAATGGCTATGCAAGGCCAACTGCTGCATCAGGACAACTTTACTTTTCTATAATGACAATTCTGAATGACAACACAACACAATTCTATGTGTTGATGAATGTTAGGGTTAATCATCACTAATGATTAACTAGGCAATGAACTATATTATACCAAAATGCTGACCCTTTTCTGGCCTAATTTTACCAAAAACATCACATGTGCACTGTTTCAGAGTTAACAGTGCGTATGTTTAGGAAAAATCATGGTTATGGAATACATCAATCAATTACTTTTGTAACAGCCTCATTTAAGGCTACGGGCACACAGGCTGTTGGCTCTGGTTATTGTCAGCCTGTGTTTTGGAGGGTGAGAGAAGCAGATCTGCTTAGTGCCCATAGCTTTAGTGGTTTAGAGGTGTTAGAAACCACACTTAACTTACATGCTCTAAAACCATGAATGTCATTGAATTTATTAAAAGATACAAAGGGGAAAAGTCACAGAAAAGTGATAAAATCGCTAATTTTTGAGACTTGTTTACACAATAACTATGGCTTTATTGTATTGCTGCAAAAAACTCAGCATCTAAAACAGCCAAAATATCTAAAATTGTGAATCAAAGAAAGATCTTTCAGTTGTAAAAGGGACGTCAGCCATTGACTTCTACATGATTTGGACAGGTTTTCAGTGCAATATTTTCGGGTTCTGAATTGTCTCAGTTTTCTCACATAATAAATCCTGGAAAAGCCACTGGGTTTTTTGCGACTTTTTCGGATTTTTAACATTAAAAAGACCAACTTGAAAAAGTTGCATTTTCATAAATCAGCACCCACTGATTGCTCAGGGGCTTTAATTATCTGTTCATTTATTGTAGCTTTGATCCCAGGTGGTTCTGTTCTCATTATGTTCTAGGAATATAGTTCCATAAAAAGGGGTTTAGATTATTCTTGATTCTCCATTTCTTCCTACCAAAACACTCTGCCATAATCTGCAGGCATATAAAGCTGTAAAAATATGTAGAAATGATCAATGCAGAGATAGTAGACATATATTGATCAGAAATACATGCTCCATTAAATATTGAGGCTGATAAGCTGTCAGAAGTAATTATAAATGCTGCCTGCAACAACCTAATAGGTTTTGGAGCCACACAGCAAGGACACAACATCTCCATTTATATTACAAAGATCTTGTCTCTGCAACCATTGAATTTTACTCATAGTGTACTGGTAATGAATGTATATTAGGTCTGGTGCAATATGTGACTAATTTTTTCCATTATAATTCTATGCATTTTTGTTTAACAAAAAGTGTTCAATATCTCAACAGTATTTCAGCTTTAATGAGTGATGGCTATACAAAAATAAATTCGAAATACAGTAGCATAGTGTGCTCCAGATATTATTACAACTTCTCACAACCACAAGATTATGTTGTAAATATGTCGAGTGAACCTGCTATACCGATCAGTTCTCTGATTAAAGGGCATGTAAAGTCTAAAATAGAATAAGGCTAGAAATGCTGTATTTTGTATACTAAATATAAACATGAACTTACTGCACCACAAGCCTAATCAAACAAATAATTTATGCTTTCAAAGTTGGCTACAGGGGGTCACCATCTTATAACTTTGTTAAACTAACACTAAGACTAAGTGCACATGTCTGGGCTGCTTAGGGATCGTCATAAACAAAGCTGCTTGAGTTCTGTATGGCTGGTAAGTAAGACGGGGGCTCCCCCTGCTGTTCATAAGTATGATTGTTTCCCTGCTCAGCAGTAAGGGACCGTCTGACAATTCCTATCCACAGCAGTAAATGAAGGGAGAATTTCACTGCATACAGTCAGTTTTTTTATAAAAATGGTACACATTTTTTAATTAAAGTATATTGGAGATAGGTTTCTTTTTCATTAAAGAAATTAAAATTGGGATTTTATTTTTTTGGCTTTATATGCCCTTTAAAAGGAAGTTCTCAGACCCTTCCATAGTCCAACAAGTGCAAATCTTTTCTCCAGTGTATGCCCCTTGGATATTCAGTTTTTTCAAGCACGCTTGCATATCAAATGATTTACTCATGTTTTATCTTAACCTTGCAACTTTGCATATTAGTGAATTGGTGTACTGGTAGCGAATTTGCGTCATGCAATGCGTGTGAAAAAAGTCGCTGGTGACAATTCGCACTTTAGTGAATCTGCCCCATAGTTTGTTATGTTTCTCTGCTTTATTTAGTCTTTTTCTACTGAAAATGTATCCAATCTAAAATATAATTATCTTCTCAGCAAAACTACGGGTTGTTTTGATTGTAAAAGTGATAACCTTGGTAGTGTGTGATTGTACAGGAATGTACTTAGATGTAAAGCCGTTCTCACAGCTAACATAAATAACTCCATGCATCTGCTGTGCTACTGAAACACTCTTGTTTCTCTTAAAACTTCTCTGAAAGCTGCATGCCATAATCTATTTGTTAACACTTGAGCTTCTATACTTTTATTTCTGACTTCAAAGGCTCATATTCAATAACCCTTTAAAAAAGGCTCTGTAACATTTCTCTCTTCAGACATTAAAGAGAATCCATTGTATGAAACAGCAAATTAACATTCGAAACATGTAATGATTTAAGGGGACACTATCATAGCCTTGAAAGAGATGCCTTTAATAATGTTACATTATTAAGAGGCACTTTGGTAGCTGCGAGCTTGAATGTTTGTATTTTCAGTTTATTTGGAGAGCTTTTATACTCTACATACTGTAGCTACAACCCAATGTGCTACAGATTATGTATGAGAGCACATGTATGCACCAACTTATTCCAAAGTACTTCCACCAAAAATAAAAGCGGGTGCTAAAATTATTGCTCAGTTATAATACAGATACTTCAATAATTGATAATTGTTTGATTCCTCAACAGTTTATAGAAATATGTTTTTGCAGCTGAAAAATGATAGACCTACAATAAATGGTAATTTAATTTGAAATATATAATAATTTTTTGCTAATCCCTGAAAAATTTTTTTGTTCTTTACATTTTTTGTGCTGAATACTCATAGTTCATGAGTAAAATGTATTAGAGCGTATCAACCAAATGTTTGTATATAAAATGAAAATAAATAAAAATGTTAATTGTCTAGAGATCCTTGAGAAGCATAATAAACAAATTCAAAATATAATACTTTAAAAATAGATCACACAAGTTATGTCCAAGGCCATTCCTCCTCTGTAAAATATCAGTTTTACATTAGTTGGAGCACAGCACATTTTTAAAGACCATTGTAGATTTGAAATATCAATTGATGAGATGTATTTAAAGGGGTTATTTACTAGGCTCCGAATACCCGAAATTCCCCAAAATCCAAAAAATTTGTGATTTTTTGTGTTATAATAGGCTTTAAAAAATCAAGATTTTCAGGAAAATGTAATAATAAATAAGCATTAATCGGAGATCGGAGTTTGTAGCATCCGATATTGAGAAATATTCGGACCTTGATAAATAACCCCCTAAGTCTTTGTGAGACTTTGGCAATACTGTCACACTTCAATATTTTTGACTAAAATTGCAGTCCTGAAAACATACAGCCATTTGCACCTAGATTAAACCAAAAGACAGTGTATGACAGTGTAAGAAAGTATGGGGAAGAAGGATAATGCAAACAATATAATTCAATTTTTTATGTTTTAACGGTTTCAATAATTTTAAACAAAAATATCACAGGGAGCAAAATTTTAGTGTAGGATTTGTAATCTGCTGTGCCTCACTACTAACCCCTTCAAATATATTTTCATTCTGTCAACCCTGAGCTTGGCAGACTTTTTGTTGTAATTTTTAATGTAATTAATCTTTCTTTGGCATTTTCCAGGAGTTAGGTTAAAATAAGAGCTTTAACTTTTGTGGGACTATATATATATATATATATATATATATATATATATATATATATATATATATATATATATATATATATATATATATATATATATATATATATATATATATATATATATAATTTGATATTTATGATCTGCATCTGACCAGAGTGAATCAAGTGGTGAGTGCTATATGAGATCTGCTATCTGGACACCCATTACCCATAAAGCTCCGAAATATGGGATGGCTATCTTCCATAGATCCCATTTTAAACAAATAATTCAAAATTTAAAAATGATTTCCTCTTTCTCTGCAATAATGCTTGATTCCAACTAAGACATAATTCATTCATATTGGATGCAAAACAACCCTATTGGGTTTATTTAATGTTTACATGGCTTTGTAGTTCACTTAAACCTCCCAATTCAATTCAATGCGATATGGTACATTTCATCTGATAAGTTCAACTTTCCCAAATATGTGACCTACCTGTCTTATTTTTATTTCTTACATTTTCATTCATGTCTTATTTTTTTTTTAAAAAAAATGTGTGTATACCGCTTGACTAGTGCTACATGACTATTTGTTTGAAAACCTAGCAAACATCCAGTGTTTTATACAGCAGACTACAAGTTGACTTGCAAAGGGCCTGACATAAACTCCAATTTGTATTCAGCTTCCAATAACACTAGAATATTACACCTCAGTATATTTTGTGTTCTATATTATTGGTCACATTCTAAAGCTATCAAGGCAAACTTTATAAAAGTTATCCGTGTAATTAAAATATAATAATATCTCATATGTTAAATCAAACATATCCACACAAATCCTAAATTGGCATCACAATTCATTCTTATCTTAATCATTTCCCTTTCAATGGATCCCACTAATCCACCTGTAAACCACTTAATCATCTGCATTTGTTAGCACATGGCTGTTAACCCTTCATCTTTGCAAGCTGAACATGCTAAGCTCAGTTTTAATATTATTTTTAAGACCCAGATCTGAAAGTGTTGATGGAAAATTTGGCCAGGCCAAACCCTTCACTTCTTGGCTTCTTTTTTGGACCAATTTAGGGCTCCTATGTGGATCTGATGTGTCTGGAATGCTGAGCAGAGAAAACTAGGGCTGAACTCCACTCCTCTTTGAAAGTTGTTGCTAGTGATGAGCAAAATTTTTTGCCAAGTTTCGCCGGGAAAATTACGCCCATGGGTTAAAAAATTTGTCGAGTGTCAAAAAGTTTTGCACATTTTGTTGAGTGTCAAAAAAAATTGCCACCTAAAGACTTCAATGCATTTTGCGAATTTTTGGCAAAGAGAAACTAGTCAGATTCGCCCATCACTATTTGTTGCTTCCCCTGCTGTATCAAATTGCTTAACAGATAATCCACTGCTAAATGCTGTGGCAACTAGGTGGTGGTTGGCTTGTAGGTAAGTACAGTATTTTTTATATTTCCATATAATACTAAGGAGCTGATTTATCAAAATGTGAGATTATAACTCATCACAGAAATACTCACCAATGTTGTATTCATTCCTATGGGATTTTTAGAATCATATTTATCAATAGAGTTACCATTTGATAAATATGCTTTTAACTATCCGGTAGAAATGAATAGAACGTTTTTCGGTGGTGAGTTCTAAATCTGCCCCTAAATATGTTAGCATAGTTAAGTCGTGTCAAACATCTCAGAACATGTATTATATATTAATGTGGTTTAAAGAGTAGTGATGGGTGAATTTGGCCTGTTTCGCAGAAAAATTAGCGATTTTCCAGTGAAATTCGCAAAATGGCAAAAAATTGCCGAACCGGCGCCGGCGTCTTGTTTTTGACGCCGGCGTCCTTTTTTTTTTGACGCTGGCAAATTTTCATGGCGGTGGCAAATAGCGTGAATTCACCTTGAATAAATTCGCCCTCACTATTAAAAAGTGCACAACAATTGTTTATTTACATGAACAAATCATTCTTTGTCAAAATGTATCCTTATGGGGTTATTTACTAAGCTCTGAATGCCCGAAATTCCCCAAAATTCCCCGAAATCCATAAAATTTGTGATTTTTTTGTGTTACAAATTTTTCAGAATTTATGAAACCCCGAGGGCTAAAAAGCCCGAATATAAAACCACGGCATCTCAAACCTGTCGAGGTTGCATAAAAGTCAATGGGAACAGTCCCATTGATTTTTGGTTGTGTCGGTTTCGGGCAATTGTTCGGGGAAAATTCACGAAAAAATCGTGAAATTTAGAGTTTTTCCCGCAAAGGTAATTTTTGGGAAAATATTATAATAAATAAGTTTGGAAAATCCGAGTGGGTTAGATCTGAGTTTGTAGCAGCTGATATTGAGATAAATTCGGGACCTTGATAAATAACCCCCTTAGTGTTTAGTCCCTTTGTCTATATGATGTTTGTGAGATGTGTTACGACTAAACACACATAACAGGCCTGTTGGCAAAGGGACAAAAGATGAATCTTTCAAAAGGTGTCTATTAGGAGCAAATAAGTTGACACTCAAACCTTTGTTTGTTAAAGTAATTATCTAGCTGTTTTACATCAAATCTTTTTCTCTTCACTCCAGTTGCCACCCCAACTACAAAAACTAAAATGCAATTGTAGACAAAATTTAAGATGCCAAAAGTGCAACATTTTTATAAAGGTTAATCTATGTAGAATGTTAAAACTTACTAAATTGATCTAAGCATGTATCCAATCTTTTACAGGAGATGCTGGTTATTGGTGCCGACAATTTGTGATCGCTCGATTCGAAGGATTTAATCATTCGATCGAACGATTTTTCATTCGATCGTTCGATCGAATGAATTGCGGTAAATCCTTTAACTTCGATATTCGAAGGATTTAACTTCGATGATCGAATATCGAGGGTTAATTAACCCTCGATATTCGACCAATAGTAAATGTGCCCCTAGATGTGTAAAATGTTGTATCTTTTGAAAAAAGCATCCGTCATCTTTGGTTTTCATTGAAAACTAATTTAAAGAGCTCTTCTTATCCTTTAGTATGATGTAGACAGTAGTATCATTTGGAATTTTTCTTTTGATTCAGCAGCTCTCCAGTTAACTGGCTGCTAAGGTTATGCTGACCCTAGCAAGCATAAAATGTGCTGGTAACAGACTGGAAGTAAAATAAGAAAGTATTTAAATAGAAAGATGAGTGATAAACATTAATAACAATAAAAATGTAGACTTAGTATTCATCTGCTTTCTGTTTGCTGGGTTTGGAGAGCCTGGAACAAAGGGAACTATGGTCAACTTGTGTCAATATGAAAAAGAAAAAAGAAACTCTAAATATAATCAATTAAAATTGTACACTGATGCAATCATGTATGTGGTACAAAGAAACGCACAACACTCTGTCTATAATGCAAAAAGATTATAATATTAATTTGGGTATCCCTAATTTTTGGGTCACTCACTAACCTCTGCACCCTTGTTAATTGATTAACTGGTCTATGATTTGAAAGAAATTTCATTTTTGGATGTAATGGTATATAGAGAAAGGGAGACACAGACAAAATTATTCTCCAAACCAACTGATCGTAACCAAATTTTACATTTTAAGAGCTACCATCCAACACATACGAAGGAGGCAATACCATTTAGTCTATGTTGGGTAAACGGTACAAAAGGTCAAGTTGCTTATTTCCCAACATAGATCTACAATTAATGTAGGTAATATGACACTACCACTTTCTAAACACTTTAAAGAAAAAGGCCACACAGCTGAACAATTAAGGTTTACGATATTACATACATTACCTCATTAAAAAGAGGGGGGGATCGTGAGTTGAAATTGAAACAGAGAGAGGTTTGGTAGATAAAGAAATTGAATTCGCTACATCTAAATAAATAAAGACTACAATTTATATTTAATTTTATAGATATGTATATTTAACTCAGTTTTTTTAGTAAATATGCTATCTGTTGCATTGCTATAATGTTACAAGTACTTGTTTGTCTTTTCTATAAAGCATACAGTATGTGGCTGCAGCCCTATACGGGATATATCAAAAGAATTATTAGGTCACATATATATATATATATATATATATATATATATATATATATATATATATATATATATATATATATATATATATATATATATACAGCTAACTGCCGGTGCACTTGAAAATCCTCATGTTATCACTGCCTTGGTGCTGGTTAAATCAATAATGCAGAAATTCAAGAAAGAACCGCACTCTCAGGACTTGCTCCACATGTAGAAATAGTGTAAGTTTATTTCAACGTTTCGGCTCAAAACTTAAGCCGTCATCAGGAAGTAAAAAATACAAACAAACTACCCCTTTTAAGTGCTCAATCTGGCTCCAAAGTTGCCTCTGTGACGTCACCACCTGGTGTGTATATCATTACAAACATGTCCGTGACGAGTCCTGTTAGCAGGACATGCAAACGTAAATGCGTGCTTTAGCCAATGCATCACTGAATAATAACCACATTCAAGTGAAGTGCGTGATCTTTGCAGCGACCAGTACCTCTTAAATATAATCGTGAACACCCAGTGTACAGTGTTTTAATAAAAGACAAACAGACAGATCTTAGGCATCAATACGGCAACAGCACACATCATGAAAAAAATATAGGTATTCATAATACTGTATATCCTGCTGGAGAATACACCAAACTAAGAACGGCCAAATACTTACTCTATTTGTCCCCCTGAGCAGGGTCACACAACCCCACACTGAACGCAATCACTCACTGGATCGTTGTAATGCCCATCTACGCCTAGAGCCTCTGTAAGTAACCGGTCATCATCCATTATGGCCACGCCTCCTTCTGCACCTTTTAACGAATCGCTCAATATATATATATATATATATCTATATATATCTATATATCTATATATCTATATATATATATATATATATATATATATATATATATGATAAAAGTATTGTTTTAGAAAACTCACAAATGAAATGGGTAAAATGTTTTTTGTTAGAATTGAATGTTGACTGTTTTATATTGTATATAAATTAATATTTCCTAAGATGCTGTATGCAAGATAGTAATAAACACAGAGTAAAATGTCACATATCAAAAGTCCGCTATTGTGCCAGAGAGAAAACATTCAATAGGATTATATTGTAATTCTCCTTATGAGTATTGATTGCCATTTATCTCTGTTAGACATCATATGTAGGATGCCGATCACTGAGTATTACATTAGGTCTGTCCTTCTTGATATGATTATTTTGAACATCATAATCTTGTGTCATGATCAGCTTTTGCTTTAACATAGTAGATATTTCTAGCTTATCAGCTTTAGAGAGATTCTTTGGATCATTTACAAATATGGCAATGGTGTTCATGAACTCATGGCAATTAAGCATGTTTGCTTGCCGTAGTTCAACTCCATAAGACCAGAGAAAGCTAACTTTTGATTAGCTGATATGGGTTATGGAATAAGTCATTATTGTGCCTAAGGTCAAATACTTTCTGGTGTTTATTGGCTGTCAGTATGATAATATATGATGGGAAAGGTCAGCCCAAATACAATAATATCATGTTATTACCATCCCTATAGGATAAACTTACATAAATGAGTGGTGATAATTGTTTACAAAAAGAAAACACTGTTTTCAACAAATAGAAGCTCTACTTCCCTAAGCCAATAATCAATATAAAGTGTGTATGAACTTGGTGTACTGGTTCCTGCTATGAAGCAAGAATAAAGCTTTTCAGACAATACATACCCAACAATTTATGCCTTGAAAACCCAATGTACCATTTTGTATAAAAAATTGAAAAAAGAAGATTCATTTTAAACATTTCTATGGAAATTGCATCATTGTATTATTAGAAAATTAAATGAAAATGTTATGAGAAATGGACTGTATATTGACCAAATCTTGGCCAGGACATACTTACAAGTTTATTGTAAATGTTCAGAATAGCACCAGTTTCTTGGCATTTCTACAAGACATGCTGTTCTTTCTTATGAAAAAGTTATGTTTTAAAAGTACACTGGAACCCTGCTTTTACATACCTGGAAATCACAGATTTCCAGATATGACATTTTTTCTTTGTGAACAACAGACCAAAGGATTCCACAGAGGGTCACAAAAATATAAAAGAAAAAATATTTATAATCAAAATATTTATTAAAAAAAATCAATACACCCTACGCATTTTGTTCTCTAGGGACACTAAGTCAACTTAGTTAGTTAATGCAACTTTGAATAAATATTTTTACTTTTATACCTTCATGATCCTCTGTAGAATCCTTAAAAGTGCCTGATTGCCCACTGCAGTAATTGACTGTGTTTCTATAACCGTAACACATGACACGGTATTCATTTTACGTTCATCTGTTAATATCACGAACATCAAGTTTCTACGGTCACTAGAAGTGGAGTTATTAAAGGACAAGGAAAGTCTAAAATAGAATAAGGCTAGAAATGCTGTATTTTGTATACTAAACATAAGCATGAACTTACTGCACCACAAGCCTAATCAAACAAATGATTTAAGCTTTCAAAGTTGGCTACAGGGGGTCACCATCTTGTAACTTTGTTAAACATCTTTGCAAAACTAAGACTAAGTGCACATGCTCAGCGTGGTCTGGGCTGCTTAGGGATCGTCATAAACAAAGCTGCTTGAGTTCTGCATGGCTGGGAATTAAGGCGGGGGCTCCCCCTGCTGTTCATAAGTATGATTGTTTCCCTGCTCAGCAGTTAGGGACCTTCTGACAATTCCTATCCACAACAGTAAATGAAGGGAGAATTACACTGCATACAGTCAGGTTTCTTATAAAAACGGTACACATTTTTTAATTAAAGTATATTGGAGATAGGTTTCTTTTTAATTAAAGAAAGTAAAAATGGGATTTTATTTTTTTGCCTTTCCTTGTCCTTTAAAAGCAATACCCAAGGGCTGCTTCAAACCACATTTATGATGAATACAGAGGCGGGTTTATTAAATAAATATCACTGAAGATGGAAGTTTTGTCTTATAGGAAATTTCGTTTTCAGTGAATATTCGCATGAATATTTTGATTTAGGCACATAGAGAAAGGAGGTACTGCTTTAGGACATCTATCTGTATTATTATCCGTTTATTTATATTAAGCCAACATATTTTGCAGCACTTTGAAAAAAGAATATACATAATTCACTTCAATCTCTGACCCAGTGCAGTTTTCGGGGGGTGGGTGTTTCCCCCCCCCGCAACGTTGAATGTTTGGTGGCTAAATAAAAGGGGATACTCCCCTACTGCATTAACCAGTGTGTGCGGATCCATTTTCTATACACATACGTTGCTAAGGGACCCGGCCGGGTCAACGGAAGAAACGCACCACCAGTTGCAGGATTGGTGAATTACAGGTGTGCGGTAGGAGAAATTACATTGTACTTTACACTGGGGCCACTGACCCCAGCAGGTAAAAAATATGATTACTCTATGAGAATACAATTTTATTATTGCTGTTACTTTTAATTACTCTCCTCTTCATCTTTCAGTCTCTCAGCTGATACAATTTTGAACCAGAAAAAATGGCAAAGCAAGAATCTGTTGTACAAAAAGTAAATTATTAAAAAAAGTAGACTGGTTTCATATTTCTTTAGAATATAATTTTCTACATCATACTAAAGGTTTATTGATATGTAAACTATGTCTTTAAAGGATAAATGGAAATGTGGGAACTTCTATTTACATCTAATTTTGATGCAAGTACCTCTAATGAAAGTTGTTTTACATGCAACTCACTGCAGGGAAAAAGCTCAAGTTGCTCACTGTGGTTGCAGTTGCGAGATCTCATATCCAGGGATGAGCAAACTTTTTCATGCAGTACATTTTTGCTGTGAGATTCACAGTTTCGCCATGGGTGCTAGAATTTTGTTAAAATAAATGGTCTTTAGGGACAGAAAAAAACAGGTATCCTTTTTATGTGCCCCCTTTCCACATCAACCAGTCGGATCATAGCCTTCTCCAGCCAGAGCCTTTCACCAGCCAGAGGAGATTGTCACAGTAACGTAACTAGAGGGGGATGGGCCCTGGTGCGGGACGCACAGCCGGGTACCCCCCTGACCCCTCCGTACGCTAATTTCGGCCGGAATCCAGTGGCGCGCAAGCTGCCGGGGGGCCCTGAGGGTGTGTGGGCCCTGGCCCAATTGCACCCCCTGCTCCCCTGGTAGTTACGCCACTGGATTGTCAACATACAGAATATACTGTAGCATACTGGAAAGGAGTTTCTCTAACAAAGACAAGCAATGTATATGCTATTTCAGAGCAAAAAAATGTGCTACGTACAATGTAGTTTAGTTTAGTCTTCCCCTTGACTATATTTCAAGGAAATTTTTCCATTTCGCACATTTTTCGGTGAAGGGAAATGGGCAAATTCATCATTATTCATACTTATTACTTGTAAGCAAATGATAAGACTGAAAAACTGTGATAAGAAAAAAAGTGGAAAGGAGAAATAAACAGTTTACACAAAGGCATCTATCATTCTGTCCATGTATCTATGACATATACAAAATATATTTCCCAGGTACATCATCATTTTATAAGATATTCATGACTATTCCCATAAACTATATTGTAGTATAACAATAACACATCTATCACACATCAGATAAAATCATTCATCCATATAATTAGAATGCGCAATGTATCTTTAATATCAGCAGGTACAACTTAAATGTTGTAGAAGAGCAGGTCACAGGTTATTGAATCTATTCAGAGATAATAAATCTTCCATAAGCTTCAGCTAGTGATTTATGCTTTTTCAGGAAGAAGACGAATACAGCTAAGGCTCAACACCAATTAAACAAGAATCTAAATTCATACAGACCAATATTTCATTCCGAATTGGAGTTGTCATCAGAATGTTCACTGAGGAAATAAGTCAAAACCATCTACAAAAGAGTATGATGTCTAATATGAAAGTGAAGCATTGAGATGATTTAAACTCTACCAATTTTATTTTTCAGTGGCTCTACAAAAAGAGTAATGAAACAAACCTTCCAAAGTAGATGGAATTTTTCTACAGTCGATGAAAACCCTAGAGGCAGTTTTCCACAACTATCTGCCTCCCAGTTTTTTGGTATAAAATTGAACAAAAGACAGGTCATCTTTTGGGTGCTTTTATAATATTTTATTTTTTATCTTTGATGGAAGTTAAAATTATGCTTTATTGCTTACTAGTATTTGGCACTGAGTTACACCATCTAGTTATTATGGCTGGTGGGGTGGCAATTTGAATTTATGAGACTGTGGTTTATAGTTCATACTCTCTCTTAGTTTCTTTTGTTATTATAGAAATTACTGTGGCTAACACACCCTACTTAGATGTATTCCAGTTTTATGTCACAAAAGTGGTTGCTCTATCTTTATAATGGCTCACAGTGTCATCCTGGAGAAATTTCTCTCAGAAATTCATTCATGTGCTTTTGGTAAATTGGTGAATATTCACTGGAGAAATTTAATTTTCCAATTTCACTTTTTCAAAATCTGTTTAACTCTCCTTTAAAAAAAGGCAATCTTGTGAGGAACTTTTCTTTTTTTGTGAAATTACTCCAAATTTTCACTTTCCCCCTAGCGGTTATGCCCCAACATCCTAAGATGTTTTCATCTTAGGATGCAATACAATTGAACAACTTTGGAAGAACACGCACAAAAACGCACAAACAAAACTACAAAAATATAAAACATATCTTATAAATGTATGCTTTTCTGCTATTTTTTATGCATTAGTAGTGATGGGCGAATTTATTCGCCAGGCGCGAATTTGCGCGATTTGCCGGCAGCGAATAAATTCGCGAAATGCCAGTGAAAATTCACCGTCACAAACGGCCGCCGGCGTCAAAAAACGGCTGCCGGCGCCATTTCGTGAAATTTTCCCCGTTTTGCGGAATTGGCGTGAAATTCGCAAATTTTTCGGCAAAGCGAAATGTCGCAAATTCACCCATCACTATGCATTAGTGATAACATTATACATTTCTATGATGGAAAATATAAAGGTGATTGTTAAATTATGTATATCCAATTTATTTAGTATACATGATTTGTATTCCATATTAAATCTAGTGATAAATATACACACATTCACATACAGTACTTAACCTATTTTTGTTTTAACATGGTGCCTGTGGTCATTGCATTATTCAGGGATTAGATGAAACAAATGACATGTTTGGGTGAATTTTTTTTATGGTACTGCATTTAAATGAATTGTAATTTCAGAATTTTGTTATGTTAGTTTTATGTTCTACCAGAAAATGCTGTAAGAGGTTAAAGGGAGTTAAAAGTTCATTCGGGAATGTCATAATAAATATGCTTTAAAAAAATGTATGATCAAATCAAATGATTACAAATCATTTTAATTTTCATAAAAAAAAGTTTTCAATAGGTCTCTCAGGTATGACAATGAGGGGCACATTTACTTAGCTCGAGTGAAGGAATAGAATAAAAAATACTTCGAATTTCGAAGTATTTTTTTGGCTACTTTGACCATCGAATTGGCTACTTCGACCTTTGCCTATGACTTTGACTTCGAATCAAACGATTCATTAGACTACCATTTGATAGTCGAAGTACTGTCTCTTTAAAAAAAACTTCGACCACCTACTTCGCCACCTAAAACCTACCGAGCATCAATGTTAGCCTATGGGGAAAGTCCCCATAGGTTTTCCTACCTTTTTTTGATCGAAGGAAAATCGTTCGATCGATGGATTAAAATCCTTCGAATCGTTCGTTCCGAAGGATTTAATCGTTTGATCGAACGATTTTACCTTTAATCGTTCGATCGTACTAAATGCGGTAAATCCTTCGACTTCGATATTCGATAGTCGAAGGATTTTACTTTGACAGTGGAATATCGAGGGTTAATTAACCCTCGATATTCGACCCTAAGTAAATGTGCCCCTAGGTGTGCCAGCAATACAGCACCAACAGAAACCACTGTGACTAAACTAGTGTAGTGTCACATTACTTCAAGCTAATCCTGTAGAACAGAGGTATTTTACACCATGCTTTTAGATAGCACTTGCCTAATACACATCCAAACATACTGTATATGTCTATAATGTAGATTCAGTGTTCTCTAGCTATGGCTCATCAAGCCAGACACTTAAGGTGGCCATACACAGGCCGATAATAGCTGCCAACAGACCGAGTCGGCAGCTTATTGGCCCGTGTTTGGGGCCCCCCCCGACGGGCTTCCCCGATCGAGATCTGGCCGAAATGGGACTAAAAATCCCGTTGGATCGCGGCCGCATCTGTTCGTTGATGCTGTCCCGCGATCCGACTGCCCGTAAAGACACCGTTAGGATCCAATCGTTGGGCCCTAGGGCCCACGATCGGATCAGCCCGATATCGCCCACCTCAAGGTGGGCATATCGGCGAGTGATCCGCTCGTTTGGCGACATTGCCACCTTTACTTGTCCCTGTGTTTTTTCTTCAAGGTAGAGTCTTGCATCTTTTTTTAGTCTTTCATATCTTCTTTACTGAGGACTGCATGACTTTTATCACCCTAAATCTACCTACAAACCATAGGCACTCTAATCTAGCATGGTTGAACCATTAACATATTAATTTTGAATGAAAAGGCTGAGATGAGTTTTTGACACACCTATTTCTACATATTACATTAAAAATTACGTATTTTATAATCCCATCTCTTAAATTGCTTAAATAAGTGGCCTCTATGGATTAACAGCTGTACTCTTCTATTGAGTTCCCCTTCAGTATTTTGCAAATTAAAGCTGGCCATAGATGTACTGATCAAACAATACAATATGATTTGTGCAATTTTTGGTATGTGTATGCCAGACAGACAATGCAGACCAATACGTATGCACCATGGATACTGATCCAGTTAAGCAGGTTTGAAAATGTCAAGTTGAATGGAAAATTTGCCACTGCGCCTTGTCAGTTGTGCATGATGCAATGGCAGACGAAGAAGTAAAGAAGATCTACTCTTCACTCAAGCTACAATAAGATTGTTCAGACTGTTGGCTCAAATAAACAGAACAACAGAAAGGTGGTCATACCATGTATGGTCCTTTTTATAGTATCCATCTGTTCTCTCTTCAGGAGAAATGATCGAATAACACATATGGATTGTCCAGTGCAAACCTTTGAAGTGGTTGCAGCAGATGCTAGTATATTTGGAAACTATACATCTGTTAATGGTCCCCAGAAAAAAAAATGGGAAGAGAAAACATTTTTGTAAGATTACGTAAGACCATATTTTACTACTATTAAAAAAAGCAACCCTTTGCATTTTCGTTGCACCCATCCTCATTTTCCCTTCTTTTTTTTACACTAGAACCACCAGCTGCCAAGTATCATCATTTATTCTGTCAAGAAAAGAATAAAGATACGTGTTACAGATCAGAAGTGCAGTGTTTGTTATAAATCTAGGCATTTTAATTTGAGTTTATTGTTTTAACGAATACTTCTTACAATGTCAATTGAATTGTCTAGATGACACTTTGTAATTCATTTTATTTAATAATGGTTGCACTGTGAGTCCTCCATTCAAAATACTAGCAATCACCCGACCCACACACAAACAAAAACACACAGAAGGCACAGTAAATATCAAAAGATGGAGTCAATTTAGCTAAATATTTTGAGAGTTTGGGCCCATCATTATGTCTGGTTATATTGCTTTTCTTATTAGTCACCATTTTACTTTCCATTTCTATGCATCATAAGAATACTGCAAGAGAAATTCTGATTACTGCTGAATACTACACGTCTTGTGTTCAATGCCACTGTTTGTTCGAACTTTGTCGGACACTTGTGAGTTTTGAGGGCTCACATCATATATTGGAGTACAGCACTGGGAAATACAGTATATCAAAATAATATACTTTACTAAAACCAGGAATAGTGTGTTATGAAATTATCAGCTATACAAAGGATAGGCAATGCCTTTCTTGGAACATATCTCAGTGATGGTCACAGAAGGTGTTTTCAGAAGTAGCTTTGCTTGGGTTCAGTACTAGTTTTCTTAAATATCTATTTTTCCAATTTAGTCCTTGGCCAACAGTATTAACATCTGACCAAGTCTCATGTTGCTATAGTGATTTGATTCTTTTGAAACAAAGCAAATCTTCAGTCGCAGTGTCTCTAGTTACTCTTCAATGTATGTAGCACTCAGTATAGTGAATGAATATATCAAAGCATCTGTAAAAAGGTTTTCTAGGCGATATGACCTTGTCTATGCAACAAGGTTAGGAAAGAGAACCATCAGTTTTTTTCACGGGACAAGAAACACAGAACATGCTTAAAAAGGATAAAGAATAAACCACAAAATGACTTGTTTGTTTATACATAACAAAGACAAATTACATATTTTCTTTAATCACATTTTCTTGTAAAAATGTGTGTTATTCAAAGCTTCACATTAAGTCTAATGCCTCAATGAATATGTGTACAAGCAATATGTTCAATTACAGCAATGTTCTTTTCTGCCTTCCATACTTATTTTTAGATGCTCTATCACTTTTGCTATAAGCCAGAAATGACACACTAGTACAAAATATATTTTATATAAAATTTTACTTTTTCCTAAATATTTTAGAGCATTCTGTTTCCTCTTATGACTTTGATTGTGGCTCCTTTGCAAATCTTTCAGTTACTTTGAACTACATATTATTATGTTTAACTTTACCAATCATTTTAAATATATATGTTGTCTTGAAACAAGTTGCCATCACCTACTTGTAATTTACAGTCTCAAGTAGACTGTGTTTGTGGTGTATTAAATCATAACCAGATTATCTTTAACGATGGGCGAATTTATTCGCCAGGCGCAAATTCGCGGCTAATTAGCGCGATTCGCGGCTAGCGAATAAATTCGTGAAACACCCACGAGACGCCGGCGCCGTTTTGCGAATTTATCGCCGTTTCGCGGAATTTGCGCGAAGTTCACGAATTTTTCTGCAAAGCGAAACAGCGCAAATTCGCCCATCACTAATTATCTTGGATCCACCACCTCTTTCATAACCCCGATTATGATGAATCACTAGGGATGTATGTTTCAAACTAATTCTCAGTTTATGCTAACAAACAAAAATGGTTACGCTATTATTTCCAATATGTCCTCCATTAGCAATGTCTATAGATTGACTTAAGTATTACTGTTGGCTCTTGTATGGTAAAGCATGGTCATAGGGATTTGCATAGATAAATGTATTTTAAGAATTAGAGTTATACACAGTATGATCTGACAATTTAGTTTCTCTTGAAAACAATGAAGAAAGAATGAATTTAAACTTTCCCTTATCTCTTTTCCTTTTTATGCATTTGAAGGCCACAAATTAGTACAAAGCTGATCCAGGGGCTGGTCTGATTGCCCTCTTCAATGCAAATTTTTAAGCAAATTTGAGAGGCTTTATATGGGGTTTTTCTTTTTTCTTCTGGGTCAACTAGCAGTTAAGCAGGTTGGACTTGTGTCTTTTTTATACCTAAATTATTAAGGGCCAGATTTATCAAGGTTCGAATGTAGAGTTCATGGGAGTTTGTTAAAACTCCCATAAACTCGAAATTCGAATAAAAAAAATAATCAATTGAATTTTTTCAAAACATTTTTCAAACTCAGTTGAATGGGATTGACCCGCAAACTCGAATCAAATTCGAATCGAATTAGATTTGGGTTTTTTCTCAGAAAAAAAAAAAATCGATTCTCAGGAAGGCTGCAAACAACTTCAAATTGATCCCAGAACGTCCCCCATAGGCTAAAACAGCAATTCGGCAGGTTTAAGGTGGTGAATAGTCAAATTCGAATTCTTAAATGGCCAGTACATGATAAATTTCAAAAATCAAATTAGATTTTTTTTTTAAAAAAACTAATCGAATTTTAACTTTTCCCTAGTCGAATTCCACTAAAAAACTTAAAAATTCAAATTCCAAATTTGAGTTTTCACTTTGACCCTTGATAAATCTGCACCTAAGTGTGTGTGTGTATATATATATATATATATATATATATATATATATATATATATATATATATATATATATATATATATATATATATGTGGACCTTAATTGCTGATTTAACGGGATTAGAGATATTATACAACGGCCCAATCATACCATTGTTGTCTATTCTAAGAGATTCATGTTGTGAGAGATATTGAATTTTCAGCATTACCAATGGCTTTCCCTCCAAAAGGTTACACAGTGTTCCACGCCTACAGCTCCACATCCCTTGCTTTTTGGGCAATAGAGTGAGGCAGTGCTTAGGGAGATGCTAGAATCTCAAACTATAACATACATTAACTTTATAATATACAATAATATATTCATTTATTGTACTGCTATACAGTAGCACTATATTAATAAAAAATATACATACAAATAAACAAAGAAGGTCACATACCCATAGTGTTATACTACACTCAATATATAAAACAGTAAAAATGCACTCAGGACAGAGAACCTGACTCAGCACACCCTGATGTGGGGCAACTTCCAGCAGAGCAGAAATTACATGCGACTCTTGCACTCAGATGGGCCTTTGTTACAATAGTAGAGCAAAGGTAGCACAAAGCTAGAACTTGTACGTTTAAGAAACACAATTGGGCACCAGTGGCTCTTAAATATAAACAGAAACTTTACTAAACATCCAGATTTAGGATAATGAGGCAAAGTTACCCTTTAAAGTGTTTATGCAGCTAATAATGGAAAATATAAATAGTAGAAGAGACAGCTAGGGATGAGTGAAGATTTTTGTCCAGATTTGCAGTGAAAGTCTCACTTTTGCCAGTGATGGATAATTTTGCAAATCCATGCGGGACTTCCGCCATGCCAACAATTGACATCATGTGGTGAGCTTGTTGCTTTACATGGCTCTCTATTTGGAAGGAGTTTGCAACACGGGAGCATTTTTCTGTGAAGAACATTTGTAACATTGTGGAAAAGGGCTTAACTAACAAGGTCAAGGTTGGCTAAATTGCCTTAATCACAATGTCATTTTTCTTTACTATTGACTCCAAGTCATTTTGGTGAAAATGCACCTTTCTGTAGAATTTCTATGTGAATTTTTTGACAAGTCAAAATACTGCAGTTTTATCACTAGAGACAGCAATGCAAAATAACATTCTCACTCCATGAGGCTCAAATGAGGTAGAACACATCAAACAATAGAATCTTAATTACTGGTTAAACCCTGCTAGATGCGGAGATACCCAGAGTAAATGCAATCTATTGTAGGTAGGATCCCCTGTTTCAGTTTTCACTGTTGTCCCTGCACTAGGCCAGTATTGCCTGGAGAATACTAGGTCCACTACTTCTCCTAAAATGGGGTGCTGAGCTGCAACTGGTCACTAATCGTGCCTATCTTGCATCCCTGGGGCAGGCTATGACTGGGGTCTGACTATCAATCAGACCCCAGTCACAGTATGCACACAGATGTCAAACTTACTGGTCTATAATTGCCAGGCTGAGATCATAATCCATTTTTAAATATTGGAATGATATCAGCTTTTCTCCAATACATATGTACCATACCAGATTAAAGTGAATCTGAAAAAATCAGAAACAGAAGCTGGTCTAAAACTGAATTAAGCTCTCTTAGAACCCGGGGGTGTATGTCATCAGGCACTGGAGCCTTGTTTACATTAATTTTTATTAAAGCTTTATGAATCGTATCCCGAGTCAGCCACTGACTAGACTGAGCAGAACAATCAGTGCAGCTAAGCCTATGAAGTGAGCCTGGGAACTCAGACTCCTCTATTGTATATACTGAAGAAAAGAACCGATTTAGCACATTTGCCTTTTCTGTATCTGTTACAACCATATAGGTACCATTATTTAAAGGAGCAACACTCTTAACCTGCATCTTTTTACTATTAATATATTTAAAAAACTTTTTGGGGTTAGTCTTAGGGGCACATTTACAAATGGTCGAATTTTGAAGTGGTAAAACTTCAAAATTCGACCATCGAATTGTAGAAATTCAATAGTCTAAGGTTTTTTTGAGGGAATTTAGCTGTTTTCGTTCAAATTCAAATCATTCGATCGATCGTAGAGATCGTTTGAATCGAATGATTCAATTGATCGAACGATTTAAAAAAAAAAAAACGTAGGCTAAAAACGCAGCCAAATAATTGCTATAGGTTCTAAGAGGTCCCCATAGGCTAACATAGCAATTCGGCAGATTTAAGGTGGCGAAGTTTCGAAGTCAAAGTTTTTTAAAGAGACGGTACTTTGTTTTTCGAATGGTCGAATAGTCAAAAGTTTTTTCAATTCAAATCGAATTTTGGCCTATTCGATGGTCGAAGTACCCAAAAATTACTTCGAAATTCGAATTTTTTGAATTCGAAAATTCACTTTGGATTCACTTCGACCCTTAGTAAATGGGCCCCTTAGCCTGGACTCTTCATTTCCTTTCTTTGCCTTCCGGATTGTTGATTTACAACATTTATTATAGTGTTTATATTCATTGAATGCAGCTTCTGGTCCAACAGATTTGTAGTTTTTAAATGCCTTTCTCTTCTTTCCTATTAATTTCTTTACTTCTATATTAAGCCACATAGGGTGATTCTTAGAGCTTCTACATTTACTCCTTAAGGGAAAAACAGTAATGAACAAGCTGCATATACTTGTCTGAGTTAAAGCTGTTGTTCACCTTTAAATTAACTTTTAGTATGATGTAAAGAGTAATAATCTGAGACAATTGGTTTTAATTTTTTATTATTTGTGTTTTTTGAGTTATTTAGCTTTATATTCAGCAGTTCTCCAGTTTGCTATTTCAGCCATCTGGTTGTTAGGGTCCAAATTACCCTAGCAACCATGCATTGATTTGAATAAGAGATTGGAAAATAATTAGGGGAGGGTCTAAATAGAAATATAAGGAAAAAAAAGTAACAATAAAAATAATTGTGTATGCTTACAGAGCATTTGGTTTTAGATGGGATCAGTGACCCCCATTTGAAAGCTGAAAAGTGTCAGAAAAAGAAGGAAAACAATTCAAAAAATATAAAATAAATAAATAATGAAGACCAATTGAAAAGTTGCTTAAAATTGGCCATTCTATAACATATTAAAATTTAACTTGAAGGTGAACCACCCCTTTAAGGCTATAGATTACGTGAATACATTTTCAAATATTCTTTATGAACTGCAACTTGCAATGAACTATGGGTCAGTTTTCAAATCTCTCAAGGATCGTTAAATGATGTATCATTTTAAAGCTCATATATAGAAAATAATAATTCAAGCAATCATTTGGCTAGGAGTAAAGTGAGCGATTTTAAGTTGATCTTTATTTCCTCTCCATTAACTGATTCATTAGAAGCACATCCCTAGAGTAACACTAAAAGGTTTATAATGACATGATTATCATCTAGCACTATAGAAGTAAACACATTAATTAACTAATGAATATTAATATGGTCTAAAGAATCTTAAAAAGGGAAACAGACATATGTTAAGTAATTGTTTGAGTAAAAATATGCAAATTAAACTGGTGTAAATAATTTTTGCATAGAAGAAAAGTTTTAAAATAAAAATGGAAAGTCTAATTTATGTTATTAAGTCAAGTCAAAGGAGGGATTTTAAGGAGCGTGAGGCACATTTAAGGGGCTTCACACTCAATAAGCATGTTTTAGGGCTAATTCTTTCATGCAACTCCTGTTAATTAATTAAACACAGAAGGGCAATGTTAATTTGTTTGCAATCAGTGCGAATAATATCTGATCTTTGATGGTTAGAGAAAGAATAAAAATGAATGCATCATGAAACAATATGAATAAAACATGTTACAAACAATATAATGCAATATAAAACATATATACATGTAGTACATAATAATTATCTCTATCTGTTGATAATAATATACAGTATCAGTACTGTTGTTCCTTGCACCCGCGCCACAGAGTCTACATTTATGGGTCTTTTTTTTTTTTTTATATGCCATGCCTAATATTTACTGGCAACATGCAATGTTGCAAGATCAAGATGGTACAACACTTAAAGGGCATGTAAAGCCAAAAAAATAAAATCCCATTTTTACTTTCTTTAATGAAAAAGAAACCTATCTCCAATATACTTTAATTAAAAAATTTGTACCGACTGTATGCAGTGAAATTCTCCCTTCATTTACTGCTGTGGATAGGAATTGTCAGACGGTCCCTAACTGCTGAGCAGGGAAACAATCATACTTATGAACAGCAGCGGGAGCCCCCTGCCTTACTTACCAGCCATGCAGAACAAGCAGATTTGTTTATGATGATCCCTAAGCAGCCCAGACCACACTGAGCATGTGCACTTAGTCTTAGTCTTGCAAAGATGTTTAACAAAGTTATAAGATGGTGACCCCCTGTAGCCAACTTTGAAAGTATAAATTATTTGTTTGATTAGGCTTGTGGTGCAGTAAGTTCATGTTTATATTTAGTATACAAAATACAGCATTTCTAGCCTCATTCTATTTCAGACATTACATGCCCTTTAAAGACATAAGGGTGCATTCACTTATCTTGATGCAGTGTATAATTGCCATGTTTTTGACAAATTTCTCTGCAGACATTACATTTGGAGTAACTGTGCTGTCTAACTGTAACTGTCTACTGCAAATGTGTTTGATTTTCATAGATGCAAATCTACCCACTTGCACCAATTATCTGCCTGTAAGGGCCCTGAAAGCGCAGTTTGGAGTAGCGGACCAAAGAGGAAGCAGATAGTCCAACTCAGTGTGCGGTAACAATAGGATTAGGCAAAGGAATGATCAAAGTCCAGGCTGTCAGGGAACCGGGAGTTCCCTCTGGGGAGTTGTCCGGATATAGGAGGAAGCCCCTCAGGAGGGATCAGGATCGTGGTATCCAGGGATTCAGCAGAAGGGGTAATAAAGTTCAGGCAACAGGTCAAAAGGCAGGCAGAATATAAACAGAGTCCAAAGTCCAGGCAGGGGGTCAACAACAAGAGATCAATCAATAGAATACTCAGGGATAACAGCAACAGGGAACCCAGGAATCTAATCAGGAACAAGATCCTATTTTCGGGCGCCATCTTGGCGTCTCAGGTGTCCTTTTAAAGGGGTTTTTTGGCGCCCTTGCGTCGGCGTCAGCACGTCTGCGACCGACGCGCTGCGCCTGCGTCCGTCGCACCGTTGTGACGTCTCCGCGCCTGCGCACTTGCGCGCAGGCGTCTCTGCGCCGGCGCCGCTACCCACGTGGCGGCCATGGGCGCCGCCATTTTGGGAGCGGCGTCGGAGGAAGTAGTTGCGCCGCCCGGAGCTCCTGGTCCTGCTCCGGGCGGCGATCGTGACAGTACCCCCCCCTCACGGGGGGCCTCAGGACCACCGAGACAAGGCTTCTGGGGAAACTTGGCGTGAAAATCCCTCACCAGACGAGGAGCGTGAACATCACAATGTCCTTCCCAGGAGCATTCTTCAGGACCGAAGCCCCTCCACTGAATGAGGTACTGAAGGGACCCTCTGGAGATCCTGGAGTCTAGGATTTTCTCCACCTCGTACTCGAGTTGACCCTCCACAGAGATGGCAGGAGGAGGAGATTGACCACCAGAGAACCGGTTGGTGATAGCGGGTTTCACCAGAGACACGTGGAACACGTTGGGGATTCTCATCTCTGGTGGAAGCTGGAGTCTGACAGCCACAGGGTTGATTATCTCCAAGATGGGAAATGGACCCACGAATTTTGGACCCAACTTGGGAGATGGTATCTTCAACCGGATATTCCTGGAAGAGAGCCAGACATTATCACCCACCTTGTAGGGAGGAGAGGATCTTCGACGACGATCCGCGAAAGTCTTATGAACAAGAGCGCTCTTCTCTAGGTTCAACCTGGTAGCAGCCCAAATAGCAGACATATGGGCTGCGGAATCGTCAGCAGCCGGGACGTCAGAAAGTACAAAGTCTTGGGGAAAAGCTTGAGGATGCTGCCCATACACCGACATGAACGGAGACCTTCCTGTAGAGGAATGACAAGCATTATTATGAGCGAATTCCGCCCATGGGAGGAGATCAGACCAGTCATCCTGGCAGAGGGATACGTGGTTCCTCAGGAACTGTTCCAGGGCTTGGTTGACACGTTCAGCTGCCCCATTCGTCTGCGGATGGTATGCAGATGAAAACTGAAGAACAATTCCCAGGTCTTTGCATAGGGAACGCCAGAATTTGGCAGTAAACTGGGTGCCTCTATCGGAGACGATTTCCACCGGGAAACCATGCAGGCGGAAGATGTACTGGATAAATAGCTGGGACAACTCCACCGCAGAGGGCAACTTCTTCAGAGGGATGAAATGGGCCATTTTGGAGAATCGATCAATGACAACCCAGATCACAGTGTTCCCACAAGAGGGAGGAAGTTCGACAATGAAGTCCATGGACAGGTGGGTCCAGGGACGGGAAGGAACCGGCAATGGCTGTAGTAACCCACTGGGGCGGGAATGGCTTGACTTAGATGTGGCACAAACATTACAAGCAGCAACAAAGTCCTTCACATCTTTGCGGATATCAGGCCACCAGACCAGGCGTCGTAATAGTTCAAGAGTCTTAGCTGGACCAGGGTGTCCGGCTTGCCTGGAGCAATGGGTCTGTTGCAGAATAGGCAGACGCAGCTCAGGAGGAACAAATGCCATTCCAATGGGAGTATCTGAAGGAGCAGAAGACTGACCAGCCAGGATTTGGTCAGCAAACTGTGGATACAGGGAGGCAATAATCTTGACTGGAGGGATGATTGGCTCTTGTCTCTCAGGAGAGCGGTCCACCGGAGTGAAGCTACGAGACAAGGCATCGGCCTTCTGATTCTTGGAACCTGGGCGATAAGTCAAGATAAAATTAAACCGAGAGAAGAAGAGAGCCCACCTTGCTTGTCTGGGGTTTAGCCTCTTGAGGGACTGGATAAACTCGAGATTCTTATGATCGGTGAAAATCTGAACAGGAATCAGAGAACCCTCCAGGAGGTGACGCCACTCTTCAAGGGCAAGTTTAACAGCCAAGAGTTCTCGGTTCCCGACATCGTAGTTCTGCTCTGCGGACGAGAACTTCTTGGAGAAATAAGCACAGGGATGCAACTTCCCATCAGCGGGATGTCTCTGAGACAGGATGGCTCCGGCTCCGACTTCAGAAGCATCTACTTCGATGCAGAAGGGTAGTTCAGGATTGGGGTGTCGGAGGACAGAAGCGGACGTGAAGGCCTCTTTCAAAGACTGAAAAGCTTCAATGGCAGATGGGGGCCACAAGCTGGGTTTACCCCCTTTCCGGATGAGGGCCAGGATAGGTGCAATGCGGGAAGAGAACCCCCGGATGAACTGCCGATAGTAGTTAGCAAATCCGATAAATCTCTGGATTGCCTTGGTACTCAGCGGGATAGGCCACTCCTGGATGGCAGACACTTTCACGGGATCCATCTCAAAACCTTCAGGAGAGATAATGTATCCTAGGAAGGGGATCTTAGACACCTCGAAGACGCACTTCTCCAACTTGGCAAAGAGAGAGTTCTTCCTCAGACGAGAGAGTACCTCCTTCACCTGGGAGCGATGGCTTTCTAGGTCTTTAGAGAAGATCAGGATATCGTCCAGGTACACGACTACGAACCTTCCTAGGAGATCCCGGAATACATCGTTAACAAACTCCTGGAAGCCGGCAGGGGCATTGCAAAGGCCGAAGGGCATAACGAGATATTCATAGTGCCCGTTACGAGTGTTGAATGCCGTCTTCCATTCATCACCCTCACAGATGCGAATGAGATTGTACGCCCCTCGGAGATCCAACTTAGAGAATATCTTCGCCCCCTTCAGCTGGTCGAAGAGCTCTACGATCAAGGGCAGAGGGTACCTGTTTTTGACAGTGATTTTATTCAGGCCCCGGTAGTCTATGCATGGCCGAAGGCCTCCGTCCTTCTTCCCCACAAAGAAGAACCCAGCCCCTGCAGGAGAGGTAGAAGGGCGGATAAACCCCCGCTGGAGATTTTCTTGGATATATTCCTTCATTGCGGAAGTCTCAGCAGGAGAGAGAGGGTAAGTGCGGCCTCTGGGGGGCATGGCTCCTGGCAGGAGTTCGACAGGACAGTCATAAGAGCGATGTGGAGGAAGGAATTCCGCAGACTTCTTACAGAACACATCGGAGAATTCCTTATAACAGGAGGGAAGAGACTTTAACTCGGTTGAGGAGATAGTTACCTTCTTGAGGGGTTTATCAGGAAGGCAATGCTGTAGGCAGAATGGGCTCCAACGAGAAACCTGCCCTGTGGACCAGTCTATGGTGGGATTGTGCAGGCGCAGCCAGGGGAGACCCAAAACAACAGGAACATCGGGACAAGAGATGATAAGAAACGAAAGTCTCTCTTTATGCAGGGTCCCAACCTGCACAAGTAGTTCGCCAGTGGTCATCGTGAGTACAGACTCCAGGGGTTTATCATCTATGGCGAAAATCCTCTTGGGAGAAGGCAAAGGAAATAGGGGGATTCCCATGTACTTAGCAAAGAGAGCGTCCATGAAGTTACCCCCGGCTCCGGAATCGAGGAAAGCATTCCCGAAGATGGTCTTATCAGTCAGACGAATCTGGAAGGGAAGGAGAAACCTGTGTGAGTTTCCTTGGGTCTTCCCCTGAGACCAATCTCGAGACTTTTGAGTCGTGCCCCCTACATGAGTTACCATAGACATACCTCGGGGTACAAAACTCTTAGCCTTTGCAGGACAGGCATTAGCGAAGTGGGAATGTCCGCCACAATACAGACACAGGCCTGACGTCCGTCTGCGGAGTCTCTCTTGTTCAGTGAGGCGAGTTCTTCCCACTTGCATGGGTTCCTCCTGGAGAGAAATGGATGCTTGGGCAGGCGGGGTGACAGGAGCCTGCAGGAGAGGCCTCTGGAAGCGGGGGTGCCAACGTGGGTTGAAACTTCCTGACACGATCTCTCAGGGTTTGATGCTCTCTCAGAAGAGTGTCCACCTTAACAGCCAAGGCGATAAGGTCCTCAACTTGCGTGGGTAATTCCCGGGAGACCAGGTCATCTTTGATGCGGAGGGAGAGACCATTATAAAATGCAGTATGGTATGCGTCGTTGTTCCAACGAGTCTCAGCAGCAAGTGTACGGAATTCAATAGCATACTCCGCTACACTGCGACTCCCTTGGCGGATTTGGAACAGACGGGAAGCAGCGGATGTCACCCGGCCGGGAGCATCGAAAACGATCCGAAATTCTTTGAGGAATGCTTCCGCGTCATCCATCAGTGGGGACTGCTTCTCCCAGTGTGGAGATGCCCACTCGAGAGCTTTCCCTGCCAGACGAGTAATCACAAACCCCACCTTGGCACGTTCAGAGTCAAATTCAGTGGGGTGTAGGGCAAATCGAATCTGGCACTGATTCACGAATCCTCGACAGGCTTGAGGATCGCCATCGTAGAGAGGCGGAGCAGGAATGTGTGGACCAGAGGTAGAGGGCTGGGTAGCCTTGGCAGCAGCCGCTTGCGGAGGAGGTGCCGGCAGGGGGGTCGCTGGTGTCAACAAGGAGAGCTTTTCCAAGATCGCCTCCAGCGTGTGTCCCACGTAATTCTGCCGGGCTTCATACGCCTCCATGCGGGAATGCAGGCCCCGAAAGGCCCTGCCGAAATCTGGCTGAGCTTCCTCAGAGGAATCCATGGCCCGAAAATAATGTCAGGGAACCGGGAGTTCCCTCTGGGGAGTTGTCCGGATATAGGAGGAAGCCCCTCAGGAGGGATCAGGATCGTGGTATCCAGGGATTCAGCAGAAGGGGTAATAAAGTTCAGGCAACAGGTCAAAAGGCAGGCAGAATATAAACAGAGTCCAAAGTCCAGGCAGGGGGTCAACAACAAGAGATCAATCAATAGAATACTCAGGGATAACAGCAACAGGGAACCCAGGAATCTAATCAGGAACAAGATCCTATTTTCGGGCGCCATCTTGGCGTCTCGGGCGTCCTTTTAAAGGGGTTTTTTGGCGCGCTTGCGTCGGCGGCAGCATGTCTGCGACCGACGCGCTGCACCTGCGTCCGTCGCACCGTTGTGACGTCTCCGCGCCTGCGCACTTGCGCGCAGGCGTCTCTGCGCCGGCGCCGCTACCCACGTGGCGGCCATGGGCGCCGCCATTTTGGGAGCGGCGTCGGAGGAAGTAGTTGCGCCGCACGGAGCTCCTGGTCCTGCTCCGGGCGGCGATCGTGACACAGGCAAAGCGGTCAATCCAGGCAGAAAGGTCTAATATCCAAATAGCAGGCTGAGGTCAAAACAGGAAATCCACCAATAATACAGTAAGTCACACCCAGTAAAGAAGAATCTTGAAGAATCTACAATTGGGCAAACTTTGCAGTGTGCTTTTATAGGCCCAGTTTCACGCCAAACAGGCGTGACTACGTCATGACGATGAGTTTTGCCGTTGCGTCGCCGGTGTCATGATGTTGCATCCACAGGGGCGATCCTGGCCCCTCCGCTGACTGAGGCAGCAGCAGTTGCTGCTGCCCCCCCTCCCCTGGAAATCCGCTCTTAAAGTACCAGGAGCAGCATTTTTGCTGCCCCTGGTACCTAGTGGGGCGCTGCCGCCTGAGGCGACAGCCTCAACTCGCCTCATTGGCGAAGCACCCCTGTGCATCCATTGTGACCCGCCAGCATCAAGACGCTACACACACTTGACGCAATGGAGACTATGGGTGCCGCATCTTGGATGGAAACCGGAGCGGAGGCAAAGACGCCGATAGGGTAAGTAGTTTTCCTTACACTGCCTGACATAATTTCTAGTGTTTCCCTCGTCAGGTGATGTCTGTCTCACATTCTTTAGATGCAACTGCACTGCAGTAGGTGTAGGGTTCTCTGAGCACCCTGCAACAATCTCTACAGCTGCACCCAATTCAGTATGAAGACCAGAAGGATTGAGGGGTGGCAAGCACAATGAATGATCATCTGTTTAACAATAAATATATGTACTTTAAGCACCGTCCTAAACCAAATATCACTTTGCTGTCATTTGGGCCATAAAGCACTGCAGAGTCTGTCTGTGTCATGTGATCAACATGCAGCTCACATCTAGCTGTTTCTATCAGCCTTGACATTTATGTTAAGACTACAACTAATGAGATTTGCTTAAGGTAATGTATTATAATAAACCAAGAAAATATGCATACAATAGGAAAACATAACCTTGAGTAAAGCATGCACATTTTTTTGAGACATTGTTCTAATGGATACAATTGCTTTTGAGTCAGGATCTAAATGAAAGTGTGGTTACAGTTACAGCGTACAAATAGGGAAACTGCCTGAAAATTCACCAGCTATATTAGCTTAGTCACAATACAGTATATACAGTATACACACACACACGTACATATATACACACATATCATATATACAGTACATACATACAGGTGTGGGATCTTCTATCCAGAAAGCTTCAAATTATGGCAAGACTATCTCCCATTGGGGAAAATTCACTAATCTCCGGAAATTTGCCAGCGACAGCTTTACTCACATCGGCACACTTCGCCAGGCGAAAATTCGACAGGACAACACTAATTCACTAAAATACGAAGTTGAGTCCAGGCCGACGGAAGGATTAGCGCTAGACTCTATCTCCTTCACTAGCTCGATATTTTCGGCAAAGTCCCGAAATGACGTCACACTGGTGAATTTTCACCATCGTTAGTCACTTCACCCTTTAGTAAATTTTCCTCATTGCCTCTATTATAATCAAATCTTTAACATTTTTATAAACAATTTTTTTAAAAAAAAAATTGTATAAAATTTTTCCTGTTGAGATTAATTAACATTTAAATGATTTTGGTAAACTTAAGGTATGAAGATCCAAGTTACAAAAAGACCCCATTTTCCTGAAAAACCCAGGCAGGGTCAGACTGGGAGGCCCGAGGCCCACCGGGACTGCTGTCTCCGGGGCCTCCGGGTTTTTTTTGCCACGATTGCGGATTCGCTTGTACCGCGTTTTTTCGGTGCGATTGCACATACGTGCATATTGGGTTTTTTTTGCCGTGACTTAAACATTCTCAACATTTTTGCTCAACATGGACTCAATGAACAGGAACTTTATGGCTATTGTTTTAATACAGCAACATCTACATTTCTGTTCTCTTGTGCTAAATAGGGCAAATATCAAAACCGAAAGTGTACATTGGAGCAATTATGGGAGATCGGGAAGGCAATTAATCAAATTAACAAGCTATACATAATACTCTTGTATAATAAACTCTTCTGTATTTCTAAACCTGAGAACCTAGATAAAGGGTTAAATCAAAACAATGATCTGTTTTTGCTTTACAGAAAAAAAAAACTTTTTAAAATGAAAGCTTTGATGAATAAATTGATGTAAAATTAGCCTTAAGCACCAGAATCCATCCTGAAATAATGTTAACACAATGATTCAGTTAAAGTATTATCCTAACTGTCCTCCCTTCTTTGTTTGTTCATTTTGCATTGTAAGCATATAGAATGAACTATCAGGCAATTTTCATTGTCGCATATTGCAGTTATATAGAACACTTACAATGTGTGTTCTTTTCCTTCTTTTGAACTTTTTTAAATCAATTTCATACCAACTTAATTCATACAATTAAAGGTGGACAAAATGTATAATCACTGGTAGTGCCAAAATGATAGGCACCCACAGTGATAATTTCTTGCCTGATCCAAGTTCATAATAGCCATCTTCGTATGCTACTTCCATCTACTATTCAATAGTGATGGGCGAATTTGGGGGGTTTTGCTTTGCCGAAAAATTCGCGAAACGGTGCCGACATCTCGTATCACCCCTGCAGTTCTAGCTGAGGCAGGCATCTTGGATTTCACTGGCTCCACTTACCTATATCTTCCCAACCAACTGCAGCTCTGAAATCTCGCACATGCTCAGTTGAAATTCCTTGTTGCTTATCAATAGTGATGGGCGAATTTGCGCCGTTTCGATTCGCCGAAAAATTCGCGAAACGGCGCCAGCGTCCCATTTTTGATGCCGGCATCCGTTTTTTTTCGATGCCGGCGAAATTTTTTTTTGATGCCGGCCAATTTTCACGGGCATTTTGCAAATTTATTCACTGGCGGCGAATCGCGCAAATTCGCTGCGAATTCGTGCCTGGCGAATAAATTGCCCATCAATACTTATCAACCCTTCTAAGCTATTTTCAAATCAGCCAAACCTCTGTGTTAGCTGCTGTTCAGTAGTGCTGCCACCTGCTGGAAGTTACTGTGTGCCCTTCATTTGTATAATAACATCACCAGCAGGGGACAAGATAGGGAAATCTCCTGATACTTCTAGTGGAGGAGTTTACTAAAACAAGGCATTCTGGGTAGAATACTCAAAGCAGTGTTGCAATCTGAGCATGCTCCTGAACTTTGCATATTATAGTCTCATGTTATAGTCTCAGTAGGGCCTCCCTCAGTGAAAGAACCCATTTGACAAAGTAAGGGATTTTTTAAAACCTGCAGGTTTTTTTTCCAAAAAACTATAGATGTAGTTTGATTAAATGTGTTTATGTTGTACTGGTCAGATTGTTAATATGTGTTGGATTTTGGCTGTGATAGGTGCCCTTTAAGAAAAAGTTTTTTAATAGATGGAGTATATTCTTTAAACCAAAATGTGATTGTTTTTCTTGTAGCCTCAAAGAGCAAATGTATTAATTTAACTGGATCTACCTGACAAGGAATATTGTTTATATAAATAAGCTGCTGTGTAGCAATGGGGGCAGACATTCAAAGGAGAAAAGGTTCAGGTTAAACAGCAGAGAAGCTCTGTAGAACATAATGGTGTTATCTGTTATCCACTATTTCACCTGTGCCATATAGACTTTTTTCAATTTCCACCATTGCTACACAGCAGCTTGTTCATATAAACAATTATAGTAGTTATATATATATATAGTAGTTTATATGAACAATATTAGTGTTTCTGAAGCAAACATACCTGTTTTACCAGTGCAGGACAACAGTACATAACATTTTCATTACCTTAAAACACTTTCATTTTTTGGTGTTACTGTTCCTTTAATAGGACATTTTAATACTAATTTTATGTTTGTTTTCAATAACGCTCCATTTCTTTATCCAACGATAATGAAAACTATCACTTTAAGTTTTGTTTTATTTAGGACAAAAAGAAGAGCAAATTCCCATCAGAGACTGATGGGAATTTGCTCTTCTTTTTGTCCTAAATAAAACAAAACGTAAAGTGATAGTTTTCATTATCGTTGGATAAAGAAATGGAGCGTTCCTGTAAAACATTTGATAAAAAAATTTTCAATTAATGAATTGGTAATTTTACATTTTAATGAAGGATGAAACAAACTAAATGCAGGGGTGCTACTGCTATAAGGCAAGATGAGAAACTCGCCTCAGATGACAGCAGCCTGCAAATTACCAGGGGAGGCAAAAAAGCTGCTCCTAATAACTTTAAGAGCCTAAATTTCTATTTTTAAATCAGAATTTCGAATCATTTGCACTCTCCGCACTAACGATGCGGCCCCTCCGACACCACCTATGGAGCTCAAAATGGTATGCGCCGTATATATACACAATACCTGTTTTTTTCTTCTGGGAAAAAAACCTCAAGTATCAAACTTGAGTGCTACTGAAATCAGTGAATAATGAGTAGCAGATTCAAATCTGCTTTAAGTCCTTCTGGTGAAATAGGTTGAGTATTTTAGCTTTCCAGCACAGTGATTACTTTGTTATGATATCCAACAATCGATGAGTATTATTGTCATTTGGCTGGATGCACACTATTCTCTTTTCCAACTTCAATAATTTTGTGGTTTTACATTCTTGCTACATGGAACATCATGGCTTATAAATAATTTGCCTATGATTATTCCTTAGCTTCATTTTTTCATAAAGGTGAACAGCCCAAACATTTCTTTTAATTCAGAGCACTCTCTTATAAAGAACACAGTAGTAACCCATAGCATCCAATACGATGTTTGCTTTTAAAGGGCATGTAAAGCCAAAAAAATAAAATCCCATTTTTACTTTCTTTAATGAAAAAGAAACCTATCTCCAATATACTTTAATTAAAAAATGTGTACCGTTTTTATAAGAAACCTGATTGTATGCAGTGAAATTCTCCCTTCATTTACTGCTGTGGATAGGAATTGTCAGACAGTCCCTAACTGCTGAGCAGGGAAACAATCATACTTATGAACAGCAGGGGGAGCCCCCGCCTTACTTCCCAGCCATTCAGAATTCAAGCAGCTTTGTTTATGATGATCCCTAAGCAGCCCAGACCACACTGAGCATGTGCACTTAGTCTTAGTCTTGCAAAGATGTTTAACAAAGTTAAGATGGTGACCCCCTGTAGCCAACTTTGAAAGCATAAATTATTTGTTTGATTAGGCTTGTGGTGCAGTAAGTTCATGTTTATATTTAGTATACAAAATACAGCATTCTATTTTAGACTTTACATGCCCTTTAACAGATGGCCAGTAAATGCTACCTGCTGATTGGTTTCTATGGGTTACTGGACCTGGGCAAACTTAATGGCTTTTATTAAATAATCCCATTTGTTCCATCACCCATTAAAAAATATAAGAACTGTGACAAATATGTTTAGAAAACCTAACCCTATAGTTATCATATGGTAGTTATATTGATAATAAATAATGTATACTGATAATAATAATAATAAGAAGAAGAACAGTATATAATTTTAATTTAGTGTTATTGGGTAGTTATACAATAAAATTCATAAATTATTTCTGCTTTTGTATTGCCATCTTTGCTCTGAACATTCTCTGCAAAAAATATTTTATGGATCTTTTAGGAACACACCAGTAAGTGTGGGTGTACTAACATGGATGCAATGGAAAGAACAACATAATTCTTTCAGGTGCTTTCTTCCAAACACACCCTGGAGCTACAGCCACCCTGTACCTGGCGGTAGCTCAATAGTTCCCATGGTGGCCGGCATCAATAGTTGCACAAGACTTACATCCAGTAAATAGGATGCAAATTGGCACTGCAAATTACAGTGGAGTTATGAGGGTATAGTGCAATATGATTAAAATACATACCCCTATATGTAATAAAAGGCACTAAGTTTGCCCAGGAGAAGTAACCCATAGTAACCAATGATGTTTGCTTTTAAACAGGTGACTAGTACATTTTACCTGCTGTTTGGTTGTTATGGGTTACTGCTGCCCCCAAGGTGAGTTACATTCAGATATACTTTACATGTAATGCCATGTCTTACTTAATATTAATTTGCTACACTGATTGATTTATTGATTTACTATATTATCCAGATGACCAGGGAAAAAAGCTAGCAAATGGTTTGGATTCCAAAAGCATTGTTCCATATCTAGAACAGCTTTTTCAATGCACTTATTTATTGGTACTGTGGCTCTTTAACTTACCCAGGCATTACAAACTGGAGTCTGCATTCTGATGAAATTAAAAATGCAACTGCTCAAAGGATTGAAGGATATGAGCCTTTGCAAATGGGGTGTCAGAGAAAGTAGACAAACTTCAAGAAGCAAACCATTTTCCTGACCATAAACCCTACAGCTGAATGTTTAAGTCTCTCGAATGATCTAATTCAACTTGGATGAATACCAAGCCCCAGGATACACCATCCTCTAAGATAAATAACTCATCACTATAGATAATAAATTTCTGCTTCAGAATTCTGGAAAATATCAGCTTGGACATTAATTTCTTTTTCTTGTATTGCAAGATTGGTTTTATTTGTATAGATTTGTACGTCTAGAAGGCTGTAATACCAGCCTGGGAGTTTAATTGTTCTGTAATATTTCTATGTAGTTATTTATTTTTATAGTGTCACAAGGCTATGAAGCACAAAAGGAAGAACAGAATAAGAAACACGCAGGGTTTAAACAAATACAATATAATATAGTTAATAGAGATGCCTTGAGAATGAAAAATGGTCTTAAGTTATTGAGCATTGCTAGTTAGTTCTGGTACAAGCTACTTTAGCCTTATTAAAGATACAGTACATAATTTTTCTGCCCTGAGAAGCATATTCCACAACGTGCATGTTAATTTTT
The DNA here is from genome assembly GCF_017654675.1 of Xenopus laevis. NCBI lineage: Eukaryota > Metazoa > Chordata > Amphibia > Anura > Pipidae > Xenopus > Xenopus laevis. The sequence continues at coordinate 158,165,699 of NC_054372.1, read as the reverse complement.
AATACGTTTTCTGAAAGAAGAGGGTGAAACCTATTCTGTCAATTTAGATTGGCCACTTAACTCAAAAGCAGACTGATCAATAAGTTTGGTGTGAGTTTGTATTGGGAGAAACTAAACATACATTTAGCACAGGGGAGTTTTACTAATCAACTTCTATTATCCTGAACAAATCAACAACATTTTCAGAAACTCTTTTCAAAATATTCAATGCAATCCAATTTAATTTTATAAAGAATCAAAGATGAGCCTAGCACACACTGCAATTTACTATCTCCTTTTATAACCTGTAGGTGACATTTAAAAGGGATTCTATGTGAGAGTGAAATGTCAAATAATAAACCTTTAAATTCCTGAAATCCTGTGAGTACTCTCCGTGTCCCTGTCAATGTCTGACTGTCTCCCCCAATCAAAAACACTTGACGCACTCCTACGCGGCGGCGTTCGTACAGGCACACAGTGTACCGGCATTCGCGCGGGCGTGTGGTGCTCCGGTGACTGCCAGGAGGGCCCTTCATGTGGCAATCCCAGGGGGGCCCCCATTGCTCCAGTCTGACCCTGGTCCCTGTATATACAGTTTATCCACAAAGTAGCCTTACTACCAGTGCAAATCAAAATCACATAATAATACAAAAGATGGTATTTACAAAGTTTCTTATCTTAAAAAAAGTGTATGTAAAGGCAAGATTTAACTAATTTAATAAATCAGTGTCACATTACAAACACTTATAGGGGGTTATTTATTCAAGTCAGAATGAAAAAAAACTAGAAAGCACAAAATGTCAATGACAAAGGTTCCATATCAAATTTGAAGATATCATGGTCTGCTCTAAGTTTTGTCCAAAAATACAAAAAAATTGTGGGTTTCTAGCAATATCGTGAAAAATTCGAGCGTTTTGAGCATAAACCAGAAAAATTCTGGGAATTTTTGTAAAAACTACACATTTTTTTTTTCTGAACTGATTTTAAGGGTTTTTTTTAAATGATAAATAAGGTAAAATCATGGAAGGGAGTTTGGTCTGGCTTTTTTTAAATGAAAATAATGAGAAAATTTCGGATTTATGTAAATGACCCCCTTAATCTCACCATGTCACCAAAAATCAATGCTAGGCAACCAAGTGGTGTCCCAATATAGAGGAAGTACAAAACAGAAATGCCAATATATGTGAAAGATCAATATTGAAGGGTACTTGAAAAAACTGATCAAAGTCAGACAATAGTCAGCTGCTTAACTACTTGGCTGGGGTTGTGTTAACTTTGCTGAGTGAGGAGCAAAAGGATTCGGAGCTTTCTAGATTTTATTTGTTTCACTGCCTTATCCACTAAATAGATATACCTTCAGGGATGCAATTACAATTACAAATTTGGGCAAATTTACGTTTATTTCTACCAGTGGAACGATCCTAGCAGTATTCCCCAATCAGCTTGGTTTATTTAATTAGGGAAACTGCTTTAGTCTTGCACCGGAATTTAAGAAATCTGGACAATCCATTCAAACTGGGACAGATTGAATAGAGATAGATGAAGACAGAGATAGATGATAGATAGATAGATAGATAGTTAGATAGATAGATAGATAGATAGATAGATAGATAGATAGATAGATAGATAGAGAGAGAGAGAGGGAGAGAGAGAGGGATAGTGAGAGAGAGAGAGAGAGAGAGAGAGAGAGAAAGAGATGATAGATAGATAGATAGATAGATAGATAGATAGATAGATAGATAGAAAGATAGATGATAGATAATTCAAATAAATTCTTTTGACAGCATGCCTTAAAGTTTTGTTGCTGTTTTAAAGATTTGCACACTAATTATGGATGCCACTATAGATTGGTGGCATTCTAATAACTGTAACTCATACAACTCATAGAGGGAATTATAGATACATTTTATGTAGGCCATGGGATTTCATTACACATAGATGTGCTCTTTTCCTGAGAAAATATATGTTTGCCATTTTGATATTGCTGCCAACTATAATTAATGATGTGGGATTACACTATGGGCCTGATGACCTCAGCTGCTTTGTAATACTAATGTCAAGGGTCAGATAACTAGCTAATAAGAAGATGCCTGACAATTAATTTAATAATCCTGTGAGTCGGCAAATAGAACTAACAGCTAACAGGCTTACTGTAAGTTATTTTGAATAAGCTCTAACAAGCTCCTATGTATAGTAGCACACTGATAAAAGGACAAATGTCAATTCTAATTTTAAAAGTGATGGATGGAAGCTGGTATGAATACTGAAATCATATACCAGTAGATTATTAACTTAAAAAGATGGATGAGTACAACTGGTTCAACGTACTTGCAAATAAGGAAAATATTGCGCAGGCAGCACTGCATTCATGGTGCATAGTCGCAGGTCTCTGTGGCAATTATATGCACACTGCCTTTCTGCCACCCTAAAAATTTTGGTCTCATAACTGGTATAATTTTTATATAACGTATATACTCAAGTATAAGCCGAGTTTTACAGCATTCAAAATGTGCTGAAAAAGTCTACCTCGGCTTATACTCGAGTCAGTGGGCAGTAGCTGAGATTGCAGTCACTTTTAATCATTCCTATACCAACAGTTCACTTGGGGAGAGACTGCAATATCCCACAGCACCCTCTTTTGGTTAAATGAAAGAATAACAGTGCACCCTCTGTTGGTTATATGAAAGAATAACAGTGACTGCAATTTCACACAGCGCCCTCTGTTGGTTATATGAAGGATTAACAGTGATGGCAATATCACACAGCACCCTCTGTTGGTTATACGAAAGATTAACAGTGATGGCAATATCACACAGCACCCTCTGCACATGGTAGTGGGACAGTGGGACAATGTACACAGTAATCCGTTTGGCAATTCTCTGTCACCATCAACTTTGCAAAAAAGTCCGGTTGATCGCTGGGGGGTCGCTTTGGCGGAATGTGTGCTGCTGGGAGACAGGGCTGTAGTTGTGTCTAGGCTTATACTCGAGTCAATAAGTTTTCCCAGTTTTCGTGGGTACAATTAGGTACCTCGGCTTATACTCGGGTCGGCTTATACTCGAGTATATACGGTAAGTTGATATATCTATTTACATTCTCTTTAAAGAAGAGACATCGATATATTAACACTCCTAACAGAGGGTGGGCAATGGTCAATAATCATGCATTATAAATGTTGCCAATGCTGCTATTGGTTTATCCGATTTCTGTTTCTCAAAGACCTCCCTGATTGAACTCCTGTGGTTCGACAACCATTCAGTGAATGCAGCCGCTGTGTTTATCAATGTAGTAAACAGATAATGAAATAAATAAAAAGGATAAGGTACGTGAGACTCAGCGGCCAATTTTTAAATTCTTTGCACATATGTTGGTGTAGGACAGAGTCCCTAGTTGTCATACTTCTGTAGGTGATGATGTTAGGGCATCTTAAGCATCCTAGTCCTGTCTGTCCCTTGTTACAAGAGATCATCAAACAGAATGTATTAAAATGTCCCTCGGGTTGCTATAAATAACTGCACATGGGAAATATCCCCTAGTGTTTGTCAGAGGCCTAACATCATTGCTATCTGGCAATTCTTTATTCAGTACATAATCCTGTAAAAGATGAAAGACTCTGGGGTATATTTATCAATAAGTGAAGTTAGAGATCACCACAGTCCTCTAGAGTCGAATTCCACCACTCTCCATTCATTTCTATGGGATTTGAAGGATGAACTTTCACCCATTGAAAATGCTCTTTTAAAAATCCCATAGAAATTAATGCACAGTGGCGGAATTTCACTCTAGATGTGGCAATCTCTAACTTCACTTTTTGATAAATATACCATAAGGGTTTATTACCCAGGGTTGAGAACATTCCTTTTATGCCCATTATGTGCAGGGTCAGAGTAGTTGTGGATCACTCTTAAGAATTGTGATTAAGGGACCTCCCTCCCATGAATATGACAACTATAGCCATGTAGGATAGTGTTCAGATCTGTTGATTTTCTGAATAATGTGGTGCAAAGTCGGGCCTCTTTTCTGTATATCCTAAGGTCCTATAGCAGGGAGCCCCTGGCTGAGATAATGGGTCACCCATGGGGAGCTTTATCATTCTTGTGAATCTTGGGAAGAGTATAGAAAACAAGATAGATTGGTTCAGTGTCGGACTGGGCCGTCGGGAAAAACCCGGTGGGCCCCGGGCTCTTGTGGGCCCTGCCGGCCCAGATCTGCTACTTAGTGGGGCGGTGCGACCCCACTTTGTCCAGGGTTGCAGTAAAATATAAAACCTGCGGATGCGAACAAAGGTAGCCGAGCGTGCGTGTGAACAAACGCGGCACTAGGCCGTTGCAGCACTCCGGAGCGGCAGCGGCGGCCAGAGGGGGGCCCTGGGGCAGTAGCCCTGGTGGGTCCCATGCCTCCCAGTCCGACCCTGGATTGGTTGGTCAACTCCTGACATATTGTCAACACGATAATAATCTTGATCAAGGACAACAATAGTCCCTCCCTTTTGTGCAGGACATATAACAATATGAGGATCGATGGCTAAGAGCTGATGGACTTGAAATATGGTTTTATTGAGATTATGCCCTATAGACTCCTTACCAGTGTTTTAGTCAATTAAGCATTCATTACCATGTATAGCACATGGCAGCTTGATAGTAGAATTGTAGTTAAGCAAGAATTCTTGTCACCAAACTCTTCTTTTAGTTTAAGTTTTCATAAAATGTAAATATACAGTATCTACTGATCAACGAAAGCCCCAGAGACAATACCCTGTGTTCATTGTACAGTGTAGTAGTCTAGAGGCATATATAAATCATGGAAAAGAGATGTTTAAAGTATTAAGTGGGTGCGCAATAAGGCTATAAACATGAAAATCATACACACAAAAGACTGAGGCCTTCTGCACTCACCAATAATCAATATATTATGAACATTAAGACTACCAAACATGTTTGTCCATATGTTGCAATATATTCAAGCTGCAACTTGCTTTCAAGGTTACAACTCACAAAATCTGCTAGATCTATCTATCTGCTAAGAATATAGAAGCTCAAAATAGTTATAAAACTAACTGTATTCGTATTTCCAAGCATAGTTCTACTTCTTGCTTCTACCTTCTCTTCCAAGACTTGCGGTGCTTTTATTTTCGTTATATTAACAAAGTAAGGTTCACAAAAGAAAATACCATGAATTACCAAACTTGGAATTACTTGGATAAAATGTATCACTTAAAATGTTTCACTTTAAAAAAATCTATCATTTAAAAAAAATTAAATAAACATTAAGGGGGTTATTTACTAAACTCTAAATGCAAAAATCACGAAAAATTTGTGATTCTTTTTTATAAAATCGGACTTTTAAAAAATTACAAATTTTTCGGAATTTATTAAACCCCGTGGATGGAAAAGTCAGAATCTGAAAATCCGGCATCTCAGACCTGTCGAGGTTGCATATAAGTCAATGGGAGAAGTCCCAATGATTTTTTGATGTGCACTGGGTTTCAGGCTATACCCCAGAGTTTTTGGGTTAAAAATCTGATGAAAAAGGCCGAAAAGATTTTTCCCGCAAAGCAAATTTTCGGGAAAATTTTATAATAAATAAGTGTAAAAAACCCAAGTGAATTTGATCGGAGTTTGTAGCAGAAAATATTGAGCTAAATTCGGACTTTGATAAATACAGATGCAGCCACTTTGGTTTGTCTGTTTGACACAGAATAACTAAACACAGATATCCCATTTATCTCATTTAACACAGAAAACTGTGTCACAACAACCCATCTAATTAAAGCATTCACCATTGTGAACAATGGAGCTTTGGTATGCTAATGAAAAGGTTAAATGCATTAAATGAGTTAAGATGACTTAAGATAACACAGTTTCTTCAATTACCCCTGAGTCATGACGCATTTAACTCACAAATCCAAGTGGCTTCATCTGTAACCCCCTAAATAACAATTTTTGTAGTTTTATTTTATTAGCCTTGGGGTGCTTATCAGGGTCGGACTGGGGGACCCGGGGCCCACCTGGGCCGCTGTCCAGGGCCGCCTCCGCCCCCCTACTGTTAAGCACCACTCGGGCATGAATGTGAAGAACAAAACATTTTTTGTGCCATTCCTATATCGGAAGAGGCGGTCAGGGGCCACCAGGTTTTTTTCCGGTTTCCCGGCAGGCCAGTCCAACACTGGTGCTTATTATAACTATTTAGAAAAGTCCTGTGTTTAAATAATGATAATTTTATGTTTCTCTGTTGTTCTTTGAAAATGTCTTTAAGCAAGATAGAAATAGGTTGAGAATATAGGCAAAATGGGCATAGCAGAAATTATGTACATTATGTACATTATGTTTATAAGCAAACATCTTATTGTTGGCTATGGGTTAATGTACCATGTTAAACTTTGTGAATTTTATTATATATGGTGACCAGATTATGAACCCTATCCCCCATATGTAATAAAAGGCACTGGGGCTCATTTATAAACACTGGGCAAATTTGCAGCTGGGCAATAACCCACAGCAACCAATCAGTGAGTAGCTTTTTTCAGCCAGCTGCAGGTTGAGCACTGAAAGCAGGCCTCTGATTGGTTACCATGGATTATTGCCCAGGTGCAAATTTGCCCAGTGTTTATAAATGAGCCCCACTAAGTTTGCCCAGGAGCAGCAACCCACAGCAACCAAATGCTTAGTGCCTTTTATTACATAACCCCTATGAGGTTATTAATTTTTTTACAGATTTTTTTAATGAGACTGTTGTTTGAAATGTTCTGAGTAGTTTAGAGAAATTAGATTGTTTAGCATGTTTATTGTTTAAACATTCACAATACCCAGCCAATCAGTTCACTATTAAATGACAAGTCACTATTCATTGTCAAAAATATATACAGCAATACATTAATTAATAAATATTCAATAGCCATGAATTAATAAAGTAAGGAAACAGCGGTCAGATATGATAGTTATGTTATCCTTTTCCACTCCCATGTAAGTCATGTTAAATCCCTCAGTAAATCTGGACTGGTCAGTATTCTAGTGCACTTTTGCAATGTAGTGCAGTTTCAAAACTATGAAATGGGGTATAGACTATAGTGTCCATTAATAACAACAGAATTATGATTCTTTCCACAAATCTCAAAAAACCTGTGGCTTTCCTATATTTCTAAAAATTTAAAATATATTATTAGTTGCACTAATCTTATAGGACAGCTTAAAATCAAACTGGACGTTTAGGTTTTCATATTTTTTTTTACTCTAGGATCTGTCTGAAAAATGAAACATCGAGGTATTCATATTTTTTACCGCAACATTCTAAGCATTTTTTCACTTGCACTTTTTATATTTTGAGCTTTTAAATAATTCAGTGACAATAATGGTTTTGTAGTGTTTGTGAGTTTAGTCGTGCTTTCAAACACCTCTAAAACCACTAAATTCCGACTTTTGATAAATAAGCCTCCACGTGTCAAAAGCCTAAAGCCTCATGTTTTTAAAGCAACTACTACAGATAGTGTAGTGTAATGTAGTGTAATGTATTTGCTGCAACATATACGTCCGTTGAACTTTAACTTCCTGCCGTATGCAAATTAGCCAACACTAGCGCAACTTCGCTTCGATTGGTGCAGTAACGCTATCGCAACTTCGCCAGCGTTCGGCGCCCTGGATGCAACTTCGGATTTTAGTGAATTAGTGTTGTCCTGGTGAATCTACGCCTGGCAAAGTGTTGCGCTGTGAGCGAATCCGTCACAGGAGGTTAGTGAATTTGCCCCTTGGGCCTATGCCAAGCAAAGCAAAGTTGCGCTAGCGTTGGCTAATCTATCTCCTTTACTAGCAAAGTTACGTCAGCGACCGTTAGTAAATCAGCGAACTACCGAAATGACGCTGGCGAATTTTCACCCTTTAGTAAATTTGCCCCTATGTCATTTCCCACAGATTTTTTTTAGTTAATTTATTGCTAAATTCAGTAAAAATGTGGACAGGGGTTTGGTCAAAGTGGTGTAGGGACCCATAGAGTTAATGTGCCCTTATGGCTTTAAATCCCTACACTTCCTCATTTCCCTAGTTTCCGGGCAAAAGCCCATGGGGTAAATTTACTAAAGAGCGAAGCGGCTAACGCTAGCGACTTTTCGCCAGCGTTGCCACCTGCATGGACATCGCCAGGCACAGGTGCCAATTCGCAAGCAAATGGGACCATCGCTAGTTGGCATTCGCACTCTATCACCAGGCGACTTTTCGCTCTGGTGAACGGACTTTACTCTGCAAATTCACTAAAATGCACATTTTGAACGGTAAATCCTTTGCCAGAGTTGCCTTCGCCACCTCAGACCAGGCAAAGTACTCTACAGCAGCTAGATCTTCCTCAATCTTCTGTCACTTACATCATATCCTGTGAGCCGAAAATGCATCAAAGTTCAAAAAACGCTGGTTACTTGTCCCTTTTTGAAGCAGAATTTCCTGCAAAAGTCCTGACTTAAACTTTTTTTTTGGCTGACAAACTTTTTTTGGGTAACTGGTTTTCTCCAGACATTTCATAACATATGGAACATTCATTTTACAGTGGGCTCATGTGTAGGGCATTACATTAACTCTCTTGTCTTTATAAAGGTTCCCTGGACATGTATAAGAAAAAGTGTTAACTTCAAGCATTTGCAAATTCTTGCTAGGCACAAACGAACGCTAGCACATCTTCGCTATGAAATGCTAAACTAATGCTAGCGAAAAGTTGCCAGCGTTCAGCGCCCAGGACGAAACTTTGCATTTTAGTGAATGAGTATTTGTACTGCATTTGCACCTGGTTAAATGGTGTGATGTGTGTGAAGCGGTCGCTGGTGCAATTCACCCCTTTAGTAAATCTGCCCCAAGAGGGTTTATGACCACTTCCTGACACACTTCAATATAGTGCTTGAAAAGGGGTGGATCTTCCTCTTTGACTCCTGGTGTCTGACTCATTTGGATGTTCCCACTGAGCCACTAAGGCCCTGTAAAGCCATTTTGCCCTAGAGGGGCCAGTAACTCTAGTGTCGGGGAGCAGGGACCCCGTGAACGAGGGCAGCTAGAGACAAGATTAAGATCTGTTATAGTACTTTCTAGGAGAGTAAGATAGTGAGGGAAGAGGGAAATAGCAGCTTTGTGCTCCAACAAGGAGGTGTAGCAGGGAGTAGCTTCCCTAGGCTTAAAGATTGCCTACAATGAAGGGACCACAGTGGATAGGGTGTCAGGCTTTAGGTTCTCCTCCCTGACCACTCCACTGGGTGGGATCTCAACCACTTTTGAGGTATTTCTGCCTGGTGGTCTGCTTTACAATCTTGACTACATCTGCAGTTGGGCCACATTCAGCTGTCTCATCAAACTGTCTTAAGCTGGCCATAGAGAGATTTTTAAAAGATCAGATCCTGATCGTGAGACCACGATCTTCTCAGAACGATCGTACGATCGTACGAATTTACCATCAACTAAAAAGACCAATTTACCAGGAAAACAAAGGGGAGCTGCCTGCTTGGCCCTGCAAACATAGAGAGATTGCACTGGGACCGACAAAGATTTTTTGACCTGGCCGATCAATTTCCCGACAGATGTCGGCCGAAAAATCGTAAGATGTACGATCGTTCGAATACCACTAACCACACGATAATTGGTCGGGCTTCCCTAAAATCGGTCGTTCGGCAAGAAGAATCGTCGCGTCTATGGGGAGCTTTAGCCTGCTTATTTCTATTCTGCATGTGCCCCATTGTACTGTGAGTAACCCTGTTGGTTGTTTGTCTCTGACAAATAAACTGTTACCAGTCTGTTTTACTGCAAGAACCTCCTGGCGACCTTTTTATTGCACAGTAGCCCGTGGGAGTTGTAGTTTCACTACACCATACCTTTAGTTCTTCCACTTGGCGAAGGCCCTGCATTTAGTGTATGAGCCACATGTAACCCATGTTCTCATCACTAGCTGGATATTAACCCCATTTGGTCTAAATAGCCCAAAATAGTTTTAAAGTGGTTTTAAGAAAATAGTGAGAAATGTACGGATTTTAGTAAATAACTCTCTTTGTGTGGCATGGTCAGGAGTTACTAATGGAAATTTGCTGAGGATTTTTCATATATATTTAATATTCTAATAATTTACATATTTACCATCAAGTTTAAAAAGCAAGGAGGGTACTCCAGCTAGTCACAAATACAATCAGTGTTGGACTGGCTCATAGGGATACCAGGAAAAGTCTGGTGGGCCCAGGTGTAAGTGGGCCCTCCTGCTTATAAACATTTGGCATATTTCATGGCCATTCCCTATTTCTATGTGAACAAAGTGGCTAAATAGATGGAATAATAGATTATAGTATGTAAAGAAAAGAGATTAGGAGAATAGAGGTTGAGTGAGGAAAGGAAGAATAATAGCACTAAGAGTGGGCCCCTGGTCTAAGATTAATTGGTGGGCCCCTATTCAAAGGTTTTTGGGTGGGCCCCTAGTGTCCCAGTCCGATACTGAATACAATGCATGGTTGCTGGTTGCTTTGAATATAAAATCTAATTTGGATTGTCTTGCAAAATTTTGGAATTCTTGCTTTATTTCAGAAATGGGATTACTCTTACTTTACTCCCTTGTTTTACTAGTATGATAACCACCTAAAATATACTGTTTACTGATACTTAAATAGTTATGACTATTATATATATATATATAATCTACAGTCTGGTCATTTCCCTACGGGACCGACTGTAAATTATATCCCTATAAATGGCCGATTATACCACAGACACTGTACTTGCACTGCAGCTCCCTACTTGCTGCTTCCCCTGAACTTGTCTTCCCTGCCATCTTACTTTCAAGCACGGGGGCTCTCTCACTTCACATGGTGCTGCTGTCCCTCTGCCTCTCAGCTCTCCGCCCATTAGTCTCTCTCCCTGCCCCTTTGTCTCCAGTTTCGAACTGCCCTCCCATGACTACTCTCTGGTCTCGCATGATCTCACTCCGGTCTCGCTCCCTTCCTACTATGGAAGGCCATTATATAGTGGATAATGTACCCCCTACTTAAATTTATAAAGATATCAGAAGTCACCTCGGAGTTATGTGACCTATATAAAAGCACTCGGCCTCCGGCCTCATGCTTTTATATGGTCACATAACTCCTCGGTGACTTATATCTTTATAAATTACAGTAGGGGGTACATTATCCACTATATAATGGCCCCAAGTAAAATGAGAAATATTAATGTAAGGCTATAGTAAAATGGAGTGGCACCGTTACTCAAACTGATAACTTTGCCCCAATAATGCTCTGGATGAGACCTATATTCCTCAGGGGGTGAGCCCCCACACGGTGTGGAGGCAGGGTGTTGTGCAACTATAACTGTATATACTGCACAATAATTTGGGTGCCAGTGGTTCTTGCACAATAGAATGGATTATTAAAAGAGTTCAGTCAAAGATAAGCAGGAACTTGTAACAACAGTAGATAGGCATATACACACAAGTACCATTAGTCAGAGTAAGAGAGAGAATACAGCTTGTATGGAAGTACACCCAGCTTTTACCCTTTTCCCTAAGTAGAACTTGCTCTGACACTTCTGTGGAATGTAATAAAAGTCTTGAAAGAGAAAAACAATTTGTACAAATAAAAATTAGCATTTTGCAATGTAATATTCTTCCCTAAATGGTTATTGCATTGTGAATTTTAATTGAGCGTTGCAAATTTTAATTGCATACTTTTAAGAAGTGCTTGAAGGTGTCGTAATCTTTTGGAGTAAACATAACTTTTTCAGTAAGAAGTTTTATTACATTCACTGCGCACTGGCACAAACTATAAAATTTGCAAATCTTTTTCCACTGTAGGAAGAAGTTATTAAACAATTTCCGAGTTCACAAAAGCTATATTAAATTTGCTCAAAGGAAAATTTGTTCACACAAAGGCATAACTTTTTGAATATATTTTACATTATCAACTTTAATTACATTCCCCCATTATTCCCTACTTCTGGGCAATTAGTACCCAGGATCATATTCTGGATACACTCCTCAGTGGAGCCTCAGATGCTTGGCTAATAGCCTATCTATCACTCCTAGAATGATCTATTAAAGTGAGTAACATATCACTGGCAATACCTGACCTGTCTAGATTCCACTTCCCCCTCCCTGCTTGCTCAGGTAAGGGGTCAGACAAAATGGACCCTGAGCTCAGCTATATTGCAACACAGTGCCACCTAGTGGCTAAACTTGGCATAATTAGGGGTCATTCTTTGACCAGGAGACAGAGTTTAGCTTTGTATAACTAAGGAGACCTTAAGTCAACAAACTTTAGGGGATTGCAATATAAAGGGAGAACAGATTTACCGGAAGCACAAGAAACTATTCCTTTTTCTTCTGAATTAAGGATTTAACAGAAGAGTAGAGATGAGTGAAATGCTCATCCTTAGTTTTACCAAAATATTTGGATTAGTATTTTAAAAATGCAAGTCATGCAGAAATATCTTAATAGTCTATTTTGTCATTGTTTTCTAATTGTATCTTTGGAAAGACGAATTACTAATCATAAGTGAAAGCTTCTAAATTTCATGTAAATTTCAAGTCATGCCCATCCAAATAGCAGCTTTCTTTTAAATCTGCTATGTATTTTTATATTCTGATTTGTTTTGCCACCTTTTGAATAGTTTTGCAAAAAGTTTTGCAAATTGTAGACAAACATTTTAGTCACATAATTATTTAGGAATTGCCAAAGACGAAATACCGAAATTATTATTCATACTGTACAATATGTTAGCCAAGAAATACAGTCTGTAGAGAACTTTACATTTTATATTATAATGTTTTGACAAGTTATCACTGTATTTACATTCTAAACACAGCACTTAAACCTAAGAAATTCTTTGTTGCATTGCTTTATAACTTCTGGATGCCTGGCATTGAAAACCTGAAACCTTGAAGCTTGTCCTTGATTTGCATTATTATTTTCTGATCAAAAGTATTCCTGCCTTTTAGAAGTCAAGCTCTAAATTAGCTGCATATCTGATTGTAAATTGGACAGACTTGTTTTAAAAAGCAACTTGTATGTCTTCAAAACAATAAAACATGTACCTGGCTTCCACCTAAAGGGATCATTTTATAATAGAAGGATTGAAAAAACACCCTTTTTTAAACTCCCAAGCACTCGCAATTTGTGAAACATCACTGCTTAAATTAGAAGTGTTTACAAACATTATTCTTATGTATATACTTCAACATTGCCCCAACAAGAAACATTTATAATTAGAAAACATGGTTTCAATTTATAAATGTAAGATTATAATTTGGACTTGCTATTGAAGAATAAAATCTTAAGTCACATTTAATTTTAGTGCTGAATAAGAGGAGACTGGTGCCATAGTTTCTAAATATAAAATATATATTAAATACCTGCACTCGGATGTATTTATTTACGGGCTGCACAGTCAATTCTGGATACACAGTCAGTTTGGAATAAATAATTCCTGGACCAGCACTACCCTCCGTATTTTCTCTTTATTTCCTACACATTCGTTCAAGCAATTCCAACGTTTCAGTCCTCTTCCATCCTTGATAAGGTCCCAAAGAGGACCGAAATGTTTTGTATACATAGTTGCCCTTGTAAACTGATATACAGTATCTTGAAAGTCAATTGCTGTTCTAAGTTTAACATATGAAAGGAATACTATCTTCTTTTGGCCCATAATAGTTCCCAAAATTTTTAAAGGGCAAAGCCTGGGAATGTTGTGAGAGTTAGAGAAAACCCACAGGTGCTTTATCTATATTTGGAAGATCTTTGTGTGTTGATAAGTTTTTGCAGGTCCATCTTTGTTCATACTTTTTTTTTTGCCATATTGCAGGTTCCAAGCTACATAATGTGTGAGGGTGAAAAAAGACTTCAGTCTCTTTGGCAAAGAGATAACTGAAAACCCCAAAATGTTAGTACCTGTTAGTACCTACAAGTAACATAGTAAGTTAGGTTAAAAAAAGGTACACGTCCACCAAGTTTAACCTTTTAAATCTATTTTAACCTGCCTAACTGCTAGTTGATCCAGAGGAAGGCAAAAAACCCAATGTGAAGTCTCTCCAATTTGCCTCCAATTTTAGTGGGAAAAAAATCCTTCCTGACTCTTCCATAACCCTGTATTCCCTCACTTGCTAAAAAGCCATCCAACCCCTTCTTAAGCAATCTAATGTATCAGCCTGTACAACTGATTCAGGGAGAGAATTCCATATCTTCACAGCTCCCAACCCTTCCGAATATTTAGGTGGAACCTCTTTTCTTCTAATCGGAATGGGTAATCTTGTGTGAGCTGGAAAGACCTACTGGTAAATAAAGCATTAGAGAGATTATACGATCCTCTTGTACTATTTATACATAGTTATCATATCACCCCTAAATTGCCTCTTCTCCAGCGTGAACAACCCCAGTTTGGCCAGTCTTTACCTGTAACATATTATAGCAAATGTATTGTGTCTTTCTTCTCTCATACATTTGGTATGCAACATACATGAACCTAAGGAAAGATACATGGCTGTTGGTAGGAAAATGACTATGCTTGTGTCACGTATTGTACCCTTATTGTAAAAACTTTTATTGGAACAGAACAATCAGTATATTTAATTATTTTAACATAGCTGACTGAGATGAAGTTATGCTTTTAGATTGCTTAGCAACCCTATGTCAGAGCAATTTGCTTGCGAGTCATGAAAAGAGTGCGTCATTGCCAGGAGATTACATTCTTAATGTCTGAAATATACATAACTCGATATAAGCTAGTTCTTTAAAATGTAGTACTGTGTAACTGTTTGTAACATGTGTAAGAAATGCTATTTAAAGCCAGGTACAACAACAATAAGGGGAAATGTTCCTGACCTAAATACAATAGTTCAGTAATGAAGGAAAGTTTAATATATGCAGCCCTTGCGGCAAGAATAGCAGTGCAGTTGTCCTGAAAAAAAAAGCTCATTCCTTATTGTTTAGCCACATTTACAGTGATTGTTTGAAGATTTGAAAGTCATCACTTCATAATTAATTTGCTAAAAGTAATTATAATGTTTCCATTATTCATGATCAGTTATGGCAGATTTAAAAGAAAGAAATAATCTAATTAGACTGTGGAATTCATATTCGTAAGAGGAAAATGAAGAGTGGGAAAAGAGGTGTTATATAAAAATATAAAAATATAAAAATACATTAGGGATTTTATTTTAGTAATACTCCGAACCTGGATAAGGGGGTTCCGCGCCTTAAAGCTATGAAAAGTACATAATGTAAGGCTCTGATGGGATTCGAGACGGGAACTTTACATCGTTACATAGTTATATCAGGTTGAAAAAAGACCAAAGTCCATCAAGTTCAACCCCTCCAAATGATTCCCAGAGCACATACATACACACACTGACATTGACCCCTCCATACACTCAAATAAATTATATATACTCATACACTAACTATAGATTTTAGTATCACAATAACCTTGGATATTATGCTTGTCCAAGAAATCATCCAAGACCATCTTAAAGACATTAACAGAATCGGCCATCACAACAACATCCGGAAGTGCATTCCACAACCTCACTGCTCTTATTGTTAAAGGAGAAGTAAAGGTTAAAACTAAGTCATCTTTATCAGAAAGGTCTATATCAATACACTAGTAAACCCTCAAAGTAATGCTGCTCTGAGTCCTCTGTCAAAAGAAACACATCATTTATTTTCTTCTATTGAGTACACACGGGCTTCTCTATCAGACTTCCTGATTTCAGAATAAACCTCCAGGGCTAGGGCTTGAGCATGCTCAGTTTGTGCTTCTCTCCCTGTCCCTTTTCCCTCCTCCCCTCCCTACTGTAAGCCCAGAGCTATGAGTGAGCATTGAGAGACTCAGTCAGGAAGTGATGTCACACCAAGCTAATATGGCAACTTCTAGAGTTGTTTACTCAGGTATGGTAAAGCATTCTGCAGAATAAGGCATTCTGCCTTGACCATTGGGCCAGGTGAGCAGCTGGGAGCTCATTAACTATCACCTGGCCTTTCCATTCTATTTAAAGCAGCAGTCCTATTGGTGGGTTGGGGTCAACCAATCAGGGCTGACAAAAACCTCCTGTTCCCAGTACTAGTCCTGTCTGGCTTTGCTCCTCATTTCCAGTCCTGTTTGGCTCTGCTCCTTGCTTTCAGTCCTGTCTGTTCTGCTCTCCAGTCCTGTTATGCATTAAGAATATGTATAAAGACACACACACACACAAAACACTCTTGATTCCCTGGATGAACACGCAATGAGAAATTCAAAGCTTACTGACATATTTTCAACAAAAATAAAATGTTAGGATTTTTCCTAGTAATCCCTGACACATAAACATTGATATATAAGCATAATCTATGATAGTTAAGATAAAGACCAAATAATTCAAATATGAAACATTTTAGTAAATCACATTATGGAGGGGGTGATTTAATTAACGTTTAAATTCAAGTTTTTAAAATTAAGTGCAATAAACCCCAAAAAACAAATATAAAAGTTTGCCTGCTTGCTCTTGTAGAAGTCAATGGTGTTTGCTAGGCAATATTTGAAAAATGTTTTTAAAATTGCTAGACTCAGTGAAAATGATGAGTAGAAGGTGATTTTTGGGTATTCATTTTCTTTTACATTTTTAGTTGGTTGAGGGCATGTTGCTTGAGGGAAAAAAATCTGCCATT
This sequence comes from Xenopus laevis, assembly GCF_017654675.1. Taxonomy (NCBI): domain Eukaryota; kingdom Metazoa; phylum Chordata; class Amphibia; order Anura; family Pipidae; genus Xenopus; species Xenopus laevis. The sequence goes on along the minus strand of NC_054372.1, from coordinate 158,149,090 downwards.
TGGCCTGCTTGAATTTTCAGCAATGATGGTGTTGTTTAATGCACTTTATTGAAATGTTATTTGTGACTGTGAATGTAGTGTGAATGTAGTGTGAATGTGTACCCGTTGATTTGGGATGACATTTACATTGATTAATATTTTGTGCACTGCTTATGCCCTTTAGAAAAAGTAATGTAGATTTGCTTTTATATTTTTCTATAACCATACTTTGGAGTGAGCTTATTCTTTTGTGTGGGGTCTCACCCTGAGTAGATGAGTCCTTTCTTTTTCATATTTATTATTATTACTACTCTATGGATTACTATACGTTTCAGAGTGTGGCTTCTACTTCTAGTGCCTTTGATGAATTGAGAGATTCTACCTTTTTCTACATAAATGGTATATTTGATGTATTTTATATGTGACAATAATATTTTGTTATTTTGGATTCTATATAAACAATAAATTAAATAATTGGAAGCATTTGTATTTGAGGTTACCTGCAACTTAAACTATAACATTTTCTACAATTTTTAAGATTCAAATAAATTGGAATTGCCATTCAAGTGGAGGGTTTATTTATGCATTAAGAATATGTATAAAGACACACACACGCACAAAACATTGATTCCCTGGATGAATGCGCAATGAGAAATTCAAAGCTTACTGATATCTTTTCAACAAAAATGGAATGTAAGGATATTTAAGAAAATGTTCATGAACACCCTAATTTACTGTCAACAATTTGGATGGCAGATTTGACAGCTGTTACTTTGTGACTATTTCATGCTCCAAATTAGATTCGAGTTACAAAAAGTTTAAACTGCAAAAATAGTTTTGGCTAGGATGTTTTTCACTACAGTCACTATCCACATTATTGTACATTTATAGCACTAAATTGCTTATATTCATTGAATTATGTGATTATTAAGCATTAAGCATGATTTAGATTAAAGATCAAAAGGATAATTTCAGATTCAGTGTAGATGCTAGTCTAACACAATCTTGTCATCTTGTCCACTAACGAAAATCTGGAAGGCTGATTTGAGAAAATGTTTCAGTAAGAGTGTTTATAGAAGTTTAATTGGAAGCTAAATCGTCAATGTGTCAAACATCATTTCACTGAAACTTATGGATACTGAAGGGAGTTAGAATGGGTAAATATATTATATATGAGATATTTCTCAGTTTACTGAATAGGTCACTGGTAAAATGCACCTATACGCAGAGCCAGATGTAGTAGTTGTGAATCTCACACCGAAGCGTGTCTACTCTTGCATGTGCACAAGATGTGCAGTGCCTTTAAATAGACTCCAAGGCCTGCAGTTCCTTGTGAAGTGATCTGTGCCTTTTCTGGTAAAGAATTGGAGCCTTATTCCTTTGCCTGATACCCATTGTTGCTGCCTGGACTGACTCTTGCCTGTTCCCAAGTGACCACTACCTGGATCAACCTCTGCCTGAAGTGACCGCGCTTCTGGGAGTTTCTGTTCTAAGTAGTGATGGGCGAATTGGACCCTTTTTGCTTCTCTATACAATGCAGCACTTCAAATTGTTTTTGGTTGCGTGACAATTTTTTCACCCATTGGAGTCTATAGGCATCATTTTCTAAAATCTGTGAAAAATTTCACTCATTACTAGCTCTCAGCACTCCTGCCATTCCTCCTCTGAGCCCCAGACCTGTTCCCAACCTCAGGTTCTGGTTCTCCTGTGGGGCTTGTATGAGAGGTTTTGTCTCATCTTCCGTGACCAGGTTTGTGACAATAGTACCAATTACCAAGAAGCAACACATCCCCTCTTGCACCCCTGTCTTGATTCACCATGTTGGCACCACGATGGCACCATGTTCATTTGCTCAGATAAGCTCATGTGTTCTCTGTCACTCACTTTATCTACACTGTGCTGTACTACTGTTGGGATTGGGCCCCCCAGTGGTACCCTAGGCACATGCTTGTGCTGCTACATAGGCTTCCATTATAAACTACTGTAATTGTTTGCCTGGAGTATACATGATCAATTCAGCCCAATTTGGCCCAGCATGTAGGTGACAAAAATTGACCAGTCTCCTGGGTTATCTTATGAAAATTCAATAAAAACGTATGGTCAAATTTGGAACTGAATAGTGCTTTTGTTTAAGGTTTTCTCTTATAATGATCATGACCCTATATATGGTTACAGCATATACTTAATGATACAATAAATGATACAAATAAATCTCCTGTGTCCATAAATGTACTATACAGCCACATATCTCAGCAGATTTACTTTATTTCAACTTTATTTCAATCTACATTAAAAGTTACCTATAGGTCATGTCGATCGTTTTTCATGGATAGTTCTGCTTTTGTAATTAATTGTTACTTGAAGTTCCTAAACCTGACTGTCCCATCTCAGTCTGTTAGTTAGAGTTTCTAATGCTAAAAGACTCCTGCTGCACAAATACAGGTCTCATACCTGTAGTCAGGAACCTGTAATCAAGTCAGAAAAGTAATTTGGACATTGAACTTTGTCGCCATTTTATTTTAAATCTTCTTGCCAAACTGTGACATAATGACATCATATAGTGACATGTCACTATGTGGTGAGCCGACAGAACTTTGGGGCTTGTATGAAATAGCTATATGAATGACTATATTGTGATATTGCCATTGTTTATGTCAATGTGATGTGATGGAAGGGTTGATTTATTATCACTAATATCTAATATCTACACCTGCGATTAGAGTAGAGTTTTTTTTTTTATAGGTTTTGATAGGAGAATCAACTCATCAACAACCAATATGACTCATTGGTCAACAATTATGAGATACAAGGGCTTCCTAAAAATGAGCTCATAGGATCTGGTTACGACTAATGTATGTATATTCATGTATACAGTTTATAAATTGATATGTATTTATGTTAGCTATAATCAGCTCACATAGATCTATTTAAAGACTGACTATAATACAATACTGTACAATTATTGATGATGTATACATGTTATACAGCAGTGCATGTTTTTGGTCATCAGTCACTTTGGATAAAGGAAGATTATTTCATACTTACCGAGATCTTCCTTTCCTAGACGTACTCCATGTCAGTACGTTACGGGATAGCCCCTCCTCCCTGCTCCAATTAGAAGGAACCTCCCCAAGCCTTTAAAAGGCCAACCACACCCACCTACCGGCGTCTTTGTAACAAGCTCTTAAATTACCGGAAAAGAAAGGGCGGGTGTACTGACATGGAGTACGTCTAGGAAAGGAAGATCTCGGTAAGTATGAAATAATCTTCCTTTTTCCCGAGACGTACTCCATGTCAGTACGTTACGGGACATAGCAAGTTAACGTTATCCCATGGGAGGGAATATGCTTTAAGAAGAAACTGTAATAAGGAAAGGAGTATCTCTGACTAGATAGTCCACCATCATGCAAACTCCTTACCTTAATATAGAGAGTCCAGGTGAAAACCCCAGAATAAGTTCACCAGGCTAAGAATAGAGCTATAGTATAGCATATACTATAGAGAAAGAGAGAGAGAGCGCGAGAGAGAGATGTTAGCCCACTGAGAGTGAGGAACAAGTTAGCTCACTAACCACCACTTCACCCTCCAGAAGAGAGAGAGAGGAAGACAGTCCTGTAAAAGGCGAATTCAGCAAGCTGAAATACTTACTCTCCTACTCACCAAAAAGCATTCATCACATGTATGCCTAATTTCAGTGCAAATTGCAAGGTACCTGTAAGAAACACTTGGTAGGAGTAAGAACCCAAAACAGACACAATATAGAAATGATCTGCTTAGGATATATCCATAAATGTAGGATATCCAATGTACCCTGAAGTACCCAAGGCCAGTACCATAAATATCTTCATATCAGAATGCATGTTAGTCAGGACTGTCCTAACAGAAAGCAGATCCTAAAGATCGGAGACAAGGGCACCTGAGAAAATAATTGGGATTAGAATTCCTTACCCTGTGTAAGGTCCTGTGATGAGGCAGACTCAATTAACTGTAAAGAGTTGAGCAACTACAGTACCTAAGAAAGAGCCCCTGTTGGTTGACCCAACCTAGTACTCTGAGAGGTATAACTGAATACCCCTAAGGTTACAGATCCCAATAACCACAGTGCAACTAAAGGACTAATTCCAAGATTTATGGAGGCAGATTATATGCCCTGGATAAATGTTTATAGTCACCCACAAACCTGTGTTCTCTCTACCCATAAGGGACCCACTTATATGTGGAATCAACTATACTACATATTTAATCGTTGAGGCTGACCTTGGAACTGGAGGGACCCTATGGATGTTCCAGTAAGTGTCAGAAGGGCCTCTGATCTACTAGAGTCATGCTGGGTCATATGTATCAGGAGTGGCACAGGAATGTGAATCCGAGAACAAACCAGGATAATAGGAGTGTTGTATCTGGAAGTTACCTGGACATTGAGCTCTGTGCGAATGTTTCAGACACAATTTTCAACAGGTGTAAATGTAATCCCCCTAGAATAGGGAATAATGTGACAGACATGGTCAAAACAGACAAAAAAATACTTCCAAGCCTCCCATTTGAAGCTAGACAAACCTGTAGGACAGATACATAAAATATCCTTAATTCATTCTCAATGAAATTAATGACTGGAAGTGGTAAGAGATTACACTCTACTGTAATGACTGCAACCATCCCACTTAAGGGAAGACTATGATCCTGCTCAGAAGAGCCAAGTACATTTTCGGCCGAAGCAATAGGACAAGTAGCAACTGCAGTATGTAACTGTGAGGAGGAAAGATCCAAAACTGCTGGTGTTCCAAGAGGGCACAGACATAGAGAGGGAAAATAATTAACGCTCCTAGGATGCCTCCATCTGCTGTCCAATCAGTTACCTATCTGGTGTGGAAGAACAGCCGGCCCTGTATTCTAAAAAACCACCAACTAGGGGATTGAGAAATTGAAGAAAAAAAAATAAAATAAAATAAATGGGCCCAAAATAAGTGCCTTCTGGACACAGAGCCTTAAGTCACAAAGCCGTTTTGATGATAGTATAAGGTAGTATAAGCAGAATATCCCTATCCTGGGCCAGACTTGAACAGAGGTCATCTCTATGGACTAACAAGACACTTTGAGGACTCCTATAGCCTAAAAACCCTTGGTTTGAAATATATACCTTATGCAAATTCCCGGTGGCCTGATATGTATGTGTACCCTGTCTCTATAGACACCCTGTATTGGCAGATAAAATGTCCCATCTATCCTGACATTAAGAATATCAGTAGAAATAGTATAGGAATAACACTGGGTAGTGGCTCCCCTCTCTAATTTGTAGGAGGCACCAAGGAGTCACCCTAGAAAACGGTAGAAATACATCTGGGGATCCTTCAGCCAAGCATAGAGAACTGTATACCTTGTTCTTCCTTAAACCTATGAATATGGAATTTCCACAGGTTGCACCCCTAGAAACTAGCCAGATGTCCTGGCTGCTATAGTGAAATTTATGGATGAAGAGTTCAAGTACTGATTGTTCCAGGAATCTTCAAAAATACTATATGTTGCATAAAAATATAGGTTTATTGAGCCAACGTTTTTGGTTCCAAAAAAGAACCCATCCCAAGGACACAAATCATATATAGATATCTGTGCAAACATATATACACACTCATATACATGCCTTAGTATTAAAATATATGCACCTGCCTATGGCCCTCTTATAGATGCAAGCATATATGTTGCTTGGTAGACCAGTTGTATTATGGAGTTTATCCATTAATTGAGCATTTGTTCTGAAGGCAGTAGAATCCCCCTGCAGGATGTGGGCCATGGTGCAAGCATATATTAAAATATGTGATAATAATATGTACCTCGGTCAGAGTCCTAAGCTCCTGGTAGAGCACAGTACCCGACCCCAGAGCTCGAGCTGCGTGGGTAGTAATAAACTGCACAATTGACTGGGCAAAGCAATTATCTGGTCCTCCATTCGTTCAGGCAGTGATCGGTGATACAAGGCTGCTGAATCTGGAAAAATTTACATTCAATGGTCCCAAAAGTAGTACATACCTGTGGTTATTGTTAACCCAGCAATCCTTATGACAGACAGGCTTCAGAACTCCTGTAGTGTTTATCAAGACAAAGTTAAGCTTACCTGCCATCGGGAAAAAATATTGCCTAGTGTTTAATTTATTAAGCCATATCTTATCCCAGGAGCAATGCCATGGAATGAAGACATTCTGTCAGTCCCTTGGTACTGACTTGCTCCCCGGCGAAAGATCGCGGCGTGTTTGCGCATCGGTTGCGTCGAGTTGTGCGCGCATGCGCGGGCGAAGGTTCGCGGGCGCGCGCACGTTTTTGACGCATGTGCACGGCGCGTAAAAGGACGCCGAGGCCTGCAAGTCACTGCGAAGTGATCTTGCCTCTGACACTAAGCGTTTTTTGAATTCTACATTGCTGATCCATTGGTTTCCTGATTATTGGCCTGTTTTTGACTCTTCTCTTGGACTTCCCCTGTTACCGCTGATTCCGTTCCTGACCCACGCCTGGCTTGACTACGATTCCGCTTACCCCTGTTTGGCTACCTCGACTTGACTTTTTACAAGTGCCTACCCAACATCTATTTACCGGCACCTCTGTTACTCTTCATCTGGACTTATTCCTGTCCCCACCCAGGCTCTAAGTTCCAGTGAGAGGCATAGGGGAGGCTATTATTTCGTCGGACCCATTACGGAGCCTGATAGTATCACTTCGCCAATATGGAGTCTGGCGGTGATCAAGCCTCTCAGCCTTTTGATGCCCTCGTTCAGCAAATCACATCTCTTACTAAAGCAGTACGGGACCTGCAAGGAGGTTATCAACAGATCCAGGTTCAGCTTCATGATCTTACCCCTCCTGTTAATCCTCCTCCACCTCCTGTGTCCCAAGCTCCAACTCAACCTTCCGCTTCCGCTCCGGTGTATTCTGAACCCAAGGTGGCGCTACCAGAAAAGTTTTCCGGAGATAGACAACTTTTTCGTGCATTCTTCCATGGTTGTCGACTGGTATTCTCCCTGAAACCACAGACCTATGCCTCTGAACAAGTCAAGGTTGGAGTAATTATTTCTTTACTGTCTGGGGAACCACAAGCTTGGGCACATCGTCTGATGGAGAGCCAAAGTCCACTCCTGAATGACTCCGATACGTTCTTCCAGGCCTTAGGTCAAATTTATGATGACCCCAGACGCGACGTATCTGCTGAGGCTGCCATTCATGTTTTACGCCAAGAGAGACGGCCTGTAGAGGACTACATTTCTGATTTCCGCAGATATGCAGCAGACACGGAGTGGAATGACAAGGCTTTGAGACATCAATTTCGTCTTGGACTCTCTGATGCCTTAAGAGATGAACTGTCTCGTGTTGCAATGCCCACCAATTTGGAAGGCCTTATTGATCTAGTAATCCAAATGGATCAACGTCTAAGAGAAAGACGCGCTGAAAGGTCTTCTTCCTGGCTTCTTCCCAAGGCTCCTTTGCTCCCTCGCCTTTCTGCCTCTTCTCATCATGTGGAGTCGGGCGAACCTATGCAAATTGGTCTTCTGAGGTCTGCTATCTCGCCTGAAGAAAGACTTCGCAGACGTCAACTGAACCTCTGCCTGTATTGCGGGTTGTCTGGTCATTTTTTGAAGGACTGTCCCACTCGTCCTTCTGGTAAAGCAGGACTGTCTTTTTTATCTGTCAGTACTTCGTCCAGAGGATTCTCACCCTTAACTCTTTCCATTTCTCTACAGTGGCTCGAAAGAAGAGTTAAAGCATCGGCCATCATTGACTCGGGGGCGTGTGACTGTTTCATTGATTCTGAGTTTGTTAAGACTTACGTTATCCCTATTCGTCTCAAACAAGAGCCCTTCTCCGTAAAGACAGCCGATGGTTCATCGCTTTCTTCCGGGCCTGTGACGCATGAGACGATCCCTTTGAGTGTAATGGTAAACTCCTGCCATTCAGAGTCTATTGTATTCAATGTGATTTTTTCTCCTCTTTTCCCTGTTATTTTTGGCTTACCTTGGTTAAGACGTCACAATCCTTCAATAAATTGGTGCACTGGTATCCTGCAATTCGACTCTGAAGTCAGTATTTCTCATTCAGTTACAGAAAATAAAGAGGTTTTCATAGCTCTGTGTTCCTCCTCTGACGATCGTTTAACAAAAATACCATACTTTTTACACTAATTCTTGGATGTTTTTGATGAGAAGGGAGCTGACAAACTTCCCCCTCACCGTGTTTACGATTGTCCTGTCGACCTTCTGCCTGGAGCAGCCATTCCTTTTGGGCGAATTTACCCTCTTTCGGAACCTGAACTGTCTGTGTTTAAGAACTATATCGACGATAATTTAAAGAAGGGTTTTATTCGTCCTTCCACTTCACCAGCTGGGGCAGGCATATTCTTTGTCGAGAAAAAGGACCACTCTTTACGACCATGTATTGATGATAGGCAATTGAACCATATAACTGTCAAGAATCGTTACCCTCTTCCTCTTGTTCATGAGCTTTTCCAGAGTCTTCGAGGGGCAAAGATATTTTCAAAACTTGACCTACGAGGTGCTTATAATTTGGTGAGGATCCGAGAGGGCGATGAATGGAAGACAGCTTTCAGATCTCGCTATGGACATTTTGAATATTTAGTCATGCCTTTTGGCCTATGCAACGCCCCCGCGTTTCAGCATTTCGTCAATGATATTTTTAGAGACATCCTCGATCAATTTGTTATTGTTTATTTGGACGACATACTTATTTTTTCTACATCTTATGAAGAACATGTTATACACATGAAGAGAGTTTTCAATAGGCTCCGTACTCATGGTCTCTTTGCTAAGCTAGAGAAATGCGAGTTTAATAAATCTTCCATCGAATTTTTGGGTTTCATCATCTCCGATCAAGGGATATGCATGGATAAGAAGAAGGTTTCTACAATTCTTGAATGGCCAGTCCCTGATAATCGTAAAGCAGTTCAGAGATTTGTTGGTTTCGCCAATTTCTACAGAAAATTTATTAAAGACTTTTCCAAGATCATCGCCCCCATCACAGATTTAACCAGTTCTTCTAAACCCTTTGTCTGGACTCCTCAGGCTCAATCTGCATTTCAGAAACTTAAAGAGTTATTTGTTTCAGCACAGATTCTTAAACACCCAAATCCAACTTTGCCGTTTGTCCTTGAAGTCGATGCTTCTGAGGTTGCAGTCGGTGCCATTCTTTCTCAAAGGTTTGGAGCCAAGGTTTTCTTTTTCCTGTAGCTTTTTTTTCTAAGAAGCTCTCATATTCGGAAAAGAACTATGACGTTTCCGACAGGGAACTCCTCGCAATTAAAGCTGCGTTTGAAGAATGGAGACATTTGTTGGAAGGGGCTATACATCCTGTTTTTTTCTGATCATAAGAATTTAGAATATCTACGTACAGCTAAACGTCTCCAGCCTCGACAAGCTAGGTGGGCTTTATTCTTCTCCCGTTTTAACTTCCATATTACCTATAGACCAGGAGCAAAGAATGGTAAAGCTGATGCCCTTTCCCGTATATTTTCTGAAGATGATAAATTTCCTGAACAAACCCATACCATTCTCCAACCTCAGAACTTCCTTTTATTACAGTCTGAACTTATGTCCAGAGTTAAAGAAGCTTCTTTTTCCACTGATATTTTCCCAAATCTGGAACCAAAGGATGTTTTTCTTTTTTTTAAGAATAAGATTTTTGTCCCTGAGAAACTTTGTGTGGATGTTCTTCAGTTTGTTCATAGTCATCCTCTGTCTGGACATTTAGGTACAAGAAAAACTATTAATTTAGCCAAAAGACTTTTTTTCTGGCCCAGGATGAGTAAGGACTGTAGGCTGTTTGTCCGTTCTTGTGAGACGTGTGCTCGTTTTAAATCTTCTCATTGTCGACCCATGGGGCTTCTTCATCCGTTACCAGTCCCTGACAGGTTTTGGGGATCACTTTCAGTGGATTTTATTGTGGAATTACCTCCATCTCAAGGCTTTAATACAATCTTTGTTGTGGTCGATCGTCTATCCAAGATGGCACACTTCATTCCCATGATTGGTACTCCTTCTGCTGCTTCTACTGCTGAGGTTTTTATTAAAGAGGTCATCAGACTACATGGAGTTCCGGATGAGATTGTTTCCGACAGAGGGGTACAATTTACGTCCAAATTCTGGAAAGCACTCTGCCAGTCTCTGAAGATTAAACTTCTTTTTTCCACAGCTTTTCACCCTGAAACTAACGGGCAAACAGAAAGAACGAATCAAACCCTTGAAGAATATCTTCGTTGTTTCACTTCCTTCCTACAAGATGATTGGTATCAACTTCTTCCATTTGCCGAATTTTCTTACAATAACTCTGTGCACTCATCAACTAAGGAAACTCCTTTCTTCGCCAATTATTAGTTTCATCCTCAAGTTTTACCTAACCTTCCTAGAGAGGTGACACTGCCCGTACTTCAAGATCGACTTGCATTTTTGTCCAATAACCTTCAAAAGATCCGACAAGCTATGACTGTGTCACAAAGGAATTATAAATTTTTTGCCGACAAGAAGAGAAGAGGGAGTCCAGGGTTTAAAGTAGGGGAACAAGTGTGGTTATCCACTCAACATATTAAATTAGACTGTCCTTCCAAGAAGCTAGGGCAAAAATTTCTTGGTCCGTTCCCCATCATTCAACAAATCAATAATGTGGCTTTTAAGCTGAAGTTACCTGCATCTTTCAAGATCCACCCAGTATTTCATGTATCTCTTTTCAAACCGGTTGTCAAGAACACGTTTCCTGGTCGTTCTTCTTCTCCTCCAGTACCAGTAACCATTCAAGGAGTTGAAGAATTCGAAGTAGGTTCAATTTTGGATTCCAGGTATCACAGAGGTCAGTTACAGTATCTAATACATTGGAAGGGTTATTCTCCTGAAGAGAGGTCTTGGGAACCAGCAAACAATGTTCATTCTCCTCAGTTTATTAAGCTGTTTCACAAACGCTATCCTGCTAAGCCTGGGCCCGTCCAGAGGCCGCGCCTCGGGGGGGCAATGTCAGTCCCTTGGTACTGACTTGCGCCCCGGCGAAAGATCGCGGCGTGTTTGCGCATCGGCGCGGTTGCGTCAAGTTGTGCGGGTGAAGGTTCGCGGGCGCGCGCACGTTTTTGACGCATGCGCACGGCGCATAAAAAGGACGCCGAGGCCTGCAAGTCACTGCAAAGTGATCTTGCCTCTGACACTAAGCGTTTTTTGAATTCTACATTGCTGATCCATTGGTTTCCTGATTATTGGCCTGTTTTTGACTCTTCTCTTGGACTTCCCCTGTTACCGCTGATTCCGTTCCTGACCCACACCTGGCTTGACTACGATTCCGCTTACCCCTGTTTGGCTACCTCAACTTGACTTTTTACAAGTGCCTACCCAACATCTATTTACCGGCACCTCTGTTACTCTTCATCTGGACTTATTCCTGTCCCCACCCAGGCTCTAAATTCCAGTGAGAGGCATAGGGGAGGCTATTATTTCGTCGGACCCATTACGGAGCCTGATACATTCATATGTAGGTATTCCTATCAGTACTCATCTGGATTAAACCTGAATGTACCCCAGAAACAATTACAACCCCATGTAATGCATAGTTTAGGTTAGCTGCAGTCAGAGCACACCTATATCAGACCTTCATAGCCACCCAGTCCAGTGATCTATATCTATTAGAGCTACTGGTTCAAGGTGAGCAATAATTAGAGCATATCATACTGCAGAGAATAGGAGCATACAGATATGATCACAGCAACATGTAATACATAAAATATTAGCTACTGCTTAGGGCAAGCGTAAATCTGGTCCTAGCCGTTCCCAGGCCTGTGCTTTACATACCTTAGGGCTACCTATTCCAGGTGAGCCATAGCCAGGGTATATACTGCAGAAGAAAATATAAGCACAGATTCAATCACAGTAACATGAAATACATAGTTTATATGAGCTGCTGCTTAGGGCAAGCATATCTCAGGGCCTAGCAACTCAAAAGGCCTGTGCTCTACATCCATTAGGGCTACTTGTTCCATGAGAGAAATAGCCAAATCGTAAACTGCAGAAAACCTGTAGTACATAGTTAGGTTAGCTGCTGCTTATAGCAAGCATGTATCAGTGCCTAGCAGCAAGACAGATCTGTGCTCTACATCTCGCAGGGCTACGTGTTCTTTGTGAGCAATAGCCAGAGCATAAGCTGTATAACAAAATAGTAGCACAGGTACAATCACAGCAATATGAAATACATAGTTAGATTAGCTGCTGCTTCGAGCAAGCATGTCTCAGGGCCTAGCAGCCAGCCAGACCTGTGCTCTACATCCTGTAGGGCCACGTTTTACCTGTGAGCAATAGCCAGAGCTTAAGCTGTAGAACAAAATAGGAGCACAGGTACAATCACGGAAACATGAGGTCCATAGTTTAGATTAGCTGCTGCATAGAGCAAGCTTATATCGGGCCCTAGCATTCAGCCAGACCTTTGCTCGACCTCTATTATGGCTACCTGTTCTATGTGAGCAATAGCCAAAACATAGAATGCAGAACAAAAATAGCGCAATACATATTATGGATTATCTGATGTTTATAGCAAGTATATATCAGAGCCTAGCAGCCCCCCCCAGCCCAGTGATCCATATTCAATAGGGCTACTGGTGTCCTATTTGTAAATGGCTTGTGCTTTCAGGCAGGAAACAATCATAACCAGGCACAGTGCAGATAAGCATATGAATATATAGCATGCAAGCAGTTAGTTAGACTTTAGTACACTGCAGAACAGCAAATGGACACACTCCTTACCTGCTGCTCATTATGCAAGGCTGGAAGCAGACCCTTTAATGTCACAAATTCCAGGACACTCTATTGTTAACAGGAAAACAGACCTCACAAGTTTACTGACAACAGCAGGACTTACCTGAGGCTGCAGCTTCCTCGCTTGCTGAGTTAGAGAGTGGGCGGGGCCATCTCCACTTGCTTTAGCTGGACCTGATTATACTCAGCTGGTGTCTGCACTCAGTGGGGGGTTGATTATACTCAGCTGGTGTCTGCATAGGCAGGGAACCCAAAGCAACTGCGTAGGTTATACTGAGGCGAATTGGATAATTAGTGTTGGTGCTTCCTGCACAGGCCCAAGTTTGCTATAATATGAAGCCTATAGCGAAACTTTTTTATATTTTTTATTTTTTTTTTATTATTATTTAACTACCTCCACCTTAGGAAAGTCTGTTGAGGGAGGCAGTTGGCCATGACCTGCCCCCATTAAAACAAAAATAAAACAAAGGTAACAGGGGGCAGTAAGGTTCAGGGCCCTAACTAATTAGCCTAAATTAACTGCCACCTCCCTCGCCCATTCGTAAAAATGGGGTGTAGGGGCCACATACACCACTGCCGCCGGAGGCCCTCTGGGCAGGTCGGGAGGGCACACGAATGGGGGGACAAGCACCTGCCACCCAATGCTCTTGATAGCAATACAGGAAGGCAACTGAAATACAGGCAGACAAGGAGTAGCAAACATTGCACCTCAGTGCCTTACCTGATTCAAAAGCTGAAGTTCAGAAGACTCCAGGTCTGAGGTAGTGTGCTGGGGGGAAAAAAGCTCCCATGGACCAAAACCCCTGTCCCTAGGACGCCTTCCGGGCAGGCCTAATGCTTTCCTAGGCATAAAAAGAGAAAAACAAAAATTTGCTTCTAATGATTGAGGCCTTTGTTCAGAGAACAAAGCCAAGAGCATAAGAGAAGGAAAAAAAAGACGCCGGTAGGTGGGTGTGGTTGGCCTTTTAAAGGCTTGGGGAGGTTCCTTCTAATTGGAGCAGGGAGGAGGGGCTATCCCGTAACGTACTGACATGGAGTACGTCTAGGGAAATATGTCTGTACAATGTACTGGTTACTTTAACATGGATCATTGTGAGGGATTTGGTTTGGGGGGGTTTTACTTAAACCTACTAAAGACAAAAGCCCCGTCTACTACCCTCCATTGGCCCCCTCTCTGGTGTCCTTGAAAACTGAAATGCTGACTTATCCATGCAGAGTAGTGCTGTATCTTCAGATCCTGCTCTTTCTCTTTAGCAATTGATGGAGCTTTTCAGTGCATAAGCAAGTGGCAGGAATATCAGACTGGCTCCAACTGCACATGCGCAAAAATGCTCATTGTCAGAGGTCCCTTAGCAAAGAAACAGAAAAATATAGAAATTGGAATCTATGAGTTCCGCTGCACTACTCTGTATGGATAAGTCAGTATTACATCCAGGGACACTTTTTCTAGTAAAAGGCTATGCAGGAAGGAAGCAGAGTGGGCAGCCAATGGAGGTAAGAGAATGAGGGCTTCCTCTTTAGGTGGGTTTGGTCCCCTTCTATACATGATATACAGTATATTGAAATTCCGGTGTTGCTGTTTTCTGGTTTTTTTTTTTACAAATACATATACTGTATACACACACAAAGAGCAAGACTAGAGGGTAGATCTGTTATGTTACATCCCCATCAGTTAGCCTAGCTTTTCACCCCGATTATTGCAACTATGGAAAATGTAGTAAAATTACCAGAATGAGCTGGTAACTGGTAAAAACAATGACGTAGCCGAGAATGGGAACAAATTAATAATATATTAGTATATGTCTGACCTATTGTAAATAGGTTTTCTCCTGGTACTTGTGCGGCAGGGCATTGTTTTTTGTCTAGCTCCTTTGTTCAGATTAACAAAATTAGGCTTTAGTCTTTGAAATTACAAATACATTGCCAAAAACAGTGATGCGCAAATAATAAGCTTTTATGAAGGCTACTCCATGATCCATAGTTATGAAAAATTAAAATATATATAAAGGAGACTGACTTATGTACCTGAAAGCAACCTCAGCTCATAGTTATGTACATATAAATACGACAAAAGTGTTCTATTATCATTACAAGAATACATTCTAATTTCTTAAACTGGTTTACTTGCTTGTGCATTCTAATCAAATCTTATATATTGAACATACGCCACCGACAAACATTGAATATGTCCATAATGATAAATGGTGACCAAACAAACCCTGCTGGATAGTGAATTTCTCTTGGTTATGCTTAGTTAAGCATAAATCTTCACCACCAGCATACAAATGTAAAAACAAAAAAACCAAGGACGATCTGTACTTGTGTATAAAAACATTGAAGTAGAATCTTAATAATTTATATTAATTATCATTATAGCTTTTAATTAAGTAACTTCATAATTGAAAGCCCAGCATCTCCATTATAAAATGTATTTCTTAATATATATTTAGTACCTAGATTATTTATTAAGTTGCTATGATCCTGTGGAAGTTTTGCAAACTAATTAACATGCTTTAAGTCTGCTGCAAATACTTATTTTCCCTAGACGTGTTACCATCTCTTGTGTTTTACTGTTGTTAGGTCTTAAACCTTACTTTCAATCATGTGAATGGTTTCTGAGTTTATTAATTTTCCTTCCAAAAATAAGTAGATGAAAATCAGTGAGCTCTGGGCCAATAATAAAAGAATACCTTAATACCACATTAATCAACAGCACTGTTTGGCAGAAACAGAATTATGCCTTTTGAAGCAAAATACTGATTGAGAATAGTATTAGGCACAGGCAATGACATATTGTACTTCAACAAATTTTCACTGCTAATTAGGTTGTTCAAATAGGGCTTAATGATGGAATTCTATTTAATGCCAAATTAACCAAAAACAAGTAGAAAGTACATGTCAAACAGAAGTGTATGTCAAACAGGATTCATTAGTTACAAGTAAAGGAGAAGGAGATAATAAAAAGATACTAACCACTGATTTCACCTAAAGATGGCCTAATGGAATCACCCAAATATCTTAGAACAGTATAGAAATGTTACTTTATGTTGAGACCTCTTGCTCGTTCTGTACTCCTGTAAGGAAAAAGATCCAAACAGTATAAAACACTAATCTATTACCTTAGAGAGAACATAATGGTTTTCTTCTTTAACCAAACGGATTATTTCCTTTACCAATTGTGTTGTTGATATCTGTAATATTCAAGGTCAATAATAATTTTTTTATTAATTGAAAACTGTCTGAACCCATATCTACGGCGGGGAGAATGTTGACAGTTTTATTTATATATTTCTGTATATAGTTTTATTGTGAAACCTGAGACTATCTTGAGTCCACAAACTACTGATACGCATCACTATCTACCTTCCATTGAATTTAAAGCTACGCTCACATCATTTAGGGTTAAATTGGGTTTCATGAATTTACATGTTATAGGAACTGGAAATGGATTTGACAAGTGAATACAACTGTACAGAAAAAACAGTTCTCTTCTTTCTTTTTTGTATTCCAGTTTTTTATTAGCATCATATAATAAGACACAATCATTTTTTGATACATATAGGATGCCTAGCATGGTATATTATAGATTCAAATGCAACATTATCAGTCATATTCTCATTTTTACCATTCACGTCTGGTTCCTAACAGATTATGAGTAAACCAAGTAAATACTAAAACATTTCAACTACTAACTTTAATCAAAAGGTAGATTTGGTGTTGATACGGTAACCTACATTTTATGTCTCAAAACAAGAGGAGGATATGATCAGGAGGTGAAGTACCAAGTGTTTATAAAAGATGTATGTTTATTATGTACATAAGCAGTTAATTCATCCAGTAAATATATTTCATTTACATTAGTGCACCGTTCTTCTATTGTTGGGGGGTTGGAGTCCCTCCAATGCTTTGGTATTAAGTAACGGGCTGCTAATAGTAGATGAAGCAGGTTCTCTTCTTTTTATCCCATACAGTCACATTGTCCTGAAATGGACAACTTTCCGGAATTGATTGAGAGGGAGCAGAAACGCCTTGCAGAGACTGAATCGGACAAAAACAAAAACAATAGCTCTCTTTGAGCTTAGTAATAATCCAAATATTACAATCCAACAGACAGAAAAGGGTGGTAGTGTGGTAGTTTTGGACACCGTACAATACCTAGTGGAAGCTAGATGTCAACTTAATGATACAGAATCATATATTAAACTTCCACGTAACCCACAAAAATAATGAACATGAACAACTTGAGCAGCTTTTGTCCTTTGGTCTAAGTTTGGGGTGATAGATGAGAACAATGGAGACTATCTTTTACCTGAGAACCCTGTTATCCCCATATTCCACCATCTCCCCAAGATACATAAGGGGTCACTTAACAGCGGTTTATCAGATTGGACGAAGGATGTTCTTCAACCCTTATCAATACAACAATCGGCTTACCTTAAGGATATGGTACATTTACTTGCCCTGTTGAGTACATTGTCTTGGCACAGAGATTATCATTGGGTCAGCCTTGTCATCAAGTCTTTTAATTCATCCATTCCCCATAACAAATGTATACATGCAAATTTAGAAATGTTGCAAAATATTCAAAATTTTACACAAAGTTCTGTCATGTTTTTACTTTAGCAATTCATTTTCTTCTTAATCACAATTTCTTTTTGTTTGATGGGCAGTTCTTTTTCCAAAGAAGGGGAAACGCGATGGGGGCTTCCTATGCCCCCTCCTATACCAATCTCTACATCAGTTGGTGGGAGCAGTCCCACAACTTAAGCTTTGAACCTCAACTGTGATAATATTATTTGGTATGGATGATTCATAGATGATCTTATTATGATTTGAAGAGGTTTCTATTGAATCTCTCCAACACTTTACTGACTTTATTAACAAGAATGATCTTAACTTACAATTCACAATGTCACACCATGCTTCTGATATTGATTTTCTAGATGTGTAGAGTCATATCAAAAGGAGCAGAAGTTTAGTCTAATGTCAAACAAAAGCAATACAAGATCAAATATTATGGGACTAATATATTTGCTTGAATGCAGATCTAAGAAGGGAACTACAATGCAAAGGTAAACCACCAAACGTGGACTCAGTGCTGGCCCATTAAGAATGCCTAGTAATCCTGGTAGATGAGCCATTATAAAATAAGATGCAGTATGATGTGTGTGAAGTCACATGCAATTGCAAAGCATATTTGAATGTTTTTTTCTAAAAATATAAGATAATATGAAGTCATGACCCACAATAATTTAGTAGACAGGTTTGAAACCCCATTATATCAGTATTTATATAATTTTCTAGATATTTCTAAAGAAAAATATGATATTAAAGAAAGGGCTTAATAGGGGTGCCTCTTTATATTTAGCAACATGTGCCCAACAATTTATAATTATACTGCCACACTTGAACTTATTCCCAGGTATTTTACTTATTTCCAGGTAAAGGTATTTCAAATAACCGTGAACAATTGAAAGTTCCAGAAAAATGTCTTGCAATAATAAATGCAGGTAAAGGCCACTCTAATTTCAATCTCTTTGTTTGAATTGCTCTCGGCAAACATTACTCATTAGGCTTCCATTTTCTCTCAGAAAGTCAATTTATTGCACCTATTAAAGTTATGTGCCAAACTCAATTAGTGGTGCAATCTGAAACCCTGAGGCTACACATAAAGGAATGTAAAAGTTTAGAATATATTGATCTAGCCTTAGTATGAACTTTAGGATATTTTAAAACATTACAACTGGACAGGAAAGTCTGTAACTTATAAAAAAGATCTACATGAAAATACAGTTATGGGACCAGTTATCCATAATACTCAGGACCTGGGTTTTTCCGGAAAGTGGATCTTTCCGTAATTTGGATCTTCATACCTTAAGTCTACCAGAAAATCATATAAACATAAAATAAACCCAATAGGCTGGTTTTGCTTCCAATGAGGATTGCGTATATCTTAGTTTGGATCAAATACAAGGTACTGTTTTATTATTACAGAAAAAGGGAAATCATTTATAAAAATTTTAATTATTTGATTATAATGGAGTCTCTGGGAGAAGGTCTTTCCATAATTTGGAGCTTTCTGGATAATGAGTTTCTGGAGGTATTGGGGATATGAGTGGGGCAGCAACAGGAAAATGCTGGAACCCCTGAGTTATGGACTATGTACATTTAGCTGAAACAACCCTTGACCTTGATATATAACATATACCAAGCATCTCAACAGTAATGCTACATTCATTATTAAGAGAACTATAACTTCCTTTAAAGGAAAACTATACCCCCTAACAATGTAGGTCTCTATAAAAAGATATTGCAGCTCATGTGTAAAACCCTGCTTCATGTAAATAAACTATTTTCATAATAATATACTTTTTTAGTAGTATGTGCCATTGGCTAATCCTAAAATTGCCATTTTAAAAAATAAGGGATTGTAGGATTCACGGTAAACACAAACATAGCATACAAACCATACATGTTAGGGTCACATGTGCCAATTAAAAGACAAAGTTCCGTCTTTTGCTTCCACACTTCTTCCTGTTAGAGTTAGGGGCAGATTTATCAAGGGTCAAAGTAAAAATTCGAATTTCAAATTCCAATTTTGAATATTGAAATTCTAATTTTCAAGGTTTTTTTTAGTGAAATTTGACTAGGGAATAGTTAAAATTAAATTTGAGTTCTTAAAAAAGTTAAAATTAGATTTTCCAAATTTATCATGTTCTGGGCTTTTAAGAATTCGAATTCGACTATTTGTCACCTTGAACCTGGGATCAATTTGGAGTTGTTTGCAGCTTTCCTGAAAATCTAGTTTTTTTGGGAGAAAAAACTCGAATCAAATTAGATTTGAATTTGATTTGAGTTTGCTTGTTGATCCCATTCACCATGGTTTGAAAAATATAAATTTGTTGATAATTTTCGATTGGTCGTTTTTTATTCAAATATTGAGTTCATGGGAGTTTATGGGAGTTTTTACAAACTGCTAGTAGGATGTTTGGTTTATCTCCCTCTACTATTTAGATTTAATGGGTTTCCGGATAATGGATGCCATACCAGTACATCATAATCACTGATGTAACTAGTTGTAACCTTAAAATAACATGTAATATGAATTATTATATCTTGAACTTTAGTACTTTATGAGGTATTGGTATTGCATGTGCTACTAAGGTTTTTTTAGTAAGGACCTCTAGCCTTGGGGAGTTAAACTAAAGAATACCTTTCAGTGTAGTTAATGCTCAGCAATAGTAATAGTATTTTATCTATCCTATGGATGCATGTATGTGAACTGAAATAGAAGAATGGGATATCTGGCTCACTCCTTTCAAAACACTACCGGGACCCAACAAGAGGATTCTTCAAAATCTATTCCCTGTTTAGCGATAATCTTCCTAGTGCTTACATGTCACAGTACAGCAAAAGTATAAAATACATTTTTAAAAAAGCTGCACTGCAATTTATTAAAAAAAAATAGAAACGAGAATAAAAGCATTCATCAAATAGCAACATCATCCACTATACTGAAGGGCATAGAAAACCCAACAGGTACCATTCCCCCATGACACATGCAGAACACCACCTAGTGGAGAAAGTCAATACTACTGTACTTAGGGAGGGCTATTTATCATATTTTGAATTTATAAATTTCGAGTTTTCTATTAATTTGAAAAACTCAAATTCTTACCAAACCCAAATGTTTGCTGATTTAATACAAATACTCAAATCTTGAAAACTTGGTCTCTTAAACTTGTAAGAAAAACATAAACACTGTACAATCATGTTCTACCTACTTAAAAAAAAACTTGAAAAAACTGGCTTGGATTTTGCTAGGACAACTGTCAGCTTTCAGATGCCACATTTTTACAACCAAGTTTTTTGCGCTTAATAAGTGGAACATTTCAGTTCTGGAAACCCTTAGCCCCTTAGAGTTAAAAAATAAAGTTAGCAGAATACTAAAATAGTTTAGTAAAAAAACAAGAATGTAGCAAAACATATGCAACTGAAATAAAATATTTATTAACAAATATAGCAAAAATATCCTGGCTGGCATACAATCCACTTTGTAGCTAGAACCACATTGGTGTATAAAAATTTAGTGCTGCCAAATCTTTGAATATTACTAACATGGAGAAAAGATTCAGACAGTTATTTAACATGCTGGAATGAATATCTCTAGCACATACATTTTTTATTATACAAGTTTCTGCTAAGAAAAATTACCAAGAGTTTAAAAATCAGGCCCTGATTTTGCCAATCACAAGAATTTATTTCCACTGAAATATCTGTGAGTGTTTAACCATGTGTTTCCCTCTGTGGGTTTCTGGGAAACTTTCATATCACACAAATTATTATTCATACCCGATTCATCTCTATTATGTTTTGAATAAAATTACACATTTCTTCTATTTATCAGAGATACAAAAGGAAGTAAAATCCATTTTTACATGTCCAGTATTTCATTTTTCAGCAAATCGGACTCACCTATCCAAATCAAGAGCTAGATGTAAAGTTATACAGTGGTACATTTACAGTGTTCCCCTATAGATCATGTAGTAGTTTAAACTGCAGACTAGAAGATAAATAGAAAAAGGCTGTGAATGGAAAGATCAATAAAACAAAAAATGTAAGTAGAAAAGCTTAGCTTCTCTGTTTGCTTTTTGGCTATAAGCTCATTTCATCATTCCCATCAGCAGGGAAAAATATAATTAGTGACAAACTATATTTCTCCATATTTCAACTAAATATTTGTTCCTATAAATTTGCCAGGGCACCTAAATCCAGTTGAGGAAAAAAATGATTTGATAAAGCAATTATACAACAGTATAGCTGGCTTTATTTGCACCACGAAAAATTGTTGCATGCATTGTTACTATGTGTAAGTCTATTGCCTATTGACACAGGGACAGTGTCGGATTGGCCCGCCGGGCTACCAGGAAAACTCTTGGTGGGCCCAGGTGTCAGTGGGCCTCTTGTTTCTAATCCATTTGGCCTATTTCATGGTCATTCCCTATTTCTTTATGAGGCTTAATAATGGAAGAATAGAGTATAATATGTAGAGATAAAAGACTAGGAGAAAAAAAGGTTGAATGAGGAGAGGAGGAATAATAGTTTGGAAAGTGGGCCCACGGCCTAAGGGTTTATGGTAGGCCCCCGGCATCCCAGTTTATGGTGGGCCCCCGGCATCCCAGTCCGACACTGCACAGGGAACCCTGGAGCTGCCACCTCCTTCAAGATGGTGGAAATTCCAGCACATCCACTGTGGGTTGCATCATAGGTCAAACAGACTGGAGTCTAAATTATCATGTGCAGAATCATTATGACACAAGCACTTGAAAGGACATAACCTCACAAAATGTTTTTGCATAATTGCACCAGA
Organism: Xenopus laevis; assembly: GCF_017654675.1. Taxonomy (NCBI): domain Eukaryota; kingdom Metazoa; phylum Chordata; class Amphibia; order Anura; family Pipidae; genus Xenopus; species Xenopus laevis. The sequence goes on along the minus strand of NC_054372.1, from coordinate 158,126,965 downwards.
TTAATCAAAACACACATAAGCAAGGGAATTATAGGAAAAAATGCTTGATTGTGGGTAGGGATGGGTGAAATTGACCCGTTTCATTTGGCAAAAAATTTGCAACAAGCAAAATGTCACCAGGCGTCAACATTTTTTTTGACGCTCGGCAAAATTTTTTTGTCACATTTTTTTTTGTCGCACAACGCCATACAAGTCTATGGGCGTCATTTCTGCGGCGAAACAAGGCGAAAAAATTCATCCCTAATTGTGGGTAAAATAATTATAAATTGCATCCACAATTACACTCTGCACACTGCATGCATATGTTTTGAGCTGTGTGGCTCAAATAAAAATTTGATAAACGGCTCAAAACATATGCAAATAAAGTCAACACTGTGTACCAAGTTGTGCCTTTTAATCTTTGTTTCTCAGCTGGACTTGGTTCTGTAAAGTAAAGCAACTTGGAAGTGGAGCAACCTAAGCATGATATGAACTGTCTCAGTGTGTGACTAACCTTTGTTTACCTGGGCACCCCCTTTTTTGCTTCAGAAGTTGTATAATAATCAATGTAAAGTAATTAGATTGCATGTAAGATCATTATGACTTTTTAACACCATAATCTTTCACTACTCAGTCTATAAAATGGCCATTTCCTTTAGTTCAATTTATCTGCCTTCATGAATATTAAACCAGGTGATTGAATTGTCTATGATTAACTTTATTACATATTTGATTGATTTGCATTATTTAGTCATTCTGTGCATAATTTGATCATAACGTAGAATAATGCTGGTATTTCTGAGATGCGATTCATCAAAAAAGTGTGCCTCTTTGAACACAAGAAAGTATTAAATAAAGAAATTCAAATGTCATTAAATTCTTATGTTAACATTCAACATGGAGACTACCTTTTTGAGTGTTTTTAAATGTCACCATTGATAAATCTCTTCCATATACAATGATAAACTTTGCCTTTGGTGAAATAACACGATCATTTCTCAACCAAATATTCAATTTTAATTAAGTCTTAAAATGTAATACATCAGTACTGCCATAGTAGTGTTATTTTCTCTCATATCTTAAAATCATCATACTATGGTTTATGAGACCTATATTAAACAAAAAACGCAACATATCTTAATTGGTTTCCAGCAGCTATCCCACTACATCTAAGATTAAATGTGGACAGTCTGACAAATACTGTTTAGTTTTAGAAGCATTAATATGCCACCAATATAATTTATGGCATCATTTGCAAATTGAAAAATTAAAGCTATTTCTCTGGCTACATGCATTATATTAGCTCATGCTGGAGCTGGGTTTAGTAAATGTAGCCAAGTGGTTATCTGACAGAAGTATATGTATGTCTGCATAAAATATTCCCAGAATCTAGCACTTTCTATTGACCTGAGATGGAAATATCCTGTTACTATTATTATTACAATTATACACTGTATGAAGCATCAACATATGCCAAGGAACATACAGATGTACCTAGATAATAGGTGATGAGAGGTCTGCACAATGACTTACACTGTAAAGGGAGTGGGGACAACTGAGACAAAAGTATCAGTGTTGGACTGGCCCACTGGGATACAAGTAAAATTCCCAGTGGCCGCAGGTGTCAGTGGGCCCTTCTGGTTCTAACCATTTGTCCTATTTTTGTATGGGAACAAAGAGGCTAAATAGATCGAAGGACAGAGTTTAGAATGTAAAGAAAAGAGATTAGAAGAAAAAAGGAGTTTGAGTAAGAAGAAGAGAAATAATAGTTTGGAGAGGGGCCCATGGTCTGAGGTTTTTTGGTGGGCCTCTGACTTCCCAGTCCCACACTGAAGGTAAAAAAGTATGTTATTGTAAAGAAAATATTTGAGAAATAGCTCAATGGTAATTTAACCTATATAAGCTGTTTTTTTTTTAAAGATTTAGCAGTACACAAGTGGACATTTACATAGACATCCACAATTACATGGCAAAGTGCAATTTCAAGAGCAATTACCAGTAGTGAGGGGGGCAAATTTGTCCCGTTTTGCTTTGCTTGAAAAAATTGTGAATTTCCTGCAAAATGGCAAAAAATTCCCGAAACAGGAATTTTGACGCCGGCATCAATTTTGATGGGCAGAATAATTTTGACAGTTTTTATGCACGTGCCTATTCTGACATGCATCCAAATTTTTTTTGACGCATCGAATTTTCGCCGCAGTTTCGTGAATTTATTCACCTGCAGACAAACGCGGAAATTTTCTGCACTTTTGCGCCTGGCGAATTTATTCGACCATCACTAATTACCAGTTTTTTACCCAAAATTCTAAATTTGGTGCCATTGCAAGAGGGCATTGTGTCAATTAACACAATTGCACTGGCACTTCACTGTAAAACGTACACAACTATGTGGAAAGTTTACCATGTTGGTTGGTTGGTGTAATTTCCAATGTGGAATTTCCAATGTTCGGAACAAGAGTGATAAGCATGCTAGATTCTTTAGACACAAATGTGCTGTGCCTATAGACCGGGCACTGAGGGAACCCTGGAGCTACCACCCGGTTCAGACATAGCAGTAACTACAGGGCTCCTCTGTGACATAAGGTGCAATTGAACTCAATTCGAAATTGGTGGCAGGAAGGATTGGGTGGATCTGAGAAAAACTATACAGAAGTGGACAAGAACCTTTAGTGGATCAAGTTTTACATGCAATGGACAGCGAGGTAATTTGCACAAACACAACTGTGGTACAAGGTGTACATGAGATCTCTATGATGTCAGAAACAGCTAAGATGCTATTGTGCAGGCTTGGTGGGAGAGATGATATTTGAGACATCTGAAAATATGGAGGATAGGGGATTATCTGATATATATAAATGGATTCCATAGGCAGGAAGTTGCTGTGTTGCCGAAAAGTCCAATTTATTAATATAACCCTCAGTTGTTTCTCTCTTTCCAACCCATAAATAGCCATGCCCCTGCTTTTGCCAGTCCTCCCCTGTTTATTACTCCCTCAGCTGTGCATTAATATGATGCTATCTGTTAATAAAATTCTATTAAAAAAAACTAAAAACAAAAAAATGGACTATAAGTGTACAGATAATGAAATTCCTTTTTCTTACTATGCCTCCATCCAGGTCCTTTAACTAGTGACACTGACAGGTTATCACTTTGAGCTGATGTTATTAAGGCCAGGTTTTCTTACTGCATTTCTCAACTGATAGGTGCAAGATAACAAATAGTTTCCTACCTCCAAGAACCGAAGCACTGAAAGTGGTGCATTTTACAAAATATATTAGTTGCTACACAAATGAAATGATTCTTGTCTGTTAAATATTAAAAAGTGACAGTATATTCATCAGAACAAATCCCTATAAAACGGAAGAACCCTAAGCAGTAATCTTTTACTTACAGAGTTACGGCGACTTTCCCTTAATGTACTGTATATTACTTTAATGTAGGCTTCACAAGTAATTTTACTTTGAACTTGTCATAATTCAGTGGGACAATTTTGTAACATGAAAAGAGCTGATTATTGTTAGTCATCCAACATTTCTATTTCTGCCTATGACATCCAAAGGAAAGCTTACAGAGGTGGTAATAGCTAAAGAAAATTTTCATGGAAATTTGTTTATTATTAATAGGAGCTAAAATAGCTGCTGTTTCCCCACATAGCTATTAGCTGGTTATCTTAAATACAGATTGTTCTACCATCTGAAGAAAAGTAAATCATTTATTTTAATCACAGGAGAGGCAATGCACATACGTTTATATATTTATACATTATTAGCTGCATATATACAATTGGTAACTAATGATTTCATTCTAAATTCAAGTAACATTTAATTTTCGAGTATTTTAAAAAATATATCAAAAACTTTTATTAGACTACTTTATATTATTTATTTGTAGAAATGGCATTTCTACAGTTGCTAAACTAGAGGCTTGATTTCATCAATGGTCAGTACTTATTTTAAGATTAGTGATCATTTAGCAATAGTAGTTATGACATGGGATAGATGGATAGGTGATGGATAGTTCAGTGTAGTTTTTACTTGAGGCAGGTGTTAAGTAAAGGGCTAAAATGTGTTTCTGCACACTGTAGTCTACATTGTACATGCCATCAAGGCTGCAACTAGTACTGTATTGAAGGGGTATGTGCTGTGGTCTTGTGCCTCTAACACAATGGGGCAAATTCACTAAGATGCGAAGTTGCACCAGGCGCAACTTCGCCGCACTTCACCGCACTTCGCCAGGCGTAGTTTCGCCAGCGCTCCGCAAATTCACTAAAATCCGAAGTTGCGCTCAGGGGTAGCGTAAGGTTGCGAAGTTGCGCTAGCGTTGATTCGCTATGTAAAGCGAAGTTACGCTAGCGAAGGCTAATTTGCATACGGCGCCAAATTCAAATTTCAATGGAGGAATACGTATCAGCACTACAAATGCCTAGAAAACCTACAAATCATCAAATAAAAATTTTATTTTGCCCTACACATGTGCCCACTGTCTAGGTAAGTTGCCATGAGTTAGGAAATGTAGGGGGGGGGGAAGAAGGGGAGCCCCAAAAAATTTTTCGACCTTTTTCAGCCTATCACCCATAATGTAGAAAACACGCCAGCGTTTTTTGGGACTTAGAAAAAATTTTGACTTTTTTTGAAACAATCCCTATCTACTCTATTGCGCTTTGCCAGGTCTGAGGTGGCGAAGGAAGTCTAGCGTAAAAGGTAGCGTTCAGTACACTGCGCAAGTTAGTGAATTTGCGTAGTTACGTCGCTAGAGAAAATTCGCCAGGCGTAAGGGTGCGAAGTAACACTAGCGAAACTACGCCAGCGTTCGTTAGTGAATTTGCGCAGTAACGAAAATGCCAAACGCTAGCGAATTAACGCTAGCGTTCGGCGCTTCGGCGCTTAGTGAATTTGCCCCAATGTGTCTTACAAACATCTTCCATATTAAAGTCATTATACTTTAAAGTGCAACATTATTCACATCCTCCAGTGTCAGCCATCCACTGCTGTGGATACAGATAAAATGGAGAAATTCTACCCATAGGGGCAGCTGTCAAAGTGTGAAATAGTAGTACAGGTATAGGACCCCTTATCCAGAAAAGCTCCGAATTACGGAATGGCTATCTCCCATAGACTCAATTTTATCCAAATAATCCAAATTTTTAAAAATGATTTCCCTTTTCTCTGAAATAATAAAACGGTAGCTTGCACTTGATCCCAACTAAGATATAATTAATCCTTATTGGAAGCAAAATCAGCCTATTTGGTTTATTTCATGTTTAAATGAATTTCTAGTAGACTTAAGGCATCCAAATTAAGACTTCCAAATTACGGAAAGATCCGTTATCCGGAAAACCCCAGGTCCCGAGCATCCTGGATAACAGGTCCCATACCTGTATAGTAATTATACTATTAGAGATGCAATAATGTTCATAATGATGCATGTACTGTTATTGTGAAACAGTTATTGAAACATAGGAAAGGGAAATCAACAAACTTGTTATTTTAACAGATTTCAATGATTCTGCATCACAGTACAATATCTACATCTGAGGACTGGACTTGTTAAACACATCTGGAGAGTCGCCGATTGTGCTGTTTATTTTCCTTTTAGTTACAATGAAATGCATCCATAAAAAACAGCAAATCGATTATATTTGTTGTTAATGGACGATGTTATATCAAATATATATCTCATTTACAACTTTGCACCAATTTGCTTTTGTTGGGGGTTGTGTACCTCTCCATTGGATAGGTATCAGAGATTTGGCTGCCATCAAAAGTTCATTAAAATTAAGATTTTTAAAGGAATAAATGTTTAAGTTTGGCGGTACAGCACAATCGTAGAGGGAGCTTTGGGTAGTTGTATATCTGTTACTTCAGTGCAGTCAACTAGTACTGCAGCCCAATAGCCATTTAGGGGCAGAATTATCAAAATGTGAGATTAGAACTCACCACAGAAAAACTCATTCACTTTCCTATGTTTCCTATGAGCACCCGTGCCACAACTCCAACATGTATGTTTGGTTTAATTTGACATGAGTTCTATACCATCAGGATAGCAAGTTATATGAGTATTCTTGATATGCATTACTGACTGACTATTTAGCTGTGTTTTTGAAATCTTTTCCCAGTCTTGTTCAGGTATGGTAGACCCCAATTCACTATCCCATTGAGTGGTGTATGAGGGATTAACTGATTATAACTGAGCATCATTTTGTAAAGGAGGGTTTACTATATGAGGGAGTCTGGACTGAATTGCACATAAGCTTTCAAAATTAGTAGTATCCCTGGGGTTTGATTTGTCATGTAGGGACAATATGTTTCAGTTGTAAGTTTCAGATGCAGGTTTTGTATCCTAAAAGTTGAGTATCCTTTGTCTATAACCCCAGGTAAGTAATCTTTATTGTTGGCTACTGGAAGTAATTGGGAAGGGTAATGGCTAGGTTGAGTTTCTCATTTAGGGTAGACCAGGCAGATAAGGTGGGGTCCATCAGTGGGTGAGGATTGTTATTTTGTATAATATAATCAATCTAATACAATCAATAATAAAAAGAACACATGTAGAAATTATAATTTCTACATTTTACATTTGCATGGAGAAATCCTAGTGCAGTTTTGTGAAAATATTTGCCTATGTGAAAACAAGAATTTTGCAGAGAAACTGTACAAAGCATAAAAGTTACTACTAAGATGTTCTAGAGTATTCATAAGCGGTTGCTAGTGATGGGCGCATTTATTCGCAAGGTGCGAATTCGCAGTGAATTTCCGCGATTCGCCACCGGCAAATAAATTCGCGAAACCGCCATCAAAAACGAGATGCCAGTGCCGTTTCTTTAATTTTGGAAATCGGCCCAAATTCGTACATCACTAGCGGTTACAAATACATTTTCAACAACTTGAAGTGAAAATATATTTAAGCTCATAACAAATACAGTCAGTAAACTGATGCTGATGCTTGTGCTGATTTTGTAAAAATATAAACTCCTCATAATGATAAAACTTGTTCTCATAAGATTAATGTGGTAACATTCATATTAGTATTCATGAAAATGATGTACTATAAAATTTTGTGTGTACTGTAGGCCTATAACAGGGACAGATGGATGTGAATTTGTATTATCCAGGAATACAATTTCAGTTAAAGCCATATGGTAAATAAGAAAACATTATTGGTTGTAGAATAAAACTTGTTTTGCATAATAAATTTTCAATTACATTCTGAAAATATGATGATTGCAAATATGTCCTTTTGGTAATACACATTTCTATAAAGATTGGATTTGTATGAGGATATGTTATTACAGACTCTACATGACAAAGTGGGACCAAGTTTTATTTCTGCCGATATGTGTCTCTATTTGCAGTTCTGTGAATTTTCCATATGTGAGAATGAGTTTATCATAATCATAAATCAGCTTAATTACTTGATGTTAGTTTGTCATGCAGGTGATTGCCAGTTGTAATTTCACCATAAAGGAAGCTATGAAATGCCTTTTAAATTGAAGTTAAAGGGATACTGTCATGGGGAAAAAAATTTTTTCAAAATGAATCAGTTAATAGTGCTGCTCCAGCAAAATTCTGCACTGAAATCCATTTCTTGAAAGAGCAAACAGATTTTTTTCTATTCAATCTTGAAATCTGACATGGGGCTAGACATTTTGTCAATTTCCCAGCTGCCCCTGGTCATGTAGGAGAGAAATGCTTTCTGGCAGGCTGCTGTTTTTCCTTCTCAATGTAACTGAATGTGTCCCAGTGGGACATGGGTTTTTACTATTGAGTGTTGTTCTTAGATCTGCCAGGCAGTTGTTATCTTGTGTTAGGGAGCTGCTATCTGGTTACCTTCCCATTGTTCTTTTGTTTGGCTGCTGGGGGGGGGGGGAAAGGGAGGGGGGTGATATCACTCTAACTTGCAGTAAAGAGTGATTGAAGTTTATCAGAGCACAAGTCACATGACTTGGGGCAGCTGGGAAATTGACAATATGTCTAGCCCCATGTCAGATTTCAAAATTGAATATAAAAAAATCTGTTTGCTCTTTTGAGAAATGGATTTCAGTGCAGAATTCTGCTGGAGCAACACTATTAACTGATTAATTTTGAAAAAAAAATTTTTTCCCATGACAGTATCCCTTTAAGATCCTGCTTGGAATTGGTGTTTTGCTAAAAAGAAGCTATCCAGGCAATTAGGCTGGAGTGGTATTATGACCCAACAAACTAAAAAAGTAACAGCTTGCTTGATTGGTATAGGCAATGCTCAGCTATACCAGTCTACTTGTTGTATCATCAGGTGCAAGCTGCTAGTTCCACTGCCGGGACCCACATATAACTCCAAAGACGACGTGCTGCAGCTCTCTGATTGGTGTAGTAGGACAAAAGGAAGCAGACATTGTACTTGCTGTTTATTGCAAACAAATCACATTGCATGCAGATCCTGCCTTTTTAAGCCTTGTTGGTATAAACCTTGTTGGTATAGATCTAAAAATTAGCTCTAGTAAGCCATGGCAGATCCACTTTTTACCGACAACAAAAACTAATTCAATAAACTAGAAAACCCCAGCTAACATATCACTAGTAACAAAGTGTTTCATAACGTTTGTTTACTTTTCAGTTTGTTTATTATAAAGCAGATACTTAGGGGGTTACTTTTCTGGGTTTTCGGGTGACAAATCTGAAAAAATCACGAAAACCGGAGGAAAAATCAAAAAAATTGTGAAAATCGGATTATTTTTTCCCGCAAAGCAAATTTTCTGGAAAATATAATAATAAATAAGCGTAAAAAAAAAATAGAGCAGATTTGATCGCAGCAGAAAATATTGAGATACATTTGGACTTTGATAAATAACCACCTTGAAAAATTTGTGCTTTTTTTTTTTATATAAAATATGATGTGCGCTGGGTTTCATGCAATACCCCAAAGTTTTCCGGCAAAAATCTGCATTTTCGGGTGAAAAATCTGAAAAAAAGTGAAAATCTGATTTTTTTATTGGATTATTTTTAATCAATTCAGACCTTTAGAGGTTTTCGGATTTTTTTGTTGCTAGTAATTGTCCGAAAAACTAAAATTTTTAGAGTCTTTAGAGGTATTCATTTTTTTTAGTACCGTATATACCAGTGTATAAGCCGAGTTTTTCAGCGTCCAAAATGTGCTGAAAAAGTCTACCTCGGCTTATACTCGGGTCAGCGATACCCGAGTAGCTGAGATTGCAGTCACTTTTAATCATTCCTATACCAACAGTACACTTGGGGAGAGACTGCAATATCCCACAATGCCCTCTGTTGGTTATATGAAAGAATAACAGTGCACCCTCTGTTGGTTATATGAAAGAATAACAGTGACTGCAATATCACACAGCACCATCTGTTGGTTATATGAAAGAATAACAGTGACTGCAATATCACACAGCACCATCTGTTTGTTGTATGAAAGAATAACAGTGACTGCAATATCACACAGCGCCATCTGTTGGTTGTATGAAAGAATAACAGTGACTGCAATATCACAGCGCCCTCTGTTGGTTATATGAAAGATTAACAGTGATTGCAATATCACACAGCGCCATCTGTTGGTTGTATGAAAGAATAACAGTGACTGCAATATCACACAGCGCCATCTGTTGGTTGTATGAAAGAATAACAGTGACTGCAATATCACAGCGCCCTCTGTTGGTTATATGAAAGATTAACAGTGACTGCAATATCACACAGCGCCCTCTGTTGGTTATATGAAAGTATAACAGTGACTGCAATATCACACAGCGCCCTCTGTTGGTTATACGAAAGATTAACAGTGATGGCAATATCAAACAGCACCCTCTGCACATGGTAGTGGGACAGTGGGACAATGCACACAGTAATTCTCTGTCACCATCAACTTTGCAAAGAAGTCCGGTTGATCGCTGGGGGGGTCGCTTTGGCAGTATGTGCGCTGCTGGGAGACAGGGCTGTAGTTGTGTCTAGGCTTATACTAGAGTCAATAAGTTTTCCCAGTTTTCGTAGGTAAAATTAGGTACCTCGGCTTATACTCGGGTCGGCTTATACTCGAGTATATACGGTACATTGTTCAGTGTTTTTTTTCCTTCAAACTTTTTGAATGCAGATTTTTTAATACTATTCATGACTTTCGTGGTTTTAGAGAAACTGAGTTTAGTTGTGGCTTCAAAAAACTCTAAAACCACTAAAATTCTACCTTTGATAAATAGGCCTCAGATTAATAAGGGTTCCTACCCTTCCATTTACCCATCAACTGCTTCTACTGGCTGCACAATTTGCTTTGTAGGGTGTCTCTGACAGTAAGTGCACTTCTAGCAGTAAGGTGTTCTCCAGAGAACAATACTCACTCCAATGAGGAGTCTACAATTCCCAGCAGAATGTAAGTAGTTAGGACTTACAGCCTCATAGCCCAATGGAAAGTTTGAAGATGTGTATACCATCTTTTTTGGTACTTCATGGTCTATTGTATATGAACCAAAAACCGAATAGGCACTCAAGGAAATGTCTCTATTTTCTAGGGATGCACCAAATTCAATATTATAGGATTCAGCGGAATCCAAAATCCTTTGTGAAAGATTCGGCTGAATACCAAACCTATCCTAACCCCTATTTGCATATGTAAATCAAGAATACATGGGGTTAGGTGAAGCACGTGGTTAAAAATGTTTGTTTGTGTGAAGCCAAGTCACATGTTTTTATTGGATTCGGTTTGGCCAGGCACTTGGATTTGGGCGAATCTGATTCCTGCTGAAAAAGGCCAAATTTCTGAACTGAACCCTTGATCCGGTGCATCCCTGCTACTTTTATAGCAATGTGCAGTCTAAAATTAGATCGCTCCAAAAATATACAGTTTAAATCTTGTTAATTCATTTTTTTATTCCTTTATACGGGAAGCTAGTATTAAAATATATTATTTCTCTTCTTTGCAGCTTTTTGTCATTTAAGACTATTTTAGTCATTATTGACTTCCAAGTACCCAAATGTTGAGTACATGTTCTGCAAGACATTAAAATCAATTTCCTGTTGTGCTGTGAACTTTTAATTAAAACTCAAGATTCACCAGATTACATTAGCCATCTTTTTTCACAGAGTGAATATTATAATAATATTGCTCTGCTGCATATTAGGAAGCAGAGATTATTGAATTTCTGGTTAATTGCTTGCCAAAGAAATGATAGCAAAGCGTATAAGTCTGAAATTTTATAATTTGCTATAAAAAGTCCACATTTTGATATATATCAAATAATTAGTTAAATCCATTAGCTATACACTGTACTTGAGTAATTAAAATTGATACTATGTTTATTGCTTAAAGCTTATACAAGTACAGGTTTGGGACCTGTTATCCAGAATGCTTGGGACCTGGTGTTTTCCAGATAAGGGGTCTTTCTGTCATTTGGATCGCTGCACTTTATGTCTTATGAAAAGTCATTTAAACGTTAAATAGCCCCAATAGAATTGTTTAGTCACCAATAACGATTAATTATATCTTAGTTAACTTTGAATCAAGTACAAGATACTTTTATTATTACAGAGAAAAAATAAATCATTTTTAAAATTAAGTTTAAATTTTAAGTTAATTGATTAAAATGGAGTTTATGGGAGATGGCCTTCCTTGCTTAAGTTGTTCCCGAGAGGGGATAAGGTTACTTATCTCTCTATCTGGAAATGTTAGAAGCAGATCTATGCTTATTGGGGTTGTCTTAAGTTGGTCATAGATGCACCAATAATATTGTATGATATTTGGTGCATCTATGGTGGGAGTAAAACAAATGAAAAGATTGTAGGAAAAGATTGTTATTGTAATGTCTATTGCCACTTTTAGACTTACCATTTGGAAGCTGCTTTGTGCTGCTTTGATTCAAGCCGATTTTATTAGCCAGTAAAGGACATGTTCTCACCCAAGTGCCAAGACTTGGTGACCTGGTAAAATGAATCACGAGCAGCACAAGGATGATTGTATGTCTGCAGAAAGCAATAAGAATTGTATCTAAAGATTTAAGTCTCAAAATGCTACTGTCTTGAGAATATAAAAGCACAGAAAAAAAAACATGAGCTCTAAAGGGGTTGTTCACCTTCCAAACACTTTTTTTCAATTCAGTTGTTTTTAGATTGTTCCCTAGAAATAAAGACTTTTTTCAGTTACTTTCCATTATTTATTTTTTACTCTTTTTCCAAAATCTAGATTAAAGTTAAATGTTTCAGTCCGGCAGCTCTGTAGTTCAGGTGCAGATTCTCAACTGTTACAATTGTGCAACATTTAGTTGATACATTTCTCTGCAGCATCTCTGGAGTATTAACAACTATTGTATCAATTCTAACAGCTGCTCAGCAGGGACAAAAATAACAAATGTATCAACTAATGGACAGATCTCAAGGGTCGAATTGAAAATTTGAAGTAAAAAAATTTGAATCTCAAACTATTTTTGTGTACATCAACAAGGGAATAGTCCAAATTCGATTTGAATTTGAAAAAAACTCTAAATTTATCATGTACTGTCTCTAAAACTTCGGCTTCGACCATTCGCCATCTAAAACCTGCCGATTGCTGAATTAGCCTATGGGGGACCTCCTAGAACCTATATGGACTCAATTGGTGGACCTTGAAAAATCGAAGTTTATTTTTGAAAATACTTTGAATCAAATTCGATCGGTTGGTCTTTTTTTATTCTAATTTTAAAGTTATGGAAGTTCCAAAAAACTTCTATTACTTTGAAATTCGTCCCTTGATAAATCTGCCCCTAAATGAATAAATTCAGAACAGTTTACAGGGTCGGTGACCCCCCCTCCCAGGGCTGCGTTAGAAGGTGAAAAATGACACTTTAAACTTAAATTTTTTTTTAAAAAAAAAAGTCACACATAGAAAATAGAAAGTCATTGAAAAAAGTAGTTATTTCTGGTTATCTATCTGAAAACAACTACTTATTTTAAGGTGAACCACACCTTTAATGCCATTTTCCCCCCATATACAAATTTCATGAGTGAAATCAGTGTTTAATATTTTAGTGTCGTTGTTCACTTTTATACAATACCAGTATGCTTTCTTACCACTGCTTCACATCCAATATCCTTTTTATTATTTACACACTCCGAAAAGGTCTTCTAGACATAATAATTTTGTTAAGATGAGCCCATGGACAGCATGTTATATAGACTAGAGAGTTGTTGGCAAATATAAGAAGCAATTATCACTTCAATTGGCCTACATGTGCTGTTGCTTTTTCATGTAAATATGTAAGAGATTAAAAAAAATTGTACAACATCTGGTGGTTACTCATTAGTGTTGGTCATTATTTTGATGGCTTGGGGTGAGCGGTGAACTGGTGAGTTTAATGTTGTTGCAGAGAATTCAATATGCATGTAATAATTTTAATTGCAATGAGATCATTTGCTTTTGCATTGTTAGACACGTACCATGCATTGATCTGATGTTACACCTGTCATTCATGGATTCCATAAATGCTCTAAACTTATTTCCCTTTGAAAGTAAACATGCTTGTTTGATGTCATTTGGAAAGAGTCTTATTTAGTTAAGATGATAAAATAATGTGGGTTTTTTTTCAATAGGAAGGAGTAAAGTAACCTTGTGATTCTTTATTGTTCACAAAACATAAATTCAAATCACTTTCAGTAATTTGAATAGAAGCAGTGCTGGATGTTATCTGTTATCACAGCAGCTACGGTAATGCTCTGATGATTACAGAAGGTACGTTAAAATTTGACCTAAATGCTAAAAACTGTCATCATACATATTGGCTAGAAAATATCTCCTTTGAAAAAGTAGCAGATAATAAAAAGATGGCAGCATTGATGATAAAAAGATGGCAGTCTTGAATGTGAGATGAAAGAATTGTAGCCAAATGTTACAAGAAAGATATATACATGCAAAGAAAATTCTCAAAAACTGATATACTGTTTACAATATATACCACTGCCTTGGTAATGTATTCCCAGTCTGCTATATCCAATAGCAAATATTATTCTTATCAACTATCCAATAAAATAAAATATCCATGATTTTAAAATGTATTATTGCTCTAATTGCCACCAGGCTTCTTCACATGTCTGTGGTTTTCTACAGTACTGCACATGAAAACATGAAAACAAAATAAACAAAAATGTTTTTTTAAAAAAGTACCAACAGGGGCAGATATATCATAAATTGGTAAATAACTTGTTAGAGACAGAAAATCACAACAATTTTACCTGTATTTTTTAAACACAAATCTTTTCAAAACAGTTTTGACTGTAGGTTATAAAGGTTCTCACCATATAAGAACTAGCAAAACATGTTGGTGTTTTTTTTAAAATGCTTTACTAAATAGACCACAAATATCTGAGAAAAAAAACCTTAAAACAAATCTAGTTTCAACACATGAAAGTTAATATCTACCTGTAGCATAATTACTATTTGTAGTCAAAACTAAGCAAGGGGAAAACTTAAATATTTTAGTTTGTTCTAGAATTTGTCAGATAGCTTTTGCTTATTAGTCCTTTGGTGGAAAGATATGAAAGTATGTTTAACAAAATGTAAACAAAATATTTTCTGTTCTTAGCATGTTTCTCATTTCATGTTGTCTTTCATTTTCCTATTATTTTTAGTAATTGTCACATTCACAAAGAACAAGACTGTGCAACTTTTCCACGTAACAATTGTATTTGCATCAGCAAGGGGTAAGTGCCAACAGTATATCATAGACAGATAATATGCTTTGTGTTTGCGAGAATTACTATAAAATGTAAATATAAAGACAGATAAAAAGGTATAGGGCAAGAGTGTCTCATTTTCTGTTTGTAAATTTGCAACAATCCCCTAAGCTTACCTTCTCAACAGCTGTTTAGAGTCCACTGAGCATGTGAGTGTTGCAGACACTTTCCAAGACTCGCCGTGACAAGTTTGAAGCCGTGGATCATTGCTGCTATAGACAGGCTGAAACTTAAAGGGATCCATCCTGTCATCGGAAAACATGTTTTTTTCAAAAAACATCAGTTAATAGTGCTACTCCAACAGAATTCTGCACTGAAATCCATTTCTGAAAAGAGCAAACAGATTTTTTTTATATTCAATTTTGAAATCTGACATGGGGCTAGACATTTTGTCAATTTCCCAGATGCCCCTGGTCATGTGACTTGTGCCTGCACTTTAGAGAAATGCTTTCTGGCAGGCTGCTGTTTTATCTTCTCAATGTAACTGAATATGTCTCAGCGAGACATGGGTTTTTACTATTGAGTGTTGTTCTTAGATCTACCAGGCAGCAGTTATCTTGTGTTAGGGAGCTGCTAACTGGTTACCTTCCCATTGTTCTTTTGTTTGGCTGCTGGGGGGGGAGGTTATATCACCCTAACTTGCAGTACAGCAGTAAAGAGTGATTGAAGTTTATCAGAGCACAAGTCACATGACTTGGGGCAGCTGGGAAATTGACAATATGTCTAGCCTCATGTCAGATTTCAAAATTGAATATAAAAAAATCTGTTTGCTCTTTTGAGAAATGGATTTCAGTGCAGAATTCTGCTGGAGCGGCACTATTAACTGATTCATTTTGAAAAAAACATTTTTCCCATGACAGTATCCCTTTAAGGCTGGTGCATATGTTTGGTAAATAAAATATGGCCTTTTTAGCCATATTAATTTTTAGAGTTTAGTTTAATAAATGAAGCATGGCAATGTAAGTCTTACCCTAACTGACCATTGGACTTACAGAATTATATAGAATGGAAATATTCACCCAAAATCTCATTCTTATTCATCTTAAAGTTAGGACCCCATCTACTGCTGTGTTCCATTCCATGCATTATTCCCCCGACCCCCACCCTATGGGGCCAACTCTACAGTTTGTAATGAGTTGTGAATATATTTAGGCCAGCAAGGGACTGTTAGATAAAATATTGATGCTGTATCTCTAACTCAAGATCAAAAGAAATTACTTCTAATTTAAAGGTATGGGAACTTTAATTCAGAAATTCCAATTTTAAAAAAATCTCCATTTTATGGGAAGGTCATCTCCAAAAGAGGCCATTGTAACTCTAATTCTTAGAAATGATTTGCTTTTTGTCAGTACAGGTATGGGATCAGTTATCCAGAAACCCGTTGTGCATAAAGCTCCAAAGTACAAAAAGGCTCTCCATTTAATCCAAATATTCCAAATTTAATAAATTATTAAATGTTTCCTCTGTAATAATAAAAACTACATTGTATATGATCTAAACTAAGATATTACATTACATTTTCCCAAAAATTTGCATTTGCATTTTTATAAGAAACCTGACTGTATGCAGTGAAATTCTCCCTTCATTTACTGCTGTGGATAGGAATTGTCAGATGGTCCCTAACTGCTGAGCAGGGAAACAATCATACTTATGAACAGCAGGGGGAGCTCCCACCTTACTTAAAAGCCATGCAGAACTCAAGCAGCTTTGTTTATGACGATCCCTAAGCAGCCCAGACCACACTGAGCATGTGCACCAACTCTACAGTTTGTAATGAGTTGTGAATATATTTAGGCCAGCAAGGGACTGTTAGATAAAATATTGATGCTGTATCTCTAACTCAAGATCAAAAGAAATTACTTCTAATTTAAAGGTATGGGAACTTTAATTCAGAAATTCCAATTTTAAAAAAATCTCCATTTTATGGGAAGGTCATCTCCAAAAGAGGCCATTGTAAATCTAATTCTTAGAAATGTTTTGCTTTTTGTCAGTACAGGTATGGGATCAGTTATCCAGAAACCCGTTGTGCATAAAGCTCCAAAGTACAAAAAGGCTCTCCATTTAATCCAAATATTCCAAATTTAATAAATTATTAAATGTTTCCTCTGTAATAATAAAAACTACATTGTATATGATCTAAACTAAGATATTACATTACCTTTTCCCAAAAATTTGCTGTGCGTTAAAAAATTGCTAAATTTTCTCCATTTAATCCAAATATTCCAAATTGAATAAATTATTAAATGTTTCTTCTGTAATAATAAAAACTACATTGTATATGATCTAAACTAAGATATTACATTACATTTTCCCAAAAATTTGCTTTGCGTTAAAAAAAATCGCTACATTTTTTGATTTTTCATCCGATTTTCATGTTTGTTTTGGATTTTTCACCCAAAAACTTCTGGGTATTGCAAGAAACCCAGCGCACATCAAAAAATTGTTGGGACTTCTCCCATTGACTTTTATGCAACCTTGACAGGTCTGAGATGCTGGATTTTCAGATTCTGACTTTTCCATCCTCTGGGTTTAATAAATATATTATAATAACAATAGCCCTATAAACATTTCTGGCTAGTTTTCTATACAAATAAGCAAATAACTCATACATTAAGTACTAATGCTACATATATTTTCATCTCAAGTCTTGCAGTTTGATATACTTTGTTGATTTATTTTATTATTACGGATTCTGCAATTTTCATTATTAGTCTGTTCAAAAATCATAATGTATGAAACTAATTAAAGCTTTTGCAAGGGCTTATACTATGCACACACACAATATCAAGATTTTTCTTTTAAAGAACTCAAACTAGGAATCAATTTTGCATCTCTTCTGAGACTGTGGTTATTTCATGCATCATTGCAAATAAAGAATAATGGCAGTTACTTTTAGATTATTGTAAATGTCTTGAAATTATTTTCTTCAGTTAGTGTAGAAAATTTCCAGATACTGTATATAATGGATACTTACAAAATCCAAGCTGTATTTAACAGATTAATCTACATTCATAAAGGATAAACAGAATTAATTGTAACATCCTTTAAATATGAATTAGTTAATCTAATATATACCACCTGCACTTTCTTTCTTATTGAAAATGGAATCCTGCTTAAGTTTTATTGTAAATCACAAATGCCCCTTGGGATGGAAAATTCAATTTAATGAGTGCTTTTCACAACAAGAGCTGTATTACTCATAACCCACCACCACCACCCCATCTCTGGAATGCTGTACCATCTTGCATCTAAAAAGTTCTCACACTAACTCAACTCAATTCTTATAGCTCATTGAAAAACGTTGCTTAATTTTAATACCATCTCTGTTGCTTTCTGTGCCATAAAAAGGGCTAAAGTTAGCACTTTGTGTTGACTTGTATCATACCTTCCCAACCTTTACTTTTTAAAAAATAATAATAATAATATTTACTATAACACTTGTCCACAATCAGTTCTACAAGACATAGCTATTTAATTTAGAGCTCTGCCTGCCTTCTGGTAAGCCCCATCTCTTAGGATGGTACCTTATATTGTTTAAACACTTCTTTCTTTTTTATAAAAAGCTCTTTCTTCCATATTATGAACTTGTTGGTGAATAGCACTGATAGTTTCTGTACATTCATTGTTTTCATATGAAGAATTCGAAATAATTTCAAAAAGTCACAAAAGACTCAACTAAAGAGAAAATATATCCTCCGGCTAATAGTCTATTTAAAAAACAGTGTCTGGGAGGGTGATAAGCTTTCAAGGGGACATCATATGAGTCATAAAAATCTAGCATGTGAAGAAAGAAGGGCTTAACACACCCTTAGTAGTGACACCAAGATTGTGATCTGACCCACAGACAAGGGCAGAGTGGTGGAATTACTTATATGGATAATAGGGCAGACATTATGTAAAAGCTTAAAGGGATACTGTCAAGGGAAAAAAACTGCTGCTCCAGCAGAATTCTGCACTGAAATCCATTTCTGAAATGAGCAAACAGATTTTGTTATATTCAATTTTGAAATCTGACATGGGGCTCGACATATTGTCAATTTCCCAGCTGCCCCAAGTCATGTGACTTGTGCTCTGATAAACTTCAATCACTCTTTACTGCTGTACTGCAAGTTGGAGTGATATCACCCCCCTCCCTTTTCCCCCCAGCAGCCAAACAAAAGAATAATGGGAAGGTAACCAGATAACAGCTCCCTAACACAAGATAACAGCTGCCTGGTAGATATAAGAACAACACTCAATAGTAAAAACCCATGTCCCACTGAGACACATTCAGTTACATTGAGAAGGAAAAACAGCAGCCTGCCAGAAAGCATTTCTCTCCTAAAGTGCAGGCACAAGTCACATGACTGGGGGCAGCTGGGAAATTGACAAAATGTCTAGCCCCATGTCAGATTTCAAAATTGAATATAAAAAAAATCTGTTTGCTCTTTTGAGAAATGGATTTCAGTGCAGAACCTATTTTTTATATATTTCTCAAATCTGAGCTCCTTGTGATAATTTCATACCTTGCGTGAGAGTAAACATCTTCTTAAAGGGCATGTAAAGCCAAAAAAATTAAATCCCATTTTTACTTTCTTTAATGAAAAAGAAACCTATCTCCAATATACTTTAATTAAAAAATGTGTACCGTTTTTATAAGAAACCTGACTGTATGCAGTGACATTCTCCCTTCATTTACTGCTGTGGATAGGAATTGTCATACGGTCCCAGCCCAGACCACACTGAGCATGTGCACTTAGTCTTAGTCTTGCAAAGATGTTTAACAAAGTTATAAGATGGTGACCCCCTGTAGCCAACTTTGAAAGCATAAATTATTTGTTTGATTAGGCTTGTGGTGCAGTAAGTTCATATTTATATTTAGTATACAAAATACAGCATTTCTAGCCTTATTCTATTATGGAACTTTTCTTGTCATTTAATGGTATCAGAGAGGCTTAATAATGCATGACATTTGAAACAACATCTCAATTTCACAAAATAAAAAATATATTGTTAAATGTAAATGGTGGCTAGCTTGCTGTAGAATAACCACTGTTGTGTCAGTTTGCAACAAAAAAGGTTCATTCACTCTAATTACTTAGCAAAGGTAAAGCAACTATATTTTCATTGCGAAAACATTAACTATAGTCAATATGAATATATAAAATAAATATATGATACCTTAATAAATTGTGTTTCCTGTGAGTAGGATGCACATATAAGAGCTATAGATCAATGAATGATTATTTTCATTTGCATGCAAAAAAGAACTCGAATGTCAGGAAGGCTCTTAACATATTCAAATGGTTCAATAGGCCTCTGCCATTGACTTCTATATGTACTCGTCAGGTTTTAATTTAGGTGGCAAAGTATCGAATTAGAGCTGTTTCCAGGGTCGAGGTGTGTTAAATCTCACATTCGAATTCAAGTTGGTGGTTTTAAACTCAAAATTGTGAGTTTTGACCAAAAAAAACTATTCAAAAATTTGAATTCAAATTTACTATTCAAACCTTAGTTAATCTGCTCCTTAATCTGTTTTACACTGTACCATAGACGGACAACCAATATTTCAATTAATTTTGTATCTAAAGCTGGTCCAGTCTATTTGAAAAAATAATCTTCAGATTACATTGAACATTTGCTTTCTTTTTCCTAACATATTTTATCATGACTAACATTCTCATTAACAATGAGTAAAATGATGAGAATTTGTTTTTTACTGCCTATTTCACACTGTTTTGATCTTTCGAGATCTATAAAGTCTGAATTTTACACCCAAGGCAAGAAATATTTGGCATTTTTTAGAACAAAAATTTATTTTTTTAATTTGTTATTGTCTGTGAATTCACAGACAATAATGTAGCCAAAAATGGACATTTAAAGGTCTTTTTTATTTTAAAATGAACTAGGTAGAGTTGGACGTTATAGATTTTATTTATGCCATAAATATCTCCTGCCTAAATCATTTTGTTTTAATTAATTACTTGGGATTTGATATAACAAAATGCTTGATATAGCAGCTATTTATTTTACCTTATTCATTTATAATGTATTTATTCCCAGAGTCCATTAATATTGCACAGGGGTGTTATCGGGCTACCATTTATCCTTTTTATGTGACAGTTTTCCAGCAGAAAGCCCCAAGACACCTATTCAGCAGACAAAACATTGTCCAATGCACTTCTGAAATCTTTTCTGAAAGCTGGATTCTGACTTAGGGAGTAAGCAGATGGATCATAATGCAGAGGAAAAGTTGGTCTCCATGCATCAAAAGGCAATTTTCCATAGACATCTCAACATAGTTTTGAATCATTTTTAAATTTCAGTGTGTTCTGTGATTGATTTGCTCTTAAAATCAAATCCACCGAGAAACATTTTCACCTAAGATGGTACTGCTCTAGGCAACAGCACCATCTTAGGTTCCAATGATATATTACAACTTGAACATATGCACATATAAAGAATAGAATGTACAGGAAAGGGCTCTCATTGCTGAGGCCTCCTTGAAGTAAATATGTTGCTACAGTGAAATATATATTCATGTGCTAAGGTTGGAGTAAAAGTGTCTTAATGGTCTTTAACTTGCTAATACAGTGGATCAGTCATACATAAATAATTAGCTTTGCTTACCTGCATGCAGCTGCGAGGAGCAGTCTGATGATTGAAGTGCCTGAAATACAAGCCTAGTGCTGTTTGTCGCCCACTCTGGCAAATGTAATGTATTTGATCACTTTCTGTGGCACTAAAATACAGTAACCTAGATATCTCTTTATCTAAAGAACAAGGGAAATCTAATCAGCCCCCCCCAAAGAAAATTGTCGTAAACCAGTGATGCATTCAATATCATGGGTTACCTCTGACCCCACCCCCACATGGGTCCCCGGTTCCCCTGGGACCCACAGGGTCCACTCTGAATTTACACTACAAAACAGCGATACAGGAGCCCTATCCCACTAATTCTGCCAGCAGCGATTCATTAACTACCATCGTCTGTTTCTTAGTTCTAAAGATTAATTAAGAATTTTTAAATTCATTAATGAATAATGAATTTAGAAGCTTGTTAACACTTAATTACCGCTCAAGCAAAAACAACAAGTGCAGTTTCTACAGTGCAACTACATTACTTGTTGCTTCTTCAATGGGACACACCTACATGCTGACATTCTTCCAGCTGGTACATAAGAAAGCTAAGCAAATACAATGAATAGCGCAGGGTAATCGTAAACAATGACTGATGCAAATTAATATCAAAGAACAGGACAACAGAAGGTAATGGTGGACACTTGTTGACAAATGTCATACAAAAACAATGTGTATTACAACTATATATTTAGAAAGCACCTTTGAAATAGATAAATAGCCACATTTTAGGGGGCCTGCATGTCTGGAACAGCAAGAAAGGAGTTATATATATGACTATATACTGTATAGATAATGTTAATAGGGAAGCACTTGAATATTTAAAATTGTGGGCCTGGATATTTGTTCTAAGGAGCTTGCATATGCAGATTTAAACAACCCTTTTCAAAGCTGAAAGACTGTACAGTATGTGAGACTAATTTGAGAAATGTGTTTGTTTCTATGGATTGTATTGGTTTTGATTGCCACCTGGTGGCTAGTTGCTCTAAACTGGTGGTTTGTGTATCACAGCAATGTTTATGGCCATTTTGTTGCGGTGTTGCACATAACATGCATTGGGAGGCGTTTTGATGTTGCAAAATGTTATAGTGGTTCTAAGAAAATGGTGAATACCTCTTATTGCTATGTAGTACTACTACATACATTAAAGGAGAATTCAACCCTAAAGTTAAAAACCCCTACCCTACATAGACCCCCCCTCCCTCCTCCCCCCCAGCCTAGCTGCTACCCCGGGCAAATGCCCCTAAGTCTTTACTTACCCCTCCATGCAGATTCTGTCCAGCGGTGTTCACGGCAGCCATCTAATTCTCTTCGGTAATCTTCGGAATGAGACCGGTGTAGTGGCGCATGTGCCAAAACTCACGAAAATTGCCAAAGCGTCAGTCTCATTCCAAAGATTACCAAAGCGGCTGAAGATGGCACCCATGAACTCCGCTGGACATAATCTGCACCGAGGGGTAAGTAAAGACTTAGGGACATTTACACAGGGTAGCAGCTAGGCTGGGGGGAGGGGGGTCTATATAGGTTAGGGTTTTTTTAACTTTAGGGTTTAGTTCTCTGTTAAGATTAAGTAGCAAGTGTTACATGCTAGGAAGCACAGGAGGAAAGAGGTCCCTGTCCTACAGAAATTACAATCTAAAATGCAATTTTTGTAAGAACTTATTGGTAGTTTTGCATTAATGTCAATTGCTGACCCCCAAGAGCTGTGGATTCTTCATTTATAGATTGTTTAGCATCCTATGGGTATCAAACTAAGCCTAGATGTGAAACATTGGGCAATACAAATAAATGTTAATTAACCATAATTTTAACATTCATAACCCTGGAATAAAACCCTTGTATGTACGTTAAATGAGACATAAACACTGCTTGAGTCAACTATCACCACTGGATTTCCAAAGGCAGACAAATCTCCCCATCTGCTCAAGACAAAAATACCAACAGAAAATATTTATCTTTGGGTCATCACCCAGCACAACACAACAGTATATAAGACAAATGAACAAACCCCATTTCAGGAGTGAATAAACCCTTTTGGAAAGTAATTCATATACAGAACAATGCCTTCCAAACAAATACAGCTATAGGATCCATTATCTGGAAACCAATTATTTCCAAAATACAGGATGGCAATCTTCCACAGACTCTATTTTAAACAAATAATTCAAGTTTTTTTATTTGCTTGTTCTCTCTAATAATAAAACAGTGCCTTGTTACTTGATCCCAACTAAGGTATAATTATTCCTTATTGACGGCAATTAAATAAAGCCAAAAAGTGATTAAATAAAACCGAAAGCAGAATCTTAAAAAGATTGATTTAAAAAAGGACAACAACAAACTGGATCACCACCAAGCAAAGTTTTGGGTAATTCAACAGCACTCCACTTAGGGTCAAACAGGGCATAAAACCAAAGCTTAAGAAAGCTCCATTCATTTGTAGCTACTACATAGATCAGAAATTATCCAGCATCAAAAAAACCTTTGAATAACACTTCCAATCAATCTTAGCGATTAAAGGGCATGTAAAGTCTAAAATAGAATAAGGCTAGAAATGCTGTATTTTGTATACTAAATATAAACATGAACTTACTGCACCACAAGCCTAATCAAACAAATAATTTATGCTTTCAAAGTTGGCTACAGAGGGTCACCATCTTATAACTTTGTTAAACATCTTTGCAAGACTAAGACTAAGTGCACATGCTCAGTGTGGTCTGAGCTGCTTAGGGATAAACAATAAACAAAGCTGCTTGAGTTCTGCATGGCTGGTAAGTAAGGCGGGGGCTCCCCCTGCTGTTCATAAGTATGATTGTTTCCCTGCTCAGCAGTTAGGGACCGTCTGACAATTCCTATCCACAGCAGTAAATGAAGGGAGAGTTTCACTGCATACAGTCAGGTTTCTTATAAAAACCGTACACATTTTTTAATTAAAGTAAATTAGAGATAGGTTTCTTTTTCATTAAAGAAAGTAAAAATGGGATTTTATTTTTTTGGCTTTACATGCCCTTTTTAAATAAAGCTGAAAACAGAATCATAAGGAGAAAAATTTAAATAAAGGACAACAACAAACTGAATTATAACAAAGACAAATTATATTTCTAGTAAATAGGATAGATGCATGAATTTGGAGCATCTTCCCCTGAAATTGTTACATATTTAAATATTGACCTAGAGAATCCCTAAAACCAAATAACATAATTTTATACAATTGGACCAACCACCCAATAATGGCTCTCTCAAACCACTAAAGGTCATATTTAAACTGATTTATTTTCTCTTCTTGGGGAAATGCGTTAGACCATGGATGTAGGGAATAGATGGTTTTTAATGTATTAAAATAAATATGTTTTTATTTTAACTATAAAATGGTGCAATCGTACATATGTATTTTGGGTAATTACCTCTCTTAGTCATTAGAGGTCCCTTATGCACTATATATATTAGCCAAGATTACTTTGAAATACTCTACTCTAATGGGACTCCTTGTTTGATATTTAAACTGATGAACTATACAAACAAGTTACAACTCCTAGATCCTTACAGAAGGTGTCTCATTACCAAGGATCACACAAAAAGCATCTTATGATGGGTAAAAGCAAAGAGCTCTCTCAAGACCTTTGCAACCCTATTGATGCAAAACATACTAATGGCATTGGTTATAGGTGTATTTCTAAGCTTTTAAATGTTGAGCATCATTGGGGCCATAATCCAGAAGTGGAAAGAACTTAATTTCACCCTAAACTGGCTATGACCAGGTGCTCCTTGCAAGATTCAGGAGTCAAAAGAATAATCAGAAGAGTTGTCAAAGAGCAAAAGATCACTCAAGGAGAGCTTCAGAAAGACCTTGAATTAGCAGGCACAGTTGTTTCAAAGAAAACGATAATTAATGCACTCAACTGACTGAATGAGAGCTATAGGGATCTCACATAGAATAAGTAATTGGAGAGGGGGAAATAATATTCAAATAATCTCCCAGGAAGAAACAAGGTGGATAATATCACTAAAAACACTGCAGCCATATGGATTAAATATAGAATTAGATATTAACTGTTTCATTTAACTTTGTAGCCTGTATCGGTTTTTAGTGATATTTATTGTACTAGATTTTTAACGTTAAATTTTTTGTATTTATTCATCTATTCACTCATGTGATTAATCCTATCAATGTAGTTTTTAGATAATTTATATGTTTATAATGAACTCCTGAAATGTATTAATTTATCTGGTGAGCTCCTCTAATGTGTTAGCCAATTAAATATGGCAAGTGAATGAGGAGGGGTATACTTGGAACACTTGAGCGAGACTGAATTCAACCCCTGATGAAGTGAAAGTTCACAAAATGCGTTAGGCCAGGAGCTTGTCCTATGAGTGTAAATCAATAAATGTAATCAATTTTGAAACTTATCACCAAGCCTCCTCCCTGTCTTGCCCGAAACAATTTCCCCATCATCCACTGCGCTGAAGATTCATCACCTGCATCGAGTGAACTCTTGCAGCTGCGATTGAATATTCTGAGAGCAGACCAGCGAGTGGGAGTCGGTGGAGCCAGAGGCAGTCGGAAAGATTGTAAGCCGCACTACAACTGATAAACGAGTAATGTCGACGAGTAATGCGGATCCTTTAAGTATTAACCAAGTGGGGTTTTAGCGTTCACATTCAGATAGTGTGCAACCTTGGTCTTCTCTCTCTTGCCTATTTTTTTCTGAGGTGGATTGACGCCATGCTGCTTTATTTGGAGTGGGAGGACGGCGTTCATTGTCCGTGGCTGAGAGGCTTATCTTGGTTTTCAGAGAGAAGATAAATCTTTGGGACGTAAGGGTCTGGCAAATCTTTTATTACGGGAAGCGCACACAATTCCTTTTATGTGTACTCACTCAATTGACATGGCCTCTATGCACGCTTACCAGGCAAAACTCCACTGCTGGAGAAAATGCATTTTGAAAGTTTTCTGCACATCATTTGGACAAGCCAATGAAATTTTGGGAGAATATAATCTGGTCATATGAGACCAAAATTGAACTTTTTGGATGTCATTGCACACACCATGTTTGGAAAAGAATGGCACTGCACATCACCCCAAAACCATACCAACAGTAAAGTTTGGAGAACATCATGGCGTGGGGCTGTTTTTCAGAATATGGAACTTGTAGACTTCATAAAATTGAAGAAAGAATAAATGAAGAAATGTACCGGACATTCTTGATAAGAATCTGCTTCCATCTACCATGATGCTGAAGATGAAATGAGGGTGGACATTTCAGCAAGACAATAATTCCAAACACACGGGCAAGGAAACTCTCAACTGGTTTCAGAGAAAGAAAATAAAGCTGCTAGAATGGCCCAGTCAATCGCCCAACTTGAATCCAATTGAAAATCTATGGAAAGACCTGAAGATCAGAGTTCATAGAAGAGTCCCCCAGAACCTTCACGATTTTAAGACAGTTTGTGTGGAAAAATAGTCCAAAATCACACCTTACCATTGCATGCGACTAGTTTCTCCATACAGCCTCGAAGCTGTCATTACAAAGGCTTTGCTACTAAGTATTAAATACATTTTAGTAAGCATGTTCAATATTTATTTCCTGTGTCATTCCACTTTATTACACATAACTTAATATATGGACTTATTTGTTTGTGTAGATTACTTGAGCTGTTACTGACATCTGGTGTAAATGTCATGTCTATAGCCCCATTAGAAATATATGTACTGAGAAAAACATTTGCCATGTTCAATACTTATTTTCCTTGCTGTATTTGCTATGCTAACAAACAAGGCAATGGGCTCTATCCCTTTATGAACACTGCACACTTATGTGATAAGACTCTTAAATACATGTGTTAAGAGGGAGTGGTAAGCAGGCCCAGACTGGCAGTCTGTGGGTTCTGGCAAATGCCAGAGGGGCTGCTATAAGGTGCCATAGAAAGTAAGTATTTAGTGGGCTGGTGGGGGCTGTTTGGGCCTCTGTGTGGGCTGATTGGGCCTCTGTGTACCTGAAATGCCAGGGCCTATTTTAATTCTCAGTCCGGACCTGGTGGTAAGTGAACCTCACCTCCCACGATCAAGTACAACACAAATTAAATCCACACCTGTGAGGATTCAGCGCGCATGAGCGCGCACGCCAAGACGAACACCAGCGCAAACGCGCGTGCGTCATCTCGTGTCGCACGCCGAAACGGGCGCAGGCGCCTAAACGCCCGCTAACGTGAACGTGCGCGGCGTGTGAAATTGCACATAAGAGTACAAATAACAAATTAAACTGCATGTATAACCAAAATGATTTAAACATAAGATGTGTTTTACATTTAAAGGAAGACCTTTGCAAAATCTTTGCACAGGGAATGGTGCATGAAAGAAAAGTGAGAGACTTCATTTGGTCCAAGACGAGGTCTTGTTTTTTTTTAAATGTATTTCATAGGAATTGTCACAAGTATACATGTAGATGCCCAGTGGGAATTTACACTTACACTTCCAAAATTTTGCTTAAAGGGGTTAACTTTTAGTGTTATGTAGAGGGTGATATTCTGAGACAATTTGCAATTGGTTTTCGTTTTTTATTATTTGTCGTTTTAAGTTAGTTTAGCTTTTTATTCAGCAGCTTTCCAGTTATCAATTTTGGTTGCTAGGGTTCCAATTATCCTAGCAACCATACACGTATTTGAATGAGAGACTGGGATATGAACAGGAGAGGGCCTGAATAGAAAGATGAATAATATAAAGTGGCAATAACAATGTTTGTAGCCTTATAAAAAAATTGTTTTTAGATGGGGGTCAGCGACCCATTTGTGAAAGCTGAAAAGAGTTAAAAGAAGAAGACAAATAATTAAAAACTGTTAAAAAAATAAATAATGAAAAACAATTGAGAAGTTACAAGTTTATAATTGCCCATTCTATAATATGCTAAATGTTAATTTAAAGGTGAACCACCCAGTTAAGTAAAGTTGTTCTGACAAAAGTCCATATTTAAAGTTAGCTAAGTAAGTTATAATCCACAGTATCCAACTGATGCACCATTGGGTCAAACATAAGGATACAGCATGAGGGGCCATACATATTATTGACCATATTCTATTTTTTCTTTACTTTGGAACATCATCATGAATTTTCAGAAATCCAGCAGATGAGGAGGAGCTAAGCTCTGAAAGGATCAAAGGGTTGTCTCTCAAAACCAACCGCTGATCTGATATACATGCCTAGATGACCAAACAGTATGGTTAACCTCCAACCCAATCTGAGCATGCATGGCCAACAATTTCAAAATGCAAAGCAGTAAAAATATCTGTATGAATGCTGTTGTACTATACCTAGCCATAGGAGCATTAAATGTGCAAATAGGGGGAATTATTGTTTGTAGCAGTGCAAATTCTATTTTGGCCACAAGAGGAGGATGTTTCTCTTTGGAGAAAAACTTCAAACAGATCCTGCTCTACAGGAATCACATAATACAATAAATACCGTGACACAAATCTACAGGGGGAAAGGCTATAATAAATAATAAAATTAATCAAAAACATTGAATCATTAAGATTGATAAAATTTCGAGTTTGTGTTTTTTTCTAGATCACAAAGAATGCAGCGGAAGAGATGAATATGTGGGAATAATGTGCGCACCCGCGAATATTTATGATTTATCAAAAAGAATGTGACAATTTGCATGAAAAAAAAACTCGGCAAGTAAAAACTATAGATATCATTAGGAATTGTCTCCTTAAAAGCTTTATTTCACAGTTTATTAAAATATTCACAATTTTTTGAGTATTACATTGATTCACGAGCTGCTATGTTTAATGTATTTATATCACTGAGAAGGTGAAATATTTTTTAACCAATGCACTATTGATTGAAAGATTATAGAGATCACTAATGGTGCAATTTTGAATTGTGAAAATACTACACTATATAAACTTTCTGTTATCTCCCTCTCGATAAACCTCGGTTTTTGAGGAATACAGCAATTCAATTTTGAAGAGTATTTTGCACGGGCAGAGGAGAGCCTATCAAATTGCTGGACTTGGGGATATCACAGCTTTGGGATTCGAATTTATATTTTGTACTGTTACTTTGTATCAACAACCAGCTGTCCTCAGCCTGCATCCTCCAAACCCCACAATTCCTTGCACACGTGATTTTAATAAGGAACAGAACATCACAGTGCAATGCATTGTGGGTTATGTAGTTCCTGCATGCTGTCTGTAAGCTGAGGAGTAGTTGGTACAATTTGTAATATCAGTGTTTTAGTCCCTCCTTCCCTGCCAGGATTTCAAATTTCAAAAATTTCAAAAACAGCTGGATTTCAGCATAGAAAAAGGCATTTATTCATTCTTTTTGAAAATAACAGGTAACTGTGATATTCGGGGTTTCTGTGCTATGTGGGTCTCTTTATCAATTTTGGTTTGCAAGCCGGAATTCTTCTTTAAATGTTCCTGTCTAGTGTTTCAGTCTGGCAGCTCAGTGAATTGAGGCGCATTCTGAAATGTTACAACTTGCTACATTTATGGGCAGATTTATCAAGGGTCGAAGTGAATTTGAGGGAATTTTCTAAGTAAAAAAATTCGAAGTTCGAAGTAATTTTTCGGATACTTCGGCCATCGAATAGGATACTACGACTTCGAATTTTATTCAAAGTAAAATCATTTGAATATTCGACTATTCGATAATTGAAGTACTTTAAAAAAACTTCAACGTCAATACTCCGCCAAATTAAACCTGCCGAAGGGGACCTTCTACAACATTTTTGGAAGTTGAAGTAAAATCGATCGATCTCTGAAATCCTTCGAATCCTTCGATTCGATTGAACTAATTTACTTCGACCGCAGGATACCCAAATTTGCTGAAAAAAACTTCGACTTCAATATTCAAAGTCGAAGTATTTCAATTCGATGGGCGAATTTTGAAGTATTTTTAACTTCGAAATTCAACCCTTTATAAGTCTGCCCCTTAGTATCAAACAGCTGCTTTTAATGAAGCTCAGAGATTCTGCTCAGCAGGGACAAAGATAACAAATTTATTAACTAAATGTATCATTTTAGAACCTTAAAGAGTCCCCCCCCCCGAGTTGCTTTAGAAGGTGAAACTTCAGTATTAGAAAAACAGTCACAAATGGAAAATATGAACTAATTGGAAAAGTCTTTACTTCTGGTGATCTATCTAAAAACCAACAGAACTAAAAATAAGTGTTTTAAGGTAATCAAACCCTTTAACAACAGAGCAATTTTTTCTCATTTACTAAAGAGACATCCAACTTTTGTGTGAAACCACCCAGTTTATTTGTTTGTATGACTGGATATAACACCACAACTCACAGCCTTTGTTGTAGAAAACCTTCCTCGCCATAAGACACCACCTGTACTTGTACATTAGGCATTATCAAATCCATGATACCTTAGTTTAGAAAGCTATCTTTCTTAGCAGTGTATAAAAAACCCCTTGGTAAAACTGAAGTACTGCAACCAATTATCTAACTTCTACGTTCATTATAAAAAACCAACAAAATGTGTTTGTAGTCATGATTTTTCCTTCATAAAAACATACTAATTATAATGCTACTCTTCAAAACAGTCTTTTTCTTCAAAACAAATCTTTGTTTTCTTCAAAACAATAACATTCAAAACATATTTTTACTTTCAATTAATATAAATTGCTAAAGATACAATACAATGGAACAGATTGTTACGTTTAGGTACAAATGCTTGTTGTGCTTGTGTGCAACACTATGGGGCCGATTCATCAAGGGTCGAATATCGAGGGTTAATTAACTCTCGATATTCGACTAGGAATTGAAATCCTTCGACTTCGAATATCGAAGTCGAAGGATTTAGCGCAGAAAATTCGATCGTACGATCGAAGGATAATTAATTCGATCGTACGATCGAAGGATAATTCCTTCGATCGAACGATTAAATCCTTCGAATCGAACGATTCGAAGGATTTAAATCCAACGATCGAAGGAATATCCTTCGATCAAAAAAACTTAGGCAAGCCTATGGGGACCTTCCCCATAGGCTAACATTGACTTCGGTAGCTTTTAGCTGCCGAACTAGGGGGTCGAAGTTTTTTTTAAAGAGACAGTACTTCGACTATCGAATGGTCGAATAGTCGAACGATTTTTAGTTCGAATCCTTCGATTCGAAGTCGTAGTCGTAGTCGAAGGTCGAAGTAGCCCATTCGATGGTCGAAGTAGCCCAAAAAACACTTCGAAATTCGAATTCGAATCCTTCACTCAAGCTTGATGAATCGGCCCCCTATATGTAAAATATATATAGTATCAGCATAAAACTTCCAATAAAAGCATGAATAGAAACTATTTTGTTAACATTATGCTTTCTGTACAGTAGATGGCAGCAGACAATCTGTACATAGCTATCTGATAATAACTGCAAGATATATGACTGGGTATCTGTCTAGATTAATGTCTAGTGTCTTATATATTTCCTTTTCTCTTTAATGACAAATCTGTCCCATTCTGAAAATTTTCCAGGACTAAAAAGGTCTAGACTCATGTATAAAGTACATTTTATCTGTACACTACTGTGTAGGATTGAGGAGACATACCAGGGTTTCCTGCATTAAAATGAGGAGATCCCTGTTGCTGTGACTAATCGGTCTGTTTGTTATATTAACTCCTTTTTCCCAGACCTTGCTCACTACCACATGAAATGTACATGTTGTTTTCAAGTTAAAACTGCTTGCCTATTTTTTTTGAGAAATAATATGTTGCAATGACCACATGACATAATGCTGAGTGCATTGCCCAATTCATCAAACTGACAATTCCAGAGAAAGCAGCAGGGGACTCATGCCCAGGTCTAAGAGGAAAACATTAGATCTCCTTCCATGACTTCTAGATTTAGCTCTATGTTATACAGATAAAGGAAGTACAGGGCACTCAAATATGAAATACACCAAAAGTTATTTTATTTACATAATACCTGATACATGGGTATTATGTAAATAAATAACTTTTGATTCATTACATATTTAAATTTCCTGCTCTTTCTTTATCTGTATAACACTTGGGGATCTTACAAGGAGCCCCTGCATAGAGCACCAAGGTTTGCATTGATATACTGTATTGAGGTGTGTACCACCAGTTACTTTAGTTCTATGTTATGACATTTGCTGCCTTTCCTTTGCCATAGACCATACTCCATGATTTCTTGTTGTATAATGCAGTAATCTTCACCCCATAGTTCTAACAATTGCTAAAACTAGAATGCTTATGCTCTCAAGGGCTCACTGAAATTTGCAGTACAACCAAATTTGGAGGACCACACTGTATGCCTTTAATTGGTTAGCTTCGGGTCTCTAGCATGAAAAAAATGCAAGATACAATTTGGCTCCATGATACTGAGACCAAATACGATCATTTTCAGGACAGGGTTAGTTAGAGAGCTCCAGGAAAATTTTGTTGGATTTGGCAGTGGAGCTCTAGCTTTGGATGGGTTTACAGATATTCTCTATTCCTTTATTTGCTAAATGTACATAATGTGCTTCAAGATGTAACATTTAATATAGATTCTGAATTTAATCCTTTAATATTTAGTATTTTATGTATATAACACAACATGCATGCATTTTAATTCATTCAAGTGCTATTTAAAATCCTTAATATAAAACATTTGTGTACCATTAAAGGAGTGGTAGAATCTGGAGTATACAACTGTATCTTGTTGTTAGTAATTTGGTACAAAGGAGAAATGTCTCAGTTTGAGGGTGTCTTCAAAAACATAAAGCACAAGGTATATAAATGCTTCGCTCAAAGTGTTACTATTCATTATTATTTTCAGATAGGCTAAATAATCTCTAATAAATTTAGACAAAGTAAACACAGTTTACACAAAAAGTAAACACATTTTTTAGGTGCTAAAGTTTTTCTTTTTCAGCAGGAAACCCCATGTGATTAGTAAACTCGTGCAGTGTTTCCTTAAAGATTCTATAAATTTGCCCCCAAAAGTATGGAACTACAGGTCCATCCTGTTGAGATTCTTTTAGGACTTTTAACTGGGTCTACTCTGTATACATGTATTAGAGATCATTAGTGATGGGCGAATTTATTCGCCAGGCACGAATTCACACCAAATTCCCATGATTTGCCGCCATCTGGTTTTTTTTACGCCGGCGCTGTTTCATGAATTTTTCGCTATTTTGCAAATTTTGCAGAAATAGGGTGTGTAAATAGGGTGTGTATATTTAATAGAGCACTTAGATTGTAAATTCAACTGGTGCAGGATTAATGTGAATTATGTATAATCTTTATAAAGAACTGTTGAATATTTTTACTAAATAAATAAAGGTTCTATGTCTACAACCCAACTCGCTGCCCAATGGCCAACAGATACTTGATTTCACTATAACACTGTAGAATACTGTAATATAATCTGTTCATTAATGATTTGGTGAGGACATTGTAAGCAACGTATCTGTGTTTGCTCATTACACAAGACAATGCAGACCAATTAATTGTATCCATTATATGATATTGTTGCAAGGAGATCTGGACAAACTGGTAGACTGGGTGGCTTGATGAGATTTGGTGTTAATAAATGTAAGGTCATGCATTTGGGATGTAAAACTATGCAGGCCACGTTTACCATATATGGAATTAAGTTAGACACATTCTTTATGAAGAAGGACCTGGAGCAATTGCATTTAGCTGTAGTAAGCTATGTCAGTCAGCACTGGAAAAGGCCAGCAATGTTTTGTTCTACAGTATATTAAAAGGGGTAAAGAGTCACCAGAGGAGAGGGTCATATTCCCTATTTACATAGCATTGGCCCATCTAGAATATGCAGTACAGTTTTGGACTCCAATCCTTAAGTAGGATAGTAATGTAATGGAGAGAGTCCAAATAAGAGCTACTAAGTTGATAAAGGGTATCTAAGGTCTCAGTTATGAGTAATGTTTGACTAAGTTGGGGTTGCAGAAGAGGTGCTTGATGGAGGGATATGATTACTTTGGGGAGTTTGGGGACCATACAATAAATCGTATTCACCAGTAGGCCTTTCTAGCAAACAAGGGTGCACATCCAGATTAGGTTCCATCTTAAAATGCTGAAAGATTTTTTACAATGAGGACTGTGAAGTTGGGAAATTCTCTCCCCGAGTCTGCTGTTCTGGCAGAGACATTAGATATTTTCAAAAAAGGGTTATTAGAAAGTGAGAAAATGCCAAGCTTCTGATATTAATTCTAGTACAGAGGTGATCCAGGAATTAGTCCAATTGTCCTCTCAGGAGTCAGGAATGAAGTGTTTTTTCCTTCCTCTGAATCAACTAGCAGTTAACAGGTTTCACTTTCACAGGCAAATAGTTTGAACTTGATTGACATCTATTTGTTTGAACTCATCTAAGATGTTACTGTGTTAATGGTGTCATTTGTCATTTTATTTCATCCCAAAAAATTCTGCTTTGGCATTTTTTTGTTGGTACCCACCCTGATGCTTGGCTATAGTCCCTTCTGCTGTTAAAGTAGATAGTTGCTTAAAAGATGCACTTCGGATTTAAAAGGCTGCAGCTTCATGTTCTCTACCAATATTACCCTTGTGTTTTTAATATTAATTAATTCAGAAATCGTTAACACTTAGGAAAAAATAACCAAAATTGGATTTGGTCATCTAATCCTGGCCGACCAATTTTTGGCACTTTGGCTGCTTTGCTCCAAGTTGGTTATCCTTGATCTTATATCACCTAAGTTTTAGCTGTGTTCTTCCTGCAGGCAGCTTAGTGCCCAAGCCATTTAGAAAGCAGCAACAACTGTAGCATCTCTTTTACAGTATTCGTTTGTCATGAGCTTGCTTTGTACTGAAGCATTAGTCTGCTGGCTCAGTTCATTCATGTCTCATTGTGTGATATTGCTGTTTTTTCTGTCCTATGGCTGGCATATGTTTACTGTCACTGTGTATCATGATTTCCGTGCTTTGTTGATTCCTAATCACTCTCTGTGTTACTTGTAAATTTGTAAAAGAAATTGTAAAGTGTTCTACTTGTTTGCGTGCAACTCAGGATTCTGATATACGTATATAAAGGGTAAATATGTTGACCTGTTAAATTGGCTTTGCTATTCCTTGTGTGTTCCTGTCAGTTTGTCAG
Source organism: Xenopus laevis (assembly GCF_017654675.1). NCBI lineage: Eukaryota > Metazoa > Chordata > Amphibia > Anura > Pipidae > Xenopus > Xenopus laevis. Next base: position 158,091,608 of record NC_054372.1, on the reverse strand, counting down.
TGTGGTGTGAATTTTGCTGATCTGCTAATCGGTACTAAGGGGAAAGAGATGATCCATGTGGAAGAGATTAGACTCAATGCTTTTATAGCACTTGGAAATCAATTTTGGGGAAAAATCGCCAAATAATACTGTAAGCTTGATGACATAGTAATTAAAAGTTATATGAGTGGCGTCATCTGAAATTATAGGTGCTGTTTATGAATGAATATGATAAAACAGTAAAAGCTTTTTATTGAAGTTTATTCTCATTATTTAGCTACGGCATTACTAAGCATCAGAGAATGCTTTAGGTTTGAACTTAAATATCCCAGGAAATTCCTTCTTTAAAAATAAAGGATTCTTAAACCATACCACACAGCTTGAGTGCTGTGTCTTTCCAGCAGCTGTTGCTGAAGCTGCCACATCATCATCTGAACTGTGATACAGCAGCGAGAGAGAAGCTGGGATCCCCAGTTCTGGACAATAAACATGCTGGCCTTTTCGAACTCTTATGTACAATTAGCCAAAGGCAAATCACAGTAGGGGTGTTAATTCAATGGCAATACCCATGTGGGCATCCTGAAAGTGAAAGGTTTATAGAATAGAGTAAAACTGGCCACATACAGAAATATAAGCTTGTTCTGTGCTGTTTCAGGCCAACAAATGTGGGTTGGTGAGGGGGATTATACAGACCCATCAACTGGGGACCACACCCATTGCCTCATGTGAGCCTTGGAAGATAGAATTTTTATGCTTTTCTGATCAGATCTGAAGGAGCCCTGATCAGATACTGGCCATGTTCTGCACATTTTGGGTCAGTACACAGGCCAACAGGCTGCCAATTTTTTTTTCTGTGCTGCTCAGTTTCTAGAGGACATAATTGTGACTTATGAGCCCAGTAGTAACCACATTAAAGTGGCATTATACCTCTTTGTCTACGTGAGTGCTTGTGCCGACATACTTTTTGTCTATTATAAAAATTTCTATGAAATAGCAAGATAGATCAATATTTGCAGTAATACCTAATACAGCTCTCTGTCAATAACTGTGTATATATTATACTTATGTAGCTATATGTCAATATTTTATTCTAATAACCTGTCTTACAAAAGGTGTGTTCCTTCACACTGTATTTGTGAATGTACAATATGTCTCATTATTTCTGTGAGGCTGAAATTGTGTTTGTCATTGTTTTGTCTGTATTTGTTTATGTCTGTATAACATACAGTACATGTTTCATTATGTGTATTTGTTCAGGTGTACACACTCCTCAGTACATCTAGAGAGTGATAGCCTGTTACAGTGCAGCCAGACATTTTCACACCCATTGAGTGTCACATAGTGGTCAGTGTGCTCAGAATCAAATAGGCAACTACAGACTAAGTATGCACTTACAGCCACAGGCAGATTTCTTTACAAACACTGTGCACATTTCTAGCTGGGCAATAACCTGTAGTAAATTTAGCAAGGCTTAGCTTTGTTCAGTCGTCTGCAGGAAGAACAAAAACAATGTGATTGATCACCACTGCACTATGCAGTTTCAGCGTATATGTGTAACAGTGTAATGTTTTTAAAAAGCCCACTGGGCTTCAGCAATATTTGCCCCAATGTGTTTTAAGTCTCACTTTACTTATACATTGTCACTTGGTTCATCCTCAAAGTGTCACCAGTGTGCCCAAACTGTGGCCAGTGACTCCAAAGAGAGTCCGACAACTGTCCTGGTGTTTTGTCCATAATTTATCAATATTACTAATAAACCACTATCCTTATTGCAGAAGTACAGGAAAGAGACGTCATGGCACTTTGCTCCTTGTTGGCACTGTTTGTTTTTTAATGTTCAGTTGGCAAATTTTAATAACATTAGGCCATAAAACGAAGTCTGTGGATCACTTAGACATGCAGAAAGCCACATGCAGGCATCAGGTCTCCACTTATGCTTATATAAATGATAAGCAAAACATATCATGATCACATAGTTTGGTACCTATCTTTATTGTTCTTTATTTTACCTCTCCCTTGTAAAACAGATGCTCAAGTGTCAACCTCCTGTCTAACTGCAGATCATTTCTGAGATCTATTATAAACTGCCTCACATTTTGATCGAGTACACCCTTTTCATTCATGTTCCATTCATGCTCTTGCACTCTGCCTAATATTGTCTTTGCTCCTCTCTTGCTTTTTATGGATACTCTTTGACTTGGCTTTTACTTTTGCCGAATGTTTAATCTCCACACTTTAAGGAGGGAACCAAGTGGGAACTTGTCAAGTGACAGGAGGTTCAAGTAAATCCAATCCCTGCACAGGTAACTGCTGTCCCAAACAGAAACTATGCCTGGCAAAATTTGATATAACTTTATAAATACCTGAAATAATACAAACACATGTTCCTTGGTTGCCCTTACTCAGCTATAACCATTTGATTGCTTTTCCATATACAAAAATCAATAAGACAAAATGTACAGTATGTAATATACTGTAAAAGCCCCAAACTAATCGACTGTTTTTAAGCAGTGTTAATGCACATATACAAAGAGTTATTTTCAGTTTAAAGTGTCCTCTTAAAAAAAAAAAACCAGAGATGCAAAAAACAAGATTTCCCTTTTGTTTGGTAATTTACAGTAAAGTCCATTTTTGTATCTATCAAGACAGATGTATTACAGTTGGCTTTGAATTTTTTTATCAAACAATTTTGTAACAACAAATAAAGTTGTGGTTAGGGTTGCCACCTTTTCTGGATAAAAATTACAGCCTTCCTATATATTTATCTTTTTTCCCGATCAATAACATTGGGTTCAACCATCATTTTTACAGCCCAGGCCTAGTTGTGGTGCATTATGTGCATTGTTTTATTATTCTAATGTAACTTCACATAATGACGTCTTGTCTGTGAACTGCAGTTGGGGAGTGTTTTTGGTTGTTTGATTGTTTGATTGTACTGTTTGTTCTGTGTCTCGGATTACATTTTACATTCTGCAGTCTTCCAGCTTTTTCTTATGCGTTGCAGATGGAAGAATGATTTCGAATGTTTATCCCTAAAAACATGACTATGGTAGACCTTTGTTGGCTATGAACATGCAGGAATCTTTGCACAAGTGTCAAAGTTAAACATAACTTTTATTTTTTTTTTCAGTTTTACCAAAATTGAAGTTAAATTTAAATGTCTTAGTCTGGCAGCTCTGTGATCCAGGAACATCTGAACTGTTACAATTTGCTACATTTAGTTGATACAATTAGTTGATACGTTTCTCAGCAGTATCTGCAGAAAATTTAACAACTATAATATTAATTATAACAAATGATTCTGCTCAGCTTGGCTAAAGATAAAAAATGTATAACTAAATGTATCTGTTTAAGAACAGTTAAAAAGTCAGCGACATCTCCTCTTAGAGCTGCTTGAGAAGGTGAAAAATAAGCTTTCATCTAAAATTCCACTTAGTACTAAACTTTGAGGAGAGCAAAGGCGTTCTTACCAAAATCTCACTAGCTCTAGAGTTTGGGAAACATTGGACTACCAGGAATTGTAAATGGACAGTTTCTTACCATCTTTGGAACTTCCATGGCTTCTGACATCCATTTGTAAGGCTAAATTGCAAACAATTCTTGGCCCTGTTGCTCAACAGTCATTGTGTAACCAACCTTATTAGCAAACATTGTCAGGTCATAGAGGACTGTAACGTGGCACAGGCTACCAGGTGGAATAGGCTTTGTTTGTCTACATGCCTTATTTGAGAATATGAATTATAAGGGTTTTCTCCCAAAACTGTCATCATCAATTTGGTTTCTAGGACACTTTGATGCCAAAAAGGTGTTCTTGAGGCTGCATGCACCCCTTATTCTTAGCTGCAACCCTGTCTATGGCCTACATGGATATTATGGAGAAATGTACAGTATGAAAATTCCCACTGCCAATGTCAATTAAAACTGGCTGATTTCTTAGTTGCCTGGACTGTTCCAAAATAACATACAATGTGCAGTCCTCTTGAGTTGTTATAAGGGTAAAGCAGGCCATGGATGCCAAGATGCAGTTGTGCAAAACAAATGTTTGTACAGTTTTTGTGTGTGTCCCAACGTTTTTCATTACAATGTAATTTCTCCTACCACACACCTGTAGTTCACCAATCCTGCAACTGGTGGTGAGTTTCTTCCGTTGACCCGGCCTAGTCCCTTAACACCCAACACCCACCCTTCACCCCTCCTGATGAAGGGTGGGTGTTCCCCCCCAAAACGTTGAATGTTTGGTGGCTGAATAAAAGGGGATACTCCCCGACTGCATTAACCAGTGTGTGTGCGGATCCGTTTTCTATACGCATTCCAACATTTTTCATGCCATAGCAATGGGTTGTTTAGTTGATCAAACATGTAAAAAGATTTATGTTGCCTGCTGATAAGTTCTCTGTATGTATTGTTTATCTAACAATATCAATGGGTGTCACTACTATTTGTCGGACATAACTTTTGTAAAATTGCTGTCTGACAATTAATGGCCCCAGCATCGTGTTATTTGTTATTTTTCCTACTTATTTAATCTGAATGGTTGGTAGTAGAGTGGGCAGACTGAAACAACTGCTAATTCGTGGTGTAATGTTTAAAATCTGCATATCTATGGGCATCTTAAGATATTGAAGCCATTGGTTATGCTTATGTATATATTACGTTTGTAAGAGTGCAGAGTGCCAGTAAAGGGAATACTTGTCTATAATTAATATGGAGAAAGACATTTTAACTGCTTGCCAAGTCTTTTTTTCTCCTAAACTTTGGAACTTAAAGGAAGAGGTTTCCTGTTTGTTCAGTTGTGGGAATTTGAAGATCTGCCAGTAAAGAAATGTCAGTTTTGTAATTCATAGTCTTCATATGCTTTAAAATTAATCACAAACTGCTTTCGAGGTGCTTTATTTAGTCTGTCGTAAGCTATTTATACAAGTTCTGTACATACAAAGCTTTGCCTTTCACATGACGATAGTGCCAGCACTACTCAGCATGTCTGCCCATATCTGACAGACTCCATTACAGCAACATAGCCAATCACAACAAGGATAAATTAGTTGCATCAGACTCTGACAACATCACTTCCATTCCAGATGAAATGGCTGGAGACATTGAAGATCATAGTTAGTGCCTAGCTAAAGGTAAAAATGGAATTAAACAATCTTTGGTAATATGTACAGTATGTATATAATATGTATAACAAATAATTAGCCATGAGACATTACAATACAACCCAGCCCTAAACGGACCGGCATTTTTCAAGGACTTGCATTGATGGAATGTTTGTAATGACACCTAACGATTAAGGGCTGCAGTAGAGTGAGATTATTTATTTATTTTCAAGTTTTAATAGACAAATCTATACATTCAGTAATGTTGTCAACTTGAATTCCCATTGGATATGCTGCTGTAGACTGTTTGTGATATGTGACTTATCCTATAAACCCCCAAGGCAAGATGCAGTTAAATTGACTCTCCATTCCTAAATGTGTAATCCGGTGCAAGCATGCATATACTTGTATGCATTAAGCAACATCAAGGTTGAAAGTACTTGGCTTCCTATACCAGTCTTTGTTTATTTTTTGAGATGTTACTTTTATGGTGCTTTTTAAATATTGCTTGACCTATTTAGTGATATGCCTAAGGACATTCTGTTGAAGAATTCCACAATCCTAATACATTTTCTTTTTTTTTTTTTTTTTTTTTTAACAGGTTGTGAATATGAGGAAAGATGTGAAGAAGTTCTGATAATACGCAAACTTACTCAACATATTGCAAAGCTGAAATCTAAAAAGTTAGTTCATGCTTGTATATATCTGATACTAAAGAAAAAAAAAGTACCAGGAATGCCCTGAATTGATAACATGTATCATGAGACCCAATATTACGTTACAATTCTTCAAAACCAAAGCGATTGCTATTGACTATTACCCCTTGCATTTGTAGATTTCTTATAACATATACATTCCTAAACTGATCCTCTGTTCCTTTCTCTATTTCTATTTGTTGCAACATATTTCTCATTTTCCTGTTCTGGATTATTCACACATAGCCGTATTTACTTTTACAGGTTTTGTTCATAGGACTCAATACATATTATGTCAGTCTAGTATGCGTCATTCTTTCATTTAATTTTATCTGACAGTCTATATTTAATCTCACTATTTTGACTGGATTCTAAACGTGTTTTATCTTTTTTTAAGTAACTCTGTAGTCAGTTACTTGAGCTGAAACCGGATTATAAAATTCACAATGCAAATTCATGAAGAAGAAAAAAAAAACGCTGTTAGAGTGCTGCTGAACCTCTGGGCTATAACAGTAAGTTAATTATATTAAAACTGCATTTCTAGCTATGTTCTGTTTTGTGTGTTTTAGTTCTCCCTAAACAATTCACAGATTAAAATACGTAATATTTTTCAGGTTCTACCCCCACCCTTAGTCATTCGCTTAAGGGTGAAGACACCCGGAGCTACTAGCAACTGCTTGTTGTGGCTACAAAATGGAAAAATAAATACCCTGCCATATACAATACTGAGAATTGCCTCTGCTAAAACAAAGTGTCTTAGCAAAGCCAATTATCACTATTGTTTATTTTGTAGCCATGACAAGTAGCTGCTACTCGTACTGTGTGTCTTCACCCTATAAGGATAAGTAAGTCTTTTATTTTAAAACCTCCTCGGATTACTCTGAATAGCCCCTAAAATAACAACTTTCTCCCTCCATTTAGTCTTTTTGTTTCTGTATCACCAGCAGTTGAACGGCAACCCTTTTTTTGCTCTCTTTCCGATTATGAAGACCTCAAAGAAGTGCCTACTGCTCACACGTGATTGATTTCCATTGGCGCAGAGGCAGTGAGCATGCCTAGGAGACACCTCTTTGAGGCCTTCATAGGCTGAGAGAGAAGGAGTGCTCAGAAAGCAAAAGGGGCAGAGCTTCATGCTAGACAAGGAACTAACTAAAGTACACGGGCAGATTAAATCTAGCGATATTGGTCCTTTAGACTGATTCAGCAGCTTATCTACCAGTGTATGGGGGCTTCCGACAGGTCTCCCTGATCGTGTATGGCTACCTTGAACTGCATGTAAAAGAGAAACTAAATAAATCTGATGCAGGGAAAAAGGTATATTATTCTGGTGGCTATTTAGAGTCATTTTAGAGATAGAAAAAAAGTTTTACTTATTCTTTAAGGGCATAAAACCCTGCAGAAATATTGGGCACCGATACCAGCCGTGATGTATAGAGAACTGTCAACTAAAGTTGCTATCTAGTGCTCATTTCAGTAACATTTACATCAGGGATTTTTATACTTCATCCTTGCATCTGTCTGTGAACTAGAACTACTAGCAAGTCCCAACAGACACCAAAAAGACATCAGAAAGTTTCTAGGAGTTTTTGTTTTTACAAGAACCAGTTTTAAGGTGCCTGCCTTTCTCACAGTCCCAAACTTGCTTTTTAATGATTGCAAGCTATGTCACATCCATATTTTTAAACCATTAGTTGTTTATATTTAACCATATTATCATCAGGCATGCTGTGTGTTTTAGCATTGAATTATGGCGTGATATTGAAAGATTAAATGTGCCTATTTTTTTTTAGTAACTTAGTTTTTATTTGCTTCACACAGGTGATACAACATATAACATTTGTAACACTTCCAGTCAATCAATAGTAGAGGAATAACACATACAAAGACAGACACATCTTTATGGTCATATAGCAAAAAAGACAAAGGTAACATGTGTAACCCTAAGCTTCTCCTGACTGAGGGGCAGGTGGAGGGTGGGGACCCTGTGGGGTGGAATTGGCCAAGCCACTCAATATCCATATGTCCCAAGTCTTCGTGAACCGATCCATTGTATCATTGATGTGGGCTATACCCAATTCAAAAGTACGATTTGCGTTCACCCTGTTAAGCACCTCAGTGAGACCCGGTGGAGTGGTGCTCTTCCATTTAGACGAAATCGCCAGACGGGTGGCCGTCAAGATCTGATTGACTAAAGCCTGCCCACATCTACGTAACCTGGGCAAAGGTTTGCCTAAAAGCAAGGTGACTGGGTCCATTGCAATGGGTCGCTTCAGCAACTGGCCTAACAGATTCGCTACCTCAGCCCAAAGCGGTTGAATTAATGGGCAATCCCAAAAAGTATGCAGCATGGTCCCAGGGGAACCACAATTCCTCCAACAAAGAGGTGAGGATTGTTGAAACAACTTGTGCAATCGTACAGGCGTATAATACCAGCATGTCAATACTTTATATATCTGTTCCTTTTGGCGAGCACAGACAACCACCCGTTTCGCATTGTCCCATATCAGAGGCCAATCATCAGCAGGTATCGGTTGTGGAAGAGCTTGGTCCCACTTAGCCATATAATTATGTCTGGGTTGTGAACCATCTGGGGAGATTACCAGCAAATTGTAAATTTTGGAGATGAGGCCTCTCTGGAGTAGACCATTAGCTGCAAGCAATTCAAAAGGCGTGGGTGAGTTGGCCTTGGCATATGAAATGTATGGCATGAGAAAGTGGCGGAGCTGGAAGTACTCAAACCACTTTATGTCAGTCTGGGGCTGCCTATCTCTGAGTGTTTGGAAAGGCAGAATCAGACGGGTTTGTGGGTCGAGAAGTTCTCTAATCGTGAAGAGACAGAGTGGCGATCAATCAGCACAAAACGAAGGATCAGTCCCCGGCCGAAATGCCGGATTATTCAAATAGGTAACCATCAGAGATCTAGTCGAAATCAACTTGTGTTTGTATCTAGTCCTGAGCCATACTGAATAAGTCAATCTCGTTGCTGACAAGGCTGATGGGGAGATCCGAGTAGGAGAGGCAGGATCCCATATAAGAGCATTGAGGTGGTACTCGCCCGCCTCGAAGCTTTCAATACAGCCCCAAGAAGTAGATGGAAGGTGTTTTGACCATACTAGAATTTGTCGCAGCTGTGCAGCTTCGTAATATTTCAGAAGATTCGGGACCCCTAGGCCACCCCTCGATTGTGCAGTCATCATTACCGATTTCGCGACTCTGTGACCTCGGTAGGACCACACAAAGTTGTGAAATAAGGTCTGAATGCCCTTAAGAACCGTGGGAGAAATATGAATAGGCAGAGTCTCAAACAAATAGAGATATTTTGGTAGAATGGACATTTTAATAACCGCTATCCTCCCAAGCCAAGAAATAGTAGATTTAGTCCATTTCAGGAAGGAGGTCTTCATCTGTTGTATGAGCGGCTTAAAATTAAGATTGAAAAGTTGGTTATGAGAGGCTGCAATTTGGGTCCCCAAATAGGATAGGGATTCCACCCTCCACCTGTAGCTAAACTTAGGTTTCAGAGCTTCCAAAACCCCCTCAGTCATGTTAAGGGGTAAAGCCTCCGTCTTGGTAATATTTAGTTTATAACCTGAAATGGTACTGTAACTGTCAAGGACCCGATGGAGGTTCGGGAGGGAGACAAGGGGATTGGTCAATGTGAGCAGAACATCGTCTGCAAAAAGGGCAATTTTGTATTGTGTCGGGCCCACTGAAACTCCCCATATGTCTGGATGAGTACGGATAGCTGCAGCTAAAGGTTCTATGCTTAGGGCATAAAGCAAGGGAGAAAGGGGACAGCCCTGTCTGGTGCCATTATGGATCGGGATGGGTCTGCGAGATTGCCCTGGGAGTTTAAGGTAAGTAGAGGGGGAGCTGTAAAGACTTTGTAAAGCAACCAAATAAGGGCCCGAAAAATTTAAGTGTTAAATGTGCCTATTTAATCCTTTAAGCGTTAATTCAGTGGTTAATAGTCGGTAACTGCATGTATTTACAACCAGTCAGACAAATGTACTTTCTATAAGTATTTACAGTAAATTGGATGCAGCTGACATTGGACAACCTCATTGTGGAACTATTATGTATATACTTTTATGAGCCATATTTTAGTCTTAGATGTCAGTATATGCCTTTTCCTCTAACATTTCCTCTGCATAAGGAGTATTGAAGAGTACATTACTGTAAAAGGCCTGATTTATCCTTAATATATGTCGCTATTTTGGTTTTGATGTTGCATTGCTTTGATGAGCTATTTTAAGATGGCATGATAAAATGCATCTTGTACTTTTCTAATGCTTTGTTTTCCATTCAATGTTAATAACATTTCTAGGGGGACAGAAGAACTAATCCTTAAGAATCAGAGGAGAGCCCAGAGATTGCTTGAAGAAATCCATTCTGTTAAGGAAACGTGTACTGTCCAAGGTTTAAAGTACCAATAACAAGTTAAAATACTTTATTTGCATTTGAACTTTGCATCTTTTCATCCAGAATCTTTCATATTTTGCTTCGCAAAAAGAAATCACAAAAAGTTGTGAAATGCATAAAGGGCAATGGGCACTTTTTTCATGGCTACTGCACAACATTTTTGTTTTTTACCACGTGACTTTTTTTTCTAGCAGCCATTGGAGTCAATGGGTGTGTATCGTGACGAAACCTAGCAAAAAGTTTGCTCATCACTATCCCAGCACCTACAGATAAACTTGGCTACAAATGTAGTCTTAGTATTCTATATGAAAAAGCTTTTCAGTCTTGTAGTGCTGTAGAATAGTGATGTGTAGGCTGGTCCAGACCTGCAGGTTGGGTGGGTTGTAGCTGACATTCATACAGGATTTCCAGGTTCAGGCTGAGCTCTCCCTTTCGGCCTCCCACCTGCAACTTTTATCTGCCAGACTTCCGTCTCCAGCAGCCGTTATTTATAGGCTTGTGTCTGCCTTCCCTCCTTATGACATCAGAGATGGAGTGGATCTATAAATAGAGGTGCCTTGCCAGGTCAGGTTGGCTGAAGTGGGCTAGGGTTGGGTGCTGGTCAACTTTTTGTAGACTTTTATCTCCCTACTGTAGAGAGCCATTAATGGCATGAGACCGCTGTTGTTCTTTCTGTATAATAACTAAACCCATTGTATTACTGCTTATGTCTTATCTGCTATGAAACCTAAGTCTTTTTTTACCCTTTTAGCCTCCATGGCTTCAGAGTAGCTTATTTAAATAAATTATAGCAGTTGTTCTAAAGCAAGCTCAAACAGTGCAGGCTAACAGCACATCATACTTAAATGCGTTTAAAACACTTTTAGGGGCTGATTCACAAAGGGTCGAATATCGAGGGTTAATTAACCCTCGATATTCGACTGGGAATTAAAATCCTTCGACTTCGAATATCGAAGTCAAAGGATTTTAGCGCAAATACTGCGATCGAACGATCGAAGGATTATTCCTTCGATCAAAAAAACTTAGGAAAGTCTATGGGGACCTTCCCCATAGGCTAACATTGAGTTCGGTAGCTTTTAGATGGCGAACTAGGGGGTCGAAGTTTTTTCTTAAAGAGACAGTACTTCGACTATCGAATGGTCGAATGGTCGAACGATTTTTAGTTCGAATAGTTCGATTCAAAGTCGTAGTCGTAGTCGAAGGTCATAGTAGCCCATTCGATGTTCGAAGCAGCCCAAAAACACTTCGAAATTCGAAGTTTTTTTACTTCGAATCCTTCGCTCGAAGTTAGTGAATCGGCCCCTTAATATTTTAGTGTTACTGGTCCTTTAAAGAGAGAAAGATGCTAACAACAAAATGCTGACATGTATATACATGGCATGTCTCTGTAACGTAACATAGTTCAAAAGTTATATTTTGCAGCATTGGGAAACAATCTGCCTTCCACCCACATCTGTTGTGTTATATTTACATAGAATAGAAATGCACATACTGTATAGGGTAACCATTCTGACTGGAATGTTATTAGAGAAACATGTCATCGGCCTGCCAAACAAGTGTATGGTTTATATTTTAGCTTGAAGTTCTGCTCATTATAAGCTCAGTATGACTTGTTAAAGGGCATGTAAAGCCAAAAAAATAAAATCCCATTTTTACTTTTTTTAATGAAAAAGAAACCTATTTCCAATTTACTTTAATTAAAAAATGTGTATCATTTTTATAAGAAACCTGACTGTATGCAGTGAAATTCTCCCTTCATTTACTGCTGTGGATAGGAATTGTCAGACGGTCCCTAACTGCTGAGCAGGGAAACAATCATACTTATGAACAGCAGGGGGAGCCCCCGCCTTACTTACCAGCCATGCAGAACTCAAGCAGCTTTGTTTATGACGATCCCTAAGCAGCCCAGACCACACTGAGCATGTGCACTTAGTCTTAGTCTTGCAAAGATGTTTAACAAAGTTATAAGATGGTGACCCCCTGTAGCCAACTTTTAAAGCATAAATTATTTGTTTAATTAGGCTTGTGGTGCAGTAAGTTCATGTTTATATTTAGTATATAAAATACAGCATTTGTAGCCTCATTCTATTTTAGACTTTACATGCCCTTTAATGCAAAAAAATAAAAAAAATTAAAAAATAATATTGTAAAGGAGACCGAAACGTCACGTCGGTTACACATATAATAATAATTTGATCATGAAAAATCCCGGTGTTGCTGGTCTTTCTTTACATACCTTTAATATATATGGGAGTGCTGGTTCTTTTTTTTTTTTAAAGATGTTTATTTCTGGTTTTTAAAACACACAACAAAAACAGACACATACAAGGCTGTGCACCGAGACATTAATACAGGTACAAGTCAGTATCATAGCATATGTAGATCAGGCATAGTGAATCTTATCCACTATTGTGGTGAGTCTGGGAGTGAAAGTCCGGGATTGGCATCAACCCAGGAAATCCAAATATTATCAAACTTTGTGGGGGAACCTCTGGCAATGTAGGTCAATTTAATAAGTTGTAGCGTCTTATTTATTAATTCCCGCCACTGTTTGATATTGGGAGGGTATGGACTCATCCACCTCATCACCACCAGCTTTTTGGCATAAAAGAGTGTAGCCCGTAAAAGATTCCTGGTTTTGTTCAGAGGCACCAACTCCTCTACCACCCCTAAGAGACACACCAACGGGGATTTCACTCCCGGGAGATCAAGATTTTGGCTTAAATATTGAACAACCGCTGACCAAAAGCGAGAAACTACCTCACATTCCCACACCATGTGAAAGAATCCTGCATTGAGGGTTTGACATCTATGACATTTTCCATCCACCGACCTACCCATTTGTTTCAATCTAAGAGGAGTAATATATAGCTGGTGTATAGCCTTAAATTGTATCATTTTGTCCCGAGTGGATATCAAGGACCCATATATACTCCCAGTAGCCTCCTCCCATTTCTCATGATCAAGTTCTGGGATATATTGAGACCATTTAGGATAGGACTTAGTAAATGGGTCTACATTTGGGTCCAGGAGTAGCCTATATATATCAGAGAGCAGTTTCTTGGTTTGTGGATCCCATAGTCTAGATTCAAGTTTCGAGCTGACCCAAGTGACAGTTAAGGAACCAAATTGAGCCTTAAAGGCATGTCGCAATTGCAGATAGCGATAAAGTTGAATGGTAGGATTGAGTAACTTCCCACTTAGCTGTTCTAAGGACATGAACAACTCTCCATTGATTAGGTCACCGATATGTCTGACGCCCAAGTTAGGCCAATACTGGAAATCCGGCAAACTGTTGAAATGAGGGAGATTAGTGTTCTTCCACAGAGGAAGTTTAGGAGAAATATGTGAAGGGGGCAGATCTGCAGGTTTATATCGTTTCCCCCATAAGCATATGGGGAGTGCCATAACCTCTGGTAGGTGAGGGGAGTCTTTGAGGCGCCTGTATGGGGCATTACGAAGAGCTTCTAGTGAACCTATGATGGATGCCTGTAGTAGAGTAGCGGGATTATCCAGGTCTGAATGAAACCAAGAGTGCAGGTATGAGATTTGGCCAGCCAGATAATAGTTTTTAATATTCGGGAGGGCTAAACCACCTTTTTCAGTTGGCGCTGTCAGTAATTTCAGTGACATACGTGGCACCTTATTGTCCCAGATAAATGATGTAATACTCGAATTTAGTTTCCTAAAAAAGGAATCAGGGATTGAGATTGGGGAGTGTAATAGAGGGTATACCAGCTTGGGCAAGAAAATCATCTTAAATAAGTTGGAGTGACCCCAAATAGTCAAAGGTAACTTGAGCCATTGGGTGGCAGCCCGGTTAAACTTTTGCACATTCGGTTCTAGGTTGTTTGCAATATATTGGGAATGGTCCTGCGTGATAACAACACCCAGGTATTTAAATTGAGACACCCAACTCAACCCACTTACTTGCCCAATCGGGGTGTCCCCACCCAGAGAAAAAAGCAAGGATTTAGATTTGTTGACGTTTAACCCACTAATGTCTCCAAATTCAGTCAGAACCGTCAGAGTCACTTCCAAAGACCTAACTTTATCCGCTAGAAACAAAATAACATCATCCGCGTAGAGGGCGATTTTATCCTCGAGTCTGCCTATTGGTAAGCCTTTAATCTCCTGTGCCCCACGTATCTTGAGAGCTAACGGCTCTATTGCCAGAGCAAAAAGCAGTGGCGATAGGGGGCAGCCCTGCCTCGTACCTCTTTCAAGGATAAATTGGGGGGATAGTATCTCATTGACCCGTATCTGGGCCATTGGCTGTTTATACATGAGACGTACCCAATTAATAAAGTTGGGACCCACTCCAAATCATTCCAAAACTCGCCATAAATAATCCCAGTCGACAGAGTCGAATGCTTTTGATATGTCCAAAGAGGCTATTACTCCACCATACCCCCTTTGGGTGGCCAATTGGATATGAGTATGGAGCCTACGAATATTAACTGCCGTCGTTTTGTTGGGCATAAACCCTGTCTGATCACTGTGGATGAGAGAGGTAATAACTTTGTTGAGCCGAGTCGCTAGTAGTTTGGCTAAGATTTTGATGTCAGTATTAATCAATGAAATAGGACGGTAAGAGTCCCAATGTGACATGTCTTTCCCTTCTTTCGGGATTAATGTGATCAGCGCCGAATAAAATGAGTCGGGGAGAGTGCCAGCCTCCCAGGCAGCAGCATAGGTATATTTTAGTTTGGGAACAGCCGTCTCTAAATGTAGCTTATACCAGGCAGCCGGCAGGCCATCTGGCCCTGGGGTCTTCTGGGGAGGTAAGCTGAGAATTGTGTCCCTAATTTCAGATTCAGTCAACGGGTCATCCAAAAATGCTCTTTGATCATGGTCCAAACTAGGAAAGGGTAGGTCCTCTAAGTAAAGGTCTATCACTGCCTTAGAGGTGGTCTGGCCTTCAGAGTATAGGGCTTTGAAATTGGTGGCAAACTCAGCTGCTATGTCTTCGGGATCAGTAATTTGAGTACCTTGGGCCGTCACGAGATGCAGTACCGGAGAGGAAGGGGCAGTAATCTTAGCCAAATGGGCCAAAGTTTTGCCATTTTTATCCCCTAAATCAAAAGATTTCTGTGCATTATAAAGCAGCCTTTTTCGAGTTAGAGCGGTATACAAAATAGCTAAGTTTCTTTGTGCGGTTTGCAGAGCTTCCTCAGTTTTGGCACTCTTGTCCTGCGCTAACACCTTGATGGCCTCTTTAACAGCTTTTTCAGCTAGTTCAACCTGAACTTTCTTATCTTTTCTGGACATATTAATGGCTGATATAACTTCCCCCCTAGCAACTGCCTTAGATGCTTCCCAGGTTATAATAGGGTTCGCGGATCCCACATTTAGATCCCAGAATTCCTTGTATTTCTGAATACAATGGGCAGCGACTATGTCATCTGTCAGCCATAGGGGAGATAGCCGCCAAATTCTATGTTTCGAGTTAGGCCCAATCCGTACCTCAACTAGCAGGGGAGAGTGGTCTGAGTGTGACCTAGGTAAGTACTGTAAGTCGACTACCAGTTTAACAAAATCAGCAGTCGCTAGTGCTAAGTCAATTCGTGACAAGGAGGCATGACTCGCCGAATGACAAGAAAACTGGGTAGCAGTGGGGTATTTACCCCTCCACACGTCTGACAGGGCCATTCCCTCCATCCATTGAACCAAGTGTGGTGTGGCTGCATCTGAGCCACTAGACCGATCTAAAACCGGATTGGTCGTTGCATTAAAGTCCCCGAGTATACACACAGGGTCCGGGGGGAGCCCAACCAGTTTCTGTGAGACTAAGTTCAGTAATTCAATATTGAAGGGGGGAGGGACATAAATGTTAATTACTATTATAGGGCGGTTATTCACTTTACAATGGAGAATTATATAACTTCTGTAAAAATCAGTTTGAATAGACAAAAACTCAAACGCCGTATTCCTCCTAACGAGGATGGTAACACCTCTGGAATGTGTAGAGAAAGGAGCATGATACGCGTGCCCTACCCAGTATCTTTTCAAAGCCAGGAGCTTCTGCCCCGTGAGATGTGTCTCTTGTAATAGCGTAAGGTCAGGCCTGTATTTATGGATATAGTCTAAGATGAGCGCCCGCTTGAATTTCGAGTTTAACCCTCGAACATTCCAGGTCAGCAATTTGATATTAGCCATTGGACCAGACGGTATCACAAGGACAGGATAATATATCATACATAGGAATCCAACAGTAAAGGCATATTAGAAGCATTGATTCATATTCAAAATTACATACATGGGTAAGCAGATACTCGGTGCACAACCAGAACATCACATAAATATTTACAGTATCCCAAAAACCCCCACCCTGCCCATCCCCCCAACCTGGGTGGGCCTTGTACCCCGAACTATTCCAAATTGTAGGAAACGTCGTCAAGAGAGAAAAAGAAAAAATGCAGATCCTCTCCCATGAGTGCTTAGTCTATAATGTAGACAGTCACTGGAAAGGGGGTCAATGTATAACTAGCGTATGAGTCCCGGCCAGAACACAGCAAGTAGTATGCTTGAAAAAAAAAAAAACAGGTAATAAAGGAGGTAGATACTAGGCCAAGGTTAAAAAAAAAAAAAAACCATGCCAACTATACCGAAAGAACTGAAACTTACAGACGGCTGGGTACCTCATCCAGCAGAGCGGCAACAGCCACAATAGAAATGGCTCCTGAGGGGTATAGCGGAATCTAAGGTTATCCCCAGACCGTATCTTGCCCCTAGTCTAAGAAAGTGCACATTACCAGTAATCCGGTGTACCAGGTGTGGAGCCAATATGATAAAAAGGCACTGAGCGAGCATTAAATCCGCTGTGTGGATCGCCGGATACCAGTAGAGGGACTGTACGGGCAATGGTACTTGAGCTGGGACGATCATTTTGAAGGGAAAACCTCAGGGGGAATTTAGTACTCGTCAGAAGATCAACGAAGTCGTTGCCACGATCCAGCCTCAGGAGTCACAGTATGAGTGAGCCACTGTGAATGGGTACAATCCAACAGGACCATCAATAGCACTGCGTAGTATGCAAGCAGCTGGATGCAGCAAAGAGTGTCTGCAAAGAGATATCCCAGTTCCACACAGATGCTTACCACTGCACCAATACTGTAACATGTGGGGCTAGCCTGTCGGGAGGAAGCATGAGTGTGCAGCAGAGAAGTCACTCATTTGAGCTGCGATAGTAGCCAGAGTGCTGGTTCAAATCAAATTGTATATATATATATATATATATATATATATATATATATATATATATATATATATATATAAGCTTGAGTATCAGACAGCACTTTATACCAGACAAGCCATGCTGTGGCTGCCCCTGTGCACGAACATAATTAGTGTATAGTCCAATCAAGAAAAAAACAGCACCAAGACCCTTGGTGCTGTTTTTTTCTTGATATATATATATATGGCTCCAACAAAATTGGCACTCACAGTACTTAAAAATAACGAACAAATTTATTACAAAGCTACAGGCTGACATTTCAGCCCCATCCAAAGCCTTTCTCAAAGTGCTAACAAAACAGTGAACTTGCCTTATATATACTTTTTTGGCAGGAAACAGCAATATAGGCAATGACGTGTAACCATCATCATGTTGTGAAACCACCGTTTTAAATAACACTATACATACATACATATAAGATTCCTTTAAAAATACAAACAGTTCTTCGTCACATACAAAGTTAAAAATGACCCAAGATAGCAATATAAAACGTACTTAGTTGTTACATATAGACTCAAATTAAATAAACTTTGTTGCCATTGTGTCACTCTCTGAGCAGATGTTAAATATAATATCTCATATATATTTATTCATCAAAACAATAACTCAGGGCTTGCTTAAACATTAAAAAATCCTTTTTTTGGCAAAATCAATGTTTCGATCAGACCTTTTGCTTGATTTTAAATCAATATTCAGACCTATCAAGATAACAGTCTGAATATTATGCATATTATGCATTCATTGTGCAAAATCAACGTTTCGGTCACATATCAAGATAAAAGTCTTAATATGTGACGAAATGTTGATTTTATATATTTACCATGTTTAAAAGCATAGGCAGTGCACAGAGAGGGAGGAGCTTATGAAAAAACGTATTAGGGGTCATTTGAGAGGACCCTGGACCAAGTATTCGAAAACTAAGGATCATAAAATTGTACCCCTTAGCACTGCTGTGTTTTGGTCTGGTGCCACTCTAGGCATCAAGCCTTCGTGCACCCCATTGACACATGCACAGTGTGGAAATTACATAATATGCTGCCTAAGTAAGCACCGGCCCTCGAGTGCCTACATGGTAAATATGGCCTTGCTCCTTAGTGCTCATTCAAAGAAAGTGTTTTTTTTTGCTGCACAAGGTGCAGAGCTACTCTATATTCTTTATATATAAAAACTCAACAGTCACAGAACCCACTAGTTCTAATTATACACACACAATATTGAAACCTAAATCAGATTTCAATCCAACATTTGCCAATAGTCATTATATCAATACATTTAGAGAACTTGTACTTAAAGACTTGTATAATTTAAATGTGAAAAAGCCTAAAAGACAGAATTTAACATGGGCAGAACGTATAGCACTCAAAGAATTAAAGAGTGACAAAACCATAGTAATTAAGCCTGCCGACAAAGGAGGAGGAATAGTAATCATGACCAGAGACAACTACATAGGAGAAATCAATAGACAATTATCAGACAGTACCACCTACAAAAAATTAAAAAATAACCCCACCAACGAATATCAACTTGAATTATTAAGATTGCTAGAAACTGCTAGATCCACCGGCATTCTATCTAAAAACGAATTTAATTATCTCAATGTTCTACATCCGAAAATTCCGGTGATATACACTTTACCAAAAATACACAAGAATCAGACCAATCCACCAGGACGTCCAATAATATCAGGGTGCGATTCCCTAACCTCAAATTTATCAGAATATATAGATATCTTTCTACAGAAATATGTGATAAAACTTCCGTCTTATCTTAGAGACACTGTTCAAACAATTGATTTTATTAACAATACACCTTGCTCTGACGGTTATATCATAGGGACCTGCGATGTTACCTCTTTATATACGGTTATAAATCATAATCAGGGATTACAAGCTATACGATATTTCCTAGATGAGGATGCAACAATTGCTGGCGAACAAAAAGAATTTATACTTAAAGGAATTAATTTTATCCTAGAGAAAAATTATTTTTGGTTTGAAGGGAATTATTATTTACAAACCAATGGGACAGCTATGGGAACTCGATTCGCCCCTAGCTATGCAAATTTATTCATGGGTTATTGGGAATTAACTAATATCACTCCCCTCCTTGATTCGAACATCGGACTTATAGCTTGGAAACGCTACATAGATGATTGTCTATTTATTTGGAAAGGTCCTGAACAATCCTTAAAAAACTTTCTAAGTACTATAAATCAAAATGATTTTAATCTGACTTTCACTAGTGAATTCAGTAGCCATACTGTACATTTTCTAGATTTGACAATATCGATTGACAATAACAAGTTTGTGACCAGCCTATATCGCAAACCAACTGACTGCAATGGTTTCATCCTGAACTCCAGCTGCCACCATAAAAAATGGTTAGATAATATTCCTCTTGGTCAATTTAATAGAGTAAAAAGAAATTGCAGTAAAGTGAGTGATTACGAAAAAGAATGTAAAATATTATACAAACAATTTAAAGAAAAAGGATATAAAAAAGAAACTGTGGATAAAGCCAAGAAGATCTGCGATGTGAAAGATCGAAAGGAAATGTTAAAACATAATCATCAGAAACAAAAAATCCCACAAGAAAACGCCATTTCGTTTATCACTACATTTAATAATTCGAATAAAAATTTGGAACAAATAATAAACAAACATTGGCATATTTTAAAAAATGATAGAGATTTGTCTGGCTTCCTAACGGAAAAACCGAAGGTAATCTATAAAAGACCCCAAACCATAAGACAAATGTTAGTACCAAGCTGTCTACCTCTTAATGAAGCAAAAAACGATACATTTCTTAGCAGTGGAAAAAAGGGATTTTATTCATGTGGGAGCTGCAAAGCTTGCAAAACATGCAAAAACAATACAAGAAAATTGTTTAATTTTAATTCAAATGTAACAAAAGAAACATTCGACATAAAAGATACAATCACTTGCAACAACAAAAATGTGATATATTTATTACAATGTCCATGTATGTTACAATATGTGGGGAGAACTACCAGAAGTCTGAAAATCAGAATACGTGAACATGTCAATAACATACAAAAAGGAATGACTACTCACAGTGTGCCTGCGCACTTTAAAACATACCACAATTCAGATCCCACACAGTTAACTTTCATGGGAATATCACTTAAAAAGAACCATTGGCGTGGGAGTGACATGACTAAAGTAATATCACAGGAAGAGACTTACTGGATTCATAAATTAAAGACTTTAACCCCCAAAGGTTTAAACATTGACATTGATATTAAATGCTTTTTAAAAGACTAACTTTTTATAATCCGTTTTACTATATATTCCATTTTATTAGTATTATATATTCTATTTTATATGGCACGATTAAATAAATGTGATTTGCATTTTTAATTGAGAAAACCGCCCACGGAAGGGATAAAAATACCTCTGTGAAGCAATATGGGAAATCAGCCCCTGAGGAAGTATAATTGTATACGAAACGCGTTGGGCATTGTACTGTTATAAACACTTGACTATAATAAATTCTTTAAAGGCAAAAGACATTGCCGTAAACTTATTTTTCAACAAACCCCTTTGAGCTAAAATATCCAGTAGAGAAGTGGAAAGCAGCGCCGACAGTATCCCCAGGTGAGACTGAAGACCGCGTGGAGCAGAACGCCGACTTGTGCAACTGCGGGAAACATCAGAGCAGCGTCTACTGGAGGAGAACACACCATCGCCAGAATTTAGACATCGGGACGCGATCGGATGAAAACCCCAGCAAGTGCCGTCCATCCAACCCTTGCGGAGGTCGATCTGAACACGATCCAGACAGCGTTCGATTAAGCCGTTTATACATACACTTAAGGTAAGCGCATTATCGGCTTAAAACCACCTCTCTGCTAGCTGTACTACACTATCCGGCATCCTCAATTAACAGGCGAAAGAATCGATCAGACACGCCAACTACAAACCAACCTCACACTGAAGACATATGCGACCAGATCCCATTTTTGCGATATGATTATTTCACGAATGTGAGTAGATCTGATTATTTAATATCCGCTAAAGTGTACAAAGGATACTACACTAGATAGGCTTGTCTCCCTTTCTCTACAGGTACCCCCAGCGCACCTTCCATTCCCTATTTTCTTTTGAATTGTATGTGGACAAGTGGATCCATAGATTGAACTTTGGTGCAGCTCTCTTCCCCACCGTTCTGGACAGAGCGCAGTCTTTACCCCATTGACTAAATTAACTTTCTATATTCTTTGTACTAGGATCAAGAGCTGGACTAACATTTTCTTCTCTTTGTGAACTCATCATCAAGTCCAAGTCAAACAAATACATGCTACATGCACACAGTTACAAATATGCCAATGTTTTCCAAATGGTTATAAAGTTTGAACAAGGCACAGCATTTCAGTTGCAGAAGTCATTTGTGGAGCTGCTGAGTTCTTCAGACATTTACAACCTCCTAGGTAGTGTGCACTGCCTGCATTCCTCAGCTCTATGTTCAGGTGCATGTTCTGCATGCCCTTTAATGCTTTTGCACTTCTGCCCGTGGATATTGTGAATGGTCTTTATTGTTTGTTGCTAAAGGTACCAGTTGTTGGATTTTTGCTTAAAAATCTTCAGAAACTGCTGTAGGCCCATCAAACACGGTTTCACATGCAGTTCGGTACCATGCATTTAGTGGGTGCAGTGGCTATATGGTGGACAGTGCTTGAAAGATGATTTTAAAAACAGCTGGAGGTTCTGTATTGGAAAAGTTATTAAATATCAAGCTATCAACATGGAAAATAAAGACCCCATTAAAACTAATTGAATTAGTCTAGATCAGCTCAAGATTTTCACCTGTCTAAAGAAAGAAATAAACTTGGACAAAACTGATAATACGGAACTACATTGACACAAGGGAGACTTGGACCGCTGTCTTATTTTGAAATCTATTTTCAATATGATACAAGCATAAAAAAAGGTTTAACAAAGATATACAACCTACTAAAGGAACCAAAAGAAACGTTAAAAATATCTCACATGATTAAATGGGAACAAAGACTAAAGAAAACTTTCACAATAAAGGAATGGCAAAAGGCTATTATCAAACCACAATTGTTTACTAAATGTGTCACTCAGGAGAAGTATTACAAAATCCTATATAATTGGTATCTAACACCTTCAAGAATAGCAAAAATGTATCCAGAAGCTTCAAATATATGCTGGAGATGCAACAAAGATATAGGAGATATGCTACATATCTGGTGAAATTGTGATTCTATACAAAGTTTCTGGCTAGCTGCAAGATCATTGATTACAAAGGTCACTCGGCAAGATATTCCATTATCTCCTGAAGCAATGCTGTTAAACCTACATGACAATCTTCCAAATAAGAGCCTAGAAATGCTGACCTTCCAAGTATTAAATACCTGTAAACTCCTGATAGCTAGGAACTGGGGAAAAAAGAGATTCCAAATATCCACCAAATACAACAAGAAGTAACTAATAACTTAGAATATAAAAAAGCTTGGCACCCTAAATCTAGAACCAATGCCAAGCACCCTGTTCTCGGCTCGTGCTTCTGCCTGTAGCAGCCGCCTTTGGCCTCGGGAGGAGCCCTCAGCTACTCAGATGCCGCCAGGTCTTATAACGAGAGGTGCAAGGCGAGAGGTTCTAGACTGGCAGAGGGGCACAACAGTAGGCAAAGTCTTTGGGCAGAAGGTCGTGGAACAAGGCGTTAGACTATAGAGTAGTCAGATCAGGCAGGGTTGGGGCAGACAGAGAATAAACATAGTCAGGCAGGCAAGGGTCAAACCAGGAAGTAAGAAGGGTTAAGCAGAACCAAAGTCGGTTATCAGGCAAGGGTCAGGATACAGAAGGTAGGATCGTCAAAAGCCAGGTAGGGTCACAACAGGGAATCAGAATCAGGAACAGGATCAGAATAAGCTCAGAACACCACAGGTAAAACCTATAACGTGCAAGGTCTGAAAGCCCAAATGGGTCTTTTATAGTGTTCGATTTTTGCGCCATTGCGTGCCTTTGCACGCCTGCGTCATTACGCCAGCTCATCCGCGTCAATATAAACAAAGAGACGCGGGCGTGCGCGCCCTAAAAAACCAAGATGGCGGCAGAAGAGGAGCGGGGTGGCGGGCGTCCCCGCTGATCGCGTGGCGGCCGTCCCGGCCGATGGCGCTGACAAAGCTGTGCCAAGAGGTCTGAGAGAGAAAAGAATAATACAGGAAGCATATAAAATTTGGCTATCTAAGACCAAAACATAAAGCCTATATTGTCTTAGACCGGGAGGTATAAAATCTTTACTGTGATTTTTTTTTTTGTGGTTTTTTTTTTTTTTTTTTTAGACTTATAGTTTATTTTAGATTTTACTCCTCTGGGCAGTATATGAAGATAAAATGTATGTATATGTTGGAAAAACACAATAAATAAAAATAAAAAAAAACAGCTGGAGGGCTGCAAGTTGGACATTATACAAGTTGTTCCATGTCATTAGCCAATATAGGCTTTAGTTATCAGTGGGCAAAACTGTGGTTCATATATAGTGCTAGTGAGTAACTAAATGGCACAGTCAGTTTGCTCAAACATTGCTGTCATTTTTCTTTGCTCATTTCTCATGGCACAGTTAAGGTGATGTCTTGCCAGTCTTAGTTGTACGTTTCTGTTAGAGACCTTTTAGCTAAGCCTACAATTACAGTAAATGCTGGGGTTCTACCTCCAGTCTCTAACTAAGTATGATGCTTGTCTGGCCATAACTAAAAATGATTTGGAACATTTGAGCTATTTTAATCCAAGATTTTCCCTTTTTTATTTTCTTCAGTGTTCTGAGTTTATTTGCTTGCTGCTTGCTTGCCAAGCTAAATCTACATTTGTTTGAGAATGCATGTACTATTTAGGTCTGGATCATTTTCTGTAACTCCTCAGGAAAAGGAGGAATGTTCCTGTTATTAGACTGGTAGATGGCAAATTGTATGCTGACATCATACCCTGTCTATCGCCAGTCCTTAATACATTTTTAACGGGTGATGTCATTACCATGCTTTCTATCCTCGGCTCAGGAAAGATTGGAGCTTTTTAAATCAAAGTGCATCAAGTACATTGGAAACAATTTAACATTCCAGTCTGTAGATGAACACACTTTTTCCAGCTCCCTCCTTATTTTTGTGTGGATACACTGAAACTGCAGTTGTTTTACTGGAACATCAACAGGTTTTAAAGTATTCTCTGTTATTGCCCAAAAAATGTTTTTTTCCTTATAGCTTTAAACATTTGTTAATATTCTGTTTTGACAATAATATTCTGTTTTCTTCAGTAATAGGATAACATTTTAGATACAATTAGAGTTATCATAACGTTTTTTTTTTTTGTGGTTAAATTGTTAAAGTGATACCATGTCTAGAAGAGATTCCTACAGTCATAAGTTAACTAAAACTGTAGATGGGCTGGTTGCAGAATCCAAAAGCAATATTTTTAAAAAAGAAGGAATAGTAACATCGCTGGTGGTTTGTGATAAGTTAAGCACCCTCAATGACTGTAATTACTTACCCCCCTCCCCATACCAGAGCTTATCCTTTTTTAAAAAACCCAAGGTACTTTCCTGCAGAGCAGTGCTGCCTAAGTTTTGCTTTAGGAGTCCCATGTGCAGTCTCTTCATATTTAGATTACAGTCACTGGATGGTAAGAAAATGGCACCCACTTTATCACTTCCATTGCAGTGCACTATTTTTCTATAGGTCCAGCATAACTACCTGGGGTATTCTTAAAGGATTTAGAATAATTGCTTGAAAAAATTGAGAAGATGATCTTGAGCTTCCCTTTAACTAAACCTGGAGCCTAGAAGAAAAAAAAATGAAGTTGCACTTTCATCAATTTAAGACTGTTTTTAAATAGACATTTTAAGTCCTTTAATTGCTCTATGATAGATCACTTTCCCAATGTTCTTACTCCATAAACCCTCCAGGGTGTATGTTGGATGTTTTAACTTCTTCACTTCTTGTTTGTTAATGCAGTGGTAGATGACCATACATGAGAGCTATTTTTCACATGTTTCATACCCACTGATTTTATTTTGTCACAAACACATCATTTGTGTGCTAGGGTCATAACTATTGTGTGCAGGGGGCAAGCTCACAGCTTAGAGGTAACATACAGTAGCATAAGAGCATGCAGCAATTTGCATGCTTTCGTGCTATACTTGCCTTTTATAAATCTGCTGTTCATTCTATAGACAACTTATTTCACCTGCACTTCATGGGGCAAATTCACTATGCGTCGAAAATGTGCTAGCAACGGCTTCGCCATACTTGGCCAGGTGTAGTTTCGTCAGGGCTGCACAAATTCATGGAGATCCGAAGTTGCGCACAGGTTACCGAACAGTTGAGAAGTTGCACTAGCGATAATACGATAAGCAGTTCGAAGTTCTGCTAGTGATGCCTAATTAGCATACGGCGTGCAGTTAAAATACAATAGACGTATATGCTGCAGCAACTACATTACACTACACAAGGCCAGGGAAACTTAATAAAATGTAATATAGGTCTTATATTGCCCTACACATATGTGTCCACTGTATAGTTTAGGTGCCAAATGTAAGGGGGAAGGAGGGTACCCAAAAAAAATTTACGATCTTTCTTTAGCCTGTAAAAAGTAAAAAACGCCAGTCTTTTTTGGGAAATTTTCAACTCTTCCTATCTACTCTATTGCACTTCGCCTGGTCTGAGCTGGCAAAGTAAAGTCCGGCGCAAGAGGTAACGTTCAGTAAAATCTGCAAGTTAGTGATTTAACGTAGTTACGTCCATACGGCAGAACGCAACTTCGCCCTGGCTTAAGGGTGCGAAGTATCGCTAGAGTAGTTCTACTTCACTAGCGAATTTACGCCAGCACCCTTTAGTAAATCTTCGAAGTAGCAAAATGCCATCACGCTGGCGAATTTTCGATAGTGTTAGCCACTTCGCCCTTTAGTAAATTTGCCCCCATGTGTCTTGCCAGCAGCTAAAAATCAAACCCCAAATAAATATCAGCTGGTTTAGTCCTAATTGATGGCCTATAAAAAGGTTTCTCATTACCAAGGTATCACACAAGAAGCATCTCATGATGGGTAAAAGCAAAGAGGTCTCTCAAGACCTTCGCAACCGTATTGTTGCAGAAATATATTTACTGAAAAAAACATTGACATGTTCAATACTTATTTTAACCGCTGTATATGAAGTGAGATGTATAGTAAAAATTCTTTTCATATTAGACATGACACCCAACATTTTTTCTTAAAACAACCATGACTTTATGCCTCAGGCATTGCTTTCACTTTCTATTCTGCATTTCCTAGATGTCACTGCACTTCTCTCATTCCCGCTCCCTTCTCACCATATCTAATTGTGTAGCAAGTGCATAGGCAAGGACATCAGGTCCCCCATTCTGGTGCATAAACATTAATTTTGAGGTGAAACAAAGCTTGCCTTAAAAACAGTGTCCACAAAATGGCAGCTGCCTACTTGCTATGATTGTGAATTTCAATACTGAAGGCATCAAAGATTCAATTTATATTGTGTAAATTAAGTTTATTTTGCTTTAAAAACACAATAGAAAATAATTTTGAGGGGAAACAAAAAATGTAAAACACCGAAGGGTGACAATTAGGCATCCCCCTAGTGTGTGTGGCTTTAGTAAAGGTACAAACCATTTTGTTAATCTCCCTCATGGCTCTCAAAACCCATTATTTGAGCTTCAATAAATATATTCTGCATTCCATTTTTTAAACTTTTCATTTTTAGAGATATTAATGCTTCCCTGTCTTCTTAAATGTGCAGAGTAATAATTGTACCATTAAAAACTTGGTGCTGCTTTATTATCTTGGATCTCTCTCTTTTTGACCACTGGTTTCTGTCCAGAAGAACATTTTATTTACAGAAAAGATATCCATGGAATATATGCACAATGTTGGTTTGACAGACTTGGTGGCTTCTGAATCATATTTTACTGTATTTGATTGGCCTTGCAAACAAATGAGAATTTCAATATATCAGTCATCAAATGTTAAAACACTTTTTATAATTTTACAGTAGCTGCAGGCAGTCAATGCATTCCAGGTTGTAAGCAAATACTTCAGTAACAATTCCAGATTTCCAGTTTAATATGAATCTCCTCTTAATGATAATCACTTAAAGGAAAACTATACCCCCTGAACAATGTAGGTCTCTATAAAAATATATTGCATAAAACCCTGCTTCATGTAAATAAGCCAGTATTTCTGGTCAGGTGATCTCTGAGGCAGCACAGAAACCATCACAAAACGGTGGTTCAAGGCAAGAGATGTTAAAGGGAAATATTTACTTAAATATAGATACCAGTTTGGTAAAATTCTTTAATATGTCACTTAATATGATATAAACCATCTGTTGATCAAATATTCATTTTGGGGGTATAGTTTTCCTTTGGTAAACTAATACATTGCTTTAGAAATAATTTATCGGTTGTGTCTGTTTTTCTATCTTCCATCTATTATTCTGGTGATTATAATTCAGTAAGTCACAGTTTATAGTCATAGTCATAAGTTAGGTTGAAAATAGACCACAGCCCATCAAGTTCAACGCCTCCAAATGAAACCCAGAGCACAGTATAAAGGCTGGAGTGAGTGGATGTCTAACATAACAGAACTCTACTTTCTGCTTTTCAGCTCTCTTGGTCAGTGACTTTAAGGGGAGCCACATGTGACATAACTGTTCAGTGAGTTTGCAATTGATCCTTAGCATGCAGCTCAGATTTAAAAGCAAACAGTTATGACCCATGCCCCCCCCCCCTCAAGTCACTGATTGGTTACTGCCTGGTAACCAATCAGTGGAAACCAAGAGAGCTGAAAAGCAGGAAGTAATGTTCTGGCTATTATGTTAGACATCCAGTCACTGCAGCCTTTATAAATTACATATTTGGCTAACTAACTATATTAGAAACATGTTTTATTTTGCACAGACTATTTAACTAGTTTTTATTTTTACACTGAACAATTCCTTTAAATCAATTTGGAGGTTTTTGGATTTTTGCTTCACAAGGAATTGTCTGAAGAACTCTAATTTTAGAGGTTTGTTGATTTTTGACATCGTTCAGTGCTTTTTTTCATTTGTACTTTTTATATTCAGATCTTTTAATAACTTTCATGTCATTTGTGGTTTCCAAATGGCTAAAACTCGGCCTCTAATAAATAAGCCTCCACATAAGTCAGTAGTTAGATTTACTTTGCTGTTATTAGCTCACTATACCATTTATTTGTTGTTAAATGTGTAATTCAACCCTTGGAGGTGCCTGCTTTTTTGTTTAGACATTACTTATGGCCCAAAAGAGGAATTATAGGGCTTCTCATTTTCATATAAACATGATATTCCTACCAGATCAAGGAAATATGGCCTCTGCTTAAACGACAATGCAGTGTGAGTGATGCCATACTTCTTAGATCTGGAAGGAATAGTGTAGTTCTCACTATGTGCATACAAACATTAATTCATAATAAGTTAATTCATACAGCTAAAAAATTGTATGAATATGTCTATTATAGCAAAGTTTAGGTACAGGCGTGTTCCCTCATTGAGGTTTTTGCGTATGTTTCAAAGTTTGGAACTATATTTCTTATATGTTGTGGCTGGAAGGGCTCTGCCTGAAATTCTGTATTACAAA
This sequence comes from Xenopus laevis, assembly GCF_017654675.1. Lineage (NCBI taxonomy): Eukaryota > Metazoa > Chordata > Amphibia > Anura > Pipidae > Xenopus > Xenopus laevis. The sequence goes on along the minus strand of NC_054372.1, from coordinate 158,062,534 downwards.
AATAATGTGTTTGGCTTCAACCATTGCTTCTTTGTTTGGCTGCTGAAAGAAACCATTTGGAAGCCCTCTGATGTAATCTGTAGAGTAATGAGTAACTTGGGCATGTTTTGATATACAATTTTCATTAGTATTCCTAAAATGTAAATATAAAAACATCAGGAGATGCATTAGTGCAGTTTGCCGTTTGCAAAGGCTTCTGTCCAAGTAAGAGTATATGACTTGCCTGACTTTTTCTACAGTACATGCAGTATGTGCTCGGAACAAGCCAAGCTACACTATTCCAGAAAACAAATTTTACCTTTATACTTAGTCATTGTCTGGCACACATGCAATAAAATGAAAGTGGTTTGTCATATGTTTTAGTCACAGGTACTTTGTGAGAGCTGCTTTCTTAAACGGCCCAACAGCAAACAGGAATCTCTGCAGAATTTCATGTACTGAGTGCTACTTTGCTAATATAACATAACAACCTAGGGATGATGTGGCGTTGCTGTCACACAACAGAACTATTTGTAAATGTTTTCTGTTTATGACTTATAGCTGGGAATGTTCTGCTAACTTTTATGCAAATGTTAAACTTGGATGTTTCAAAAGTAATGAAACAAACTAGTTGTGCTTTTGATTAATTGATTATTTATCTGTGGCAATTAGTGACATATGTAATAGGGAGCCACCAGATTTGTTATATTGGTGTCCAAGTAGGATTCCTACAATCAGCTTCCCCTTTACATATAAAAGGCAAGGCCAGTTGATAATGCATGTACCACACATGGTTTCTTTAGGGCTGGGCTGGCCATTTCACAGCATTTTTAGTAGAAGTCACAATGTACAAGCCACACATGCTCATCGAAAGAAACAGAATTTGTTTGTTCCAAATAAGAACACTGTGTGTATACTGATTATAGTGACGCTAATCTTTCATCTTTGCATAAAAATGTAAAATACCAGCCACATACCATTAAAGGGGACTTAAAGGAACAGTAACATAAAACATAAGTGTTTTAAAGGAATGCCAATATGTATTGTTCCCCTGCACTGGTAAAACGGGAGAGTTTGCTTCAGAAACACAGCTATAGTTGATTTAAATTTTCTGCTGTGTAGCCATGGGGGCAGCCATTCAAGCACAGGATACACAGTAGATAACAGATAAGCACTGTAGACTCCCGTTCTATACTACTGAGATTATCAGATTATCTGCTGTGCCTTATCTGTTATCTCCTGTGCCTTTTCTATCTTTAAATGGCTGTCCCCATGTCTACACAGCAGCTTCTTTATATAAACTATAGTTAAGTTCATAAAGCAAACACACCAGTTGTACCTGTTCAGGGAAACAGTACATTACATTTTCATTCCATGAAAACATTTTATTTTATTGATGTTACTGTTCCTTTAAAACCCTGCCAGACTGCCATTTAAAGAACTAACATAATCTGAAAATAAATTTAAAAAAAAATGACCATATAATTTACACTACAGGGCTTATGTATCACTGTTTGGTGTGGGATAATTAATACACTTTAAAGGGGACCTGTCACCCAGACATAAAAAACTGTATAATAAAAGTCATTTTCAAATTAAATATGAAACACAAATTATTTTTGTTCTTGAAATATCCATATCCATACATTGCTTGTCCCTCCTCTATGCCTTCGTAATAGGGGCAGGACAGGCATTCACTTTCCATTCTGCACTTCCTAGATTTCACTGCCCTCCTCACATTTCCCCTCCCTTTTGACCATCTAATTGTGTAGCCAGTACATGGACAGGGGTATCAGGTCCCCCATTCTGGAACATAATCAAGATTTTGGCATGATGCAAAGCTTGCCCTAATATCAGTGTCAACAAAATGGCACCTGTCTGCTTGCTGTGATCATGAATTTCAAGACTAAAAAAAAAAAAAACAAGATTTAAAGAATTTCTATATTTAGGGGCAGATTTACATATGGTCGAATATCGAGGGTTAATTAACCCTCGATATTCGACTACCGAATGTAAATCCTTCGACTTCGAATATCGAAGTCAAAGGATTTACCGCAAATAGTTTGATCGAACAATCGAACGAAAAATCGTTTGATCGAACGACTAAATCCTTAGAATCGTTCGATTCGAAGGACTTTAATCCATCGATCGAACAATTTTTCTTCGACCTAAAAATTGTTAGAAAGCCTATGGGTACCTTTTAGTAGGCGAAGTAGGGGGTCGAAGTTTTTTTTAAAGAGACAGTACTTCGATAAAAACAAAAAGCATTAGTTTGGTGTTTGAAAATACCTGTAGCTTTTGTTTAAGGTCTTTTGGTAGTTGAGAATATCTATTTTCTGACTCTCTGTTGAACAGTAAAAGATTTTAGACAAAATAAAAGATAAATTCGCTGCAGTAAATATTAGAATTTCTGCTTCAAAGAAAATGCTTTTTAAATGTGTTTAGTCTATTCTTCATTATGGACTGTTTGCTGCTTTTGGGAGATTGTGTCCAAGTTTTAGCTGTCTATCTTTGTGTACTTGGTTTTTGCTCAAAGGCAGCTCCTTATGTAACATGGTTGTCTACTCATCAGATTACTCTGTGCAAGAGCAAGCATGCATAATGCAATAAATACACATGGTGTTTAACATGCTTTAAATAAACTAAATTTACAGTTATTTCACAAATGCAGATTATCTTGATTATATAGTTTCTTTGCACACAAATTTGTCGTGTCACCACTGAAGAACTGATTCATATATTCCTACCCAGTGCAGTAAATGAGGAGCCCTATTGTTGTACAGGTTCTTTTGTACAAGCTTTCAGGCACACTTCTATTTATCTTCCAGTCCCCTGTTCAAACCACTGCCCAGTTGCTAGGATAAATTCGATCCTAACAACCAGATGCTGAAATTCCTGACTGAAGAGCTGCTTACCAAAAAGCTGAATGATATCAAAAGCAGACCAATTGAAAATTGTCTCAGAATATCACCTTCTACACCATACTAAACATATATTTAAAGGTCAGCATCCTCTTTAATGTTTGACTGATCACAGCTTTAGAGACGTCATAATGTTCAACTACTGTAGCTCGTTAATGACAAGGAAAGTGTGAATTACTGGAGAACTTCCAATGTGTTAGACACCCCCTCCTCTTAGATGATTTCACTTATCCAAGCTGTAGTAATTGCAGTGCTATACTGCCATGTTTCATGTTGTTCAGGTCCTCGGTAAGGAACCAGGGACCACATTCATCAAGAAGTAATATCAGTGCTGTAGGCAACCTGGCCAACCACCCCAAATGTGTATGAATGTGTTGCTGGCACTTGGTGATAGGGGATTGTATTCTTTCCAGCTCTCAATAATGCACAATAGCTTTATCTTTTTCAGTTTACAATAGCTGGCAGCTGTGTCTGGCAGATGATTTTATATTTGCTTGGAACAGTCTACTCCAGCTAAACACATGACATGTTTATACTTTATTGCTCTGTCCGACTGACTCTCAGGGTTATTGAGTCTGTACATAATTAGTAACTGTACTCTGTATACTTTGCTTATTTACCCATATATGTGCATGAAGAAAAAAAAAAAGTATTGTCAAAGTGGTCCTTTCTTCTCAGAGTATTTTCATGGAGTATCAATCCTCACTCCCTCTTTCTATTGTTGGGAGCCTGGTGAAACAAAGTTGATCTTGTCTTGGCAAATTTAATTTGCTTTTTATCCAACAGTTGTTCTGGACTTTAATGTGCTTGTTTGATATTTGTTATATGACTGTACTGTGTATTATTTGTAATTGAACGTATGACTGATGCCTGCAGCAGAGGTTTGATAGTATGTAGCTACTCCAGCTCAGTAACTGTGCATTGTGTGCAGTGCTGGTACTTGGTTTAAATGTTTTGATCCCACTGCCTCTATCCCTTCATTCTTCTAAGCTGTATGTGTTGACAGTTTTGATGTGTTTCCCCATCTCTGGTGCAGGTAAAAAGATCATTGGATCTTCCTGATTTGACCCTACTATGTGGGTGTCTAAATGGAGTAAATATCTAATCATTTTGTGACCTGTGACTTCTTACAGAGTTTAAATCTGAACAGTGTAACTTCTTACAATAGATTCAGTGAGAGACACCTCTTCTCATAGCTAGGTACTGCTGCAAGGGATTGCTTCCATTTTTCTGCAGGGCACACTTTTAAAGTATGACCTTGGATATTTCTACTGAATCTGCATGTCTAAGTAGGCTGTACTGCTTTTTTTTTACGGGTGCCAAATTGAGTTTATTTTTATTAAGGTATATGTAATTAGATATAATATTGATTTCTGATTTGTTAATTGATTAATTAGAAGTGTTATCTGGTGTATGTGTGTTAAATACTACAGTATGCTTTGAACAGTTTGTAGTTAGCCTATGACTAAATATGTGTAACGCGAAACGCATAAGACTATGCTGATCTGACATAATAATTATTTTACCTATTTTACTGCCTGATCGAAGGTTGCCTTTTTGAGTGCCTGCTCCACAAATTTCTTGTTTTGAATAATATTGATATGGTAAATTTATATGACCGGTCTTACTCGAGCATGCAAATTCACTGGTTGCACCAAATAATTGGTCTTAAAATAACAGAAACTGTACCAGGCTATAAAAATGACTTCATTCAATGCCTTCTAATAGAGTCCTGCAGCGGGTTTTGGTACCCGCAGATTACCCGCAAATGCGGATACCCTGTGGATTGAGTGTAGGATTTTTATAGATGTGGGTCTGTGGGTCGGGTTGCGGGTCTCATACATAGTTACATAGTTACATAGTTAAATTGGGTTGAAGAAAGACAAAGTCCATCAAGTTCAACCCCTCCAAATGAAAACCCAGCATCCATACACACACCACTCCCTACTTTTAATTAAATTCTATATACCAATACCTATACTAACTATAGAGCTTAGTATCACAATAGTCTCATCTAAATTTCCTATCTTATGTTATATTGTCTATATTTTACTCCTTGTAAAATGTTAAAAACTTGATGATGTCACCTCCGGTTTGCAGCAACATCACTTCCTGTTTGATAGTGGTCGGTGGGTTGCGGGGCGGGTTGCAGATAAGGCAGTTGTGGGTCCGGGTCGGGTAGCGCATCAAAGTGGGTAAATATGCGTGTTGTAGGTTTGGGTCAGGGTTGGTTCTGCGCAGGACTCTACCTTCTAAGTAAAATAGTCATGTGCACATTAGCATTATTTTTAAAGATAAAACAATCATCATAATGTATTTATATAGCGCCGACAAGATACGCCGACCTTAGTTATAACAAACAGGGAATAAATGGTGGATAACAAACAAGGGTTACAGAGTACAATAGGATTAGAGAGCCCTACAAATTAGAGTTTACAAACTAAAGTTTAAAGTATAAAATGTCTAGGAGGAGTGTGTGGTCAACTGTGTCAAAGGCTGCAGAGAGATCTAGAAGGATGAGTAATACAATGTATCATTTTGTACATAGATATGTATAGATATTATAGAACAAGAGGCAGCATGGCAGGGTTAGTCCATACATACAGAAATCTGTGCATTTTACTTTGACCTTAAATATAGTAAAAGCAGATGATCAGCCTGCTCTCCCTCGGCCATCCTAAAGCTTTAACTGCCAGAGAATAGATAATTACAGGCAGCAGTTCTATTTTTATTTTGTCATGCTAGTCTTGTGGTTTTTAATAACAGATGGGCGAAAGGGATTCTATCTTCTGGAAAAGAGAAATTCAAACGTAAAGGTACTACTTATTCATGTGGCTTGTTTGTAATTCAGTTTTTTATGTCATCCATGGAAATAGGTTAAGAAAATGTATATTACAAGAAATGTTGACTTTCATTTGTGGCTTCATTTTCATTTCCTAGAATTTGAATGATTGAGTAGGGAAATAAGTTAAGCAGGTAAAGCCTAGGGTAGAGAATATACACATGTAATATTCTAGTTTGTTTTTAGCATTTGGCAGCTGCCTACATTTTTTTTTATCATTTGAGGAATAGATGCAAAGCTTGTAATATTACCCACTTCAGCCTCCAACTTTACTTACGACATCTCAAACTGAACCCGACAAGCAATAATGAACGCCTCAACCAAACCTATCCCTACTCCCTGTTTTCTGATTACTACTGATTGCGTGCTCATTAACTTTGTTGATTCTGCACACTGCCTGGGGTAATAGCTATATTTTCCCTTTACTTCTCTAATCATATTAACAAATGATCAAAACATTTAGCTTTTTGGCTTGCCCAGATATTTTCCTTTCACTCGTAAAGAAGACGTCCATCTTTAAGTTAACTCTTGGTATGGTATAGATTCCTGTTCTTAACAACTTTTCAGTTGCTCTTCATTTCATATTTTTTTTTTTATAATTGCTGAATTATTTACCTTTTTCTTCTTTGTTTTTCCAACTTCAAATGGAGGTCAGTGACCCCGGCAACCAAAAATCGTTGTAAATGTGTATATTTATTAACTGTGATTTCTACCATCTGAAAACAACTTAACTGAAAAAAGTGTTTGGAAGCTGAACAACCCCTTTAATCTAACAGTTGTTTTAAAATCTGTGAAATGTAACAAATAAGGGGTTGTAAGGGCAAACTAAAACGTAGTTGTTTGGATTGGTGCAATCTATTGAAAACATCAAAGCTGATCCTAGTGGAAGTGAGGCTGGACACACTGTGGAATTCGAAACATCAAGCCCTGCAAATGCTTCATATTGCTGGAGATGCTTTCTACTTTTTATCCTGGAAAAATAACAGAAATATGTATATGTTTGCATTCCTGTAATACAAATCTCTTTGTGTTTCGTTATGTAATTTTATTTTACTTTAACTTTTAAGTTCACTTTTAGTATCTTATAGAATGGTCATTTCAAAGAAACTTTTCAGTTGGTCTTTATTTTTTTTTATAGTTTTGAATGATTTGCCTTCTTCAGATTCTTTCCAGTTTTTTAAATGGGGGTCACTGACCCCATCTAAAATAAATGCCTTCTACGGCTACAAATTTAGGGTTATTGCTACCTTTTTTTCTCTTCTTTGCATTCAGGCCCTCTCCTATTCATATTCCAGTCACTTATTCAAATCAGTGCATGGTTGCTAGGATAATTTGTAGTCTAGCAACTAATTTGCTGAATTTGCAAACTAGGGAGCTGCTGGATAAAAAGCTCAATAACAAAAAAAACAAGAAATAAAAAATAAATAAAACCAATGGCAAATTGTTACAGAATAGTGCTCTCTACATCTACTAAAAGTTAATTTAAAATTGAACAACCCCTTTAATAACCCCCATTATTTAGGAGTAGCTCTGATTCCAACATACCTAAGAGCTAAATTTGGGTTTAGATCACTTCTGAGTGTCCTACAGAGCTTTCACATCAGTCCCTGCCTCAGTAGAGTCCAGTCCAAATCCCTATAACATTCACACAAACTATGGACAATAATATCAGAGTCAGTTAACCTTTATATATGATTTTGTTGGAGGAATCCAACCAAACTTCTTGGCTGGAATCAAACCTAGTGCTAGTAGCAGTGCTAACTACTACTAACGTTTATGACATATCAGGCAATAATGCTTGTAAATCCATTTCTAAATCAATCTGTTAAAATGAAATAAAATTGCAACATTTCAAAAACTTTTTTTTTTATTTGAGGTGCATTGAAACTTTTTTATATAAAAAATCTCTCTTTATATTTCGCCAAATCCAGAACCGAATTTGGGATTCAGTGCATCCCTACTTCCTTGGTGCCTCTGTATTTGTAGTATGTAAGAGTCAATGCATGTATAGGTGCATAAACAAACATATTGTATATTATTTGAAGGCTGACTGGTGGCATATGTTGTATTAATAAGAGTCTGTTATTGGGCGGATGTTCTGTCCTTGTGCCATTTGCTGTTAACCTGGAAACTGACGTTTATTGGAAGCTGCAATCCTTTCTGTGGCTAAAAATAGTGAGTCATATTTTTGAGTACACCTTTTTGATTGGTCACTATTAGTCACTGTTAAAAACAGTAAAAGATATTTCAGAGTTTCCAGTTTTTCTGCTGTTGGAATTATATTTTTCTGTGTTGGCTTAAATACCATGGGCATAGCAGTATCTTTTACCGTAATACCAGCAATAAATGGGAAAACAAGTGCTGTTATTCTAGTCTTACCCAGTTTAGGGGTTTCTTTTTACCCCATGTGTTCACACTACTTAATCATTGCTAATGCTTCCTTTTCCCATTGCTCAATTCTCCACAACTGACTTCTGTATTCATCCCATAAGTTTGTTCTCAAAGACCACCACTTACCAGTATCTTTTGTCTTTTCTTTGGTTTTCCATCCCAAACGTCTTTAAAGCTGTATGAACATGTTTGCCTTTTTTATAAAAATACATTCAATAGACCCTTTCCCTTAAGTTCAAGTTGCTCCCCACTGTGTCTCCTTTTCATATGGCTGCTGTACCTCTGGCCATTAATGAACCCATCCTCGTTCCTCTATGTGAGCACATGCTCGACCGATTTGGGGCCAGCCCTGTCTTTCATGGAAGGGCTGCAATTCATGTAGACATTTAGGGGCCGATTCACTAACTTCGAGTGAAGGATTCGAAGTAAAAAAACTTCGAATTTCAAAGTGTTTTTTGGGCTACTTCGACCATCGAATGGGCTACTACGACCTTCGACTACGACTTCGAATCGGACTATTTGAACTAAGAATCTTTCGACCATTCGATAGTCGAAGTACTGTCTCTTTAAGAAAAAACTTCGACCCCCTAGTTCGCCATCTATAAGCTACCGAACTCAATGTTAGCCTATGGGGAAGGTCCCCATAGGCTTTCCTAAGTTTTTTTGATCAAAGGATATTCCTTCGATCGTTGGATTAAAATCCTTTGAATCGTTCGATTCGAAGGATTTTATCGTTCGATCGAAGGAATAATCCTTCGATCGCGCTATTTGCGCTAAATCCTTCGACTTCGATATTCAAAGTCGAAGGATTTTAATTCCCAGTCGAATATCGAGGGTTAATTAACCCTCGATATTCGACCCTTTGTGAATCGGCCCCGTAGTGCTGTGTACAAACTATGGAACAAAACTTTTTTTTATATATTTTAGTGTTTATTTTAGTGTTTATATCAGTGTAAGATTAGTAGCGATCCTTTTTTATAAAAAAGTTTTTGCATATTTTTTGTTTTTGCATTTTAGACATTGATACTAGGCTATTTTATTTAATCTTTGTGCAAATCATAAAAGCATATTAAGAAAAATATATTTTTCACTAACAGGTGCTCAAACCAGATGATGTTACTAAAACTGCTTTAAGGAAAGAGATCAGTTTTGAAAAAGTATGCAAAAAGGTAAGTTTTTTTTTTTTTATTCTTCAAATGTATGTAATCATTTTAAGGAAAAGCCCAATCATTAATTATTAAATAGCAAGCTTAAAAGAATTCCATAGCCCTAATCCATCAAGTTCAACTTTTTATAGTACAAACCGATTCAGAGGAAGCCAGACAGAACACCTCCCACACACACAGCTGCCACAAAAAAGGGGGGTTGTGGGAGCACTGCAAAGCTAAAAAATATATATAAGTATATATAAGTATATATACGTACTCACATAGCTGCCAGTTATTTTTCATTGTGCTAGAAGCCAACACAAGTTATTTTCAAGGGTTTTGCCCCCTATTGGCCAATTTTATGCTGTTTACAAATTTCCCAAATGCTGTTACCCTAAAATAGGCCATGTTCCCACCTCATCTGAAGACAATTTTATTAACCTCAGTACGTTACCTTGGATTTGTCAGTATAATCTAAGCCTATTATGGTTTTCTACATAATATATCCAAGATCTTATCCTCCCTTTCTAAAGTAACCATTAAATGTTAGTGCATGCTCCGATACTATACCATTTAGGTTTACACAGCCTTATTACTGACCTTCAAGCTTAACTTTCTTCCATCATAGGATAGCAACCTATCTTCAAGTTCTCTCTTATTTCAGGTTAATACTTATGTTGCCATAGTTTTATAGTATATCACTGTGTTTCCTTTTAACAAATGCAAAGTCATAATAAGATGAAGTTCCAATAGACAAGGGTATGGATGGAGCACATCAAACGCAGTCTCTGCCGCAAAACATTCTTTATTGCATCTTGCATAATAAGATGAAGTTATATTGGTCATTTGACATAATTATGGCAATGTTTAAGCACTTAATGAACCCTTATTACCGTAGGATAAACAGATTTTTATATAAACAATAGTAATCATAGACGTTGGGTTGCTTTCACTGAAAGAAGCAGTTTGCATCCAATATTCCACCACCAGATTCCATTATTACTAAAAGGAGGCAGGAAATTCAGGTCACCATCACACAGTAGGTCAAATGAGGAAAAGTTGTTTAGCAACCTATCCAAACACGTGGATACCTATTTGTATGGCCAGCTTTTAGCCCATGGCTTTTGCACACCACCTTAAAAATATTTGTCACCTTTTGGATCACTAGCACAATATTATGTTAGTTTTTAATGAGCTGCATTTAGAACCCTCCTATCTGTGAACTCATACAACCATATTAAATTCTAAAATATGCCTTGCAGAAAATCTCTTCTTCTTTTCTCTTACTGCTTTGGGCTTATATTGGGAAATTACTGGATTCTTATTATTTAAAGGAGAAGTTTAACATTAAAACAATAATTGCTAAAAATCTTATTTTACATGCTGAATTTGCTGTCTATGCCTTCAAATATATTTGCAGGAGTACCCCATCCGGGATCTGGTTAGACCAACTTTTAAATGCCAGTGGCACTCATTTCACATGTTGAGCATGCTTTGGGCTGTTGAAGGTGTAGTGTTTGGTGAAAATCAACAAAATATTATCAGAAAGTGAGTTTACATCTTAGATAGAAGCTGATGCCACTGGGTCAGTTATCAACTAATTATTATGCATAATGCTCTGCAAATGGTACCATTTGATTTGAATTGTTTATATCATTTATATTATATGTTTGTCCCTAAGTATTCTAGGACATGTGCTGTGAATCAGCAGAAAAGTATATGGGGAGCTGCTCTGGGCATTTTGAAAGCAGAGATGTTTACTGCTGCAATAAATTTAGCATTTTAATATATTTGATTATACAATTTACAAAATATTTTGTTCACTACACATACAATTTACTAAATATTGACCAATATCTCTTAAAGGAATTGTTCAGTGTAAAAATAAAATCTGGGTAAAATAAAAAATGTTTCTAATATAGTTAGTTAGCCAAAAATGTAACGTATAAAGGCTGAAGTGATTTGACGTATAACATGTCAGTCTGAACACTACTTCCTGGTTTACACTGACTGGTTACCCTGGCTACCAGGCAGTAACCAATCAGAGACTTGAGGGGAGGCCACATGGGTCTTATCTGTTGCTTTTGAATCTGAGCTGAATGCTGAGGATCAATTGCAAACTCACTGAACAGAAATGTACCATGTGGCCCCCCTTCAAGTCGCTGACTAACTCAGAGTTAAAGAGCTGAAAAGCAGGAAGTTGGATTCTGGCTGTTTTATTAGACATCTGTTCACTCCAGCCTTTATACATTACATTTTTGGCTAACTAACTATATTAGAAACATTTTTTATTTTGCACAGCCTATCCGTTTACCCAGTTTTTATTTTCACACTGAACTATTCCTTTAATTGATCAAAAAATTTAAAAGTGGAATCTATGTTTGGAAACCATGTTTCTCCCCACATAAGATATCCTACCATAACATAACTTCAAGAAACAAAATATCAAGGCAGTGATTATTAAGGTATTGGTTGGGATCCAAAACCCAATTTAGGATGGGTCACAACCCCATTAACAGTATGATTTTTCTTTCTACTATAGAAAATAGTAATTAAAACAAGAATGTTTAACTTGATCTAAACTTTTTTTTTGAATCATACCTGACTTAATATGGGGCCTCAGAGAAAAATGTCAAAGGAACAGTAATGCCAAAAAATTAAAGTGTTTTAAAAGAATGATAATATAATGTAGTGTTGCCCTGCACTAGTAAAACAGATGTGCTTGCTTAAGAAACACTAATATAGTTTATATAAACAAGCTGTCGGGCATCCATTCAAGCACAGGATACGCAATAGATCACAGATAAGTTCTAAAGAATCCCATTTTAAACTACAGAGTTCATCTATTGTGTATCCTATGGCTTTTCTCCATTTTCAGATTTGAACGGCTGCCCCCATGGCTACACAGCAACTTGTTTATATAAACTATAGTAGAGTTTCTGAAGCAAACATCCAAGTTGTACCAGTGCAGAACAACAGTACATTGTATTTTCATTACTTTAATACACTTTCATTTTTTGGTGTTACTCTTTAAGAAACCATAGATTAAGGTTTTAGAATGGCCTTTGCAGTTCCCATACTTGGATAGTATTGAATATCTGTGCATAGCCTTGCAACAAACAGTGCATGGGAGCTGACCAAAGAACATTTCTGAACTATAAGCATGCTACAGAGAGGACTATGGGAAAATGTTCCCATAGAAAGAAAAGTGTTTTATTAAAGTAACAATCATATTGCAATTTACTTTAGACAGAAAAAAACAACTACTTAGGGAACATTTCTAGAATTACTGGCACAGCATTTTTCTGAAGACAGAAGTGGGTTTCTAGAAATATTTTCTAAATGTCTTCTTCAGGGAGAGCTGTATTTGTGGTGTAATATACATGGTTACATTCCTCAAGTCAGGGAAATATCATATCTGAAAAGCACTTGTGCTTGATGCAGGTTATAACAAGCCGCCACGTTTTTATGTAACAAAGGCATGTTGACGATATGAATAACATAACGGATGACACAGTTTTGCTTAGTTGGCTGTTTATACTTTAAATACACAGTACAAAAAAGATTTAGGCCACTCCAAACTCACCCCCTGTGTGTTCTTCTTATTGTAGCTCCATTTTTTAGTTGTTGTAGTCTGGGTGCTCTGCCATCAGTGTCCCCACTGAAATAGTAATTGCTCAAGGAATGGAAAGGCGGCACTCCGGTTAGATAAAAAAGGTGGTTTATTTTCAACAGGTCACTGACGCGTTTCGAGAGTAACTCCCTTAATCATAGGCTACAGGGCATAGCTATAATCATAGCCTATGATTAAGGGAGTTACTCCCAAAATGTGTCCTGTTGAAAAAACCGACCTTTTTTATCTAACCATAGTGCCGCCTTTCCATTCCTATTATACTTTAAATACTATCTATTTTTTTAAATAACTTTTTACATCATGTTAAGGTAAAACTATATATTTTACAGGATATTCATGGCTCTTGTGTATAATATCATTATGACACTGTTCTTTTAAGTGTCAGAATTGGTTCTCTGTAAGGCACTTCTCCATATGTTTGGAATTTCACTATACAGGTATGGGATCCATTATCCGGAAACCCGTTATCCAGAATGCTCCGAAATCAGTTATTTTCTTCAGTATATAAAGTACAGGAGTTCCAAGACCCACCTCATAGCTGCCTGGTTGGCTGACCTGAAACTAGTCAGTGGTTGTCTTGGGATATGGTTCATAATGCTTTACTAAAAAATAATGTGTACAAGGTGCCAGGGACAGAATGAATACACCCTCAGTACTTAGTTCGGTTTTAGACCGGCCTCTATTTCTGATTTTCTCTCTTTCATCTGGTTTGGTACCTATGGATTGGAAGAAAGCTGATGTATTTCTTCTTTTTAAAAAGGGATTATGATCTCAGCCAGTCAATAATGGGCCAGTTAATTTGACATCCGTGCTGGGCAAATTATTTGAAGGCTTGTTAAAGGAGAAGGAAAGCTACGGAGGCATTTTATTGCCAATAGATTAGCTGCAATAGTGCAAGCTAGAATGCTATATTTATTCTGTAGAATGTTTTACCATACCTGAGTAAAAAGCTCTAGAAACTCTCTGTTTGTTTAGTATAGGAGCTGCAGTATTAATGTGGTGTGACATCACTTCCTGCCTGAGTCTCTCTCTGCTCTGGGCTCAGATTACAGTAGAGAAGGGAGGGGGAGGGAAGAAGAGCAAACTGAGCATGCTCTTGCCCAGGGCAATGAGGTTTAAGCTGAAGGCAGGAAGTCTGATACAGAAGCCCATGTGTACACAATAGAAGGAAAGAAATACTGTGTTTCTTTTGACAGGGGACTCAGAGCAACATTACTTTGGGGATTTACTGGTATATTTAGATGGACCTTTCTGATAAGGCTTACTTAGTTTTAACCTTTCCTTCTCCTTTAAGGGATCACATTCATAATTTTGTCCTGATGAATGGCATTATGAGCAGCAATCAGTATGATTTTATGAAGGATAGGTCATGCCAGACAAATTTGATTGCTTTTTATGATGAGGTAAGTAAGATGCTGGAAAGCGGGGGAGCAGTAGATGTGGTTTATTTGCATTTTGCCAAAGCCTTTGATACAGTGTCCCACAAACTACTGATTTCTAAACTAAGGGCTGCAAATGGATAGGAAACTGGCTACAGGATCAGGTACAGGGGGTAGTCATTAATGGTACATTCTCTACTTGGTGTAAGGTTCTTAGTGGGGTCCCTCAGGGCTCTGTATTTTTTTTGCTTTCCTCTGGAATAGCTAGCAGTTAGGCAGGTTATACAGTATATAGACTTAAAAGGTTGAACTTGATGGACATGTGTCTTTTTTTTCAACCTAACTTACTCTGTTACTATGTATAATTTTGCTTGTTATATTTCATCGTTGCGGTTTGTATGATCTGCTGGAAGTGATCTGTATCCTTGCTTAAACTCCGTCTTTCTTGGTAAACATAAAACCTTCTCAGGAAGCTGTGGTTTTCATACACCATAAGTTACTTCCATTTCAAGCAACCACATGAAAAGTTAAAGCTTCTGTACCAGGCATACATTTTCTGACCATACAATAGCAACAGTGTTTTCCATTCAGAATTGAAACTTGATGGGCAGCATAGGACGTACAAAATTATTGGAATCTCTTGGGCAGCAAAAAAAAAGCACTCCTTTGGGGAAACAGACAATATTTTATCTAATATATATTTAGCACTTAGAATAAATCATCAGCATACTGATACTCTTAAATGTCAGGTACATGGAGACTTAATGATGTACTTATATACAAACCAGATACAAAATAAATAATACACAAAACGTAAGCAATACTTTACTGAAAATTCTTTGACAGACCCACAAATTACCTGGCTGGCTAGAGGCGAATTAATATATATGGCAAAACAAGCTAATAGGCAAAGAGAAGCCTACAGCCTACAATTACAACACAAATTGAAGGACCTTGAACATGTTTTTAGTACTTTACCATCTCCTCAGATTTTACAAGAGATAAATGATACCAGACTACAACTTAATAAAATCTCTTTTGCTAGAACACAATATCGGCGGCTCTTAACAACTCTATTATTCCAACTGCAATAAAGCAGCCAAGCTTTTAGCCTCCCCATTAAAGTGGACCTGTCATCCAGACACAAAAAGTTGTATAATAAAACTCCTTAAACATGAAATCCAATTTCTATTTTTTATTAAATCATTCAAGCTCATTTAAAAATCTCAGCTGTCAATCAAATACTGTCTGCCCCTCCTCTATGCGTTAGACATAGAGGCGGGGCAGACAATTACTTTCACTTTCTAATCAGCACTTCCTAGATGTCACACATTCCCCCGTTCTATATACCATTTAATTGTGTAGCCAAGGGGATGGACATTGGGTCCCCCATACTGGTGCACAAACAAGATTCTGAGATGATGCAAGACTTTGCTTAATAACAGTGTCCACAAAATGGCTGCTGCCAGCTTGCTATAATTATGAATTCCCAGAGTGAAGGAAACAAGATTCAAATGCTACATATGTCAATACCTAAGTAGAATCACACTTCCACACCCAAGCACTCAACAAACTGAATCCTTGAACCGGGAGATCTCCCAAGGAGAGATTAAACAAACTATAAAAGAACGCAAAGTAGCCAAGTCTCCATATCCTCATGGGTTCACAAACAACAACTATTAACATTGTGGTTGAATTCTACTACCACATGAACACAAACTATTCAACTATATTAAGGATAATGGAGTTATTAATTCAGCGTTCCTACAAATTGTAACACTCCCAAAACCTGGTAAATCACTGGATTTATTCCAAAATTATCATCCAATAGCTTTGTTGAACACGGATCTAAAGAGCTACTTCAAAATACTTGCAACAAGAATTAGCCTTCTGCTTCCAACACTAATTAATAATGACAAGGTTGGATTCATTTTAGGTAGGCAAGGCCCAGATAATACTAGACACATTAATAATCTACTCTATACAAACTTCAAGAACTTCAGCAGTCTTATTATCATTAGATGCAGAAAAGGTGTTTGATAGAGTTAACTGGATATACATATAAGAAACTTTAAAACAATTTGCATTGTGTGATGAGTTTTTAAAAGGAATAGCTTTAAATTCACTTCCCTCAGCAATAGTTAATGCGTCTGGGACCCTATCAATACAAATGGAACACACCATGGCTGCCCACTGTCTCTGTTGATATTTGCACTAATGGTGGAACCTTTGGCACAAGCGATAAGATTAAATGGGCATATCCAAGGAATCCAAACCAAGGCAGGCACTCAGAAAATGTCTGTTTGCAGATGACATTCTCCTGCCACTTACTAACCCTACAATATTTATACCTAACCTTTTGCATGAAATATTACAGTTTCAAAAAAAATCATGGTACAAAATCAACATCTCTAAAACTCAAGCACGACCAATTAATGTTCCATAACCAGTAAAAGAGCCTTTGTACCAATCATTTCAGTTTGAATGGAGGGATCCTTACATAAATTCTTTAGATATCAAGCTCCCCAGACACCCAGAAATAATATACAGTGGCATCACTACCAACCTCTAGCCAAAACAATAACACAAGATTGTAATAGATGGCAGAAAGAAACCATTTCATGGTTCGGACGTATAGTTTTTGTTTAAATTAATGTGCTGCCCCGTATACTGTATCTACTCTACAAATTACATTGCCACATCGATCCTTTTCTGCACTCCAGCGGAATATTAACAGCTTTATTTGGTGCATCAAACCTACTAGAATGAGGTTCCCAGTGGCTCATTATCCAAAGACACAAGGAGTCCTAGGCATCCCAAATATTAAGTTATACTACATAGCTACCATCCTAGAAACTGCCATTCATAAACATGCACCCAACAAAAAGTGGGTTGACCATGAAGTCAAACTTACGTTCCGGAACCACTGACACAATATTTCTGGCTCCTTAAACACAACAGACCCATGACAGTTGATATGCTACCTACTACCAAGATTATAATACAGATTTGTCATAAAGAAGCGAGCAAACAGGATTTTGGAAAATTTCCATCACTGCTATTGCCGCTCTCATATATCCATATTGAGATGGCCCACCAAAGGCCTTACATACCTAGGAGACTTATACTCTGTATGGTCTCTAAAGACTTTTGCAACCTGTGCAGAGGAATATACCCTCAAACCAATAGATCAATACACCTATACCCAAATAACGCACTAGCTCAAGTCTATCGACAGCGAATACAAATCTCAGCAAAATCCAACCTACATGGAATAAGTTTTTTTTGCTGTTGTTTTTCATTCAAATTTTTAACATTTGGATTTTTTCATAAATACCCAAACATTCGAAATTCGAGGTTGAAAAACCCTCACACAACTCACAAATTAGATTCTTGATAAATATACCCCTAAGCCGTTAGCTTTGAGCATGTATGGTTGCATATGGCTTTGGTTCGGCCATGCGCAGAAAGACTCACATCTTGGTACCCTTTAGTGATTGTATTAATCAGCAAAGTATCATTACTGAAGGCATGGGGAAGAAGTATTAGAAGTTAATTTTAATATACTCTCCTTTAAACAAATGATTACATGGGGGAGAGGCAGTAAGAATAAAAACAAAACAATAATGCATTAGTACTTTATAGTAATAAAAAAAAAATAAGCAGAAAATAATTTATTTTGCTAGTGTTTCAGCCTAGCATTTTGAGAACTTCTTTATTCAAGTGACACTGACATGTTCCAGCTTTTGACAGGAACATGGTCTAGTAAAGAAATCAAAAATTGAAAAATCAACAGGGCATTACTTATAAGAGTAACATAAATCCCAAATATGTTATAATAACATTTATAAAGAATAAAAAAATGAAGGTGCAGGATCCAAGGTATTTGAGTGCTTATCATACCTTATACTTTTTCATATGTTAAACTACTTTCCCCTTTCCTCCCAGCCAAACAACACTGCCGAGGATCGGGCAATAGCTCGACTGGCCACACACCCTTTGCTGAAGCAGAAAATTGCAGCTATAAAAGGTAAGGCCCAAAAGCCAACGTCAACCTGTGTTTGTTATTTCACCAGTTGCAAATATATTTACAGTAGCTGTGTTGTAAAGTAGAAGGGCAGCAGGAGATCCACTTCATAAACAGTTTGCCTTTTCTTCTCATTTGCTTCCTGTGTGATGATTCTTTACATGGAAGTCACACCTTTCTTAGCATTTTCCAGTGGCCTCTTTCTGCCCTCTTTGGAATGTTCTTTACTTGGTTCTCTCACGTTGTTCTGATTTATAGTCTGTCAGCCTGCTTCTCTTTTGCTCTTTTTCTCTGTGAATATATTTCAGCTATTCTTCTTCTCCCAGATGTATTGACTTTGCATGTTACTGCTCAAACCTTGTAGTCTTAGATCCTTATTTTCCTCTTCACACTGTCATTATTTAGTACTTCTTTGCATTTGTCCAATATGTGACTTCAATATACACACGGGCACGCATAGTCTCCCAAACTGATTCCAATGTAAGTAGAATGTAGTGAAAGGAAAATCAAGCTGATTTTATTGTATGCGCTGGCATTTTTACATTTTAATATGCAGCAACTCCAGCATGATCGTACAGAAAATGGAGGATGGAAACACATTGGCCAGATTGTAGCAACATCGCAAACTTTTTCTCAGCAAATGTCTTGTGAAAGCAGTCATTTTAGGCTACAATCTGACCAAATGCTGTTGCACTTAACAACCCCCCATCCCCATTATACTTCCCCTGTTTACCAAGGTGCACCTGTGATATAGGAATACTCCATACTTTTATTTTCACCTTTAAATTAACTTTTAGTATGAAGTAGAGAGTGATATTCTGAGACAATTTGCGATTGGTTTTCATTTTTTATTATTTCTTATGTAACCTTAATATAATAAATATCTGAATGAAAAGAATGAAACAGGAGGGTGATTTAGACAAGCTGTTTGTTGACAGTATCTTGAGATCTACTGATCACTAGTAAAGATCTACTAGTAGATCCCGATCTGCCTTTTGGGCACCCCTGTTTTAGAGCGAGCAGGGACATACAGAGGCATTGCACACAGTAATAGCTGAGCCCCTTTATCTTCGAAGTTGACTGTATTACCTTAAGCCGTATATATCTATCAGTGTTGCTCGTTACAGTCCACTCATGCCATGGACACATTGCATTATGATTTAGTCATTGAGGTATTTACAGGCTTTTTACGATGTACTGACAAGAAAAAAAAAGCCCTTTTCAGTCATTGATAGACGTGGTGAATGGAGCCTGAACTGCCTGCTTATTGCATACACTGACATTACTTTTAACATGGCACATGATGCCTGTTTTCCACATCGCTGTTGTGCTCAACTGTATCAATCAGAGAAATGTGGCGCCACTCGTAAAAGAGTCTGATGTGGACCCTGAGTATGGATGGTCTGTTTAGTGTGCAGAAGTATGGGTGGGCCCACAAGCTTTACCACTATACCTGACACTTTGTCAGGCTTCATTTATGTGACAAATGCCAGCTACTTTTCCTCTCTCTGCACCTGCATGTTAAAGGAGAACTAAAGCCTAACTAAAGAAGTAGGTAGCAATTTTGTACATGATGTTTTGTGCTTTTGTACAAGCCCAAGGCAACCACAGCCCTTTAGCAGTAAAGATATGTCTCCAAAGATGCCCCAGTAGCTCCTCACCTTTTCTGCCGATTGACTGCACATTCTTTGTACTGCTGTCACTTACTGAGCTTAGGGACCCACTCACAATATACAGTACACATAGAATAGAAATGTCACAATATAAGTCTGATGAGTAATTAATACAGATAATTACTACATTGCAGCACAGAAACCAGTGCAACTAACATCAGAATTTAATAATCAGCCCTTTAGCATCAGCTTATTTTACAGACCAACCTCATTTTCTACTGGATAACTTGTGACGACCCCTAAGCTTAGCTTCTCAACAGCTGTTCAGAGTCCACTGAGCCTGTGAGTGTCACAGACACTTTCCAAGATGGTGACCCCCTGTGACAAGTTTGAAGTCCTGGATCATTGCTGCTATTGAGAAGCTGAAACTTTAGGCTGGTGCAATAAGTTCAGTATATAAAATATGGCATTTTTACCCGTATTCATTTTTAGGGTTTAGTTCTCCTTTAATAAGTTGAACAAATAATATCACCATACTTACACCATTGATAACTTTTTGGAAGTAATGCTAATCATTTTCTCTCATTCTTTAAATAAACAATCATATTTCCAACCATAAATAACCGCAGCAAACAGGACTTTATCAAAAAAGTGAAAATGTTTTATTCAACGATCGGGAAGACCCGTCGGGGGGCCCCCACACATGGGCAGATAAGCTGCTGAATTGGTCTAAAGGACTGATATCGGCAGCTTTAATCTGACCGTGTATGGCCACCTTAAGTCATAGGCTGCTTATGCTTATGCCTAAGTGTCCCTGGTAGACACGAAACGCGTCAGGCCTTAGTTCTTAATTGATGGAAAATTAAATGTAAGCTTTTTTAACCTTTTACCATCTGACTCCGGCTTTACTACTTCGTGGGTCCAGGCTTGTGCCAGCTTCTTTTGAAGTTTTCTGGTATTTGCTCCCCTTGCTGAAGGTCTGGGGCGTGTGCACCCGGGCCCACCGTATTTAGCGGTAAGCTCACTCAACGTATTTAAACAAGCATATACTGGTTATATATTTGTATAACTTCACCTCAGTCTGGTTGAGGACATTGGTAGAGAGACTGCTGTAGGGTCACACACAGCGCCGGATTTCATTGTGGGGCGCCCCTAGGCTGCGCGGTCCGACCAGGCGGCCGCGCGGTCCTAGCGCCCACCTCACCTCCCCTTCCCAGCGCGCCGGCGAAAAAACGCCGGCGCAGCTGCTGTAATTGAATGGGGGTGCACGCGTCCCCATAGTGCGGCTGGGCGGCATGCCGCCCCTATTTTTTTAAATGTAATCTAAGTTTAAATGTGTGAGCATTGCTCCTAGATTTGCTGAAATTCTAACATGAATGAGGAATGATTATTCAGTGGGATATATGAGTGTCCAGTACCCTGCTTCAGATGGTGCTTTACTGGGGGGCTGCAGAAACCCACCCCTGGTAACATTGATCTTAACGTTTGCAAGGAACCAATACTGGACCTGGTGCCTCAGACAGCTTCAGACCCTAAAATGCCCCTGTTTAGTCACTTCTGATCAAGTTAGCATATTATTATCCTTTGTATGGGGCCAAAATATCAGCCTCCCCAACCAATACCCAAGAACTTGCTCCTGTATTGATTGGGAAGCCAGAAATATCTGCAAGGAATTTTCCCATTGGTGTGGTACTTACCAATGGATATGCAGGGATCTCCTCGAGAATAAACCCAATGTAGCCACTACCTGGGGGCCAATCAGGCAAAAACTTGCTTGTTTGGAAAAGGTAAATTCAGGTATGGGACCTGTTATCCAGAATGCTCGGGACCTGGGGATTTCCGTATAAAGGATCTTTCCGTAATTTGGATCTTCATGCCTTGAGTCTACTAGAAAATTATATAAACATTAAATAAACCCAATAGGCTGGTTTTGCTTTGAATAAGGATTAAAGGAAAACTATACCCCCAAAATTAATACATAAGCAACATACCATATTAAGTGGCATATTAAAGAATCTTATCAAACTGGAATATATAAATATATATTTAAGTAAATATTGCCCTTTTACATCTCTTGCCTTGAACCACCATTTCATGATGGTCTGTGTGCTGTCTCAGAGATCACCTGACCAGAAATACCTCAGCTCTAACTGTAACAGGAAGAAGTGTGGAAGCAAAAGACAGAACTCTGTCTGTTAATTGGCTCATGTGACCTAAGAAGTATAGTTTGTTTGATTTGTTTGTGTGCACAGTGAATCATACGATCCCAGGGGGCTGTCCTTATTTTTTTAAAATGACAATTTTCTATTTATGATTACCCAATGGCACATACTACTAGAAAAGTATATTATTATGAAAATGGTTTATTTACATGAAGCAGGGTTTTACATATGAGCTGTTTTATGCATTATCTTTTTATAGAGACCTACATTGTTTGGGGGGTATAGTTTTCCTTTAATTATATATTAGTTGGGATCAAGTACAAGTTACTGTTTCATTATTACAGAGAAAAAGGAAATCATTTAAAAAAAACTAGATTATTTGATTATAATACAGTCTCTAATGTAGTCTATGGGAGACAGCCATTCCGTAATTCAGAGCTTTCTGGTTAACGGGCTTCTGGATAATGGATCCCATACCTGTGAGGGTCATGATATTTCTTAGGCTAGTGCCACATGGGGGGTGAAATCAGCCTGTGAAAATACACAGACCGATATCAGGCCCCAAATAGACAGTAGACTCCTCGGGGCTCATTTATTAACGCAGCGCTAAAAAGAGCGCAGTGGCCTGACATTTGCCCAGCGCATGCGAGTATTTAATAATGTAGCGCACGATACCTTAACAGTGCGATTTGTGCGCTAATGTAGACACAGACAGGTGCGACGTGTGAAACTGCGTATCAGCTGTCGCAGTGCTTATAATAAATTGTGCGCACAGGAAGATACCGCAAAGGTAAGGATTAGTTGTGCTCATGTATGAATGCGCTGCTTTAATTAGTTGCGTCACATATTGCGCATATTGCGTTCACTTAGACGCATCTGCATTTGTTTCTGTGCTAATATTTGTTTGGTTGCAAAGGTGTTTAGCCTACCTGATACCCTTAAAGGAACCTTGGTCAATATAAACATGTTGGGTGGAAGGCGTGGTTAATATGCACTTTACAGGGGTTGTTCATCTTTGAGTTAACTTTGAGTTAACAAACATCCCCACCAACAGCAGCACCATTGTATTTGCCAAAACCCAGTTTAGCAGTGTGGCTCTGCACACATATATAAAATTCTCTTTTAAGCAACATGAAAGCAAAAATGTGAATATACTAGCGCAGCTGGGCAGGAATGCGCATTTTAAAGAGCGTTACTATTACGCCACGAAGAGGCAGTCGTAAATATTGTGGTGCTGTTGCCCGGGTGCAGTTTTGCACATATACAGACGCAAATCTGCGACGGCCGCAGTGCAAGCGCATTGTAGCCACGCCCACAGCCACGCCCCTGACAACCACGGCATCGTTTGCGACATAAATGCCCAATCTTTTGCGCAATGCGCATAAACAAAACCATCGCAAAAGCTCTGTGTTATGCGCAATATCACGCAAATATATTAGCGATCACGCTCGTGATGGCGCAGACAATCTTTTGCTGCGCTGCTTTAATAAATGAGCCCCCTCTTCTTTTCACATACAGAACCATTGTGTCAGCTCCAGCACAAACACACTTACGTAGAAATGAGAGACTTCACATTTTTGCACCAAAATCAAGTGTAATAATATCAGAGAAGAGGAGGCTGCTGCCGGCTTAGGAGCTGAAATCTCACTGTGTACGTCAGCCCCCTTTGACACTAGCTGCCTTATTCCATTATCTGACAACGCAGATAAAACATAGTTCTTCTTCTTTTCTTATATTGTGACTGGCAGGTATGCAACAAATGGTTTTAGATCATCTCAATTACACAAAATTGTGTGTTTTAATGCCCCCATTGTTTTCTCTGCAGTTGTTCCTCAGACGAGCACACTGGCAAAGGAGCCATTACACAGCAAAAGTCACATCTGTGAAGCAACAGGGCAAGAAACCAGAGCCGCAGCCGCTACACCCCTCTTGGGAAGCCAGCAGGAAACGCGAGGAACAGCGGGCTCAGATTACAACATTCCAAGGGGAAAAGATAGTGTTTGATGATTAGATTCATTTTTAAAAGAATTATTTTATACATACATGGTTACGTTATGCCAACTGCAAATTCCTGTGTTAAACAGGTACTGCATAATGTTGTCTTTGTTCTTTATTAATGATGTAGTAAATACAAATAATATTTTAACAGGACTTCCAATGTTTCTAAAAATGTAGTACTTTGTAGTGTTTTGCAGGACTGCTCTGGAATTGTGAGATCACTGCCTATACTCCCTTCTTACACCTGATAAAAACACACTTCTCAACTGAAAGCAGGGATGCACTGAATCCACTATTTTGGATTCGGCCGAATCCCCAAATCCTTCGTGAAAGATTTGGCTGAATACTGAACCGAATCCTAATTTGCATATGTAACATATGAAACATTTTTTTACTTCCTTCTTTTGTCACAAAAAGTCACTTGATTTCCCTCCACACCCCCAATTTGCGTATGCAAATTAGGATTCGGTTCGGCCTGGCAGAAGGATTCTGCCGAATCCTGCTCAAAAAGGCCGAATCCTGGATTTAGTGCATCCCTAACTAAAAGTCTTTTTTAGAATGTAGTAGGGGGAAGAACACAGTTCCCATTAATACTGAAAACCCTATGAGCCATAAACCTCAATAGCACTCCGTGAAATATGTCAAGCATTGTTATCAACCACTATATATTAAAGGAGAACTAAAGCCTAACTAAAGAAGTAGCTAGAAATGTTCTGCATTATGTTTTGAGCTTCTGTACCAGCTCAAGGCAACCACAGCCCTTTAGCAGAAAAGATCTGTCTCTCCAAAGATGCCCCAGTAGCTCCCCATCTTCTTTTCTGCTGATTCACTGAACATGCTCTGTGCTGCTGTCACTTACTGAGCTTAGGGATCGACACACATGATACTGAATCTATATAATATACATGTCACAATGTATAGCATATTTGTACATTATTGGTACATGGCAGCTCAGAAACCAACACAATTAGCATCAGAATATAATAATCACCTCTGTAGCATCAACTTGTATTACTGACTAACCACATTTTCTGCTTGTAAAGTTGTGACGACCCCTAAGCTTAGCTTCTCAACAGCTGCTCAAAGCCCACTGAGCATGTGCGTGTCACTGACACTCCTAACAAATTCCAAGATGGGAAACTCCTGTGACAACCTTGAATGCCTGAATCATTACTACTATAGAAATGCTGAAACTTTAGGCTGGTGCAATAAGTTCAGTATATAAAATATGGCATTTCTAGCCATATACATTTTTAGGGTTTAGTTATCCTTTAATATTTTATTCACCATTTTTTGCATTTTATAATAAACATATTTATACACACTTCCAAACGCTTGCACTCTAAGCCAGTCTTTTGGGTTACCTCGGGTGCATGGTCAAACCAGTATGTATAACAATTCAAAGGACCCGCACTCCAATTCGGTGAAAATATTCAATCTTTATTCCTGCTTGTGTTTCCAGTGTTTTGGCCCTAGTTAGGGCTTTTAACACACTCATATTCATCCGACCGTCTCCGCTACTGCGATAATACAGAAACCAATGGCAATTGGATATTCTAATTTTAAGATTTCGATTTGCGCACAATCTCTTTACTTAAAAGATAACATTTGAGAATGATATTCTGAGACAATTTGCAATTGGTTTTTATTAAGTTTTATTGAATTGGAGTTATTAAGCTTTTTATTCAGCAGCTCTTCAATTTGCATCTTAAGCAATTTGGTAACTAGGGTCCAAATTACCCTAGCAACCATGCATTGATTTGAATAAGAGACTGAATTTTGAATAGGAGAGGTCTGAATAGAAGGACCAGTAATAAAAAGTAACAATAACAATACATTTATAGTGTTACAGAGCATTTGTTTTTTAGAAGGGAGTCAGCTACGCCCATTTGAAAGCCGCAAAGAGTCAGAAGAAAGAGCCAGATAACTATAAAACCATAAAAAAGAATGAAAACCAATTGAAATGTTGCTTAAAATAGTCAGTTCGGTAACATAATAAAAGTTACCTTAAAGGTGAATCACCCCTTTAAGTTCAATTATGAGTAGCCCAAATGAGAT
Source organism: Xenopus laevis (assembly GCF_017654675.1). NCBI lineage: Eukaryota > Metazoa > Chordata > Amphibia > Anura > Pipidae > Xenopus > Xenopus laevis. The sequence continues at coordinate 158,036,382 of NC_054372.1, read as the reverse complement.
GTTTATTAAATGCAGTCTGATTGGAGGACATTTGTAGTTAGTATATTGAGTTGCATAATGGATATTAGTTAGGAGTATGCAGGATAATTCAACACAACTACTGGATTTTATAAATGTTGCCCTATAAATGCTGTAGGCCTTAAAAAAATGGAAAATGATTTAGTCTCATTACTGGCCAAATGTTCCTTTGGCTTCTTCCACACCCCACCCATACTTTGTGTCATCATCCAAATTGCCATTGCCCCTGTGCTTAAGCATGGGACACTGCTTATTTGACCTCCTCCATATGCAAAGAACATGCCCATTTGGGTGCCTGAATGGGTGGCAGGCACCAAGGAAGATCAGGGTGGGATGCTATAAATGGGGAACAATACAGCATCCCTTTGCATAAAATGCCAACTAAAATTGTATTGTGTAATGTAAGGTCACTCAAAGTTCGGTCTAGATTCACTAGATTGTTTTCAACCAATCCAACAATGCCAACAATTTTTATAGCAAATGAATTTCATTAAAAGTGAGGCTGGTTCAGAATGAATAACATTAATCTGATTCACAGCAGCCAGTTAGGAAAGTGAAGCCACACTTTCATTAATTCAAGATCAATCAATCTAAATATTGAATGAGTAAACTAGAATAAAGAATTAAGATTGGCTGCAGCTTTCTATGGGATATAACGAGTCATTCTTCTGAGGGTCTGAGATATTGCATCTACCAAATTTAATGAGCCATTAAATTCGAGCAACCAATAGGATTACAAATTTAGCGTTAAATAAATCTGGCTCTTTAATTCCTATAAGGCTTTGGTGGGGCTCAAACCCTGGACACCCTGCTTGTCAGCTGCAATGCCAAACTACTGGGCCAGGAGAGCAGTCAGTAGGTGCTTTTCTCCCTTCCACCTATTTGGAGCTGCATGACATCATTCCAGCAGTATATACAAAATATGGCTTAGCCAGCACTTGGAGGTTAGGTCCCATATTTTGCATATACTGTAATTGAGAGTGCATGTGGACACTTCCAGCAGCGCAGGCCAGTAATTAGCTATTGAATCGTTGTTATACCTTGCTTGAGACAATAAGGTACTTGTATCATTCCAGCAGCCTTATTGGTTGGATAGGGTCAGCCAGTCCTCATCACATTATGTGCCTGATTTTGGCCTGTGTCCTTGAACACTGTGACACATCCCTAGCTCTCTGCTCCTGCCCTTGTTCTCACTCCTACTCTAGTCTTGCACTGTCTCTTTGCTCCCTCCTGCTCCATTCATTCACCCAATTCATTCACCGGTTCCTCATCTGCTCCATCTGCTCCTATCCTGCCAGACCTTCATCACCCTGTTCTTGCTCCTTTTCCTTCTCTTGTTTTCTTTGTGCACTATACCAGTCCAAACATGAAGGACTCATCCACTATAGAATCCTTTATTAATCTTATTTTTATTTTCAATTAAAGGGGTTGTTCACCTTCAAACAACTAGTTGTTTTCAGACAGATCACCAGAAATAAAGACGTTTTCCTTTTACTTTCTATGTGTCCGTTTCCTAATATTAAAGTGTAAAGTATTATTTTTCACCTTCTAAAGCAGCTCTGAGGGGGGGTCGCATTTAGTGGATACATTTGTTATCTTTGTCCCTGCTGAACAGAATCCCTAAGTTTCATTAAAGGCAGCTGTTAGAATTGATACAATAGTCGCTGATATTCCTCATATACTGCTGAGAAACGTATCAACTAAATGTAACAAATTTTAACAGTTCAGAATCTGCTCCTGGATCACTGAGCAGCCAGACTGAAACCCCATAGACACGAACATTAAACTTTAAACTTGGGTTTTGGAAAAACAGTGAAAAATAAATAATAGTAAGTAATTAAAAAAGGGCTTTATTTCTGGGGAACAATCTGAAAACAACTGAACTGAAAAAGCAGTTTGGAAGGTGAACAACCCCTTTAACCTTTACATTGTATACAGAAAATAATAATTAAAACCGGAAAAGACAAATTACAAATATATATGTGACCATCCATTTAATTTGCTTTCTATATTATTTTAGAAAATCATGGATTGAATCCCAGTGTGATTGCCTTGTTCAATAGCCCCCGTTTATCAAACAATATTATTTACTATTAATTAATAGACTTGTATTCCAATTATAGAGTGCTACAATGCCATAAAAGGTTAATTCAGTTTTCCAATTCCTCAATTTTTGTAACTAAGTTTTGGATTTTGTTACAAAAATTGATGAATTGGAAAACTGAATTAACCTGTATGGCATTGTAGCACTCTATAATTGGAATACAAGTTCATTAATTAATTTCTTATTGGGCACAACTACCTTAAGTACTGGGAATGAATTACTAGTGAATGTATATACCAATTAATTGAATAATCAATTCTATTCATTTATTGGCAAATTAATTCAGCACTGAATCACTTTATTTATTACAATTAAATTATCCACAAGCCTCAAGAGAGGATAGTCAATTAATTGAATTATTTATTGCACTGGCACTTTATAAAAGTGATTATTTGATGAGAACAAGGAATACAGAAGTAATTTAAGTCTGAGGATTGGCCCTTAGTGTTTATTTTGATTGAGGGGGGATACTTTCTTCTTTTTCTCTTTTTATACAAACCTGACTGTACGGACATAGGTAAGATCCCCTTTTCTATCAATCTAAAAATATCTGTCGTTAGATCAATTTTCCTTTCAATCCAAGACGTTGTTCATCACTATAACTAATGCACCATTGTCTTGTGCACCTGTATAGTGGTCTGCTGCTAGTCTAGTCCTGTTCCTTTAACAAGGCTGTATCTGATATTATCGACTTTCTACAAGCAGAAAAGGCAGTTTTGAGAAATCATTATTATTTTAATAAATCCCATCATTAAACTGAGTCAGATTTTCAGCTTTTTGCTGAGACTAACAACCCTGGAAACCTTAAAACAGCCTAACCTATCAATATCCTAAAACCCTCATGGAGCAACATATGAAGCATATGCAGCAGTGATGGGGAGAGAAGACTGAGCAGATACAGTGTCACAGCTTTAGAAAAACATTGTGAAATCTGTTGAGAAAGACGTGTAATTGGCAGAAATTAGACACGAAACACTTGAAATACTTTATTCAAGTAATTTTCCGATGAGTTTGCAAATCTACTAGAGGCAAGTAAAACAGAAAGGTGCATAAAGAAACAGGGTATAAATAAATGCTTTTTTTCTGAGTAGCAAAGGCATGAAATGTAAGCAAAGTACAAACGAAGGGAAAGCCGATTCTAGCGCAAATACACAAAAAAAGCTTTCTCTTTAATAGCATAGGCTTGTATGGATTCTTTTCAAGTTACAGTTCAGCACCGTTTTGACACTGTCCCATGTGGCAAGTATAATAAAAGTAAGGCTAATTCTTTGATTGGCAGAAGGCACACAACAGCTTTATTGTATTGCTTGTAATATTGCCGCTTTCTGCAGCCCAAAAAAAGTGCATTGTTTCATTGCTGCCATTAAAAATAATGTAAAATGTACCTGTAAAACTGGATAGCAGTCCGTCCTAAACGTATTTATAAGGCTCATTAATATGGTTCTCAAAGAACCTCAGCTTTGTGTATTTAGGAACTTAGATTTGGAAAATCATTCCCTGATCTTACAGAGATGAATCTATATTTTGTGTACAGTAATAATGCTTGTATAGGTAGTGCCCTCTTGAATGACACTTTCAGTTTTTGCTTTGGTACATTGTCACACACAGATGTTCAAGTATAAATTCAAGCAGAATCTCTAGATGTTATGGTAATATATATTCTTTGATTCAGTCATTAGAATCACAAGATAGCTTCATTTAAGCAGGGCCTATCAAGATTGCTTAGAGTGCTAATCCCCTATATTTATTTCGATATGTGCTTTAGTCAGAGCAACTCCGTTATGAATGCCTCTCTTGGTGACAACCCAACAGCCCATATAAAGCATTTGAGGAATCCTTGCATGGTCATCAATGGCTCCATGTTTGGTTCAATCATCTTGAGTAATATTCAATAAGGGGATACTCAGAGATGTAATTCAGTCTAAAAGGCACAAGTGGAAGAACCTGAAATTTGCCTAGTCCAAGGATCTATAATCAGAATAGCATAAGTGACAATGGTATGTAATCGCATTGTAATAACTATTCATGTTGGTTTTCCTTGGTATAACCCTATGAATTTAGTTGGATTCAAAAGTTCTGAATGGGCCCTTTATCCACCGACTTAACCTTACATGGTAACTGTGCTATGTGTATAGCATTTGTCACACGGATGTTTATATTTGTGTGTTCTGTGTATAGTGGCCTCATCTATGGGTCATGTCAGATTGATTCATGTACTTTTAGACTCCATAGAGGATATACAATCTAATATTCATTCTTTCAAGGAATTGAGAAACAAAAATAAATGTAATTATTATTGGCTGGTAAATAAACAGTTTTCTTAATGGTCACTTCTACGTGTAGGTGGCATTTCAGTTTTGAAGTGTCTGCGCATGGAGACCAGAACAAAAAAAATCTACAACTATTTGATGACTGATCATCCAAATGTTCCTCCTCCTCCCAGAATAGCACTAACTTTATGAAACAAGCTTCAAATCCAGTTGCATTTTCATGGAAGTCCATATGCTTTCACCTAAAAGTGTTTACATCCCAGTGATCTTTCACTTGAGTAGAAATCCTTGCTTTGCATTTAATAACTGCAAAAGAAAAAAAAAAAGATGAGTCAACATTTTTCAGAAATTTGCAAAAAATACATACCCTAGGAAAATTAATATAGTCTTTTTGTCTAAATGCTGTAAAATAACTTTTTCTGGGTATGGAAAGTACAGTAGTTGGCAAATGACAGTTTCACTGATCAAAATATACTTGATTTATCTAAATGGAAGGAACATTCATAAGAGAATTGCTTCTTGGCAGAAACCATTGAACATGGATTTTACAGAGACGCTGGCTTGGTGGTGGCTGCTTTTAAAGGGAATTTACAATAATGTTGCAAGATGTTTTACATACTAGATAGGCAGTCAGACTCCCTGATCTTCTTTATTAGGAACTCTAGTACTTCTAGCTTGGAGCTCCATTGATATATGGGATTGGGCTTTAAATTAAAGGGTAACTATAATGAAAGTGTAATATAGCTTCATAATACTGAAATAAGAAACTTTCTAAATACAATGAATTAAATATTCTGCATTGTTTCTGAAATAATCAAGTTTATTATCACTATCACTCTCTCAGCATCTGTTTCTCTTCATTGTCTCTTCCTGCAGTTGTCAGATATTCATTGACAGTTAGATCCAATGTATCTTATAGAAGAGCTTTCTTTCCTAGCAGATGTATTAGAGCTCATTCAAATAACTGATTCCAGTAGAAACAAAATAACTGCCTTTTGCACAAATTCTGCATGTAGAGAGACAGGATTTCTGGTAATTTTAATAGAGTGAGCGCTAATACATCTGCTAGACAAAAGGAGCCCCCCCCTATAAGATATATTGGATCTGACACCCAACTGCTGAATGAAGACAGAATGAAGAGAAACAGATGCTGAAAGAGGAATAGTGAACATAAACTTAATTATTTCAGAAATGATACAGAATATTTAATTGCTTATATTTACAAAGGTTCTTATTTCAGTATGCTAAAGTTTATATAAACTTTTCATTTTCGTGATAGTTCCCCTTTAAATAAATCAACTATTATTTTTAAAGAAAAAGAATTTTAGCTTAAAGGGCATGTAAAGTCTAAAATAGAATAAGGCTAGAAATGCTGTATTTTGTATACTAAATATAAACATGAACTTACTGCACCACAAGCCTAATCAAACAAATAATTTATGCTTTCAAAGTTGGCTACAGGGGGTCACCATCTTATAACTTTGTTAAACATCTTTGCAAGACTAAGACTAAGTGCACATGCTCGGTGTGGTCTGGGCTGCTTTGGGATCGTCATAAACAAAGCTGCTTGAGTTCTGCATGGCTGGTAAGTAAGGCGGGGGCTCCCCCTGCTGTTCATAAGTATGATTGTTTCCCTGCTCAGCAGTTAGGGACTGTCTGACAATTCCTATCCACAGCAGTAAATGAAGGGAGAATTTCACTGCATACAATCAGGTTTCTTATAAAAACAGTACACATTTTTTAATTAAAGTATATTGGAGATAGGTTTCTTTTTCATTATAGAAAGTAAAAATGGGATTTTATTTTTTTTGGCTTTACATGCCCTTTAAATATTATAAGTGCTTCAGAATACCTAAGTGGCATTTTATAATACAATTAGTTATAACTATAGGTGTAATAATTAACCTATTTCAGAATATTAGACTGGATCAGTTCCATCAGGAATTAAAAGAATATTTTACTGTTGAGTTCATATGAATAATGAGTTTCTGTACCATTCCTGTCAGCACGTTACTCGGGTTATGCCAACCCTTTTTGTACAACCCACCCCAACATCTGGCTTGGTATAATTCCTACCACGAACCCACACTCACGGCATTATGCTTATAGTTTAAAATAACTAATACTTACGTGGAAATTGTGCAGCTGGAAGTGTACACGTACTGACCAGTGTATCGTAGATCACAACGCACAATATTGTTGGAGTAATCAGATTCTGGTACCAGATAGCTGGGATTCACGCTGACCTGTTAAACCACATATAGTTTAATGAACCCTGACGCTGTGCATGATGCTTGATTTGAGCAAATGTATTAAAAAAAAACTTACCTTTAAGATATAGTTGCCAGGTTTTACATCTGTGATATCAATCCACTGGCAATCAATGTCTGCGTTATACGTATCATAACAACCAGGACTCAATCCCTGAAAGGAAAGAAACAAAGTAGAACACAAATGAATTTTGACTTGGAATCCATCCCTTCTGGATTGCGACTGTGAACCATCAATAAGGGAGAACCCATAACTGTAATGGGGCAGTTTAAAGGGATTCTGTCATGATTTTTATAGTGTAGTTTTTATTTCTAAATTACACTGCATATAATTCACTCTACCATGTAAAATTTCATTCCTGAACCAGTAAGTGTATTTTTTTATTTATTATTTTTATTAATTTATAATATTGGTGTGTAGGCAGCCATCTCAGGTCATTTTGCATGGTCATGTGCTTTCAGAAAGAGCCAGCACTTTAGGATGGAACTGCTTTCTGGCAGGCTGTTGTTTCTCCTACTCAATGTACTCAATGGCTTTTACTAATGAGTGCTGTTCTTAGATCTACCAGGGAGCTGTTATCTGGTTACCTTCCCATTGTTCTTAAAGGACCAGTAACATCAATTTTTTATTAAAAAATGTGTTAGTGTAGAATGAAAAAAAAACCCCACAAAGACATATTTAACTTTTAAATTGCTAAGTCTTTATTAAGAAATAATTCTGCTTGCACTCATCTTCAGAAAAGGTGATCTGGCGATCCATCGTGCGGCGCTTGATTTCTCCTCTCTGCTTTCCTTATAGGAGATAGCCAGGGAGGAGAAATCGAGCGCCGCATGATGGATTGTCGCCATGTCGCTTTTTCTGAAGAGGAGCGAGTTTCAGTAAGTTATTTCCTAATAAAGACTTAGCGATTTAAAAGTTTAATATGTCTTTGTGTTTTTTTTTGTTCTACACTATTGAATTTTTTAATAACAAAAATTTATGTTACTGATCCTAAGTTAGGCTGCTGGGGGGGAGGGAGGGGGTGATATCACTCCAACTTGCAGTGCAGCAGTAAAGAGTGACTGAAGTTTATCAGATCACAAGTCACATGACTGGGGGCAGCTGGGAAACTGACAATATATCTAGCCCCATGTCAGATTTCAAAATGAAATATAAACAAATCTTTTGAGAAACAGATTTCAGTGCAGAATTCTGCAGGAGCAGCACTATTAACTGATGCGTTTTGAAAAAAACATGTTTTCCCATAACAGTATCCCTTTATAGAGTGAGATATGTCGTGAAATGAGAAGAACTGTTTTCAGGGCCAACTCTTATAATTGGCTGCTTATAGATAACTAGCTGGTAAAGGCTGGTAAAGGCATACCTGTGTATGAGCTGTGCATGCAAACCGTCTGTAATAGCCATAATCACAGGAGGTATCTTCTAGGCAGAAGCTGGCTTTGTGGCCCTCAGCAACTCTTCTGTGACTGCTTGCGTCTAGCAAATCATAATGGCTGAACTCATCCATGCTGTGATAATGTCTGTTGGGTATTTCAATAAAGCAAACGCTCAGTTATGGGGAATATAAGGTTGTAAAATAAAGCAGAATGAAGTGTTCTGTTGGTATTCTCCATTATGAAATGATAATATATGTCCAGCAGGATCTAGACCATTTCTATCATTTGGGAGATATTGTACGGGAACTCATTTCACTTGTATATAACCTGCCATTCGATTAAAACAATATGTTGTCTGTTTCTCCCCATTCAGGCTATGCCGTATCCTATGTACATTTCTGCTCCTACAAAAAAAAATCTATTAGCAACATGTGGAATTTCTGCCCTTCTAGCCATGCTGCTTGGGGTTTAGCCATGAATGGAATGCCTTTGCTTTGTGTCAACATCTACTTTCCATTCAAGCTTGGTCACACTCTTCTTCTTTCTGCCTCTTTAACTCAGTGGAAAAGAACTGTCAGGCAAACGTTATAGTCATTGTGACAACATATAAATGTGCTGATTTCACAAGGGGCTGTGAGACTTCCCAATAATCATAGCAAGCTTATATTGTCTGCAGGCTGTATTTGCCATATATCCCATTTATTACAGCCTTTCCTACTGGGAAGCAGTTGGCAGTCACATTTTCCCAGAGAAGTAACAAGAACAAAAAAACACAGTCATTGTTCTCATTGCCTTTTATCCACTGGAGAAACTGATTTCATTTTAAAGGGGTTGATCACCTTTGAGTTAACTTTTAGTATGATGTAGAGAGACAATATGCAAATGGATTTCATTTTTTATTATTTGTGGTTTTTGAGTTATTGAACTTTTTCTGTAGCAGCTCTCCAGTTTGCAATTTCAGCGTTTTCAGCAATTTCATCAGTTGCTAAGGTCCAAATCACCCTAGCAGCCATTCACTGATTTGTATAAAGACCAGAATATGAATAGGATAGGGCCTGAATAAAAAAAATGAGTAATAAAAATATACATTTGTAGCCTTACAGGGCTTTTGTTTGTAGAAGGGGTCAGTGACCCCTCCCCCATTTGAAAGCTGTAAAAAGACAAAGGCAGCAAATAATTCAAAAACTATAGAATATAAATAATGAACAGCAACTGTAACATTGCTTAGAAATAGCCATTCCATAAATAAAAGTTATATGCTAAAAGTTAATGTAAATGTGAACCACCAGATTAATCAAGGTTTGCATTGAAAATTTGAATTTGAAATTCAAATTTTTTTAATGGTCAAAACTGTCAAATTCGAATTTTTTTAAAAAAAAATCGAATTTGATTTTTGAGATTGTTATCATAGAACTTGAATTCGACTATTTGCCACCTAAAACCTGCCGATTGCTGTTTAAGTCAATGCGAGAGGTCCAGCGATCAATTTGGAGTTGTTTGCAGCCTTCCTGACATTCGATTTTTTTTCAGAGCAAAAACTTGAATCGAGTTTTTAAAATTCGAATCCAATTCAAATTTTAAGATCGATTTAATACATCTGAGTTTACAAAGATTTAATACATCTGAGTTTAAAAAATTCAATTTTATTAATACATTTAGATTGGTCTAGTTTTGAATTTATGGAAGTTTAGGGAAGTTTTTAAAAACTCACATGAATTTGAAATTCCACCTTGATAAATGTGCCTCTACATGTATTCACATTCTGAATACAAAGCTAGGTATCTGACTTATTGTAAATGTAGATCTGTATTACCTCGTTATATATATATGTGTGTACAAGAGAGATCACAGAAGAGCTTGCAGTCTAAAAAGCCCTAGAGCAACAGTATCCAAAAAGTGTTTGTTGTTTTCATATTTTTACATTGGATTTTGTAATCTGTAGATCAAGTCACACATATCTGCAGAAGCCAAAGGGAAATTAATTTAATTGAAAGGCATGTCCATAACATTCCTCTCGGAATCCTCACACACTGCACGTAGCTCAAGGGGAGAGGACTGCACTGTGTAGTGACCACATTTTCACATTACTGAATAAAACCAGATGTTCTGATGCATTTATATAATTTCCTGTGCTAAAACTGTTGTAAGAAGAGCAGTTTGTAATACAGCATTTCTATTTTCAGGGTTCAGTGACAAAGGTTTGATGAAACCTCTTTTCACTCCAACTGGAGATTCCAAACAAGTGTGGTACTGTTTTCTGCACACAGATGTACCTGCCATTCTCCTCTGTCAGGTTTTTCAACTAAAATAGACATTCTTCATTACCATTTCATAATAACTGATACATTAGTAGTACCTTACATTAAAGGGAGATGTAAAGGTGAAATCCCATTTTTTTTTTACTTTCTTTAATGAAAAAGAATATCATCAATATACTTTAATTAAAAAATGTCTACCATTTCTATAAGAAACCTGACAGTATGCAGCGAAATTCCCCGATCGTTTTACTTGCTCTGACTGCTGCAGATAGGAAATTTCATTCGGTTCCTAACTACTCTGCAGGGAAAGGATCACACTTTCAAACAGCAGGGGGGAGCCCCCTCACCTTACTTCCCAGAACTTGAGCAGCTTTGTTTGTTTCCCTATAAAGCAGCCGATGACTGTGTAGAGATTTGTATCTGCAGACCCAGTGCAGTCTGTATATTCTGATTATTAATCAGTCTTGCTGTATCGGCTTCTATGGCAAAAATTATTTGACTTGTGCTGTTTTGATAATGTATGATGATCCCTAAGCTTAATAGAAATAATGCAAGCAAGACTGCCTTACGTGTTTAATGCGTCATTTCGCATTAAACACTCAAGACAGTCTTGCTTGCACTAACTCTGTGTGCCATTGAATTTTTTCTATTAAACCGTTCTTGTGAGGTGGCCGAGCCTCTACCTTTTGAGATCCAGGTATCTGGTGCTCGCCTGTTCATACCTTATTCTATATGCTAATGAGGCACCAGAACTGTGTCACTGTATGTAGTACATATTAGACTGGTCCTGATTTTCTTGTCTCCTGCTCTGTTCTGCCTTCCCTATGCTCCCTGTGTGTGTCATACTTTGCCTGCTTTTTGCACCCTGTGTTTGCCATACTCTGCCTGACCTATGATCCCAATGGAACATAAGCCTGGTATTTGTTCTGGGGGTTTGTTAGCATTTGGAAATTATTATTAGGGGCCCCTAAGGTGTTTAATCACATGCTGGGGTACTGTATTATACACAGGGGAAGAGGAGGCATATGGATTTAAGGGTATGTCTTAATATGACAACTTTTTCACATATGAGTGGCATCCTTGCCAACAGCCATCCATAATACAGCCCCCCCGTACCAGCAGCCATCCATCATACTGCCCCCCATACCTGTACCAGCAAGCTCAGCAGACATCCATTATACAGCCCTCCAGCAGCCATAACATTGCCCCCAATCTTTACCTGTGCCAGCAGCAGCCAAAAATAAATCTGATCACATCATATTGCCCCCAAGTATTTATGTACCTGTGCCAGTGCCCAGCCCAGCAGCAACAGCAAACATATGGCCCCCAAATCTGTACCTGGCTGTGCCAGCAGGAAGCTTCACACTTTCACAGTAATATAAAGAATGTATTCAGTTCAGTGCAACTGTGCAAGGCTGAGAGCAGCGAGAGCCACACCAAGCAGCCCCCCAGCTCTCTGCCTGTCTCTGCCACCCAACACATCAGTGACATCATTGACGCGTATACGCACGTCACGATGCACTGCCGCACCGCACAGAAGGAGCTATTACTTGCTGGCAAGAGGGAGAAGGTGAAGGAGGGGGATTCCACCCGACTGAGTGACCATGATTACTGAAACAAATTATTAAATAAACGCTTGAAAAAAAAGAAAAAAAAAAAAAAACCCCATTAAAAGTGCGCCCCTCAATTATGGCGTCCTAGACAGCCGCCTACTCTGCCTACCCCTAGTTCCGGCCCTGATCCCTGCAGTGAGCACCAACCATCTGTTTTTTTGGTGTGCTATTAATGTGGACATGGTCTTGCGGTAACATGGGTTTGGTTTAAAGTGGGTGTGGTCTAAAAACAGGGAGTGGCTAACATTGACTTCCATTATCGGCCCTCCACCATGTAGATTAGAAAAATTGCGGCCCTCTGTATCCATATAAATTGGCCAGCACTGGCATAAATCATTTGTTTTATTAGGCTTCTGGTGCAGTAAGTTCATGTTTATGTTAAGTATACAAAATACAGAATTTCTAGCCTTATTCTATTTTAGACTTTAGTTTCCCTTTTAAAGGAGAACTAAACCTAAAAATGAATAGGGCTAAAAATGCCATGTTTTATATACTGAATTTATTGCACCAGCCTTAAATTTCAGCTTGTCACTAGCAACAATGATCCAGCACTTCAAACTTGTCACAGGGGGTCACCATCTTGGAAAGTGTCTGTGACACTCACATACTCAGTGGACTCTGAGCAGCTGTTGAGAAGCTAAGCTTAGGGGTCATTGCAAATAATCAAGCAGAAAATGAGGTTGGCCTGTAATATAAGCTGATGCTACAGGGCTGAATATTCAATTCTGATGCTAATTGCACTGGTTTCTGTGCTGTCATGTAGTCATTATTCATATTAATTACTAATTAATAGCCTTATATTGTGACATTTCTATTCTATGTGTACTGTATATTGTGAGTTGGTCCCTAAGCTCAGAAAGTGACAGCAGCACAGAGCATGTGCAGTAAATCAGCAGAAAAGAAGATGGGGAGCTACTGGGGCATCTTTGGGGGCACAGATCTTCCCTACTAAAGGGCTGTGGTTGCCTTCTGCTGGTACAGAAGCGCAAAACATAATGTACAACATTTCTAGCCTATGTCTTTGGTTTAACTTTTCTTGTCCTTTAATGCTACTAATCATATTTAAACCCTAGAAACATAAAAGCAAGGTGATTTAAAAAAAATGTAATCTCACAAAGAACTGTTTTAAAAAAGACACAACTGGACGTGTTGTTGATTGTTTTCACTTCTTCAATTCCGGATTTGGGATAATAAATGGATCTTAACCCGGTATACTTAGACTATAAGCTCTAAGGGGCAGGGACCTCCTTCCCACTGTGTCTCTTACCACATAGCACTTAAAATTTTTTGCTCTGATATGATTCTGTGTATATTTAGTGTGTGATTTGTCTTCCCTGTGTATACTTTTAAATATATTGTACTTTTATGCACTGTCAGCACTGCGGCTCCTTAACAGAGCTTTACAAATAAAGTTATACATACATTATACAATTCTTTCAATTTTAAGCAGCATTTGTATGCATATATTTTACAGCATATTCCTGTCCTGTTATTACAATATAATGAACAACAAAAATAACCTATAAAGTATATAAATATTAATTGGTTGTGTCACAAGTTTCACATGATTCAAGGAAATCTAACGGGCAGATCTATCAAGGGTCGAATTGAAAATGCAAATTTTCGAATTTTTTTCTGGTCAAACTTCAAAACTGTCAAATTTGACTAGAGAGTTATTCAAATTCAATTCGAGTTTTTTTAAAAAAAAATCGAATTCGATTATCAACATTTATCATACTCTGGCCCTTTAAGAACGCAAATTCAACTATTCACCACCTAAAACCTGACGAATTGCTGTTTAAGTCCATGGGAGAGGTCCAGGGATCAATTTGGAGTTGTTTGCAGCCTTCCTGACATTTGAGGTTTTTTTCAAAGAAAAAATTTGAATCAGTTTTTAAAATTTGAATCGATTTCGATTCAAATTCGATTTGAGTTTTCATGTCAATTACATTCCTCCAAGTTTAAAAAATTAGATATTTTTTTTCAAATTTATGGGAGTTTAGGGGAGTTTTTAAAAACTCACATGAATCTGAAATTCGACCTTTGATAAATGTGCCTTAAATGTTATAAAACGAATGTAAACATTATATAAGATATATGCATAGAATCGGTTTCCATGCCTGTGGAAAAAACTTCGAAATTCGAATTCAAAAAGACCAACCGAAATTAAGTCGATGGTTTTGTTTGGGTCGAATAGGTCCGTTTTCGATCAAATAGGTCTGTATTCGGACGAATTTGAATCATACGAATCGAAGGAATAGCGCATTCGATCGAATTTGATTTGAAGCTTTTCCCAAAAAAAACATTGATTTTTCAAAGTCCACGAATTGACTCCAAATAGGTTCTAGGAGGTCCCCCATAGGCTAAAACAGCAATTTGGCTGGTTTTAGATGTTGAATGGTCGAAGTCGAATTTTTAAAGAGACAATACATGGTAAATATCGATATTCAAATTTTTGAATTTTTTTCAAATTCAAATTGAATTTGGACTATTCCCTAGTCGAAGTACACAAAAAATATCTCAACATTCCATTTTTTTTTTTATTCCAAAATTCACCTTGACCCTTAATAAATCTACCCCTATGTTCCTATGTTTTCACTGAACACTGAAAGTAGGGTGAGTAATGTGACTTACTGGTGACAGCTGTGCCATTCCCATGTGTATCGTGGTCTGCTTGGCAAGAAGTCAGCGGTTCCCTGGTTTTTGACTCTTTGTGGGAACCTGAGAAGCACTCGTTGGTCATAGTCTCTGATATCTGAGCGGTATGCTGAGCTGTGGGAGAAAACAGATACACAGGAGCACCTTTTGTAAACGTTTTCAAATAAAAAAACAATATAATTAACAGCAAGAGAGATATGTCCTTGTACCCTGCCAGTCGCTGCACTACTTTTTTCCCACTGTCATGTAAACTCAGTTCCACAAATCCCCCACTCTCTTGTTGGTGAAGCCCTGTGTGTGCTCTGGTTTGAGGGTAGGGAAGGGGTTCAGAGCAAATACCAACAGACAAAACTGATGCCAGAAAAACTTAATACTTTCTTCAATTTGTAAGGCAGCAGCAAATAAAATCTGTAAGATACAAGATGCCAGAACAGAAAAATCAGCAAAGGAATGACGTGTCCTCTGGGTCAGTCTTACAGCAGTATAACATCAGGTAAGTATTTCCCTATTACCTCACGAGGAAACTTATGCGACTTAAGAAAACGAAGCGCTCCGAGTGCCATCCCGCCAGCGATTTCGATTCTAGCCGACAGAAAGGCATTGTGGGGAGTCGCACGAAGAAGAGGCGATTTGTCACTGGGAGACTAATCTCCCCCAAATAGCATCACTGCCTCTACCCTCTAACTACTGAAAGCCCAGCTGAGATTTGGAACCCAAAAACACACACAGGAACTAGGCATTTACTGCTAACTAGGTGCTGCCATGCCAGTAGAGGTATGTTCTGTGGATTTCTATTCATCCATTATTTCCTGCATTTTATGGCCAGATTTATCAAGGGTCAAATTGAAAATTCAAATTTTCTAATTTTTTTATGGTCAAAACTGTCAAATTCGACTAGGGAGTTATTCAAAATCCATTTTTTTTAAAAAAAATTTGAATTCAATCTTCGAGATTTAGCATACTTGGGCCCTTTAAGAATTCAAATTTGACTATTCAGCTCCTAAAACCTGTCAAATTACCGTACTGTTTAAGTCAATGGGAGAGGTCCTAGGATCAATTTGGAGATGTTTCTGAGTTTTTTTGGAGTTGTATGGAATTTGAAACTAACTTGATTCGAATTTTCAGGTTGCTTAAATTCGTCCGAGTTTAAAAAAATTCTATTTTATTAATACATTTCAGCTAGTCGAATTTCGAATTTATTGGAGTTTAAAAAAAACTCACATGAATTCGAAATTCGACCCTTGTGAAATGTGCCTCCCCGTTTCAGCTCTTTCTTTTCCTGCTGCTTGTCCAGAAGACCATAGCCAACAATCTGTAGAAAAAAATCAAGGGTGGAATGTCACGTTTCCACTTGAGTCCGGCCAGCATGTTGCTCAGGGGGTAGCGACTACAGGGAGTTGCAAATGACTTTATCATGGCAATAGAAACTCCCTGTTTCAATACAAACAGAACTAGTGAGAAATAGTTTCTGACTAAATTAAACAAAATGAGTAAATTAATCAATTAGATAAGCATTAAGCTCCCAAGCTTTACATTTTTACTTTATTTCTAGGAAACTATTTGCTCATTCGTATTTAGTGATGTGATGATGATTAACAGTAAGAACTAAGAGTGTTTCTCAGTTCATGCACATTCTTTCTAAAAACAGAATTGCCAAGAGAAATATCGTTATGCAATGACCTTTCAGACATACTGGAGTCGAAAATGGAAGAAATAATGGAGCTTGCCCAGACCCACTGGTTGCTATCATAGTATATAGTATATATATAGTATAGGGAGGGGGTGTATTCACGCTGAGACTTAAATAATCGGAGGATATGGGCACATTATATGCTAGTGAATCAGGTAATGTAGATGCCCTCCAGTTAGTCTAATACAATGGAGACTAATACACTGGGACTGGTTCTACCCTGCCCTGAATCTGCCCGTGCAACACAACCTACATTTATGATGGACAATGTAAAGATAATCATAGGAGATGAAAAATGATTTAAACCTATTTTTAATAAATGACCCCAGCAGAGTGATAAGCACTTCCATTACTATTGTGTGACCTGCACCCAAACTATTTACGTCATACTAACTACTCTACTTTCTTGCAAATGTTTTAAGAGATAAGGGATTTTGTGGTGGACACAGCAGCACTCTAATGATAAGCTCTAACCCATATGTTATAAAAGTGGGGCACTTAAGCTGGCCATAGTAGCAAAGATCTGATAATTCGAATCCTCGAGCGATCGGACTTCGCCATCTCCCTAACCATTCAGATCAAATAAAGTAGTAAAAGAACAGATCAGCCAGTGTTCTGCCCCTGACAGCAATCGTACAAAAGTTATGTCCGACAAATCTGTTGACAGTCTTCCACTGTAAATCGTACGATCGGCAATACATGCAGAGATATTATCGGCACCCGACAGAAATCTTTTAACCTGTCCGATCTACCAAACGACCGGTTTGGACCCTCCACATGGTCTGAAAATCGTACGAATCGAGGATTTGTACGATCGGATCTTTGTGTCTATGGCCAGCTTAACCCATAGCAATCAATACGATTTTTGCTTTTAATCAGTTGACCAGTCAATGTTACATGCTAATTGGCTGATATAGGTGATTAGACCTTTACTGAACCTGGCACTTTTTTATGACAAAACCACCTGTGAGACTAACTACACATTTAACAGGAGTCTGGCTACACAGATGTACTTTAGTGTGTAAAATAGTGGCAACATATAGAAAACAATGTCCTCTGTAGCTCAATAAGAAGTAGGGTGACCATCAACTACATTTGATAGAGAATGTCTCCTCCCACTGCAAAAGACTCTCTACCAGGATGCCACAGAAAATGAATGGAGAGGGCCATAGGCACATAGAGGTGAGAAAATGGGAATGACAGGTAAATAACTGCAGAATATTCTACTTGGGGAGAAATTCAGATAAGCACAATATGCACAAGGAACAAACAGCTAACCATTTTCCAATTATCCAGAACTGGATCAGAAAGAGGAACAATGCCACTCATACCAATACAATACACACATCTTTCCACACTTTCCTCCTCCACCTCTTTTTCCATTTTTTTCTATTCTGTAGACGTGACTTGAAAAATAATATAACAAACAAATAATAAGAAGAAGACATCACAGCATCAGTTCTAGTTTTTTTTATTAGCTTGATTTGTCTGCATTTCTTACACTTAGGAAATGTGGCCCATGGGAGATATTCAGTGTCTACCATGATTGCACACTCAATATGGCTTCACTGATCTTTTTTTTTTTTTTTTTACAAAAAAACATTGGTTAATAGTTCTACTCCAGCAGAATTCTGTACTGAAATCTGTTTTTCAAAAGAGCTTTTCAAAAGAGCTTTTTTTAAATTTAATTTAGAAATCTGACATAAGGCTAGGCGTGTTGTCAGGTTCCCAGATGTTCCCAGTCATGTGACTTGTGCTCTGATAAACTTCAATCACTCTTTACTGCTGCACTGCAAGTTGGAGTGATATAACCCCTTTCATCCCCCCCCCTCACAGCCTTTTAAAGGAACAGTAAAGTAATGAAAATATAATATACTGTTTCTCTATGGTGGTAAAACTGGTGTGCTTGCTTCATAAACTCTTCTATGGTTTATTTAAACTGTAGCTATGGGGGCAGCTATTCAAAGCTGAAAAAGGAATTCTTATATACTAGCACTTATATGTTGTCTACTGTGTATCCTGTGCTTGAATGGCTGCCCACGTGGCTACACAGCAGCTTGTTTATATAAACTATCATAGTTTTCCTGTAGCAAAGATACAAGTTGTACCAGTGCAAAACAACAGTATATTATATTGCCATTCCTTTAAAACACTTTCATTTCTTTATGTTACTGTTCCTTCAACAGAACAATGAGAAGGAAACCGGATAACAGTACTCAACAGTAAAAATCCAAGTCTCACTGCAACATCTCCACTTACTTTGAGCAGGAGAAACAATAATTTATCTGAAAGCAGTTCTATTGTGCAGCTCTGGCTCATTCTGAAAGCACAAATGACCTGAGATGGCTGCCTACACACCAATAATACAGCTAGAAAATATACACTTGTTGGTTCAGGAATACAATTTTATAAAGTACAAATACTTTGTATACTACAGTAAAATGTTTAATTTAATCAAAGCAGTTAGTAACATATTAGGAGACAAGATCAACTTGTAGTTATATCATTTATAGTTATTTTGGGTGCAAGTAAATCCATGAGATTTTGCCTTGTGTTTTTGGCTGAAGAGGACACATTGTAGCTTGGTTGGAATATAAATTTTAAAATATTAACTTGTCAGGCTGTTTAGGAATCTGTGTAGCATGTTTGCTTTATGCTGATTCCTGGTGTTTTATTATATTTTATCTATCAAAAAACATATGAACAGCTGTGTATCCCCTACAGCAGTGATCCCCAACCAGTGGCTCACATGCAACATTTTGCTCACCAACCCCTTGGATGTTGCTCTCAGTGTCCTTAAAGCATGAGCTTATTTTTTAATTCCAGGATTGAAAGCAAGTTTTAATTGCCAAACAGAGCTTCCTGTAGGCTGCCAGTCCACACAGGGGCTACCAAACAGCCAATCACAGCCCCAATTTGGCACCCCCAGGGACTTTTCTCATGCTTGTGTTGCTCCCCAACTCTTTTTACATTTAAATGTGGCTCACAGGTAAAAAAAAAGGTTGGGGACCCCCACTCTAGGGATTATGTACAAATACAATATTTGTGATTATTAAAGAATAACTACTACAATTCCTTTCATCCCTGCTTCACAGCAAACAAGGCTGAATAGATTTATTTGTACCATGTATGTCAAAGCAAATAGAGTGTGGATGCTGTTTCATGGTTCTAGGTATTTTGTGCCCTAAGTTGAATGGGAACAAGATTTTCAGATAAAATACATTCTTATTTTAGTGCAATGCCTGTTACAGGAAGACTCACCTTGACAAGCAGTTTTCTTCAGCAGCACACCGCAGATTATACATGGACATTTTCTGCACATAAATTGAAGCCTGAATGTAGTAAGGATCTGGAACCAAGTCTGGAAGACCTTTAATTAAGAAAAACATGGTAAAATATATATCATAACAATTATACTACTTACAAGCAGTGTCAAGCTTTAAAGGAATTGTTCAGTATAAAACTAAAAAGTGGATAAATAGATGGGCTGTGCAAGATTTGCACAGCCTATCTATTTACCCAGTTTTTATTTTTACACTGAACTGTTCCTTTAACCACTTCAAAATCTGATCAAATATAATTGGTAAATCGTATCGCAAATTCTAAATGAGAGGGCTTGAAGTCAAATAGCTTATAAGTCCCAAGGAAGGCACATACACACTTGGAGGTGCCAGTACATGAGCAAATCAAGCTCCCCTCAATAACATATCACCGTTACGTTGTGCCATATGGTATAAGCAAATCACTGAATAAAACACAAAGACCTGTGTGTGTGCGTCCTTATGAGAGAGATTTCACTGGAAATAACTTGAGTAGGTATCTAATGACAAAGTGGCTAGTGTAAGCTGCTTAAGCAATACAATGGGCAGCACAATGCAATAAGAAACATGTGTGCAGCTAGGATGTGCAGATTAAGTGGAGAAAAATGTTCTTTTTTATTATTTGATAATAAAGAGAAACCATGTCTGCAATCTAGAATAGCAATGACACCTCAGTAGAAAAACTTGGGAAAAATAAAGAAACTTGGCAAGTGTAATAGTTTCACAGCCTTACAGCTAGTACCTGAGCTGAGAAAGCAAAGCAGTGCTGTGAGGTTGGTGGCTACCATGTCTGGCCAAGTCATATGGAGTGTGAAGTCTCCCAGGTGTTGATCTCCCAGAAAACATGCACACTAAAAGCCAACAGGGTCCTGGTTTGTAGTCCACATGCTCCTGGTTGGTGATCAACACTATGGAGCCAAGACAAAAGACGTGATCTAGCCAGACATGTCAGTCACACATTGTGCTACCACTTTCTCAGTCCAGGAGTGGCCAAACATGGTAGACAACAATGCCAGAGTGCTATTCTGCTTCCTAGGTTCAGGTGCTAGCTATATGGCTATATAACTATAAAAGTTGCAGTCTAACCATGGTTGCCATGTTTCTATACTTTCTCAAAGTTCCTGCACTGTGGCATTACTTTTATAAGATGCAAATGTGATTTATCTTATTAGAAAACAATGGATAGAAAAAAACTGTGAGGGAAAAGAGACTTTTTGCAGAGGTAGGGTGCACAGTTTTGGGCAATAGTCCTTAAGAGGTATATAAATGAGCTGGAGAGAGTGCAGAGACGTGCAACTAAATCGGTTAGAGGGATGGAAGACTTAAATTATGAGGGTAGACTGTCAAGGTTGGGGTTGTTTTCTCTGGAAAAAAAGGCGCTTGCGAGGGGACATAATTACACTTTACAAATACATTAGAGGACATTATAGACAAATAGCAGGGGACCTTTTTACTCCATAAAGATGATCACCGTACCAGAGGCCACCCCTTCAGACTAGAGGAAAAGAACTTTCATTTGAAGCAACGTAGGGGGTTCTTCACAGTCAGGACAGTGAGGTTGTGGAATGCACTGCCGGGTGATGTTGTGATGGCTGATTCAGTTAATGCCTTTAAGAATGGCTTGGATGATTTCTTGAACAGACATAATATCAAAGGCTATTGTTTATTTTGGAGGGGTTGAACTTGATGGACTTTGTCTTTTTACAACCCGATTTAACTATGTAACTATATAACTTTTATAAAATCATTAAGGGGGGATTATTCTTCAACACAGAAGCTAGCACATGCCTAAAGCAACTCAAGTCAAATGGAGCCTACTCAAGTCAAGCTCTCATGTGAGCGCTATAACGGAATATACTTTCAAGTTAAAACAAACCTACTCCCTCATATTCACTGTATAACGGATTGCTGACACTTTTGTACCAAAGGGCCAGATTCAATTCAGTGAGGAAAAAAATGTATCACGTGAAAAGTCATGGACAAGATTCAATTTGAGATGCAAGTCAATTTAGAAAAGCTTATCTCATGGTTCATCTTGTGAAAACTCAATTGAAGTCTATGGGGGAAAAACTGGAAATGAATTTGGAGAAAAGTTTTTGCTCCTCAAATTGAATATTGTCCCTGACTTTTCATGTGATAAAGTGTGAGATAACCTTTTCTCACTGAACTGAATCTGGACCAAAGTGTGGACAGCTCAAACATGTGACTCTTGGGACAGGAATTACCATAGAGGATCAGTCATTTGACTACTGTCAATTAAACACTCACATGTTATGAGATAATACAGAAACCACATGTCAATTTTGTCTCTCTGTCATACAGAATTTGGTAGATAAAATGCTGTATATTGCTAATATTTAGTTTATTTCGCAGAAATTTTATCATGGGAGCCTAACCAGCTTGGCCGTCTCTGCATTTTATTATAGGTTTGTGAAATACAAGAGTTTCCTCACTGTTTGGGGTTTTACAATAAAAAGAATGTATTGTGTTGCAGGGGCTGATGTGTCAGCATACTGTAAAAATTCATACCCACAAATACATTCTGGGGTCTCTACCAGCTAGGTACATAAGAAGCTGTAAAGTATAACTTTAAGTTCATTTTAAAAAAGCTAAATTGGCAAAACTTTGCAGTTAGTTTGGAATAGAAATACACACATTCTGAATTCTTTAGAAAGTGTAGTTTCCAAAAATATATGCATTTCTAGGTTCACTTACTGATGTTCTGCATGAAGTGCACACATGCCACACAGCTGGGCAATCTTACTCATACTGGATATGAATCTATTCAGAATAGTCATAACATTCATATTTTTGATAATTCTGTCTTTGTATCCAAGAACATGTGGTAGATAAGATGAACGATGAGAGATGCTTTGTGGAAATTTTATTTTGAGTGAATGTTTGGTTAATATTTGGAGAAAAAGCATAAATCTATCAGAATGTGTATTTACTACCCAAAAGGCAGGGAGTGTGTTTTGTCTGGAGGAGCTGAAGTGCTAGCCAAGAAAATTCATATGCCTTTTAGATGTTTTAGAAACCATATATTTTTGGCACAGTCTTAATTTATGTAACAGGTATGGAACCTGTTATCTAGAATGCTCAGGACCTGGGCTTTTCCAGATAAGGCACCTTTCTGTAATTTGGAGCTTTCTGAATAAGAAAGTTGGTACCTTTACCAACTTAATTAAAATGATATATTTGGGAATAATCTAAATTCTGTATCATTATTTGTATAAATAATGTGTTTTGACTTCAACTGCATATATATTTATGTGGGGCAGTTTTAATGTGCACCCAGTTTCAGCCTAGAATATTGTTGGAGCCTGTATCCTTAGTTTAGAATTCAATGCAGCAATATTCTGTCCTTGTTTAGATTGTCCAAAGATGTATGCTTCTTAAAACAGATGCAGTAATCATAACCCAGATCATCATTGAAAAATTGCTGATTTAGATGTTCCCCAAAGTTCATCCAGGGGAACTCATTTTAAACATCATTTCATACAATAACGCCATGAACTTTAAAATTCAGGAATAACTGCCCCATATAGACCACAATTATCAAGCTTATGAGAAAAAGGAAAGTGAGATAGTAAAAAATATGTTCCATTTTGTTAGAGATTATAATTTTGGGCCCATTTTCAAGGAGATTCACTCCAACACCAAGGCATAAATGTACCTCTCCATGAAATTCTCTTTGGAAGACTTATGGCAACCAGTTTTAACTTTTACCATTCCTGCAGAGCTCATGACCTGCAGAATGATGTAGTTCCATGCTGTATCCAGCATTAATAAAGCATGTCTATACTTAGTTCTCAAGTGAAGGACAGTCAACAGTCTGGTGACTGGGAACTCTACAAGCATCACAAACTGGAACCATTGGGATCCTTTCAATTGCTTATGATTTCACCAACATCATTGCAGAGAAACCAACCTGGTTAGGGTGAGACCTGAGGGAAAGCCCTTCATAATGCAAGAAATGCATTGTAAATCCTTCTGAAAACAGAAGGTATTTACATGCCTCTTGCTACACACACAGCACTGCCTTAATACCCAAAATTCGATTTCTCATTTTTTTCATAAAAGGCATTATGGGCAGAGACATCCAAATCATGCCTTTATATCCCTGTGACCAACTATGCATCCAGAACCACTGGTTTTATAGCACAGACACAGCCTAATAGTTCAGAGCCATATAATGCAGACAGCCGGTTTCAATCCTGTTAGATCTCATCAGTGCAAGATATTCTGAGTGGGTAGGACTTCGACAGTAGTGAAGCAAAGAAAACAAACTGGGTAGGGTGAGATGGACTAAAACCAACATCTATGAAATTCATCTTTCATTCTACTTAGTCTGACTGATTGGGTATGTGAGTCCATGAACTGACTGAGCAACTTTCTGAGAGACCAGACCCTGTAAGACATTTCTTGAGAAAGGCATTCGGTCCAATGGTGGTTTTCAAGGATCAGTCAGTTTCAAGATGCTAGGATTAGTTTAACTGTTCTCTAAAAGTGGCCATACACGTAGAGATCTGCTCGTTTAGCGATACTGCCAAACGAGCGGATCTTTCCCCCATATGCCCACATAAAGGTGGGCAATATCAGGCTCATCAGATCGTGGGCCCTAGGGTACAACGATTGCATCATAATGGAAGCTATACGGATTGCGGGACCGCATCAACAAACAGACTGCTGATTTTGAACCCTTCCCAATCTTCATCCGGCCAACTTTCAGCCAGATATCGATCGGGGAAGCCTGTCGGAGGACCCCACACACACGGGACAAGAAGCTGCCGGCCCGTGTATGGGAACCTTAAGGAAGGAGGAGTATGTACTGTTATGGTTGAGAATATTGCATTTAGTTCAATGCCTCAATACAAGGCAGACAAGGTCAGTTAAAGGAGAATTCAACCTGTTCGGAAAAAACCCGTACCCCCCACCCCATGTAGACCCCCCTCCCCCCAGGCTAACTACCCCACCCCCACCCGGGGAGATTCCCCATACTCCATACTTACCCTTCGGCGCAGATTCTTCCAGCGGAGTTGCACGCATCCATCTTCTGCAATCTCTGTAAGCTGACTGAGAGATCAGCAATTTCTGTGTAATTTCACGCATGCGCAGTTGTCGCAAACTGGCAAACTGCTCCAACTGCACATGCACAGAAATACTGATCTCTCAGTCAGCTTACAGAGATCGCGGAAGATGGATGTGTGCAACTCCGCTGTAAGAATCTGCGCCGAGGGGTAAGTATGGAGTATGGGGCATTTCCCCGGGGGGGGGTAGTTAGCCTGGGGGGAGGAGGGAGGGGGGTCTACCTGGGGTGGGGGGTATGGGTTTTTTTCTGAACAGGTTGATTTCTCCTTTCAGAAAAGATTAAGAGTAATGCAGTACAGGCATGAGACCTGTTATCCAAAATGCTTGAGACCTGGAGTCTTCCGGATAATGGATTTTTCCGTAATTTGGATCTTCATACCATAAGTCTACTAGGAAATCATTTTAACATGAAATAAACCCAAAAGGCTGGTTTTGTTTCCAATAAGGATTATTATTATTACAGAGAAAAGCAAATCATTTTAAAAATATGGATTATTTTGATAAAATGGAGTCTATGGGACAGGGCCTTTCCATAATTCAGATCTTTCTGGATAGCAGGTTTGCTGGTAACAGATCACAGATCTCCCAGATCTAGGGGAGGGTGTTGTAAGTAATGTATCAGTGTTTGCAGATGACACAAAATTATCCAGCCCAATTAATTCCATCCAGGATGTGGCATCCTTGCAACATGATCTTGACAAACTGGCAATCTGGGCAGCTAAGTGGCAAATGAGATTCAATGTTGATAAATGTAAAGTCATGCACCTGGGATGTAAAAATATCCAAGCCACTTATACCCTTAATGGGACTGCACTAGGCAAATCCATTATGGAAAAGGACCTTGGAGTCCTTGTAGATGTTAAACTTGGCTGTAGCAAGCAATGCCAGTCAGCAGCATCAAGGGCAAATAAGGTCTTGAGCTGTATTAAAAGGGGCATAGAGTCACGGGAGGAGGGGGTCATTCTTCCACTGTATAGAGCACTTGTAAGGCCCCATCTAGAATATGCCGTACAGTTTTGGTCTCCATCACTCAAACAGGACATTATTGTATTAGAGAGGGTACAGAGAAGGGCAACTAAGCTGGTAAAAGGTATTGAAAATCTTAGCTATGAGGAAAGACTGGCCAAATTGGGGATGTTCACGCTGGAGAAGAGGCGCTTAAGGGGTGATATGATGACTATGTATAAATATATAAGGGGATCATATAACAATCTCTCTAATGCTTTATTTACCAGTAGGTCTTTCCAGCTGACGCGAGGTCACCCATTCCGATTAGAAGAAAAGAGGTTCCGCCTAAATATTCGGAAGGGGTTTTTTACAGTGAGAGCTGTGAAGATGTGGAATTCTCTCCCTGAATCAGTTGTACAGGCTGATACATTAGATAGCTTTAAGAAGGGGTTGGATGGCTTTTTAGCAAGTAAGGGAATACAGGGTTATGGGAAATAGCTCATAGTCCAAGTTGATCCAGGGACTAGTCCGATTGCCATTTTGGAGTCAGGAAGGAATTTTTCCCCCTCTAAGGCAAATTGGAGAGGCTTCAGATGGGTTTTTTGCCTTCCTCTGGATCAACTGGCAGATAGGTAGTTAATAAACAAAAAAAAAAAAAAGGTTGAACTCGATGGACATGTGTCTTTTTTCAACCTTACTTACTATGTTACTATGTTACTATGTTACTATGTTACATACCTGTAATTGTTTTACTGTTTTTCTTTGGAAAGCTATGGGTCTTAGTCATACTACTGTAGATCAGACGATGAACAGTTTCTCTTAGCCCTAATAAGTCTATTAGCTGAAACTAATCATGAATCTCACTCATTTTAGTGGCTTCAGTCATAAGCACAGGGAGCTCTAAGAGCTAAAAGGGTTAAGATTTTATACTGCTGAATAAGCTGTGCATCCTATGGGTTTGGTCTAATTTTAAAATGTTTTGACATATCTCTGTTGTGTAGACACCATCAAGTCTAACACACAGTCCAAAATAGTATGCAAAAGGTAAACATTTCCAAGTATTTGTCATATAGGGCCAGGCCCAATAAGAGCGCAGTTTTATTGGGAGGTGTATTCATTTAACCAATAATGATTGTTCATATGAATGAAGTAAGCTATTTTTGTTCTATAAAACACCATCAATGTATTGGTACATAGGAGCACTGCCATATAGCATGTTGTTGTCTTACTTGGAGCCATGGACTCTGCTTCTAAGGCATTTAGATTTTGATTTTGAAGGTAAGTTTACTACTTTTTTCCAGAAGCCATAATGTTTTCTAAATTTAAGCCACATCAGAGTTACAATTTGATAAGCTTTACCAACGAATGAGAAATAGAAATCCACTCATAGACTGGCACTTTGCCCAGGCCCATCAACTTTTCATCTCTTCTAGGAAAGAATATATTGCATGTGACCCTGTATCAGTTTGTTTGAAATTCGAAAACATTCCCTGTTGATTAGCATTTGACAACAGACCTGAGTGCTTACTTATGTATGTTCATCTATCTCCCAACATAATACATTTTATGCTAAACTCAAGAAACAAAGATTTTTGGAGTTCCAAGTAGAGATTCACTACAGAGCTGTAATGTAATCCAGATCGATGGTGCAATCACATATATTGCAGCCTTTAACCATCAAGGACTATTTACTCCCAAGTTTTCTAGTTTACAAAATTTGCAAGACTTAAAGAAAGTATGACATCACTAACACAGAGCTATTAACAATTTTCATATGGGTACTGTGGCATTTGCCAATGGGACAAGTCATGACTTGGATTATTTTAATTACCATTTAAAATACAGACCATGTTCCAAATATGGCAAGGTGCCAAATAGATCAAAAGGACATCAGGCATCGCTATGGTTTAAATGTTTGCTTGTGGTTTTACATTATACTTTAGAGATATAAGTTGAAGACAGACTCTATTCTTCCAAGGCATTCCACAATGACAGGTTTTCTGTCTACTTAGCAATTCTTTAAAGCCGGCCATATTTAATACCTAAGTCAACTGCTAACTGCCTTCAAACTAATGGACAGACTGCAACAATAAACAAGACTATGAAGCAATACCTCTTCTTTCTTATAACACAGATGATAGGTTTCTGCTTTACTCTATAGCTAGTTATGCATAAATTACATCCATAAAATCACAATTTTCAGACTGACAATCAGATAAAATCCAGCACTTAGGCCCACGAAAGCCTTTGCAGAAAATAAAAGAGCTATAGTTAAGTATCTCCAGACAATGTCAAACTCTTTTAACCACCGATCAAAGGGGAATCATATGACACTTAGGTTGCCATGGTCAATCCATCCAAAAAGTCACAACTACTTTATTTCTGGACTGAAAATGTTGTACTTGAATGATGAAGAAATTTGAAATGGCAGTAGTCAAGGTGATTAAAAGGCATAAGCTTACAAAGACATAAAACTAAAAACATCCTATCTTTAACCTTTGTCAGCTCAATATTATATAGTCTGTCAGGATGACATTTCTGATTATAAGTATGTATATACTCTTTAATTCTGTAGGGCAGTGCTTCTCAAACTGCAGCTGGTCCCCCTGAAGCAGCTTAGGGCATTTGTTTGAATTCCAGTTGGGGAGAACAGTGGCCATACCATGGGCAGCAGAGTAAATATCCCAAAAAGTACCATATTTCTATGAGAATGGAAGGCACTGAAGCGGGACAAAAAAAGACCAGAATCATTTCGATGAGAAAAATGTATCATAAAATTAATTTCTAATTCATTTTAACTGGATCTTCAAGAGGAATATTGTTTCTTACCAAACTTAATCCAACCCCATAAGGATTGTAATGACTTACCCAATACCCCAGGGGCACTAGCAAGCAAGTGATGCTTTTCCTTCGCATGGGCGATCATGTGCATTAGAGCCTGGCTTGAACAAAAAAGCTGGCTTCGCTCTGCTGCATTTGCATTGGCCACTGGATTCTGAAGACATAAGTGATCTCTCACTGGCAGGAAGTGGATTGCTCACTGGTAGGAAGTGGATCGCTCACTGACAGGAAGTGGATTGCTGGCTGACAAGTACCCTGGGCCAGTGCATTTCTCTGATAACAGGAACACCGGCCTGGGGTATCAAGTAAGTGATTACAATTCTTTGGCAGTCCCTATTGATTGGGGTTTCTTTCTCCTTTAGATTTGCCCATGTGTGACCACCTTTATAGGGGAATGTAATATGTTTTGTAAACACCTTTGCGAATGTTTGCTCCATTTTTGACTGATTAAAGACTTTACAAGCAAAGTTTGCTACCAAATGGCTTTTGCAAATACATTTAACAAAATAGCATACGTTAAAGGTTCAAAATGCACAATTAAGATTCACAATGCCATAAAAGCCTAATGAAGATTATATTACGACAGGCAAATTTTTATTCACAAAGTTTTCCTCTTTTGTGGATTTTATTACAATTCCACCAATGTATCAGCTTAGCCCCAATGACTCTCTCTTCATATCATGTCTAGACTACTGTAACTCTCTTTTAATTGGCCTTCCCCTCCAGAGACTACCACCAGGCTTATACACCTCAACAACCGCTCCTCCTCTGCCATGCCACTGTGCCGATCCCTACACTGGCTTCCGCTACCTTTCAAAATATAATTCAAATTAATGACCCTGACATTCAAAGCACTCCATAACTCTGCCCCACCCTACATCTCTGATCTCATCTCTATATACTCACCCAACCACTTGCTACGCTCCTCTACTGACCTGCTACTCAACTCTTCTCTCATTACCTCCTCACACACTCACATTCAAGACTTTGCAAGGGCTACTCCCCTCCTCTGGAACTCTCTCCCACAGTCTGTCCGACTTTCTCCCAACCTTTCTGCTTTCAAAAGATCTCTTAAAGGAGAAGGAAAGCTACGGAGGCATTTTATTGCCAATAGATTAGCTGCAATAGTGCAAGCTAGAATGCTATATTTATTCTGCAGAATGTTTTACCATACCTGAGTAAAAGGCTCTAGAAACTCTCTGTTTGTTTAGGATAGGAGCTGCAGTATAAATGTGGTGTGACATCACTTCCTGCCTGAGTCTCTCCCTGCTCTGGGCTCAGATTACAGTAGAGAAGGGAGGGGTGGGGGGAGAGGAGCAAACTGAGCATGCTCTTGCCCAGGGCAATGAGGTTTAAGCTGAAGGCAGGAAGTCTGATACAGAAGCCCATGAGTACACAATAGAAGGAAAGAAATGCAGTATTTATTTTGACAGGGGACTCAGAGCAACACTACTTTGGGGGTTTACTGGTATATTTAGATGGACCTTTCTGATAAGGCTTACTTAGTTTTAACCTTTCCTTCTCCTTTAAAACACACTTATTCAGAGAAGTCTACTTTCGATCTCTTTAACTACCAATGCAATACCACATACAGTACTACATCTCTCACCCACTCAATTCTGATCTTGCCCACTCACACACCTTGTGTCTTATTCCCTTTAGATTGTAAGCTCCTTTGCACAGGGCCTTCCTCACCTTTTGTACCGGTATTGGTTGTGATGTATGTAACTCCATATGTTCTAAGGACAGTATGTAATTTATGTGATTCAGTTGTATAAACACATTTACTTTGCAGCGCTGCGAAATATGCTGGCGCTATATAAATAAATGTTAATAATAATAAATAATAATGATAAGCGTGGATAATGAAGGAGCAATTATGTGAGGCAACAAGTGAGTGGCGGAGCTGCAGAAGGAATGCGGTGGGGCAGAAGGAATGCTGTGGCACAGTAGGAATGCTGTGGCGCAGAAGGAATGCTGTGGCGCAAAAGGAATGCTGTGGTGCAGAAGGAATGCTGTGGCGCAGTAGGGATGCTGTGGCGCAGTAGGGATGCTGTGGCGCAGTAGGGATGCTGTGGGGCAGAAGGATGCTGAGGGGCAGAAGGAATGCTGTGGGCAGTAGGGATGCTGTGGTGCAGAATGAATGCAGTGGCGCAGTAGGGATGCTGTGGTGCAGTAGGAATGCTGTGGTGCAGTAGGATGCTGTGGTGCAGGGATGCTGTGACACAAAAGGAATGCTGTGGCATAGAAGGAATGCTGTGGTAGGAATCCTGTGACACAGAAGGGATGCTGTGGGGCAGTAGGAATGATGTGGCGCAGAAGGGATGCTGTGGGGCAGAAGGATGCTGAGGGGCAGAAGGAATGCTGTGGGCAGTAGGGATGCTGTGGTGCAGAATGAATGCAGTGGCGCAGTAGGGATGCTGTGGTGCAGTAGGAATGCTGTGGTGCAGTAGGATGCTGTGGTGCAGGGATGCTGTGACACAAAAGGAATGCTGTGGCATAGAAGGAATGCTGTGGTAGGAATCCTGTGACACAGAAGGGATGCTGTGGGGCAGTAGGAATGATGTGGCGCAGAAGGGATGCTGTGGGGCAGAAGGATGCTGAGGGGCAGAAGGAATGCTGTAGGCAGTAGGGATGCTGTGGGGCAGAAAGAATGCTGGGGGGCTTACCATTCTGAAAGTACCTGGTGCCATAGCCCGGCCTCTGCCTCTCATTTGTTCTGGGCCTCTCATAGGTGTCATAGTAGTTGTAGTAGGGGTTATCATCAGAGTACTTGAGGGGGTTATAGGGGTCGTCCCCCTGCATTCCCTCCACTCGCCCCGTGCCGTTGACTCTCCTGTGAGACTGCTGTCCGCCCTGACGCCTCTCTGGCGCGGCACCTGAGTT
This sequence comes from Xenopus laevis, assembly GCF_017654675.1. Taxonomy (NCBI): domain Eukaryota; kingdom Metazoa; phylum Chordata; class Amphibia; order Anura; family Pipidae; genus Xenopus; species Xenopus laevis. Next base: position 158,005,038 of record NC_054372.1, on the reverse strand, counting down.
CCTGTGTCTCCCGGCGGCATCTCCCGGGTTTCTTTGCCTTGTCGGCTGGAACCACAAGCGAGAGGTGACGGCTTCCCGCGCTGCCGGGTTGATGCTCGCAGTCTGCTGCTGCGCCTCCGCACTTGGGGTTACGGGTCTGGGAGGTTGGGGTCGGTGTGCGCCGTTGCCCTGGGAAACGCTGCTGTTGTGGCGGCTGCTGAGCAGGAGAACCGGACTGTGGGGCGCGCTGCCCTCCTGCTCCCTGCGCCTGGCCGGCTGGTACTCGGAGCCGTGGCTGAGCAGACTGTACACCCTGCCGTTATTGTGCCACTGCAGTCTCTGTCTCCACATGGAGCTCGGCCCAGGGGGGCTCCTCTGCTGCTGACAGTGAATACACTGCAAGTACAGGACCAGCTGCAACACAAACACGTTCCCCAGCGCGCGGCCCATCTCCTTCTTCTTCCTCAGTGTCGGCTGATGTGGACTGAGGGGCTGCTGCTTATGTGTGACACGATACAGACTGGGCTGCACTCAGGTGCCCGACACTCTCATCTCTCTGCGCCTGGGCTGGGACTCTGGGAGTGATTAGGGGGGAGGGAGGAGGGGGGGGGGAGTTTTTAAAGTTTCTGGCACGTTTTTAAAAACGTTATACAAAGTTTGCTGGCGGGCTGCCCCCACTGTTATTTGTTCACGTAATGTGATTGAGAACGTGCAGCTCCACATATCTTCCCAATGTGTCTGTACTGAGAGTCTATTGAGTTGCGCCTGTGTTGCACGGGGAGCCATGGAATAATGGGCCGACCCCTTTACTGCAGCGGGGTCACTCCGGGGCCGAACACACTCACAGCCAGGGAACTGCACCCGCACTCACTCACTGACCCCAACCGTGTGTGAGAGAAAGCGATATAATCCCCTAACGATGCGCAAGAAAAGGAAGAATTTGTTCAAAGTGATGTCCGACTCCTCACCCACATCCCATTCCACTAATCACCCAAACTCTCCTGTTCTCTCCTGCCCCATGTCACTCACACTTGCCGCCTGCCTGCTATAAATCATGCCAATGTTATTACTGATAACTGAGTAGAAAAAACTATAGGAAAGCAGATATTTTTTCAGAAATGGTGGCAACCCTAATGCCAGCCCCTCACCCAGCTCCATGCCAGCTCCTCATTCTGCCCCATGCCAGCCCCTCACACAGCCAACTATGACATTTCATCAACCATTTCATTGCAGCTCCTCACACAGACCCCCATGCCAACCCCTTACCCAGACCCTTATGCCAGTTCATCACCCAAACCCCCGTGCAAGTTCCTTATTCTGCTCCATTCCAGCTCCTCACACAGACCCCCATGCCAGCCCCTCATCCAGACTCTCACACCGGTTCATCTAGACCCCCATGCCAGCCCCTCATCCAGACTCTCATTCCAGCTCCTCATCCAGACTCCCATTCCAGCTCCTCATCTAGACTCTCATGCCAGCTCCTCATCTAGACTCTCATGCCAGCTCCTCATATAGACTCTCATGCCAGCTCCTCATCTAGACTCTCATGCCAGCTCCACATCTAGACTCTCATGCCAGCTCCTCATCTAGACTCTCGTGCCAGCTCCTCATCTAGACTCTTATGCCAGCTCCTCATCTAGATTCTTATGCCAGCTCCTCATCTAGACTCTCATGCCAGCTCCTCATTTAGACTCTCATGCCAGCTCCTCATCTAGACTCGTATGCCAGCTCCTCATCTAGATTCTTATGCCAGCTCCTCATCTAGACTCTCATGTTAGCTCCTCATATAGACACTCATGCCAGCTCCTCATCTAGATTCTTATGCCAGCTCCTCATATAGCCTCTCATGCCAGCTCCTCATCTAGATTCTTATGCCAGCTCCTCATCTAGACTCTCATGTCAGCTCCTCATGTGGCCACCCATGGCAGTTCCTCAACCAGACCCCCATGCCAACTCTTCACCCACCCCCATGTCAATTACACATTTAATACCCCAGAAAATATGGCATGATAAATACAGTGGACCTTGCAGGATAAATATAGTGCTAGTTGTATGTGTAATGCTACACAATAAATATACTGTGCCAAAACCATGTATCCATAATACCCTAAAAAAACATGACCAAGTGTCAGCTCTGTGTATAATATACTATTAATGCAAGGAAGCATAAATGTGAAATCCAACACAGGATATAGGATATGGTTCAGGATTTGACAGGCATTTAAAAGTTACCATGCAAATTAGGGACTACATTTGGTTAGATATTTGGCTGAATCTTTTCTGCTATCATTGGGGTATAGATGTGCAAGGAGAGCAGGAAATTACATCTCTCCTGTGTCAAAGGGGGTGCTGGTGATCCGTATGTGTCCCATATAAGTGGAATTCACTCAATGCAATATGTTAAATCCTGTTATTTTTGTAACCTTGATGTTCTGGATGTTCTGTACTTGCAAACCCTCCTCTAGATCATGTTACCCAAACCCTTACTCAGGTGTACAGGAGGAGCACACAAGGCAGCAATATACTGCAATCATTGGTCAGTTTAGTATGGAACTACGGGCAATGCAAGCTCTCACTTGCCAGCACATCTCTGTTCCTGTAACATTGTGACAGCCATATTTATAATCCACCTTAATCAAAATAGCACTGTAATTACTTCTCCAGCACAGTCCTATTATTTCCTGTGGGAGGATGAAATACCTCTTTTTGGCAAACACATTGGTCAGTGTATAAACAAGCAGTGATAATGTGGCTGAAGTCATTGAGAAAACATTTACAGTAAATAAGATTTTAGCAATATTTTCTTACATTGGTAACATATCCATTTGTATGGGTCATTGAACCACTGATCTTTACACACACACACACATGCAAAAAACATAGATGGGAACACAAAAGGGCAGATTTATAAAGGGTTGAATTGAAAATTCGAAATTTGAATTTTCAAGGTTTTTTTATGACCAAAACTGTCAAATTCAAGTAGGGAATTGTTCAAATTCGATTTGAGTTTTTCAAAAATTCGATTTTCGAGATTTATCATACTCTGGCCCTCAAATTCAACAATTTGGCACCTAAAACCCGCCAAATTGCTGTTTTAATCAATGGGAGAAATCCTGGGATCAATTTGGAGTTGTTTGCAGTCTTTTTAGAACTCGAATAATAACAAATATAAAAACAAACAAATACAAAAAGTATTGTAGAAGTGATACCTATATTGGCTAACAATAAAAATACATTGCAAGCATTCGGAGCACCAAGGCCCCTTTGTCGGGCTCCGAAAGCTTGCAATGTATTTTTATTGTTAGCCAATATAGGTATCACTTCTACAATACTTTCTGTATTTGTTTGTTTTTTAATTTGTTATTTTTGCTACTGGCTAACACGGTACCACAGTTTTTGTTTTGTGCTAAAACTCGAATAGAATTCGATTCAATATTTCAGGGGTCGATCCTATTCACCTAAGTATAACAAATTCGATTTTTTTAAAATAAATTTCCATTGGTAAAATTTTTTGGGAGTTTATGAAAGTTTTTAAAAACTCACATGAATTTGAAAATCGACCTTTGATAAAAGTGCCTCTAAAAGTAAAAATACTTCTTTGCCACTTTATATAGAGAGCCCTGAATTTGTGAATTTGAGGTCTGCAGTGTCAGATACTCCCAGATTAAAGTATATTAAAATACATTTTGGTTTTGTGAAAATCTTGAACTTTCAACTTTCCCAAATTTTTTAAGGATCACCAACAGGATCAATTGGGCCAGCAGAACACTGGGAAAGAATCCAGTGGACCTCTGCCCTCATTGGCCCCACTGACCCAAAAGTAAAAGGGGAGAGATGTGGAATTGGGGCATGGGGTTCTCAACGAGGAGCTGGCATGGGGCAGGATGAAGAGCTGGCATGGGGGTCTGGGGGCAGGAGCTCACTCTTTTGGTCTGGGGCCCCTGAGGTGGCAGCCTCGGTGGGCTCTGGACACACCAGCCCAACGCTGGTCACCAGTATTTATACCCCTGGTGGCATTGCCAGGGTGTGGCGGGGGCGTGACTTGGACATAACCAGTAATCACCCTTAGTTAGATCCCAGGAGGTTGACTCCTCTGCATTTCATGTTTTGTACTATGACTATGAATTTAAATGTCTGAGAGGGAGTTTCTTTCATGTATTTCGAAATTTGTCCATTTTTGTTGCTTCATTCGTTAGAAATGTATCTGCCCCTGAAGGAGCTTCGGGCGACTTCAGAAAACTAATCACTGCGAGCGCCATCCCGCTGGCGATTTCTCATTATAGTTGGCGAAGGTAGGGGAAGGCAGATCGGGGAGATTGTCACCCTGAAGAAGAGGTGATTAGTCGCTTGGCGTCTAAATCTCCACGAATCTGCTCGTGTGCCCTTACCCTAAAAGGACCACAAATAAAAAATTTAAAATGCAAGAAAACTTAAAATCAAGGTTTTATTGTAAATGTACAGTATATGTAGAGGAACCATAGTCTCCACCAAAGAAAGCAGAAAGGAATGATGTCCTCAGGAGACACTCCTCAGTGTAGAGACTGCGCTTATGTTCAGAAATAGGGAGAACTTAAAAGGAGCACCACTGTGGGGGCCTGGCATTCTGGGTCTGGTGTAGTGATTACTACCACCATGTGCAACACCCAGCCTATGCACATGTCATAAACAAGTGAATCTATGAAACAATGTACTGTGAACATCTGTTGAGATAAACTTGATGTTAATAACCTATTTGTGAATTGAGTGACAAGTCTGTGTGTACTATTACTACAACAAGGAGTAGCAGAGAGTAGCAACTAGGCTTGGGTGAATTTGACACCCGTTTTGTCAAAAATTAAAGTCTATGGGCGTCATTTCCACGGTGAAACAAGGCGAAAAAATTCACCCATCCATAGTAGCAACTTGCCAGACCGGGTTAAAATAGGGGGTAACCTGCTGGTGTTCTTGGAAAGTAGCAGGAGTCATAAGCAGTAAGTAAAATAAATGCAAGTTTGCACTCTGAAGACTTATCCTTCTATGAGGTGTTTTATAAAGTACATTGAAGTGTACCTTAGTGTTCTTAGTACAATTGAAAAGTGCATAGTATGGGCCTGTGTGTGCTTTTCTCAAGCACAATAACAGTTTGACTTCATTACTATGCTAAAGGCAGTTCCAACTGTTGGTGCCAAGTCATCGGTAGATCAACAAGTGAGGGTGAACTACAGTTTAGCAATACAATCCTTAATGAATCTTTGTTACAGTGACGTCTTAGAGAAATAAATTCGTACAAAACATATTTTTTTTTTCATTTGAGCCTTCCCAGAGGATGAGTCAGATTTCCCTGTCAATAATCTCCTGGAACATAATTAAACCATTGAAATTTTGTACCATCGCAAGGCCCTCCGGTCAGAGTTTACAACAACAAATATTGAGTTTCAGAGTTGTCTGTGTACAAAGCAAGTACACAACTGAAGCCAAGAATCATATTGTTTGGCTGTGATTGGGGGGATTTACAAGCGTAATCCTTAGCTCTTCAATAAAAGAGAAATTGTCTTTTTTATAAGGAGAAAAATACAAAAAATTGCTCAGTTGAGGGAACACTATTATAACACAGTGGGGGTCTTTCCTAAAGTTCTCGCAGTGCATATTTATTTGCAAATGGTTTTATTGCCCATGTTTTTTCCTGAATGCTAAAATATTGCACTGCTTTACCCGTCTTTCTGTTTTTTGCGAATTCGCATTGAGAATACATTTTCAAAAATGGCTTGCAAATGAGACTGGTGTTTGCGTGAGTGCGCACTGTGCGAGGTTTTTATGCACAAAAATAGTGTTGACAGTAACTTAAATTCTCAATTTCCTTGCGAATATTTTCTCCGCCACCAAAGTTGTGGCGTAATTCACGCGCAGAGTGTGCACATAATGTTCGTAATTTTTTTCATATTTAAAAAGCTCTTATAGACATTCAGCTTTATAAATGTAACCATGTACAGGGCAAATATATTGTGTGAACCAATCTGCCCTGTGCAAAGTTTATAAATGAGCTCCAGTGGGTTTCATTTACTGGTGTATGAAATAAGAACAAGCACACCAACATTGCAGGAACATTAAATTGCAAACTTATTTAACCTGACATGTTTTGTAAGCTACTACACATTATTTACACGCTTATACAATCACGTACATGAAACACGTAAGGCTATGATTGTCATTAAATGTTCCAGACCTATTCTTACTGGTAATAGCACTTGTGCTTCACAGGATGGAAAGCAAAAATAGGTAGTGGCCTGTTCCACGCATGGGGTGCAAGGTACTCATGTGCATAAGCCTCCATTTTACCTGCAGTGGCCAAAAAAACATGATATGATGTATGCTGATATAACATATTAATTATATGAGCAACAAATGCACAAAAACCTTTTATGGACCATCTATAAGGACTAGTTTTGTTCAGCCTCGGACTGAGGGGTCCACCAGGGCTGCTGCCTGTCCCCTCCCCTTCATTTGTGCACAAGCACAAATTTTCATCATCAGGTTGGAAGCACTGTTGATCGGAGCATGGGAAATTTAAAAAAAACTATTGTATCTCATGATCAGCCCCAGAGCTTCCGAACCAATGTGGGCGTGGTTGAGCATTATGCCGCTCCCTATAATCCTGCTGCCCTAGGCCCGGGCCTTGGTGGCCTTTCCACAAATCCGTGCCTGGTGTTCCCTCAGCTTCTCTCTGCCTAATGAATATTAATAAGGTGACGAGAAGGGGATGCACTAAAATCAACACCACATTTAAAAGAACGGCTACCGCTTGTGTGAGGCTACACAGAGCCAAGTGAAGTGGAGATCAGCTTCAAAATGCAATTTTTCAGGCCAATCTCTGCTCCACTCTGTGTAACCACACACAGTCGTATACTGTTATTTTAAATACGGAAACAATGTGGGTTTTTTTTAAGGTTGTGAGTTTCAATCTGGCATCTGTTACCCATTAATAGCAGGCCTTCCCATCTAAACAATACGAATGTGCTATGTCCTATTTCATTCTACTTAGCAGCCAAAATGTGTAGCTGCAATCTGCGGACCCCAAAATAACAGGCTTGCCCATCTGACCAATAAGAGGAGATCATTCCATACTATTGGAGAACTACTCAGCAGCCCATTGTGGTAAAGGACAAAAATGAACCAAGGGGTTTTAAAAGGTGATAACCTTCAATCCACCATCTGGTGGTCTTAAATTAATTGGCCTGTCCATTGTGACGTGCCATTCCATACTATAATAGTATAAATCATATAGAGAGAGAAAGTGAGAGAGAGAGAGAGAGAGCGCGCGAGAGAGAGCTACAGTATATAGGATATATGTGTGTCCCTAATGAGCTGTGTTGTTTGTTATTTATAACAAGATGCTGTGGGAATGTTAATAAAGGATTGTGTCTAAGTGAGGGAATGGAATGTTGGCAGGGGAATGTTATATTCATCTGGTTCTTATGTTCTGTCCTACACATTCTAACCCTTATTGACAGGTTTCCTAGAAAGTTTGCAGGTTGCCAGGCTTCAAGGGGAAATCTCTATGTACACCATATATCACTAACTTTTACAAATATGTGAATTCTGCATCAGTACATGTAATTTGGGTCATTTTAAAGTGAATATGCACATTTGTCTTCAACAGAGTGTGCTTTACCTTTAAATACATGGACTGCAATACTCAACTATAAAAGATAACATTGCCACATGCTTACTCACTATATTCCCACACATACAGTACCTGGCCGATTATGGTTTTACTTTCTACAGTATGTATTTTCAAAATACTCTACTGGAAGCCCTCTGATACTCATACTTAAGTAATAGAAAGTGAGGTGTTCCCTAAAGATGTCAGAATACTACTGTTTCTTATTTCTGAAAATTGACATCTGCCCAAGCAAGATGCTCTGTTTCACCTCTTCACTGTCACAGGCCATAACAAAGCCCTTTACATACCACCTGCATTAAAGGACATATACATCCTACATTTTCTTACCATGTACTGTATATATAAGTTGGGCATATCTTCCCCACACAAGCCATCATTTGTACTGCATATTTCACCTCTAACAGCGCCATCACATTTTCCTAAAACAAATTGCAGCTTTTACCCGTCCGCCATTTTCACTCTGATACATCATCGGTAAGACTGACATCTGCAAACAGGACATCTATGCTGTAAAGTTCATGCAATGCAGAATGCAGGTTTACACAGGCACAAAATACTTTGACAAAAAGTTCTGCTGGGTTGAGCACTGTAATGGTTAAGCTGAGCTCAGGAGAGATGGTTAGGAGAAAAAAAGTATCAGACAGCTAGTTTCTATGGGAACCAGAAATGCAATGTCTACATTGGCTGTTAGACTGGAGGGTGAGTTTTGTAATTTGAACTGAGAAGAACTGAGCATGCTCATGAGCCAACAGCCAAAGTAAATTTCTGAGGGTGGGGGCAAAGTGGAGGAGAAGGAATTCTAAGTGACTTACTATTAACCTTTTAACAACCAGAGTGGCAGTTATCTAAAGATTTCAAAGAGGGTGTTCGCTGATTCAATTTTTGTGTCAGGGGTTTACATGTCCTTTAAGCCTATAAAAAAATAGCTCATGGCTGCAGGCCAAGTATGTTTATAAAAGCTGCAACACAAGTGTAGAGTGTAGATTAGATCCTGTGTATTATAAATACTAACATTTATCATCAAATCTTCACTAAAAACCCTAATTAAAATATAATAGAATTTCAGAAATCAGTGCTTTTTATAATCACAGAGCACTGATATCTAATAGCAGAAATTACGATTGTGCAGATGACTTTTAGCCCTTACCCATTCATATATATATATATATATATATATATATATATATATATATATATATATATATATATACTGTATATATATATATATATATATATATATATATATATATATATATATATATATATATATATATATATATATATATATATATATACAGAACCAAAAGGGTCTCTCACACACCTTTAACCCGTTCTTAACAGGGTGCTGCTGTAGTATCGAATATTCACATGTCCTTGGTTGTTAGCAGCGCACACAGGATTTTTTTTTTAAATTATTTATTATCAAAAATCTATATATATGAAATTATTGTATAAGCCATACTACTTTAATATCTCTAAAACACATACATAAGTTTGAACCACCTATTACTATCATAAGGGATCTATTTATCATGCTGTGTAAAAAAAACATTACCAGTGATGTTGATCATAGCAACCAATCAGTAAATCTATTTCAATAGTTAGCAAACAAAAGCAAAGATCTGATTGACTGCTATGAGCAACATCACTGGTAATGTTTTTCTCCACTTTTTACACAGCATGATAAATAGACCCCTAAATTGGCAATCTCATCTTATTTTCAGTTGTGTCCCGGAATCTCACCCTATACTGCCTTGTTGCTGGGCCCTCCTGGCACTGTTTTAGGGCTCCTAAGAGAGACCAGCTCCAAAGTTTTGGAACTCTATAAATAAAATAACCAGGTGATCAAGTAAGCATCTTTCAGTGATTGTCACCAGTTACCTGTAAACACTTGAGTTTATGTACTGGGAGTTTAGCAGTGTCATACTAACAAATATAAATGTTAAAGCAACATCAAGATGCTAAAATAAGAAACACTTTCTCCCAGCATCCCAGAAAATCAACATACAAATTCCTGTCTCGTGGTTTGTTTAGATTCCATTTAAGAACCTTTTTTTTCTCTCCCAGGCAGGTGGCAGTGGGAATCATCTCGCGGAAGCATAGTTATGTATAATGAACAATAATGCTCTTTCCACTAAAACAAGTTGTTTCTTCACTCCGTTGCCTATGTGCCCTCACTCTGTTTGCAGAAGGGAGTTCCCTGTTTAGGAAGAACTACAATTCTATGTTTGTGGGCCCAGGGCAAACACTTTATTCCTGTTTACGTCTGGCTTCCTTGTAAAAAGGCAGAGTAAAGAAGATAGGGAAAAAATGGCTAATAAATGTCTACTTTAGGTGAGGTTCAGTCAGTCATTTTTTTTTGGTTCAACCAGAGTTGACAGTGCTTTAAATACTGATGCCTCCACCACATTCAAGCATCATCTGTTAAGTCTATTCATTGCTTTATTTAGAAAATATAATTATTCTGTTGAGTTAATTCTAGTAAGCACTACAGATGATATGAACAGCCCACCCTCACATCCATCACCAAAAATTGAACATATTCTTTGTATATCTGGCACTATAATATCATGTTCTTCAAATAATGTCTATAACATATCCATTTTTTTTCAACATGAGGCTAAGATGATGCTCTGCTTTATAAAAGCAATGGCTCCCTCTACTGTATGTTGTGCTAACTTACATTTTCAGGTCAGTCTTACCAATCTTCATTCTAAAAGCTCAGAATAGTAAATGTGTGGCAGCACATGGGAATAAACCAATGCATTCTTTATCATAATGAAAAATATATATTAGGTGGAGAAAGTAGCAAAGAGAAACACAAAATAAACTGTTTTTAAATACAAACAACTGTAAGAATATTAATAAGAAATCACTGGGTTCTAGGGCATACATGCTCAGAACTTTCTACAATTAAAATACATTTTTATAAAATTAATCCTTATTGGAGGCAAAGCATTCTTATTGGGTTTATTTCATGTTTAAATTATATTTTAGTACATTCCTAGCCAAAATTAAAAATCAGAAAACCTCTTAGGGTCAGGGCACACGCTCAAATTCAGGCAGATAAATTGCCAGGCAAAAAATCTCCTCTTCTTCGGGGCGACTAATCTACCCGAACTGCCTCCCGCCGGCTAGAATGTAAATCGCCGGCGGGGTGGCATTCGGAGCGCTTCATTTTCCGAAGTCGCCCGAAGTTGTCGAGTGCCACCCCGCCGGCAATTTACATTCTAGACAGCGGGAGGCAGTTCAGGGATTAGTCACCCTGAAGAAGAAGAGATTTGTCACCAGGCGATTAATCTCCCCGAATCTGAGCGTGTGCCCTGACCCTAAAAGCCCAAATTAAAAAATGTCCAATAGGATCATCACAGCACTGACTTCTATAGGACATTGGCAACTTTTACCTGGTGAATCTTTGTATCAGAGGTTTTCAAGATTTTTTAACTTAATAAATCTAAATTTCTTAAGAAATATAGGAAAAGCACAAATTTTTAGAGATTCGTGAAAAAAAAAAAAGAAATTCAAATGTTACTAAATAGGCCCCATAGAGATCCAAATTATGAAAGATAATAGGATAATAGGTCCCATACCTGTACTATTATTTTATGCATAGCACAGGTACACTTGTTTTTAATCATTCCGTTATGTTTTTGGGGAAGTTTTTTTGAAACTTCTAGATTCCCAGTCATAATACTGAATAATACAAATTATGACAGTAAAGAATAATTCTTTAGTACTTTTGCCTTAATGTACGTGATTTTATTTGATACAAGCACCCTTTTATATGTTTATATGTCAATCTCCTCCGTAGTAAATGCTTTACAAGTTAAGTGAAAACAAAACAATTGGATCTGTTTGCTTGAAATCATCATGTTGTTTTGTAAGGAAGTCAAATACACAAACCTCCAGCTGCAGTGAAATAGAACTTACATCTTCAGCCATTGATTGCGCATATTCAGCACATGAACAGGGAAATAGCTTGTTTGTTTTAGTAAAATGAAAAATAAAAACCTATTAAAAGAGGGGGGGCACAATATTGCAATCAACGTAGTTGCACCTTGGGAAATGGACTGTTCAGGTTGCACATTGGATCTGGTGTCAGATTAAGAATCTGGTACAGAGTGCAGTGCTGTCAGGCAAGGTTCAGCTCTTTGTTCACTATTCTAGAAGTAGAAAGTACTGCACTCCAGGGTGCAACCCATGAGATATAGTGGAAAAAACAAAGAACTTTGCACTCCTTTTTTGCACTTTGCATGTTGCCTCATGTTAAATGAGTAGGGATGAACAAACTTTTTCATCCAGTACAGTTTTGTGGTGAAATCAAGGTTTCGCCAGTAGTGTTTTTTTTAAAAAAAAAAATCTGTGGTAGAATTTTGCCATGTTTTGCCCAAAAAAAGCCTGTCATTATCTGAAAAAATGTCGATCAAAGGGAGCAGAAAGCCTATGCGAAACCTGGCACACCATGTGGCCAGCCTTGAGAAATGCCTTAACTACTTGTAAGCTTGCCTTTTTGTTGACTCTAATGCATCTCATACATTTTTCAGCAAAAGAAAACTGGTCAATTTCGCTCATCACAGCCTTTAAAGGGCGTGTAAAGCCAAAAAAATAAAATCCCATTTTTACTTTCTTTAATGAAAAATAAACCTATCTCCAATATACTTTAATTAAAAAATGTGTATCGTTTTTATAAGAAACCTGACTGTATGCAGTGAAATTCTCCCTTCATTTACTACTGTGGATAGGAATTGTCTGGGGGGGGGGCTAGGATGGGAGGGGGATGGGAGGGGGATGATATCACTCCAACTTGCAGTACAGCAGTAAAGAGTGACTAAAGTTTATCAGAGCACAAGTCACATGACTTGGGGCAGCTGGGAAACTGACAATATGTCTAGCCCCATGTCAGATTTCAGTGCAGAAGTCTGCTGGAGCAACACTAATAACTTATGCATTTTGAAAAAAAACATGTTTTCCCATGACAGTAACCTGACTGTATGCAGTGAAATTCTCCCTTCATTTACTGCTGTGGATAGGAATTGTCAGACGGTCCCTAACTGCTGAGCAGGGAAACAATCATACTTATGAACAGCAGGGGGAGCCCCCGCCTTACTTACCAGCCATGCAGAACTCAAGCAGCTTTGTTTATGACGATCCCTAAGCAGCCCAGACCACACTGAGCATGTGCACTTAGTCTTAGTCTTGCAAAGATGTTTAACAAAGTTATAAGATGGTGACCCCCTGTAGCCAACTTTGAAAGCATAAATTATTTGTTTGATTAGGCTTGTGGTGCAGTAAGTTCATGTTTATATTTAGTATACAAAATACAGCATTTCTAGCCTTATTCTATTTTAGACTATACATGCCCTTTAAGTCTGGTGTCTGAGACATAGGAGATTAACGGAGGCACAAACATCTCCTGTGCTGTACCTGTTGTTAACCCTTGATGTACCACCAACCTTATGTGTGGGGGAAACCTTCAGTGAAACACAATGCAAAGAGTTGTAGTTCGGTTTTCAATTAAGCAGCAGCACATTTACAGGGCTCAATCTCCCAGCTTTTCATATGACACTTCCCATAACAGCACACTGCCAGGGGACACACACTCACAGGCACCCCTCTTGGGCCCTGGCCAGCTCATTCTCTAGATCGGCCTCTCCACTTAAGCCCTGGCTGGCGGTATTCCCACTGGGAACCCTATGCCCACTAACTCCTAGTTGGGGCCATAGCTGCCCATGCTAGTTACCTCTCTCACTTACACTCCCTAGAGCATACTATTACACCACTAGGCCTCACACTACCTAGGCTCATTCCTACTTCCAGAAGATGACTTAACTACTGCATGGTCATGGAACAAGGTTACATCTAATATCCTCATATTTTCCAACAAGGGGTACTTTATTTATTCTAATACACAAATTTAGTGAGTCATGTGACAAAAATGACATAACTAAGCTCTGTTTATAACTGATGACATCACTAAGAGCTGTTTCTAAGGATATAATTTACAGGCTATTCATGGCTTTTGTGTATTATATATATATATATATATATATATATATATATATATATATATATATATATATATATATATATATATATATATATATCTATATATTACACAAAAGCCATAAATATCTTGTAAATTATATCCTTATAAACGGTGAGTTCTGATGTCATCAGTTATAAACGGTAAGTGTCACATGACTCACTGAAAGTTGTGTATTATAATAAATAAAGTACCCCTTGTTGGAAAATATGAGGATATTAGAAGTTACCTTGAAGTTCCGTGACCTGTTTTTATATGGACACGTAACTCCTCGGTAACTTATAATATCCTTATAATTTACAAGAGGGGGTACTTTATTCACTATATTTGATATGATGTCACAGTCACATGATGTGGGTGCAATCTATTTAATTGCCACTTTTTTATGTATTTGTACCTTAAATATATATACAATATATAATCAATAGATTTTCTGCATACAGTATAAATAACATAATACATAATGTAATAAGTTATAGGTATGTATAAAAAAGAAAATTTCTAAAATCTGGATTTTACAGATCTGCCACTATACTGAAAATAGAACCTTATGTTTTATTATCTGTAGCAAAAGATTTAAAATGTGCTGGGTCTCTGAAGATGTACAGGGGTTTGCTGCTTGCCATTAACCTCATTTAAACTTGTGAGCTATTGGCTTCTGTTTAACATATATATAATTTATGCCATGACATCTGCTAAACGCATTGATAAAAAAAAATAGAACATAACATGTAAAATTTTATGATCCATAAAATAGTTTAACATAAATATGCCTTGATTTTTAAATATCCTTTAAATCAGTTACATTATTCCCAAGGCATTTCTTTAAAGTTAGAAATAGACCAGATCTGGTTGTGACAAGTCTTCCCTCTAAGAGAACAGTTCTATTTCTGTAATATATTTCTCCAGAATTTCTTAAGGAAAATGGTAATATTTCAGACAGACATGGAATATAAATTTATACAGCGTCTCAGAAAAGTTATACCTGAGATAATAGAGATCAGATGTTTGGATAACTGTGTCATGGAAAAAGAATACGTTGTACGGATGACTATGTAAGTAAGGAATGGAAATCATTTGTGTTAAGCATTAACCGCTTCTTAACAATACTGTTAGAAATCCCATTTTTAATTGTGTCGTTTTAAATGTAAACAATTACAGAATTTAACATTTGACTTCCATCTGGTACATTCCACAATTTTTCCGTTAGATCTAAGATCACAGTGCTTCCTACTTTTGCTGGAAACTAGTTTGGCATTGTCAGAGGAGTAGATATCTAAAGAAGTGCTGTCCAACTTTTCTCAAGTAAAGGCCAAATTGTCCCATACTGTATATTCTATAACTTCAAATCTTGATGCCATAAAGGAGTCTATAGAAGCTATAGAATAGTTTCCGCAATATAATCCCTTGGCCTCCAGTCTTCCAGTTCTACAGTCATGACTTACAATGATAGAGGGAATGATATAAAAGAAACTACTATAATATGAAAGCTATAAAATTAGCACCCGCTCTTCCCTGTAATAAAGCAGATCATTTTGCACCTACTGTCAGTGAGCAAGTTGCTTCTATTAATGTTAAGTGCTTAAGGTGCACCTGCCATGAACCATAAAAAAGGGCATTAATTCAAGTGATAAAACCATCATTTATAGGTCCCTGGTAAGGCCTGATCTTGAGTATGCAGAACAGTTTTGGGCTCCGGTGCTTATGAGGGATGTTAATGAGCTGGAGAGAGTGCAACTAAACTGGTAAAAGGAATGAAGGATTTAAATTATGAAGGTAGATAATTTAAAATGTTGTCCAACTTTTCTCACATATTGGCCAATTTGTCCAATATATTCTATGACTTAAAATCTTGATGCCAAAAAAGTCTATAGAGGCCATAGAATAGTTGGGCCAGTATAATTCTGTGTCCTCCAGTCTTTCAATTCCAAAGCCATGATCTAGATTCTAGAACAATAAACCCCCCACCAGTGGCTCCCAAGCAACATGTTGCTCATCAACCCCTTGCCTGTTGTTCCCAAAAGCCAATGCCTATTTTTGAATTCTAGGCTTGGAGGCAAGTTTAAATTGCATGTACTGTCAAACAGAGACACTTATAGGCTACCAGCCCATATAGGGGCTACCAACAACCAATTACAGCCCATACTTGGCATCCACAGGAACATTTTGAATACTTATGTTGTTCTCCAACTTTTTTATACATTGGATTGTGGCTCACGGGTAAAAGAAGGTTGTAGACCTCTGATCTAGAAAAACAGGGGGAATGGTGGAAAATAGACTACTGTAAAATGAAAGCTATAAAATTAGCACCTGTCCTTCCCTGTAATGAAGCTGATTTTTTTGTACATTATTAAAGGGGTGGTTCACCTTTAAGGTAACTTTTATTATATTATAGAATGGCCAATGCTAAGCAAAATTGTAATTGGTTTTCATTATTTATTTTTTATAGTTTTATAGTTATTTGCCTTTTCATCTGACTCTTTGCAGCTTTCAAATGGGCGTAGCTGACTCCCTTCTAAAAAAAAAACAACAAATGTTCTGTAAGGCTTCAAATGTATTGTTATTGTTACTTTTTGTTACTGATCCTTTTAATCAGGCCTCTCCTATTCATATTCCAATCTCTTATTCAAATCAATGCATGGTTGCTAGGGTAATTTGGACCAGACTAGTTTTTTTTGGACTAGTTACCAGATTGCTTGTGATGCAAATTGAAGAGCTGCTGAATAAAGAGCTAAATAACTCAAAAACCTTCAATAATAAAAAATGAAAACCAATTGCAAAATTAGAATATCACTAAAAGTGATACATCATACTAAAAGTTATTTCAAAGGTGAACAACGCTGATAATAATAACAATGATAATAATGAGCCTCTCAGTGCAAAGGAGACTAACACCTGGCATGAACCAGACTACCTTTTCACATGTCTTTGGGAAGTTGATGGGTTGGTACACAGCCATACTCTACCTATGTAACATTTTGTCACAGGTGCAATTTACACACCATTTACAATCCCGCACAAAACTTGTTGTTAATTTAGTTTTTAAGCACAGTAATGGTGGCATTCTAGAGAGACCAAGTTTGAGAAAGCTAGTTTATAGCACTTTTTCCCTATTAATGTAAATGAGCCCCATTTACTGCAGGACAGGCACTAAAACAAAAAGGGAACGTCCCCTTGTTGTCACTTCCAAATGGTTTGAAGATATAAAGCTATACATTGTTTTGTTTGTTTGCTCTTAATAAGGGAAAGTGCTGCTGGAAGCTTTAGCAATGTTACAGGAAACAGCTTAAATAAATGCACTGCAGAGTCCAGACACTGAATCATGTAGGGACAATAACTGTCCTCTCTCTCTCTCTCTCTCTCACCACACCCAGACTTTTCTGTAAATAGTTTCAGTCAATGTGACTTGTGTTTGCTGAATAGCAAAGAGCGCATTTCATCAGGTTTGTTGGTGTGTTGCTAAGTGACAAAGAGATAGCAGCTGCATTATAGTAACTGTAGCAACCTGGTAACTCTAGCATTCCTCTGCTATTAAACGTCGAGCTATACCACCTATACCTGATACTGCAACCTCCTTCCCACCGGCTGGCACATATCCTCTAATGGCACGGTAGGTAACATAGGTAAATGTTCTTTTATTTTATGTGTATAAACTGTATTTAGATTTGCTTTCTTTGTCAGGAATTAACGCACATGTATATTAATGATATGTTTGTTATCCATACCCAGTGTCAGACTGGGAGGGGGGGTCCGATGCCAACTTCAGGGCACGGACGGTCATCATCAGGGTCTCCCTCAGCAGCTGCCCACAACCCTCCTCCATAGGTCAGGGTATGGAGAGATCAGGGAGCGCCAGGCAGGTGGGAGCGAATCTGGGCTGGAAGAGCCCACCGGGTTTTTAACTGGTGTCCCACTGGCTTAGTCCGACCCTGACTGTGAACATGACAAAGCACATACACATGTACAGCACTGCCGTGTGTATCTTATTGCTTACACACTGGTGTCTACCTTTACACAAACCTATGATTTACTCCTGTCATGCTACTAAAGTACTGTTATACTCTACTCATCCTCGGCTACCAAAATATAACAATAGTAACTGGTAAATAGGGAGTCCTCTTGCAGATACAGGTATGGGGCCCTTTATCCAGAATGCTCGAGACCTGGGGTTCTCCAGACCTTTTTGTAATTTGAATCTCCATAGTTTCGCTACTAAAAAACATTTAAACTTTATATAAACCGAATAGTATTGTTTTGCCTTCAATAAAAGTTCTTTATACCTCAGTTGGAATCAAGTACAAAGTACAGTTTTATTATAATTACAGAGAAAAAGAAAACACTTTTAAAAATCAGAATTATATGTTTCAAACAGAGACTATGGGGCAAATTCACTAAGCGCCGAAGCGCCGAACGCTAGCGTTAATTCGCTAGCGTTAATTCGCTAGCGTTAATTCGCTAGCGTTTGGCATTTTCGTTACTGCGCAAATTCACTAACGAACGCTGGCGTAGTTTCGCTAGTGTTACTTCGCACCCTTACGCCAGACGAATTTTCGCTAACGACGTAACTACGCAAATTCACTAACTTGCGCAGTGAACTGAACGCTACCTTTTACGCTAGACTTCCTTCGCCACCTCAGACCTGGCGAAGTGCAATAGAGTAGATAGGGATTGTTTCAAAAAAAGTCTAAATTTTTTCTAAGTCCCAAAAAACGCTGGCGTGTTTTCTACATTATGGGTGATAGGCTGAAAAAGATCGAAATTTTTTTTGGGGCTCCCCTCCTTCCCCCCTACATTTCCTGACTCATGGCAACTTACCTAGACAGTGGGCACATGTGTAGGGCAAAAGAAAACTTTTATTTGATGATTTGAAGGTTTTCTTGGCATTTGTAGTGCTGATACGTATTCCTCCATTGAAATTTGAATTTGGCGCCGTATGCAAATTAGCCTTCGCTAGCGTAACTTCGCTTTACATAGCGAATCAACGCTAGCGCAACTTCGTAACCGTACGCTACCCCTGAGCGCAACTTCGGATTTTAGTGAATTTGCGGAGCGCTGGCGAAACTACGCCTGGTGAAGTGCGGTGAAGTTGCGCCTGCCGCAACTTCGCATCTTAGTGAATTTGCCCCTATGTGAGATGGATGTCCCTTAATTCTGAACTTTCTGGATAATGGGCTACCAGATAACGTATCGCATACATGTATTAAATATTCTTACTAAAGATTTGTCCAAGTTAGCTTCAGGTTTGGTAGTTTACCCTCAAAATCCAAAGCAGGTACATCTTTGGTACTGATTGGCGAATTTCACTTTGCCTAAAAATTTGTGAATTTCCCGCAAAATTTCCCAAAACGCATTGAAGTCAATGGGCATCAAAATTATTTTGACGCACGTCAATTTCGGCTCCTGCGACAATTGACACGCAAAATTCTAAATATTCTAGATTTTTCGGATTTTTTGTCCGTGAATTTTCCCCGCATTTTTGCAAATTTATTCGCCAGCAACTTAATGCAGAAATTCTCTGCGAATTCCCGCCTGCGGTTTTATTCGCCCATCACTAATCTTTGGCAGCATCAGTGCACTCTGCAGAAAGACAGGCTGACACCAAAAACTTTAACAAAAGTGTAAACCACAACATAAACTGTATACAATAGTAAGTATATAATAGTATTTCCTTAACCTGTTTCTTAATATAATACAACAGTGCTCATTTATGACCGCGTGCATTGCGCAAAATGCAATTTTGGACAAAATTTACCATGTTTTTTTAACCAAAATGCAGCATTTTTTCAGGACTGAATTGTGCTCAATGTTTTAAGAAGAATGCAATTACATGTGCACATTTTAAGTAGGGATGGCGTAATTTCCGACACTTTCCGCTTTATAATGACACTTGCAGGTGATTCACTGGGTGCAAGTCAGCTGATGGCACCCGCGGAGGGAACACTGAAATCAGGGCCAGCTTGAAGGTGGAAGTAGCTCCACGTGCCCCCCCACACACAGCATTAGGTGCAGTTGTGTGTCATCCAGAAGAGGAGGTGGATTGATGCACTGGTGCCAAGCGCAACTATAGGGTAGTGCACAGTGTGTCTTTGAACACAAGTACCATTAATGAATTGCTTACATTTGCATCCATTTTTATGTGAGCACTATTGCGACTGCTTTCATAAATGAGCCCTAATAAATAGCAGATCTGTGACAGAGAGGGAGCTTGTATAGTGAAGAACTGGAAATCTTGGCTGACAAAGGAGGCCAGCTGCAGTTTATTAGTATATTGGCATAAAGTCTCAGAGAACACAGCCTTTCACGGGTCATGCCAGACACAAACATGAGCTCCATCCTGCACGTACTGTATGAAAGTCTTGGATTCTGACATCTATGGAACAGTTTGAAAATATGTTTACAAACTGCCAATATTACTACAGCTGGTAAACAGAAATTGCACACGGAATAAAAAAGAATCCAAAACGAGAATTTGCAAATGCTTTTCTATCTTCCCTCTAATGTTACCCAATTATAAGCAAACGGAGGCCTCAACTTGTATCCTGCCTCTTCTAAATAATGTCATAGGAACAAGTGCATGTAATGGAAACTGCACCTTCCTTGGGTGATATTCTTGTCACATAATCTCCCTTTCCTTTTATGGAAATGTATAACAAAGATTAAAATTACATTTTGACCTACCCTGTTACCTTCAGAATTTCTGTGATCATTTGCTTAGGATCTACACACTGCAAAACGACTTTAAATGGTGCAACGATAGATTTTTATTTTACCCAGGAGTGGCCCATTGTGGTCTACTGAGCTGAGTCTTGTTGCATATTTTACAAATTCAGCACAAATCAGGGAGCTGCATAAGGGTTTTTAATACATATTTAGTAAGCAGACAGTGACAATGTGCCTGGATATTACATCAGTACTGAAGCTTTGACTTTGTCTTCTGTGCATTTTTATGTCACCCGGTGCAAGGAGATACAACTGCGGAAGTGACCTACATCATGCAGGAAATTGCATGTCCATACCTTGAACTTTCTTCACTCTGAGTTTTTTTGATGCAGGATCATGGATCTTGCCATGTTGTTAAAAACTACTGACAGTTAAAATGAAACATGTTGGCGATGATATTCTTTTTATGTTTGTTTAGTATTTAAACTTCCCCTGGCTCATGTACTTAAAGGGCACCTGTTGGGTAAAAATGTTATCCCAAACCAAAGGTGCGGGCTAATAGAGCCCACATTACGGTTGGGGATAACAGTAGTTTTTTTTTTAAATGCCCCCCCACAAGCGATACGCTACCCGCACCAGGAGGGAGCTTCCGGTCACTCGCATATGCATACTGAAAAGGTCCCCCGAATTGCTCGTTATGTGCATGCGAATTATGTCATATGAGCATTATACGCATGCAAGTGAGCGGACATGGCTGTAAGCACTGGGAGCTCCCTCCTGGTGCAGGTAGCGTAGCGCTGGTGGGAGGCATTTTTTTAAAAAAAAACTACTCTTATTCCCAACCAGAATGCAGGCTCTGTTAGCCCGCACCTTTGGTTGGGGTTAGCATTTTTACCGAACAGGTGCCCTTTAAAAAGTCTAAGCAAAAGTTAAGGCTAAACTACATGGGAGATTTTCATCAGATTTTGTTGGTCAGATTTTTTTTTTTCGACCCATGCGACTACTGTACATCTGACTTGTAGGATGATCAGATGACAACATGCTCCTACAAAAACTCTTGTGTAATTTAGCCCTCAGGAAATGATAACTTAATAAATATAAGATCATAACTGAAATATTTCAGTTAAAACAAGTTACAATATTTAATTTAGGCAAGTAATTTTGACACATAAAAGAAACATCTCACATTTTATCTGCTGTGTATTTATATTTTCAAGTTTTCTAGATTTAGAGCTTTTGAAATATCTAGCACATGAAGGACTTGGTCAGGTGTAGGGATTTTTTTTTTATTCCAGACAGTTATTTGGCAAAATTTCTGTGATAAGCCCGTAAGCTCTGTGTTAAAGTTATTGCCTTTCTGTCCATGACATTAGCTGTACTGTCAGCTTTTATAGCAATAAAAAAGGCATTTCATCAGCAAAAAGCTGTTTTATTGTGAATATTGTATATTTCAGGCACTGGACAAAGGGATGAGGCAAAGCTGACAATGAAAAGAAAGACTCAAGAAAATCCTGCTCTTTACTCTTTCCAAGCAATAAATTCATCCACTGAACAACTCTATATGAACTAAAATCAGGCTGCAAGTGACTCAATGTTTAATAGCAAAGAAACACTCAGGGCCACTAAAGCAACTGATGACAAGAGTGATTCCACATTAGCAAGAAACAAGAAAAAAATTAGACCCGAAACAGCCATATTGTCAAAAAGAGTAGCCTCTGATCAAATGTCACAGAATAAGTTTAACAGACCTGTAATTCCAGCAAGAAGACCGGGATTTAAAGTGTGCTATATTTGTGGGAGGGAATTTGGGTCAAAATCAATTGCTATACATGAACCAAAATGCCTAGAGAAGTGGCAAATAGAAAATGACAGTCTACCAAAGCATCTCAGAAGAGCAGCCCCAGTGAAACCTCAGGTTACTGACAATGGTTCAGCCATCACTGAAAATGAGGCAGCATGGAAAAGTTCCCAAGCTCAGCTTTTACCATGTGCGAACTGCGGACGCACATTTCTTCCCGACCGACTTATTGTGCACCAAAGAAGTTGCAAAACAGATGGAAAAACCCTAGGTACCTTAAAAACCACAGATGACAAAAAATCCAGCACAACTATAAAAACAGAAAGTGAGTTTTCTAATACCAAGGATTTAGCTAGCCCAACAAAGCCCAAAACCTTAATTTGCTACATATGTGGAAGAGAGTTTGGAACTAAATCTCTTCCTATCCATGAGCCAAAATGTCTTGAAAAATGGAAAATAGAAAACGATAGGTTACCGAAAGCACAGCGCAGACCTGTTCCTCAGAAACCTCAGCTTGACCTATCTAAAGCAACCAACCGGGAAGAACAAAATGAGGCAGCCTGGCAAAGCTTTAAGGATCAGTTGCTGAAATGTTCAAATTGCGGTCGATCTTTTGCAAGTGATCGACTTCCAGTCCATCAGAAGGGCTGCAAAGTAATCCCAGACCGAAAGGATACAACCAAGAGGGATAGTGCACAACAGCAAAATAATGGAACCATCGAACAAAATGCCAAGGTAAAGAACTCATGACATTCCAAATAATTCTGTTTTTCTACAGAGAAGAAATGTCTTGTATTTTTCTGAATACTGGTACCAAAACAGAAATACATATTTATGCAGGTCTGAAGGCTTTTTAGTGCAAAGCTATTTGTTCATCTCTGTTAATGGCATGCTGCTTACAGTATATGGTAATAGTAATAATATTTATATAAAGACATTTAAGTTTTTTTAGGTGTCTAAGAAAATAAACTGTTCAGGGGATTTTTATCCCTCTGCAGAACTGATACAAGTAAAATAAAAGGGCGCACCGCTTAGTGCTGACTCAAGAAGAACTTGCACCCTGAGGAGGCACAGGCAAGAGATATTCATAGAGCAGGAGGTAAGGACAGGCCCCATTGCACCCTGAGCCTCATGCTGCTTCCTAATTCAAGTGTCTGAATCACTTTCAATTTAGGGGATGGGAAGGGGGCAGTAGAGGGGGCTCCTATGTGTCTCCTCTCCACCCCTACTTGATAGAGCACTGCTTAAAGGAACAGTAACACCAACAAATTAAAGTGTTTTAAAGTAATTAAAAAAGATCATGTACTGTTGCTCTACACTGGTAAAACTGGTGCGTTTGATTCAGAAACCCTACTATGGTTTATATAACCAAGGTGTTGGGTAGCTGTGGGGCACAGGTTACACAACAGATAACCTTGTAGTGTACAATGAGATTCTACAAAGCTTATCGGTAATCTACCATGTGTCCTGTGCTTGAATGGCTGTCCCGATGGCTACACAGCAACTTGTTTATATAAACTATAGTTTATATACAGTTTTACCACTGCAGGGCAACACTACATTATCTGTTCATTCTATTAAACACTTTGATTTTTTTGATGTTACTGTTTCTTTAATGCAGGCAGCACAATAGGCTAGAACATAGTGTGCATGTGTGGCTGTGTATAATCATTATTCACCAGTAGGAATGAAGGAAATAGTTGAACTGGAAAGTAGGCAGAGAGAAAATGTGTCAGTAGGAGCGAAGTAGCTTCTTAACATTTAATATGAATAATATGATTTAAGTAGTTAGAGAAAGTAGTTAGAGAAAGGGCAGAAGTTAGGAAGGAATTAGAGAAAGCCGTAGATGTTTTAGATAAGATATTGTTATCGTATTCCAAACTAATTCATATTGTTTTGTGTTCTAGTTCTTCAAGGTTTTTGCCACTATCATTAGTGATGAGCGAATCTGTCACATTTCACTTTGCTGAAAAATTCTCAAAACTGTTAAAAAATTTGTGAAATTACGAAAAATTTGTGAGCACTGAAGTCAATAGGTAACAATTTTTTTTACACGCAACAATTTTTTACGAATGCAAATTTTTTTCCACACTCTAAATGCATTAGTCATAAGTCAATGGGCATTTTTCTCAAGTTTTTTCTCACTCCAAATGAAAGTCAAAAGGGTTTATGGAAACTTTTTTGTCTCAGCAACAATTTTGTCTTGGCAAATTTTTGACACAGTTTCGTGATGAAATTCACAGATGGCAAAATGTGGAACTTCACCACAAATCCATGCCTGGCGACTAAATTCGCTCATTACTAAATATCATATCCTATTTATCAATCTTATCTTATCTCCTCTGTCTGCCATCAGGGTAGCTGTGTTAGTGTTATTTATAAAAGTTCAAAAATATTTTAGCACCAATCCTCATGCAGTAAGAGGTATTTGATAACAAATATTACCTGTTTCCATGAACCTTTGTATTTTCTATATTCTGTGTTCTAATTTTCTCGTTTTCTATGTTCTCATTTTTTTCTGAGGTTTCCAGTTTAATTTAAAAAACTTGATTTTCTATTTGTTCTGTTCAGATAATCTTCAGATAATAAAATGTTATCTACTGCTATACTTGTCTATTTTTACTGTCTGCAAGTTGCCTTATATGTACTAGGCAAAACATGGTATTAAAAAGACAATGAAGAGGGGCTTTGAAATAAAACTTTGAGGGAGGGCACTTTGTTCAAATGTGTGCCTGCAGGTAGGTGCATTTGATACTTGTGACAATTAGTAAAACTACTGGCTACTAAGAGTAGCCAGTAGGGGGAACACAAGAGCCTGGCCTAGGAGTAGGTGACAAAAAGAGCCTGGCGTTCCCCCACGATTGCACTCTAGGAATGTGCCTCTTCTGCCTACCACTAATTCTGCCCCTGACGAGTTTGGGTTGATGTTGATAAATGTTCTTTTCAACTTTATTATGACTGCAGTTAGTATGAGTCTAGTTTTTTGTTCTGAAATATTATACAATCTTTAGCCCATGCAATTTTTATGCATTACTTATTAAATGAATAAAAATCATTTACCAAACAGATCATAAAGTCTAACAGCCCAAACAGAAACAAGGCCACAATCATACACTCCTTCAACCCATAATTTCAGTATTTAATGTGAAACTAATTCTGAGAAAAATACAGTATTCTCTAGTCTTGGTTCCCTTCAGGACTCTGCTTTATTGCTTCCTGCTCTGCCTGTCAGTACGGGGGCACCTGTATACTTTATCCTACCTAATCCAATCACTTCACCTCTGTTAATTTTCTAAGAGGGCTCGCTGGCTCACAAGTATGCTGAGCTGTTGCAGTTTTCTGCCAACAGGAGAACGGACTCGGGGTATCAGGTAAGTGATTACAATCCATGGGGTTACCCTAACAGTTGGCTCTCCCCATCGATTGGACTTTTCCTTCTTTAAAATGGAACCTCCTTTCCTCTAACCAAAGGATTGTAAAAGAAGTAAACGAATAATACACTTAACACTGAGTCCGTGATTTTTTTTTCATTCATTTTCAAGCAGCTTGTTGTGTATACTCAACATTCCTTTTCTTACAGTTCATATATATTATGAGGAACCATAGTTTAAGAATTTGGGCCATATTATAGTGCTGTGGTCCAGGCACCAGGAAGGCTGGCCAGCTAGAAATATGTAGAACCAGTTGTCTGTTGAGCAGGGTCTATTATTTCTTTTGTTAAAAAACATTTTGTAAAAACAAATTTTTAAATGCAGCCACAAGTTTTAAAGCAACCACCAACAATCGTGTGCTACATATGTGGACGGGAATTTGGCACTAAATCAATCAGTATCCATGAACCACAGTGCTTACAAAAATGGCATCTGGAGAATGAAAAGCTACCGAAAAACATGAGAAGGCCTGAACCTAAAAAGCCTGAAGTTAGACCAATTGGAGGTAAGATAAAAAAATAAAACCCAAATTCTGTAATGTATTGATTTAACAAAACCTGAATATCCAAAATCAAAATCCTACATGGCCAGAAATTTCAACAGCTGTTTATTTGCTTGTAATATATACAAAAAACCCCACAGAGATGCTACTGTATATATAGATATTTTAGGTAAAATGTGTTGTATGTATGTTTGCTCTTTATGTTTATATGATGCTGTAGGAAAGCATATGTAACAATGTAGTGACCCCACAGTAGTTTTTATTTTTTATCCTTAGGTGACACTCACAGTGGTGCTTATATGCTATCATGGGAAAGACTGGGATATAAATATATAGGTATATAGATATATTGTTAGGTAATGCCTCTGTCTAATTGGACCCAAGGGTACACCTCAGTTTGGTAAACTAGAAAAGTACAACTAGAAATCTAATACAAAGACTGCAAAGAACTACTTGAAGGGTTGCAAGGGACTTTAACTTAGGGCAAGCTATCTATTTAATGTCTCTTTCTTAGTGCTTATTTTTTTACAACAGATATATGAAATTGCAATAGTAAATAGGAAAACACAATTAGCCCTCCTTAGGCTTAGGGAATATTGAATATCATATATACTGTAAATATATCAACTACATGTTTACATAAATGTGACTACATCGCTGCTCAACAATGAACTGGCGGGGCCAGTGTAGGTGAATGTGGCACTACCATCAAGGATGCACAAAGTCTCTTGACTTTCTATAGAACATATTTTTTTTGGCTTTAATATGCCAGTCTTTTATTCTATTATATATTATATCCTTTACATAAATGTCATTTTCTTTGGACCCCTGCTGAAGGTAAGGTTGGGGATGGATAGGGGTAGGGTTGCCAACTCTCAGGGAACTCTGGGCAGAGGTGGGTGAAATTGGGGCAGATGGGTGACGGCAGGGGATGGTGCGGTGATGTTCAGTGGTCATGTAACATCAGGGGGTGGAATAATGGGGCAAGCAGTTTGGCCATGGAAAAGCCCTTATAAAAAAACAGGCTGCACACACAGGTGCTGATGGAAGGGCAGGGTGCAAAGTGCAAAAACATGGTTCTTTTTTTTTGCACTTTGCAACCTCTCCACACTGTCAGTAAATCGAGCCTTATTTGTTCTACCTGATTCTGTGATGATGCTTTCTTTCCACAAAAACAAGCAGGCAATCTGATTGGCTCATATGAAATTGACCCTACGGTGTGCAAACATGATAGGGTACTTAGAACTAAGAACCCCTGAGACGGGGTATGGTGTAAATGATTAACAATCTCTGTAAAGAACAGCATAAAATCTGGTTAAATTAAGGCAAATTAAGCTGAATAAATACATATTAGGGTCAAGATTCTGAGCAGTTGTTGTTAGGCCTTGTAACTCCTAGTTCCACAGCTGGTGCCAACAGCCATGCCCACCAGTAAGGCCAACAGTGGCTGCCATTCAGTTTGGCTGAATTAGATCATCTCAGTAAATATTTCTCAAACCTGTGTACGTCATTTCTACATTCCCTGGATCAATTACCACTTATTGTTTAACAATCATAACTATTTATGCATTTCTATTAGAACGGCATCCAGCCCTTCTCTCTTTGCAAGGAATTCCATTCCCAAGTCTCCCAAGAGAAAAGACCACAAGGCAAGAACTGATAGGGACTTCATTCTTTATTACATCACCCTCTAGTGGTAGACTGGCAGTCACGGAGAAGAAAATTGGATTAACAAAAATAACATTTGGCCTAATGAAAGAAAATGTCATTCCAAGCATCTTTCCAATATTCACTCATTATAAATTAAAGTTATAATACATAATTCAAGTTATTAGTAAAATGTAACTGCAACTGAAATCAGTATCTGCACCTAGTGATTCTCTTCTCTGCTGTCTCTGACTTTTGAGACAATGAAACTGAAGCTGCAAGAGCAAGTAAAATGCAAAATGCACATTACAAGGATGTTAAAAATTCAGTCCAAGGCCTAACTTAAAATAACATGTCCACCTAAAAACAGTTTCTGTAGTATGAAGGAAATGTCATGTTAAACAACTTTCAAGTATACATAATTTAAATGTGTTTATTGGTTTTAAAGTTATTTGTAAATTTGTAAATATCTGGCTCTGACGCTTGAAGCAAAGTAACAGGAGCCAGGGCCAGCAGTGCAGGGACTAGTTACTGTGTTTTAATGCAATTACATTTACTAATAATTTAAAAGAACTTGACATTTTTTATGAGAGTATTTGGAAAGTTGTGTAGAATAGATTGTGGTCTTTACTACAAGAATAAAGTGTCCTAATAACAAAGAACATTATAAGGCAGGTACTGTATGTTGAAAATGGATTACATGAGGGGGCACATTTACTATGGGTCGAATATCAAGGGATAATTAACCCTCGATATTCGACCATCGAAGTAAAATCCTTCGACTCGGATATTGAAGTCAAAGGATTTACCGCAATTCATTCGTTCAAACGATCGCAGGAAAAATCATTCGAATTGAACGATTCAAAGGATTTTAATCCATCGATTGAATGATTTTCCTTCAATCAAAAAAAGCTAGGAAAGCCTATGGGGACCTTCCCCATAGGCTAACATTGTACCTCGGTAGGTTTTAGGTGGCGAAGTAGGTGGTCGAACTTTTTTTTAAAGAGACAGTACTTCGACTATCGAATGGTAGAATAGTCGAACGATTTTTAGTTCAAATCGTTCGATTCGAAGTCAAAGTCGTAGTCGAAGCTTGAAGTAGCCAATTCGATGGTCGAAGTAGCCAAAAAAAACATTCGAAATTCGAAGTTTTTTCCTTCTAATCCTTCACTCGAGCCAAGTAAATGTGCCCCTATGTGTCATTTAGTAGGGTTATTTATTAAATCAGAATTTTTCTGATTATTTAAAACTAGAATCCATGATTGGACCTTATTTATTAGTAAAAAAGCA
Source organism: Xenopus laevis (assembly GCF_017654675.1). Lineage (NCBI taxonomy): Eukaryota > Metazoa > Chordata > Amphibia > Anura > Pipidae > Xenopus > Xenopus laevis. The sequence goes on along the minus strand of NC_054372.1, from coordinate 157,976,028 downwards.
TAATCGGATCATGGGGGAAACTAGTTAAAATCGAGTGAAAACCTAAATCATATGTTTTTTTCCCTAATAGTACAATTTTTTTCGGGCTTTTTCCCAAAAAGCCAAAAATTTTCAGATTTTTACCTGAAATAGTTGATTTTTTAGGCTTATTCCGCCGCAGACCACAGTAATTTCCAAATAGGATAGGGACCTCTCCCATTGACTTATATACAACCTCGGGAGGTCTGAGATGGCGGATTTTCAGATTCTAACTTTTTGCAGCATTGGACTTTAATAAATCCCAAGTTTTGCACCTAAAAGCCGGCCAGACTTTAGTAAATAACCCCCTAAATTTACAATTAAAAAAAAAAAAATATATGTTACCAGCTGAAAGGCTCCTTATCTAACTATGGTATCAGCTCTGTCCCAGAATAATAATGTATTCCTTGAATAACACTTTGCTCATTGCACTCTTGAGACAGTAAGCAGAACATCTAGTACCAGCAGAATGATTCGTTAAATACAAGCACTCAACAGGTATTTCCTGAAAATATTTTCCAACTTTGACCAAAATGAAAACTAATGCCCTTTCTTTTTCTTTTTCCTCCCCAGCAAAGGGTTCCTATGATCTTGTTTCTTCAAATGAGGCAGCCTGGCAGAGTGCCCAGAGTCAGTTGGTTGCATGCGATATTTGTGGACGTACCTTCCTGCCAGACAGGCTCCTTGTCCACCAGAGATCCTGTAAGCCGAAAAAAACAGGTAGCCAAGTCTGAGTCGTGCTACACTGTGCTGAAATGGCCTCACAGGGGCTGTAAATTCTCTGTGCACTAGGTGTGCCTTTGGGATAATGCATTAGATTTGGATTGCACTGATGGAACAATTTCCTAATGCAAATGCATGTGTATGTCAGGCTTCATGGCTAAATAATTAGAATATTAATAAACAAGTTCATTTGTATACCGCTCTGTATGTCTGTGGATATACTTCCTCTTAATTTGACTTTTTTGCCAGCAGGTATGCAGACAGCTCCGGAAATTCTATTATTTGCCATAAAATACTCCTGAAATAAAAAGGGAACAGCATAAAAATGGGAGACGTAAAAATAATTTGTATCAGTAAGAACAAATATTTTACAAGGCTTATTAGCTTGCTGTACATTTTCATTGCACGCGGTACAAGGCATGACTGCAATGTATTTATTGTTGCAAACATAAGGGCAGATTCACTAAAGGGCGAATTGTCAGCAGTGAACGCCAGTTGAAAATTGGTTACCACTATTCTAATTCACTAAAATGCAAAGTTGCGTCCTGGGCGCCGAACACTCGCCACTTTCAATTGCATTACTTCGGCAGTGCGAGTGTTTCAAAGTGAAACGCTTCTGCCTAGTAAAACTTCGTTATTACTCTTAGGTCAATTTGAATAGGGCGGGTACATTAAAGTCATATGGACGTCTTTATTAGAGATGTTGATGCAAATGCTTGCAGTAGCCACGTATTATTACAAATGTCCAAGGAACCTGAATAAAGACAAAAGAGATGCCCCTACACATGAGCCCACCCTAAAACAAATGTGGCATGCCCCTCAAATGGACTTTTGCAGGCAATCCCGCTTAAAAAAGGACAAGTAGCCAGCGTTTTTACAACTTTAATGCATTTCCGGCAGACAGGATATGATGTCACTGACATAAGATTGAGGAGGATGTAGTTTCATTTTATCAGTTCGCCTGGTCTGAGGTGGTGAAGGAAACTCTGGAAAGTCACCTGGTGACAGAGTGAGAATGAATGCATAGCGACAGTCTTGTTCATTAGCGGATTGTCGCCTACACCTGTGTAAATTGGCGATGTCCCTGCGGAATGCGATTTCTGGAGAAATGTCGCTAGTGTTAGGCACACTGCCCTTTAGTGAATCTTCCCCTTAGTTTTTTCACTGAGATGGTTCATTACATACCGGTACAAACTTTTAGAATGCATTTCTTTGCAGGTGGGCAAGGTGCAACAGGAAAATGGCTAGTGAAAGGAGAAAGGTTTTACATATTTTTTTCTGTTAGTGACCCTTATCACATTGCCCCGCTAGACTCCAATGCACACCACCTTCTGGTCAGTCGCAAAAAAATGCCCAGTTCAAATATGCAATATAGTAAATTTCTAATGATGAACAGTATGTGACGTTTATTACTTTCCTCCAAAATACTTTGTCTGAGACTTAACCTAGAATATGTCTTAGGACTCGCTTTGTTTTTTTATACAGAGCTGAGAACAAGAACTCATTGTCCGTTCTTTTATAAGTTAAACACACTTTGCATATATGCAGAAAAGCCCTAAGTGTGGGGTACTGTATGGAGTGTACACTGCACACCCCTCCATTTTTTGTCGGTGGCTAAACCTGGACAAAGGGGTGGGGCAGATGGCATTGGGCAGGCCCGGACTGGCAATCTGTGAGTTCTGGCAAATGCAAGAGGGGCTGCTGTAAGGTCCCATAGACAGTCACCATCTAGTGGGCTGGTGGAGGACTATTTGGGCCTCTGTGACTTGGAAAGCCAGGGCCTATTTTGATTCCCAGTCCAGACCTGGCATTGCTGGTGGGGAAGTGATGCTGGCAGGGGTTATGGGGTCAGGGTTATTTCATATAACTTAGATGCTATTGACTGGATTTTAGTCTGGTTCTTGTAATGTTTTAAACCGGGCATAACCATACATTCCAACTAGGTCACCCCCGGTTTTGACAGCTCAGCCCGCAGTCTAAAAGTTTTGAGCTTCTATTTGATCTCTTGCAGTGACACCAGAAAATATACAAAGTTTCTGAAATTAATTAAAAAAATAGTTTTTTGGCAGAGAGCCCAAGATTCTCAGCAGCTGCACACTGATACCTTTGTAACAATTTAAGTTTAACAAAGCTAAGATACAATTGTCACTATTTAAGATAAACAGGTCTCTTGGGGAAATTGAGACTCACAGCTTAAAGGGTACCTGTTGGGCAGAAATATTATCCCCGATCAAAGGTGCAGACTGTTAGATCCCACACTCCAGTAGGGGGTAACAGCAGTTTTTTTTTTAATTACCCCCAGCGCTAGGCCACCTGTACCAGGAGGGAGCTCCCGGTATGAGCAGCCATGTTGGGGCACATGCATTCTCATAATGAGCGAGTGCCACGACTTGTTTATTAATCCCATGCGTGTTTGCCCATGTACTCTGACTGACATGGCCGCTCGCACTGGAAGCTCCCTCTCGTGCGAGTGTCCTAGCGCTGTTTTTTTTAAAAAAAAACTACTGTTACCCCCAAACAGAGGGCAGGCTCTATCAGCCCACACCTCTTAAAGGACAATTTCACCTTTATTAGCAAAATCTTTATAACATATAAAACATGACCCTAAAACTCCCAAAAATGGACATGGTAATTAGGGGGTGTGGCCATACAATTGGCATAGTCAAAACATTCATCCCTCTTTCTATTTTTCAAATGTTGGGAGGTATAATAACGGTTTGAATCCGACATCCTTTGAAAAATTGGGATGTCCTGTTCAAAACCACTTGGGTGGCCACCTGATCTCTATCTAGAATGTGCCTGAGGAGTAAATACTACCCTTTAATTAAAGATATGGGATCTATTCTACAGAAATCCGTTGTGCTGAAAGCTCTGAAATACCAAAGCTAATTTAAAAGGCAATTTTGACTATTTTTCTTTTTCTTTCTGTAATAATAATGTACTTGATGATAACTAAACCAACTAATCATGGTGATTATGTTCATATTTAACTGTTTTTCATTTATTGGCCAGGTTATTATTCCGCTTGAGACACACAGGTATTTTTTTGTGGGTTTTTTATGCGTTTGACACGCAATAAAATGCAGTTTTAATTGCGTTTTATTTTGTTTGCGTGCGTTTGTTTAGACGCAGCATGCTGCATTTTCTTGTGCTTTATGCACGTTCAGCTATCAATAGAAAAGACGGTTGCATTTGGAACAGAAAAAAATGTGCTTAGCTGCAGCAAAATTCAATATATGCGTTTTTTGTGCTCAGCGCGCATTTGAAAAGCGCAGAAGCAAAGGCCCGTGTGTAAGAGCCCTAAGAAAAACTAAACTGAGTGAGTGAAAACGGAACAGGTGGCAACCATAATTGTGAAGCAGAATGTACCAACAAACTACCACCCCATTGTGTGGGCAATGCTTGAGCTAGATGGGCTACCTCAATCCTAGCACATCTTGTCAGATCAAAGAAGAATTCTAAACAGTTTCAGGTTGCTTTTCTTGTATTCACAAGCATTGGGATGACTGGGAGCAAAGTAACCTCGATGATCTTGTTGCACTCCTTTACACTGCATTCATTTTATGCATTTTATTATTTCAAAGGGATAAAGCAATTCAGATCACTGAGGCTAAAATGTTTCTGTAATCCGTTCCAGTTATCCATGTGGAACATAAAACACAACGTTTACAAACACAGCTAAGGCTATATGGCATAATATAAAGTATATGTTAGAAATAAATATTTAGATCTGATTTGATAGTTTTCCTCTTTGCTCAGGAATTTAGTGCAGGCAGTAACATATGCAAAGAGCTTCTCCTCCATGGCCAGCAGTTCCATGTCATGCTCTGAAAAGCTTTTACACAATCATTTATAAATACTACTTAGTTAAATAAATAGAGATTAGTGCAACTTGGAACATTGTAGCAAAGTATGAAACGTTGTCCAAGTATTACTTGATGTCCATTTGACTTCCACAAACACACCCAAGTTAAAGAAACACTATACAGGTATGAGATCCATTATCCAGAAGCCCATTATTCAGAAAACTGTTACTATGGGAAGGTAATCTCCCATAGACTCCATTTTTTTTTGTAACTTGCACTTTATTGATTTTCCAAAGAAAACAAAAAACAGAAAGTACATACATTTCCAGAAATGCCCAACAGTCATGGTAAATAACAACGGCATATTATTAGCAAAAGTCAGGTACATGAAATACACATCCGTGAAAAGAGAAATCATAAATAGCAAACAAGGGAGGGGAGGGGTTAACAAAAAAGAAGAGCCAACCCTAATCGATACCTTCAAGCGTATAAGGCGAAATCAGCCCAGGGATCCAGTCCCTTGCACACACAAAAAAAAAAAGGATACAAGAAATCATCAGACTTTGTACGAGTGAGCATCTGCAGTCGTGAGGAAGTAGTTCCAATTACCCCAGACTTTATCATATAAATGTAAGGTGTTACTTATTCGGGAGGTCATTTCCTCAAATTTCTTATTACTATCCAACCGCGAGATGACCTCCCGAATAGTAGGAAGGGTAGAGGACTTCCATTTGGAGGTGATCGCCAACCGTGCCACCGTCGCCACCTGATTAACCCACCTTTGACCAGCGTTGCCGACCCCAGTGACAGGTAGGGCCAATAACAAGTGTGGCATCTCAATAACCAGAGGTTTTTTAAAAACCTTCAGTATCAGCTGAACAATATCCCTCCAGAAAAGTGCTAGTTTCGGACAATCCCATAAAACATGAAATAGAGTGCCCTTGTGTAGGCAGCCCCTCCAGCATAAAGGACTACATTGAGCGAACATTTTAGAGAGGCGGTCCGGGGTAAAATACCACTTCATCATAGTTTTATAGATACTCTCTTTTTGCTGGGTGCACACCGTCATTTTCCGTGCATTCTCCCACATCATCCCCCATTGGGAGGGAGACCATTCCTTCCCCCATACTTTTTCCCAGTATTGCATATAAGTGTGTTTAGGGAATGGCTCTCCTGGAATGGTATTAAGCAGACTATATAATTGAGAAATCAGCCCCTTGCAAGGGAAGCCGCCACTCAATATTCGCTCAAATGGAGTCAGCTCTATCCGGGGGCGATGCCCAAACAAAGATGCAATATAATGTTTGATCTGGAGATATTCCAGCATTTTCCCTGTGTTCCAATTACATTTTCTAAACAATTCGTCATAAGTATACAATTGCTTCTTCAGCGGGTTAACAAAGTCATGTATCCTATTAAACGCATGGGCTGCCCAATCTAACTGATAGGATGGCCCTTGGCCAGGTTGGAAGTCCGGGTTAGCAGAAAGCAACAGCAGGGCAGAGGGGCGTTTGCTAATTCGATATTTCTTTAAGCAACGGTTCCAGACCGAGAGGGTGAAAGCAATAGGCTTCGGGGCCAATGCAGATAACTGGACTCTAGGGTGGTTTGTTAAAATCAGGTTACTGATATGGTAGGGGAGGGTCCACGTGGCTTCCAATCGAGCCCACTTGGTAGGCGCTTGAGGTTGTAACCAGGCCAGAGTTTGGCGCAGATGTGAGGCCTCATAGTATTTGCTTACGTCAGGCACCGCAAGGCCCCCCTGATGCCGCCCCGCTAAGAGCACTGAACGCGGCAATCTGGGTTTCGTTGTTCCCCATATGAATTTAAGTAACAATTTCTGAATATGGCCCAACTTAGTAACAGGGAGGTGGACTGGTAAAGTTTCAAACAAGTATAGAAGTTTAGGGAGCACTGTCATTTTGACAGCGGCTATGCGCCCAAACCAAGATATACTATGAGACCCCCAATCCAGCATATCTGTCCGAATCCGATCTACCAGGGGCACGAAATTTGCTCTATATAACTGGCGATAATGGGGTGTCAACTTAACTCCTAAGTAGTTTATATGTGATGTCTGCCACTTATAATGGAAAGTCTCCTGAAGCGCCCTTTTAGCCTGTTCACCAACATGAAACAGGAGAGCCTCTGATTTAGCCCAGTTGATTTTGTATCCTGCTACTAAACTATATTCCTGCAACGTGCGGTGGAGATTAGGTAGGGAGACAGGAGGATTACTGAGGGTGAGCAGGACATCATCAGCAAAAAGCGATATCTTATATGTGTCAGACCCCACTGAGATTCCCGCAATGTCTGGATGATCCCGAATTCTGGCAGCTAACGGCTCTATGCTGAGGGCATATAGCAGGGGAGAAAGCGGGCAACCCTGCCGTGTACCATTTCTGATATGGATAGGCATGCCGGCATCGCCATTTAATTTCAAATAGGCAGAGGGAGTCGTATACAATGACCTGATAGCCTGGAGGAAAGGTCCACCAAAGCCCATATGTTGAAGTAGCCTAGTCATATACATCCAATCCAGCCTGTCAAAGGCTTTCTCCGCATCCAGGCTCAGAATAACAGACGGAGTGCCCCGTGATTGGATAACATCAATAAGATCAATAGCCCTGCGAGTGTTATCGCCTGCTTGCCGTCCCATCACGAAACCCACTTGATCGGAATCTATCAGTCTGGGCAAGAGTGGGGCTAGGCGCTGCGCCAGTATTTTAGTAAATATTTTTAAGTCACAGTTTAAAAGCGCTATGGGCCTATAGCTGCCGCACTGTGTTAGATCCTTGCCCTCCTTGGGGAGCACCGTTATGTATGAGGAAAGCATAGAAGTAGGAATGGGTTCTTTACCCTGCAGAAAAGTGTTGAAGAGTTCAGCTAGAATAGGAGCAAGAGTGTCTCGAAAGGCCTTGTAATAAGTATTAGTGAAGCCATCAGGCCCAGGAGATTTGTGAAGAGGGAGAGCTTTGAGAACATCAAGAACCTCATCCCCTGTAATCTCCTTGTTTAATTGCTCTAGATCGTCATCGGTCAGCGTGGGTAGACGACATCCCTCCAAAAACTGATCGAGATATTGCGATTTGGGATCAGTGGCTTGGGAGGATGACGGAAATAAATTATATAGTGTAGAGTAATAGGAATGGAAGGCTTGCGAAATTTGAGTGGGGCTATGAGTAGCCACCCCATTTCCGGAACAGATCGTTAATATTTGGGATTGCTTGGCTCGCCGTTTTAACTGGTTAGCTAGCAAAGTGTGGGCTTTGTTACCCATTTGATAATATTTCCGCTTAGACCAAAGCAGTGTTTTTTCCGCATCAGACATGGCCAGTTGTTTCAAAGAGGCGCGTAAAGCGCAAATTTCTTGCGTCAGAGCTGGGTTGGGGCTATGGTGTACTGCAGACTCCAAGCTATATAGTTTGGATTCCAATTTGCGAATTTGCTGCCCTCTAGTCATAGACTCCATTTTAATCAAATAATCCAAATTTTTAAAACATGTTTCCTTTTATTATAATACAACAGTACATTGTACTTCAACCCAACTAAAATATAATTCATTTTAGTGGAGGCAAAACATTCTTATTTGGTTTAATTAGTGTTTAAATTGCTTTTAAGTATGAAGTATGATGTGAAGCATATGTGATTCCCCATGTTAAGCCAGTGGGCTGAAGATTTTGTGTTTTGTGCAAATAAAATCCAGCAAACTCTTTAAGGTGGTCAGTCTCCATTTATGTGCTGAAATCTGTGCCGGGGCCTAGGGTTTCGCTACCCGAGCTCACAATGGCTATAACAAGTGCTTTGCTATTTTGATTCTGAAGTAGCTTAATGTGATATTTCAAGGCTAATTGCTTGTGTGTCACTTTATCCTCCTTTATATGTTACTTTTTTGATATGTCCATTTGCATTTTGATAATAAAATAACAAGGACTTATTTACTGCATTAAAGGAGAAGAAAGGTTAAAACTGAGTATCTATATCAGAAAGGTCTATTGAAATACACCAGTAAACCCTCAAAGTAATGAGTCCTCTGTCAAAAGAAACACTGCATTTCTTTCCTTTTATTGTGTACACATGGGCTTCTGTATCAGACTTCCTTCTTTTAGCTTAAACCTCCAGGGCTTGGGCATGCTCAGTTTGCTCCTCTCACCCTCTCCCTTCTCCTTCCTCCCTCCTCCCCTTCCTGCTGTAATCTGAGCCTAGAGCTATGAGAGGGCAGGAAGTGATGTCACACCAACCTAATATGTCAGCTGCTATTCTAAACTAACAGAGAGATTTTCTAGAGCTGTTTTCTCATTCTCTACAGAATACCTAAAAATATAGCGTTCTAGCTTGCACTATTGGGGCTAATCTATTGGCAATAAACTGTCCTTTCCTTCTCCTTTAAGGGGTATGTCCAAGTGCAGGTATAGTAATTGACACAAATTTGTACCCATGAGCACTCCATATTCTGTACATTTCATTTGTGCCTAGTACTGATGCAGTGCGAGCCCTGTACATTTTGGGTACACATTGGCTCATTCTAGCACATGTTGAATGGCATGCTAATAAGTGGTAGGCATGTGGATACCAATGGATTACAACTGGATCTAGAAACATTGCACACTGTCCATAAACTGGATACAAATACAGAGGAAGAAAGAGTATTATGGACACTTTTGACCCTTTTTATACCTTCAACCTTTCCCCTCTTAGTTGTTTTTGTTGCATATTTTACCCTTTCTTTGAAACGTTTAGATTGTAAGCTCTAATGAGTCAGGCCCTCTTCACTTCCTGCATTAGTCAACCGTTGTATGTTTTTAGGATGTTCTGTGTATAAACCATTTTACTGTGCTATGCTGCAGAATACATTGGCACTAATAATAATAATAAAAATTCCAGTGCCATATCATTTCTACTAAACTGATTTCATTATTATACCCTTTAAATTATAGCTCCCTATCCAAAATCAAATGTCAAAGGTTAACACTGATTTTAACAACACAGTTTTGTATCTGGAAAACATTTTGTTTTTAGCAACACGGAATGCAATTGTAAACAGACTCTAATGGGTCAATAAATAATGATGATGTTTGTGTATTGAATCAGCAATTGGAAATCTTTGGTGTCTGCCAGTTTTACATGTATGCAAACACTGAGCTGACAAATAAGAGAATGATGTTGTTGTATAAACGCAAAAATACGAACAAACAGAAATCTTGAGAAAATTCAGAACAGATCTCCTTCAGCCTTAATTGGGCAAGGCAGAGACAAAGATGACCTTTGAATAAAGACTTAGAATACACAGGACAACTATTTTAAATGTATATTTATATGGGTCTCCATGAGGACAGCTGGAAACATACACTTCATCTCCAAGTAACACTATCACTAGTGATGGGCGAATAAATTCGCTTAGCACGAATTTGCGGCGAATTCCAGCGTTTCGCTGCCAGCGAATAAATTCGCAAATCTCTTGTGAAAATTCGCCGGTGAAAGTTCACCGGCGTCAATTTCCGATTTTCACTATTTTTTTCGTGAAAATGACAGATTTTCACGATTTTTTGGTGAAACCCTTCGAATTTCAAGTTTTTTGAGTGAAAACGTCCAAATTTTACGTTTTTTTTGTGAAAACGTTTGGGTTTCACGTTTTTTTTCGGGAACTTTCCTATTTCACGATTTTTCGCAAGTTTGTCGCCGTTTCGAAAATTTTGCGGGAGATTTGCAAATTTTTCGCCAAAACGGAACAAATTCGACCATCACCTCTATCTGTTTAATATTAATTTCTGGCTGGAAACCATTAGCGTTTCCGCGTTTCGCTGATGAATAATAAATTTGTGAAACTCCTGCGAAAACTCACTGGCGTCAAAAAAAATTGACATGGGCATCAAAATTCGCGTTTCGTGAATTTTGCTAATTTTTCAGCTAATCGAAATGGGAGAAATTCACCCATCACTAGAAACCATTCAACGTTATATTAAAAAAAATAGGCTGGGGATTTCTGGATAACAGATCTTTCCATCATTTGGGTCATATCTTAAGTCTGATTTTGATGTATGCAGCTTAGTCAGAATCAAATAAAATGTACTGTATCGTTATTACACATAAAAAGGAAAAAAAGCATTTTTTGCCAGGTTTCACCGCAATAAAGACGCCCATAGACTCCAATGGTTGAAAAAAATGTTGCCCATAGACTTCAATTCATTTGGTGAATTCAAGGTATTCAAGTTTTTTTCAACAATTTCATTCAATCAAGCTTTTTTATTTTTGTATTTTTTTGATATATATACATTTGAGGTTTTTTTTAAAAAATGTGAGTTTATTCAAAATAGATAAAAGCTCCATAAAAACCTCTAAAATTACACAAATTCGAATTCTGAGAAACAGGCCTCTAAATCGCAGTAATATCCCACTTACATTTATTGCTGCTCACAACATATTTTGAGCTCTTTATCCAGGGTGAGTCTTCAGGCTGCAGAGATGTAATTTCATATAAATAAAGGAAGAATAAAATGTAATATTTACACAGGGATTATTTTATCTATGATACACATTTAAGAAACGTTTCACATAAATTACACACCCCTAGCAGAATAACAACAGAACAATGGCAAAGTAACAAGATAACAGCTCCCTGGTAGTGATGAGCAACTCTGTCCCGTTTTGCCGAAAAATTTGAGAAACTGCAAAAAAAATTCCCAAAATGGTGAAATATTCATGCAACCATTTTTTCTCACTCCAAATGCATTAAAGTCAATGGGCGTTTTCTTGTGGAGACTATTTTGTCTCAGTGACAATTTAGTCTCTGCAAATTTTTTGTCTCTGCAACTTTTTTGTTCAAATATATTGAAGCCAATGGGAGTTTCTCTTATGGCAGCTTTTTTGTTTTGGCGACAGTTTCGAGAAAAAATTTGCAAATGACGAAATGCGGAATTTCGCCACAAATCCATGCCTGGCGGAAAAAAAACGACACCCTGATAGAAATAAGAACAGCACTCAGTATTAAAAATCCATGTCCCACTGCGACTCCTTCAGTTACATTAAGTTGGAGAAACAATAACCTGCCTCAAAGCAGTTCCATCCTGAAGTGCTGGCTCTTTCTGAAAGCACATGACCAGGCAAAATGACCTGAGATGGCTGAAAACACACCAATATTACAACAAATATACTGGTTGGGTTAGGAATTTTTTATGGTAGAGTGAATTATTTGCAGTGTAAACAGTGTAGAAAAAAAACTACACCATAAAAATCATGACAGAATCCCTTTAAGGACCGCCTCTGAACTCACACACTTTTATTCTCCTCACTCAAAGATCCATAGGCCTCTTACCTAATTAGTTATAGGCTCACACAATTTATCTGCCTTTAAAGGAGAACTTAAGCTTAACTAAAAAAGTAGCTAGAAATGTTGTACATTATGTTGCGGGTTTCTGTATCAGTCCAAGGCAACCACAGCCCTTTAGCAGTAAAGACCTGTGTCTCCAAAGATGCCCCTGTAGCTTCCCAACTTCTTTTCTGCTGATTCCCTGCACATGCTCTGTGCTGCTGTCACTTACTGAGCTTAGTGTCCCGCTCACAATATACAGTACACATTGAATATAAATGTCACAATATAAGGCTGATTAGTAATTAATACAGATAATTACTACATGGCAGCACATAAACCAGTGCAATTAGCATCAGAATTTAATACTCAGCCCTGTAGCATCATCTTATATTACAGGCCAACCTCATTTTCCGCTTGATAATTTGTGACAACCCCTAAGCTTAGCTTCTCAACAGCTGCTCAGAGCCCACTGAGCATGTGAGTGTCACAGATACTTTCCAAGATGGTGACCCCCCTGTAGCAAGTGTGAAGTCCTGGATCATTGCTGCTATTGACAAGCTGAAACTTTAGGCTGGGGCAGTAAGTTCAGTATATAAAATATGGCATTTTAGCCACGTTTATTTTAGGGTTTAGTTCTCCTTTAAGTGAACCAACTCTTCTTTAAGAATACCCTATAATTTTTATCTGTTTTTCCATCATTGTTAAAAATCACCATCAACAGAAGTTTGTAGAAAAACACCATATATTCCTTTTCTCATAGTATCCAACATCCCTCTCCATTTTAGATGGTAAGCTCTGCTGTCTGGTATGTATTTTCTATGTATGATTTTATACGTCTTTTTTTACATGTCCTTTATTCTAATTTCCTTCTTATGATAGGTTTGTTTATTTTATATCTATTCCCAGTGCTCTCCCATTCCATATGCTCCATTAATGCACAGCTCATTTCCATTTATTACCTCTCTTTTCAATAATATCCCCATTTACATTTCCCCTCCTTATGTGGTCATCACTTTTACTCATTTGAGGTCTTGTTTGGAGCATATTGTAGGTCAGTCAATCAGTAATATATTAAAGGAAAATTATACCCTCAAAATAAACACTTAAGCAACAGATAGTTTACATCATATTAAGTGATATATTCAAGAATTTTACCAAACTGGAATATAAACAGTTTTTTAACAAATTGCCCTTTTACACCTTTTTCCTTGAGCCCCCGTTTTATGATATTCTCTGTGCTGCCTCGGAGATCACCTGACCAGAAATACTGCAACGCTAACTGTAACAGAAAGGAGTGTGGGAGCAGAAGACCGAACATTGTCTGTTAATTGGCTCACGTGATCTAACATGTATGATTTGTTTGTGTGCACAGTGAATCATAGATCCCAGGGGAGGGCCCTTATTTATTAAAATGACAATTTTCTGTTTATGATTACCCAATGTCACATACTAGTAAAAAAAAAACGTCCCTCTCACAGTTTCAGCAAGAAATGGAACTAATCATTTCTGTCCAGTAGAGGGCAGCCAAGAAACATGCTTGCTAGCCTCGCCATAACAATTGCACAGTACAGTATAGTACATAACAACACAACAGCTAAATATTTCAATTGCTTCTTTTAACTTTTTTGGATGCCATGACGACTATGAAGGGGCCCAGCTAGAGGGCTTGCTGATGTTTTCAACCAGGCTCTGGGAATTGAGGGTGCACCAGAGTTAATAATACCGGTCACCAAAGAACTACAAGAAGTATTTGTACATGTAGACACTGAGAAATATGGGTGAACAGAGGGATGGCGGTGGGAATAAGAAAATGGCAGCCATTTAAGGATTCCTGCAAAGTTAATGAGATCCGCAGAGCTTTTTAATAAAAATACCCTCAATCTAAAGAATAAAATAACATATAAGTAACTCTGTACATATGACTTGTAATAAAGCACTACATGAAGGACTACAGGTAATTTAGACTAGGGACACACAGCTTGGGGGTCATTTATCAACACTGGGCAGATTTGCCCATGGGCAGTAACCCATGGCAACTAATCAAATTGCTGCATTCATTGTTCTACTTGCAGCTGGCTTTAAAAAGCTAATCACTGATTGGTTGCTATAGGTAACTGCCCATGGGGAAATTTGCCCAGTGTTGATAAATAAGCCCCATTGTTTTGACCTTAACAACAAGCAGTTTATAAACTTTAGAGCTTTGTTTTGTGCTATTGTATTGTATGGCACTCCAAATTGTGTCTGTAAGTTACCCTCCCATTTAGACTGTAAGCCCTATGGGACAGGGACCTCCTTCTTTTTGTCTCCTTGACACTGAGCACTTAACCGGTATTATAATTATATTTTATATTTATGTAAATTGTATTTGTAATAATGTACTTATTGTTACTTATTATTGCAGTGACCCCTTGTTTGTTACTACAAATTTATTGTTTTGCTGTACAGTGCTTTGCCCTGAGGGAGAGCTATATAAATAAAAATATACATATATATACAAATCTCTTTAAAGGCAACATACACTTGTATAACACATAAAGCAGTGGTCCTTATGTTTCTGGGATGAAAAGGGGATAACGTTCTTCAATGGATGGATTTAGTTTCAGTGATATCTAAGACAGCAAAAAAGTATTCAAAATCTAAGCACAAATGCCTCTAACAAAAGGGCAGAGACGAGGGCTATATTATCTGTATAACTATATACTATACAAGAATAGGGTGGGCACATGGCTGGTATTTCACTGGTCTAGCCAGTAAAATGATATCCAAGGCCAGGGCCAGCATTAAAAATGTAACAGTAATGTCCTTGCCAATAAATGTGTAATTCCTTAATTGTTCCTCCCCCTGCCTGTGATCCGCCCTAATCCTCTGTCCCCACTCAACCTTCATTCCCCCAAGTCTATGTAACCCCCTCTACTCACTAAATCTCTGCCTGCCTCACCCACTTACATCACAGCCCTGTCACCTTTATGGGACTGATCAATCCCAGTTACATCCCAACTCCGCCTCCTCTCTGCCCCGCCCCTGATGGTTATATGGCTGGAGAGGAAGGGTAAAACTTAAACCCACTTGAAGTGGAAAGGTTAAAGGAATTCAGTGTAAAAATAAAAACAGGCTGTACAAAATAAAAAAAAATTCTAATATAGTTAGTTAGGCAAAAATGTAATGTATAAAGGCTGGAGTGACTGGATGTCTAACATAACAGAACAGAACACTACTTCCTGCTTTGGTAACCAGGCAGTAACCAATCAGTGACTTGAGGGGGGGCACATGGGTAATAACTGTTGCTTTTGAATCTGAGCTGAATGCTGAGGATCAATTGCAAACTCACTGAACAATTATGTCCCATGTGGCCCCCCTTCAAGTCAGTGGGGCTCATTTATCAACACTGGGCAAATTTGCCCCATGGGCAGTTACCTGTAGCAACCAATCAGTGATTAGCTTTTTAAAAGCCAGCTGCAAGTAGAACAATGAATGCAGCAATCTGATTGGTCGCCATGGGTTACTGCCCATGGGCAAATTTGCCCAGTGTTGATAAATGACCCCCACTGACTAACTCAGAGTTAGAGAGCTGAAAGCTGGAAGTTGGTTTCTGTTCTGTTATGTTAGACATCCAGTCACTCCAGCCTTTTTACATTACATTTTTGGCTAACTAACTATTTTAGAAACATTTTTTATTTTGTACAGCCTATCTATTTACCCAGTTTTATTTTTACACTGAACTGTTCCTTTAAACTGATTTCCATCCTGCCATCCCCTGCATGTATCTAACATGTGCTTGGCTGTCCATGTGCCCTTAAACAAGTATGTGTTCCACATGTGCGGGGCACTCACAGGGGTAGACAGAAGAGCTGGGAGGGGAGAGCAAGGTGCTGACAGTCTTGTTTGACTCAGCAGGGCGGATAATGGAACTTCCATCTCAGTCTCCATTACAGTAAACAATTTTTGTATTGGTTTTTAAAGTGTTCAATGTGTTTCTCATAGTAGAAGGTATGCATGTTTATATCTTCTGCATGATGCATGAATATGAGTCTCCTATACAAGTTTTCCATTTTATCTCCTATTCCTGTTATTAAAAAAAAGGAATTCCCTGTTTGCCAGTTTGTAGAGAGAGTCTGGAGTATGTTAAAGTATAAATGCTGCATTTACCGTCTAGCAATTTTTAGAAATGAATACAAACATTATTTCTGTTATTTGGGGTGGGGTGTTCACATGGCTCATATTTGCTTATTTCTTGCATGTAGTCTCATAGACGAACTCAAGCATGAGTGTTATATGCAAAACCATTTGTATTTGCTGCCCCTTATGTGTTCTTGCACTTGTGCCCTCTAGTATTTCAGCAGAGACATAAAGTTTATTGGATTAAAAGAAAAAATGCATCATAACAAAATCAGACAGGTGCATAAATTTGGGCACCCCAACAGAGAAATTACATCAATACTTAGTTGAGCCTCCTTTTGCAAATGTAACAGCCTCTAGACACCTCCTATAGCCTTTGATGAGTGTCTGGATTCTGGATGGCGGTATTTCCGTCCATACTATACAAGAATAGGGTGGGCACATGGCTGGTATTTCACTGGTCTAGCCAGTAAAATGACATCTAAGGCCAGGGCCAGCATTAAAAATTTAACAGTAATGTCCTTGCTAATAAATGTGTAATTCCTTAATTGTTCCTCCCCCTGCCTGTGATCCACCCTAATCCTCTGTCCCCACTCAACCTCCACCCCCCCAAGCCTATCTAACCCCTCTACTCACTAAATCTCTGCCTGTCTTACCCATTTACATAACAGCCCTGCCGCCTTTACGGGCCTGTAGGTAGCAGTAGGTAGCAGGTGTTTTTCTTGGAATGTGGTGTTCTTCTTCTGCCATGCAAAGTGCTTTTTGTTATGACCAATTAACAAAATTTTTGTCTCACCAGTCCAAAGCACTTTGTTCCAAAATGACTGTGGCTTGTCTAAATGAGCTTTTGCATACGACAAGCGACTCTGTTTGTGGCGTGAGCGCAGAATAGGCTTTTTTTTCATCACCCTGCCATACAGATGTTCTTTGTGCAGATTGCGCTGAATTGTAGAATGATGTACAGATACACCATCTGCAGCAAGATGTTCTTGCAGGTCTTTGGAGGTGATCTTTGGGTTGTCTGTAACCATTCTCACATCCTCCGCATTTTCCGCTCCTGTATTTTTCTTGGCCTACCAGACCTGGGTTTCAAAGCAACTGTGCCTGTGGCCTTCCATTTCCTGATTACATTCCTTACAGTTGAAACTGACAGTTTAAACCTCTGAGATAGCTTTTTGTAGCCTTCTCCTAAACCATGATACTGATCAATCTTTGTTTTCAGATCTTCTGAGAGTTGCTTTGAGGATCCCATGCTGTCACTCTTCAGAGGAGAGTCAAACAGAAGTACAACTTGCAATTGGCCACCTTAAATACCTTTTCTCATGATTGGACACACCTGCCTATGAAGTTCAAGGCTTAACAAGCTAATCCAACCAATTTGGTGTAGCCAGTAATTAGTATTGAGCAGTTACATGCATTCAAATTGGCAAAATTTGCACAGCCAGTTTTTCACATTTGATTTAATTTCATACAACTGAATACTGCTTCACTAAAAATCTTTGTTCAGAAAACACCCCAGTATTCAGATGTTCCTGGGAAATCAAAGACATACCACTGTTATCTTTTTTGTTAAAAATTGGAGTAAATTATTATGCAGGCTGAGAGGGGTTCCCAGACTTTTTCACATGATTGTAATTACTTTTTATCATATTATGGGAATTTACCATAACAGCCGTACTTAAGTAACTGGTGTTAGTAAAAATTGTTCCATCCATTTAGTGAGACACTCTTTATCTAATGTACTGAAGATAATAGCCCTTTCTAGGGATTCCAGTCTAACAGTGCAAAATGTTGACCAGCAATAATCATTCAATACATACAATTTAAAAACCCCTCAAAATGAATTATTTTTAAATAAAACTTATATGTTCAGTTGTCCTACTATATTTTTTGTCCTGTAACACAAATTCAAGCTAGTGAGCCTAAACTGCTGGACTTGTGTAATGCGTTCACTGGGACCCACTTACCACAGAGCCTGGACTATCTACCCTTGATAACTAGACAGAAGAATGTACCAGTGAAAGTGCCTTTAAATTCCCCTGTCGCCTTGTGGAATGCCAAAGTGATATATAATCATTTGACAGCACCGTGTGAAAATATAAATGCCAGAGGATCACTTGACACAGAGATGAAAGAGATTAAGGAGTAATTATAGAAAGAAGTGCTTTAAGGCAGACTAACCAATGTAAAAGGGCTATGGCAGGGGCAATAAATAATATCCTTCCCACAAGGGGTGATGATTTCCTTAAGTCATATTTGGTTTGGGCAATGGGACATGTAGCACCCACATTTTTAGTAGCACTGTTTATAACACCCAACACTTTGGCACTACCAATCATTTATCTCATTAAAGCTGCTTATTGTAACACAGATTAGATAGGTTCATGTTATGCTGGTGCTGGTGACATGGCAGGTTCGCTGAAAGACCAAGGTCATGGCATGTTAATATCAATGGTACGCTTCTAAATTTAGTAAAGCAGAAATGTTTTTAAAAATATAAGTCATTGATCTCACAAAGAGAATATTTTAATGGAACTAAATGATCTTAGTTAAGCAGTTGGGCAGCTGTGAGAGTGATAGCACATACTGTTCCCAGTGCAGCTGGCTCTTCTGTAAAACTATTAAATGAAAGGATTAAGTAGACAAAACAACTCAAGTCTGACCATGAAAAGTAAATAAAGATTGTTGAAATTAAGCTGTTCAGAGAAAGGAGTAGACCGTTGTTATCTGTATTCACTGAAATAGGGCGTAATTGATAGCTCTAGAAAAAATTTATGGAATTAAAAGTGATTTGCTTAAAGGATATCAAAGCTGCCTCCCAATAAATGTTCCTTAAATCACTGAACACACACAAAATAGAGGTGAAATGAATATGTTTTAAGCAAATAAATGAAGCCTTCTGCCATCCCGGTGTGCTTGAAGATCAATATGGCAGATGGTACCAGGGTTGTCCAGTAAGAACAAAAAAAAGTCAGAAAAATTGTGATTTTGCATGTACCTGCTGTTATTAATCAATCCAGAACAGCAACAGCCAGCATTCTCTATATTGCTGCCCTGGAATCTCATGTCCCACAGTTGCTCATGTCAGAATAGTTTTACGAATGTAAGTGTTACAGTGTAATACATTGTACTGAAATTGGGCTCAGTTGAAATATTCTAGTGTAAACACAAGCATGTTGGGGACAGCAGAACAACTTATACCAAGTAATGCCTACTGAAGTAATACCATAATACAAATAAGCAATTATTTCACTCTTTATTAGTTTAATTACAGACAATGTCCTGTATTTATCTGAAACACTTAATAGCAAAACTATATAATTCCATGCAGGATGCTACCACTTTGCAGAAACTGGAAAACTAGGTAGCAGATTGGCAAATGAGGTTCAGTGTTGATAAATGCAAGGTTATGCATAAATTATGTAACCATTAAATGGTACAGATATCTGGCAACCCATTATCTAGAAATCCAGAATTACGCAAAGACTGTCTCCCATAGACTCCATTATAATCAAATAATCCAATTTTGTACCTTGTACTTGATCAAAATTAAGATATAATTCATCCTTATTGGAAGCAAACCCATCTTATTGGGTTTATTTAATGTTTTCATGATTTTTTAGTAGACTTATGGTATGAAGATTCAAACTACAGAAAAATCTGCTATCCAGAAAGCCTCAGGTCCCGATCATTCTGGATAACAGGTCCCTTACCTGTAGTTTGTTTGGGTTTTCCTAAATTGAGAAGGATTTGGGGAGTTTTGAGAATAACATACTGTGTAACTTTAGGCAGTGCCTAAGGGCCCCAAAAAAAAACAAGACTCCACCCCTCTTAGATTCGAGGAACAGAACTTTCAGTTGAAGAAGTGCAAATAGTTGTTCATGGTGAGGGCAATGAGGCTGTAGAATGCACTGCTGGGTGATGTTGTAACCCAATAATACCCCGGGCCCCAATGCAGGCCAAAACGTTGGAGGCACTGTGATGTATTAAACAAATTTGTGCTGGTCCTCTTCGAAAGGACAAAGTCGCTTTATTGTTACATCACGGTATACTACAGGATCATCTAAAGATAAAGCCATTGTAGACAGTGACTGGCCAACTTTACAGAGTGATAAGAAGTTATCAAAATCTCTGGTACAAAAACCGATGTGGGGTTAGAAACGGAGTCCCAGTCTAAGAGATTTGCTAATGAAAACTGATCCTGTTCAGTGTTGTGAACCTAAAGGTGGTATTCTTAGTAAATTAAGGAAAGGCTGCTACAAGTGTGCTGGATGCACTACTTATAGATCTATGATGTCTGGTGATACATTTAAACATCCTCATTCAGTTAAAATAATCAATATTAAACATTGTATATCTTGTACATCTAAGCATGTAATTTATATTATAACATGCTCATGTGGGTTAACATATGTGGGTAAGACCCAAAAATACGTTACGAGAAAGAATGGCCAATCATAGATCTTCCATTAAAAAGGCTTTTGAAACTGGTAAATCTGATCTAACTCTGCCACAGCATTTTTTAAAAGAAGGACATAGGCTTCCCACTAAGATTTGGCATTGATTTAATACCAGAACCAAACAGGGGAGGAGACTGTGATTGATTATTTGCTATTACAAAGAGAGGTATCCTGGATCAGAACACTTGATCCTGTAGCACCCAGAGGTTTGAACGAGTATTGTTCCTTTATACCTTTTTTTGGATGTATAGTTAAACTATGGTAACCTCTAGTGTATCGTTGTAATAAATGGCTATGCTGTCTCTGAAATTGTATTTGATTTGTATCATTTTGGTGTCCATTGACTTTTAAATATTTATATATCTATAGGCCACTATTTATGTTGTTACATTTATATTGTTACATTAACTCACTGCATTGGCTACAATTGTTTCAGTAGTAGGATGTTAATTTTTTGTATCTTTGCTTCACAGGTTATTTCCCTAAATTGATTGTATCATGACAACTGAAACTGTGGGCAAACGTGGGTTAACACACCCAATTGAAAGAAGGGTGTGGTTTGGTGATGGGTCACTGGTGGGTGAGTCTATAAAACATTACCCATTTGTAATCAGTTGTATCTTGATAAAGGTCCCAGATGTGGACCGAAACGTCGATCGAATAAAGTAAGCTATTTTTTTAAAAAAAATCTTGGTGTGCATCAGCATTCAGTCAGTATATACATATATTTATACAGGATCGGACTGGGGGCCCAGTATTAGGTATAAAGCTTCTCAGAAGATTAAGGACTATATTCTCATTTACAAATTATCATTTTTTCAAGCTCATCAATGCAGTTGGGTCTGTCATTCCAACTTCTTGTCATATAATTAGAAATACATTACAAACTAGCCTAGTTCAAAAGCTAAACTTACAGTATATATTATGTACAGTATGTATGTTGAAGCCTGCCCCCCTAAAAGAGAACAGAGGGCACAAAAATAAGGAGGCATACAAATACCAACTCCATTTTATTACAAGTGGTTGAGAGCTATATGATGTTAAGCAATGCTCAGAAAAATAAGTTGTTTTCTAGTAATGCACAGCTGTTTATGAACTGCCAAATTTAAGTAAACAATGCAAGCTTTCGAAATTCTCTTCGAAATGCATAAAATATAAACATTTATGTAACATCCTTAATATATTGTGCCTGACCTGCAAGAAGTGTGCATTTGCAAGGAGAACTTCATATTAATTATGTCTCAGGTTGAGGCAAATAGAGAATCAAAAAGGCATCAAAAGAGTCAACACGCAAATTGCAATAACAAACTCTCCCAACACTAAGGGGTATTGTTTATGCGTTGAAGACATATTACGGGGCAGTCCTATTAATCCAGCAATATACTGATGGAGCAAGCTCTAAAGTAGAATTGGGAGGTGGTGGCTGTAGTTCATGATTGGCTACTGACACAATCGACTAGGCAAAAAACAAAAACAGCAGCATGATAACTACTCAGTTCTCACCATCTCCATCCGTAGCAGTGCAAACTAGAAGGGCTACTCCTCATCTTCTATATAAGATTGGATCTTGACCAGTCACATTCTGATTGTGTTATAGCATAAATCTGTTACATTTCTAGATTCTTGAGGATTAAAAGGACCTTGAATGTTCATGGGAATAATAGGCAATACGCAGATGGACTTGATCTGTTCTGAACTCTCATCTGCAACGTCTGTCTAAATATTCTCTCTCTCTCTCTGGACAACCCTTAGGGTCTCTGAGATTTTGTGAAAAGAGACTGGAGCCTTTAATTCAAGCTATGCCATGCACTGGCCTCAGACTGAGACAAGGCGTAGAGGCTGTCCAGCAACTGTAATAAACATGAAACTTAAAGGTTTTAGATTCCTAACACTGTGAACCAAAATTCTTACACACCAACATTTTCCAAAGTTGTAGTATTACCCCTACATTATAGTTGCCTCTTTCATAATCTCCGACCCACAAATAGTGTCCCACCTCATTTCTAATCCAATTCATGTTCCTTTTAATCTAGAAATAGTCATTGTATTGTCTTGCACTTACTTTGTTTGTAGCAGCCAGCAGCCTACCTGGTGCACCAATATATTTTGCAGAGAACAAATATGACTATAGACACATATAGAACTATATCTTATTTTATGCTAGAGGACCCCCATCCAAACTGCTCAAAAGATCCTGTAGTGTTTCACTGATTTTGGGGTTCTCCGTGGGCTTCGCTAATCAAATTTATTTTCTATTCTTTTCTACATAATCCCATGTACCATCAATGTAGCAGGATTTCCCTATATGTAGAGAACATTCTGAACATGTGAAAGGAATCTACCATGCTGAAATACTACCTGAAAAAGGAGAGGAAAAGATGAAAGCTAGTCAGAAGTAGAGGCAATAAAAAGAGAAAAAGGCACATTTGGTTTGCATCCTGAATCAGAATTAAAACAAGTGGGGCAGCTTTCATGTGTTACTGTCTCTTGGTGTTAATAGTGATAACAAACAGATTGGCTTTGCTTCTCATGCAAATCTGGACAGACCCTTGATGACTGTAAAGATTCCAACTTCTTTACTGACTGCGGAGTTACTGCAGCAGTTTCATGTGACCAGTGAGACCACTGATAAACACATGGCAAAGCAGCTGTGTTCCCTGCACTTTCTATTACAGACCAAGGCTGAATATAGACTTTCAGTCTCATAAAGGTTCTCTAACTGTTGCAAATATTACAGAATACTTGATTTTACATATTAAATGTTATGGTGAGATACAGAACATTTAATAATCTGATATTTAGAGACATAACGTCATAAGCACAACATAGTTGCAGTACTTTGGTAAAAAAAGCAGGTTGGTGCAGGGTTGGCGAGCTCTCTGGCTAATGTACTTCTGGAAGCCAAGAGTAGGCTGTGGTCTATGAGAACTGAAGTTTGGCAATGATAATGCAGTGGTACAATAATAAAAGAGTCAAGTGCCAAAAGCTTCAGTAAACTAGAGACTGACACTTGTTATTTGTAGACACAGCTCTGAAAATAGGACCCATAGTGTTGCCCTACAGTTTATTATGTATTTATAAAACCATAGAGAGTGCAAACTCTTTTTTTTCTAAAAATATTAATGAGAACTGTTTAATTACATAAAAATAACTAATCACCTGTCACGAAAGTGCTCGGGTGCTTTTAGCCAATTGAAAAACACCAGGGAGGCAAGAAAGCACAAAAAGGCAAAATGTGCTATTGCCCTAAAACATGTCACAAAAACGCACTGCACCTGGTAAGTAACTGTCACTTCAGAAGCAAAATATTTTTACCAGGCACAGTGAATTTTTGGACCAAATTCAATTTTGTTTCTATTATATTTCAGAAATGCACACTGAGTGGGGTCTGCCACAGCTGGTGTGACCAAATGAACGCAATTGTGAGTACGCATTTTTGTGAATCAGTCACAATTTGCAGCAAAATTTTCATTGTGGAGATGGCATAATTTCTGGCACACAGTATTAAGGTGACATTAGCTAGTGGTTCTTTTGGAGCAAGTTACACCTATTTACACACCCTCTGTGGCAACCCTGGAATAAATGCCATGTCCAGGATGATGGCAGCTCCAGGGTTCCCTAATTTCGATAAGTGCAATCGCACACAATTCATCAGAAGAGGCTGGACAGACACAGTGTTGCTCAGCACAGCTATATAGAAGTGAACTTAAAGGGCATGTAAAGCCAAAAAAATAAAATCCCATTTTTACTTTCTTTAATGAAAAAGAAACTCCAATTTACTTTAATTAAAAAATGTGTACCGTTTTTATAAGAAACCTGATTGTATGCAGTGAAATTCTCCCTTCATTTACTGCTGTGGATAGGAATTGTCAGACAGTCCCTAACTGCTGAGCAGGGAAACAATCATACTTATGAACAGCAGGGGGAGCCCCCACCTTACTTACCAGCCATGCAGAACTCAAGCAGCTTTGTTTATGACGATCCCTAAGCATCCCAGACCACACTGAGCATGTGCACTTAGTCTTAGTCTTGCAAAGATGTTTAACAAAGTTACAAGATGGTGACCCCCTGTAGCCAACTTTGAAAGCATAAATTATTTGTTTGATTAGGCTTGTGGTGCAGTAAGTTCATGTTTATATTTAGTATACAAAATACAGCATTTCTAGCCTCATTCTATTTTAGACTTTACATGCCCTTTAAGTACCTTTAATGAACAGTATCAAAATGCGCAGCTATTGCATAAATTTTAATGTATTTGTGGTCATAGCATTTGAAGCAGCAGTTAGGCAGGTTATATATAGACTTAAAAGGCTGAACCGAAAAAAGCCACTCTTGGTAACTTTAAGATTTCTGTTTATTAAGCAATTGCGCTCTCTGTGCTCGTGATGCAGCCCCCTCTCAACCGCACCGGCTATGCAAATATAAGTGTGGGGGCAAGAGGAGGGCATTGGGAAACACTGCCTCAGGTGGCTTTTCTCTTTGTGGGATAGGTCCTGTTACTATAACCTCACCCCTCTTTAAAGGAAAAGAAAAGTCAATAATAATTGGAGGGTGCCAAGAGCCACGCACCCCCCAGTAATTGTATTCAATTACCTGATACCCCGGGTTGGTGCTTCTATCCTCAGAAACCTGCACCAGCCTGGGGTTTTTCTCAGCGATTACTATGGAGAGATCCAAACTTTTGTCACACCCAGTGATTGTGACTTTCTTTTCTTGCTATTGTGTCAGTGTTACAGCTCCTCTTCATGAGCTTTACAATTTACAATCAATACCCAATGTTTCATTGGCCTAAATGCTCTTGTAGAGCTAAAACATTATGAACAGTGTCCTTTAATGAACAGTTTTGCATAATTTGTCTTACAATGAGGGATTCTGCAACAAAACAAATCCAGGCAAAGTGAATTCCCATCCTGAAAACCATAATAACCAGTGAGCCGTTAGTTTGACTTTAATGCAGTTTATTGCATTATGGCAGTCTATTGCTTTGGGTTACCGAGAAAGCCAGATTTTTGTTAGTTTTTTTTTATATCATCATGAAAGACACTACTTTTAAGGTCATTAGTAATTAAATTAAAAAAAGGCCAGGAGTAGTGGAAGTTTTTTTTATTCCTGCTTAATGAAAATTAGATTGTCTTCCACAATGTTAAAGAACACAATTGTTCTCATCAATCCTGACCTTATATGACCATCAATAAGATTCTCAGGAAGAATGTACAGAATGCTTAGCTTGCTGGAGTGGAGACTGGATAAACACCAAGTGAAGACACTGGCGCAGACATACACATAAATGAAACATTGTGGTGGCATAACATAAACAGGGGTTCACTTTTTTTGAAATTCAGTATATGAACTGTTTGGGATGTCGGAGGTTGTTTAGCCACATGTAACCTTTGTCACTACATTCTACACAGAAAGGGCCTGCTCCTTCCTCCAAAACATAGAATGTACTTGTGTTATGTGCTCAGTGCCCGTGCATGGTTCAGTGAAATGATTAAATTCTTATTAGCAATATAAATATCACATTCCGAGTCAGGACTGGGCCAAAGTATTTTGGCAGCCATACCAAGTGATTTGATTGGTGCCCCCCCCCCCGCCTTGGGTCCCACCTTACCATTTCCCACATTACCAGACACAGTGCAGCAGCTCAAATCCTCTCAAATACTCACAGCACAGAATCCCAAATCTCCCCAA
The DNA here is from genome assembly GCF_017654675.1 of Xenopus laevis. Classification (NCBI taxonomy): domain Eukaryota; kingdom Metazoa; phylum Chordata; class Amphibia; order Anura; family Pipidae; genus Xenopus; species Xenopus laevis. The sequence goes on along the minus strand of NC_054372.1, from coordinate 157,949,905 downwards.
CCCATGTCAGCACAGCAGCACAACCAACCCTATCCCCCAAATAATCACAGTGCATATGACAGAGGAGCCCCCCCAGTCATAGCACATCTAATCACCCCAGGCAGGACCGCCATCAGAAATCACAGAGCCCTGTATGACAAAATTTCCTGGGGACCCTGGGCTGTGCCCACAGCAAGCCCCACCTACAGGTCCGCCCTCCCCACCACACAGTAAAAAAACGAAAAAAAAATATTGGTGGCTAGGGTTCCCACATGTTAATAAAAAATAAAAAGATATTGGTGGTCAGGTCCCCCCATAAAAAAAAACATTTGTGGCCAGGTCCCCCCATTAAAAAATATTGGTGGCTAGGACCCCACACGAGGAAAAAAAATTGGTGGCCAAAATTGGTGGCCAGGGCCCCCCCCCCACATTATAAGAAAATTGGTGGCTAGGGCACCTTAAACGTCCATGTCTTCCCAAAGTCAGCAGCTCTCAGAAAGATGGGGGGTCCGGCTAATCAAGAAAGTGTGGGGTGGCCGGGGCCCCCCTTACCCTCGGGCCCCCTACAACTCTCCCCCCTGTCCCCCCCTTGATGGCTGCCCTGCCCCCAGGCAGTGACAGCAGCCCTCCCAAAAGAGTCACAGCAGCAACACAAATGCAGAACAGCTCCACATATAGTCACATCACCACCACACACACTCCCCCAGTCCAATAAACTTGTAGTAGCTGCAATAGATTGATAGAAAGTATATACAGACCCGATCCCTTTAATATTACCCCTTGTAATGGTTTGCAGTCTGTAGTACCTTCTTCCTATGTCAGCTGTCAGCCTAATTAAAAAAAGCTGCAACCCAGGCTAAAAGAACAAGTCTATCTCTCCATGTGAAGAGGTGGAACTCAGGGCACATGCACCAGGCACCAAATGTGTTATGTGAGTCAATTGTAGGTGCAGGGGCTGCATTTTTAATAAAAGTACACACACACATACACAAAAATATTATGAAAAATATTTACAATGGCCCTCCTTGGGTTCTTGGAGCAGTGGCAGGCAGGGTTCAGACTTTAGGACATTTAGAATGATATCTGAATATATAGTTGCTGCTTTAGATTTTCTTGGAATTCTGTCTAAATGATTGATACCCTGATATTTTCCTATATCTGTACCAGTCTGATGAGCTAAGGGACCTTCAAGGTGGACTTGAACTAAAACAGTTTAAAAACCTTGATCTATTACTTATGTAGCACTTATCTAGTAGTTATCTAGCATTTGTTGGCCGGACATTCTCCACTGAAGGAAGCTAGAGCCATTTGGCAATAAACATGGAAAGGGAAACGTTGCAATTGAAACCTGTTGTGCTAAAAGTTCTTTGACTACAGCAATACCAGCCATGAGTTATTTAGAATGCCTAGCCTCCATATTGATATTGAGATTATTTTTCTGCTTTTCATGTAGTGATTGGAAATCTAAAGTCTTATGTAGAGATGGCATTAACATGGAAATTGGGGTTAAAACCACACATCACTGAGACCGTTTTCAGTCATTTGTGCCTCATTGATATACAGTAACATCTCTTTCTGGTAACAAGCCCTTTCTGCTACCTGCTCCCTGGTGCTTAGGGACATTACATTGATGTTTGTAATGACGGTTTCACCATCCACCACCATATTGTGGCCCTAAAATATCATCTTAAGGAATACGTTGTTTACAACTACAGCAATTAACTGTAACCCCTTTTTATTCCCCATAGTAATTTAATTATGCTTCCAAAACTATTTCCCAGTTCTGCAATATTTGAAATGAACGTATTCTACTTTTCACAATAACTTCATTAGGTCTCCAACACGCTATACCAGTGGTTCAGGAAGGAATGTTCTCTGATCTAAGTTTGTAACATTTTACATTGGAGTGTATTTAAGCACTGTTGGGTATGTTAAGAAAATAACATCACCACAATTGATGGTCTCAATGCTGAGCTGTCTCAAATGTATTTCTTCCCTCACACTGAGATCTTAGATGTATCTTTGATGTGGAGATGTATGGCTTTCTGGATACAGACTGGGGAGCTGGCTCATGTAGTGAGCAGTCTCGATTTAATCACTTGGTGGTCTCATTCCCGTTGCTAGTGAATAATGCAACTGCATACACAATGTATCACAGTATCACAGAATTGTATTCTTCATAACAGAAATGTAATTTTCCATGTACAGTTTTACAAAACGAAACAAAGCTAAATTGTCCTAAATGTATTTAGTGGAAACTGCTGTTATTGTACTTTTATTTGCAAATCACACTGCAAACTTAAAGGAGAACTAAACCCCTAATAATACAAGCCCCCTACTCACTACCCAACATAGTCCCCCCTCCCTGCTTTCCCCCCTCATATGTGATTACCCCTGAAAATACCCCTAATTCTTTACTCAGGTATAGGTGCCACCTTCCAGCTCTTCGTTATTCTCAGGTCCTCTTCTTTCCCTCTGGCAATTTCCTGCACTTTTCTTCCAGCTCTTCGTTATTCTTTGGGTGGGAAATTGACACATGAAGCTGAAGTTTGCTACATTAAAAAGCGCAATACTTTTAAAAAAGGTGATAAATGTATTTATAAATTTGGAAACAAATTTGTATTGTAGGGGGTTCCCTCATATGGCAGAAGTGGTAATACCTGTTTCGAAAGAAGAGACAATGGCACCCAGGGTAACTTAAAGCAAGTATTTGTCTGTGTTTTATTCACTTCAGGGTTTTCCACAAGGCAGACACACAAAGAGAGACAAGATGCCCATGAGGAGGTCATGCTGTTGATGAAACGCCTTGGACTACTTTACTGACCATTTTTGTCTGTTGAGCTGATTGTGCTGATGTTTTGTGCAAAATACTCTGTTTCTTACATTACATATTTTACATTATGGGAACACAGGCCTCTCATTTTATCTTGAGAATATTAAGGTTTGTCAAAACAATTTCAAGTTTCAATTTCAGTTTCATTGTGGCCAGACACCAAGCTGTGTCTAAGACAATTGCACAGAGGTCAGTGCATGCACACCGGGGTCATAAATTGGCTTGATTCAATTCAGTTGCGATAAATGTGTGATAAAGTAAAAAAACAATTGAATTGAATTGAATTGGAATTGGAGAAACGGTCAATTTTGTACAACTGCATTATCGCAGTTTCTGGTTTTTACTGCTGTTTTTAGTGGAAACTGTTGTTATCGTAAATCACGCTGCAAACTTGAAGGAGAACTTAACCCCACCCAATAATAAAAACCCTGAAATATTAATTTGAATACTTGGGAAATTAGAATAGAGACCCTACAGAGTTCAATTGAGTATTTTTAAAATCCAGCAACAATATAAAGATAAACTACTTAAAAAACAAGCAAAATGTATGTCTCAGAAGTATATGCAAATAAAATATTTCTTGGCAGGATGAATATTATTCTATATAGGAAGGCAGTAATACCAGCGCTGTGTTTATTTAATGTCTGCTGTGCAAACTGTTATTTCAAGAGCTGTAAGGGGCGTACGGAACCATGTCATTGTTACAAGTGGACTTTTACCTATTGATAATTTTAAACAACCTATTTTTACAAGTTCACATTATGAGTACATTATATTAAAAGGCACATGAAAAGGCTCTAATTTTAATTTATTTAATGGAGCCCTGTTTACAAAAGTAGTAACATTCTCTTAGCTGCAACATTAAAGCAAACAACATGTAACATTACACAACACAATACACGTGGATGGTTTGCATCGAAACAGAAGTAGAATGGGAAGCCCTGTCCCATGGGGATACATTCCAGGTACCATATTGATGCTTAATAGAAATATATCCAATCACAGAACCTCCCTCCCAGGACTTATGAATTAAGAAGAATAAATTAACAGAGCTGACGTTTCAGCTGCATCTGCAGCATTTATCAAGGCAAATGTAAATACACACCCAGCATTCCTAAAAAAAAAGCCCCATGGAAAGAAAGTCCTTTAGTGACTACAAGTGATGTAATAGAAAAGAGTTCTTGTCAATAAATCAAACGTAACACACTTCTCCCTTGAGCTCAACATTTCATTCTTATAGTGCCAAATACATGAGCAAAACATCATCTCCCCCATTACTCCTTATAGTCTGTTACTCTACTTATGTTTACTTATGTTTACTTATATTTACTTATTTTTCAGTCCCTGGTTCGGGTTAAACATCTTTCTCTTCAGAGTTAGTGGTGCAATGTACAATTAATCTAATCTACCTGTGTGCTTACTCTCCAAATAAATGTACAGCTCAATATTGTTACACCAGGAGGATTTGCAATGCTAGAACTACAATACCCAATGACAGGAACACAAATTCCACTACAAGTGATGCAGAGATGATCAAATGTTGTATGTTGCCTATAGGGAGATCTAACACATGGTTCCATTATGGTACAAGCACTTGTCTCCGAGTCTCATTTTAGAGCGTTGCCTCTAGTTAAACAGTACCCACTATTTCTTTAAGGGACTAATGTGCAGGATATATTGACGCATTGATATAGTATTGTCTCTGCATGATATCAATGTGGAGTGAATGTAGGCAGTGATGCATTAATGGAGGCAGCCGCAGGTCTCTGTTCTTCAAAACAGAGTGCAGAGACCGGCAGCAATTCACATATGTAGGAAGGCAGGGTGCAATGCACAGGGTGTAAAGTCAGGGAGTGGTGGAATGCAGGCCGCAACTTAACTTGCATGTCATTCAAACACGCAGTTTAGGGAGCAGCAGCAGATGCAGGCCACGTCAGGGCCCTGTACTTACCACCTACTCTTGTGCCACTTAGTGCTTTTGCTCTTCTGCCTGGAGGTCATAGTACAGGTATGGTACCTGTTATCCAGAATGCTCAGGGTGTGGGGCTTTCCAGATAACAGATCTTTCTGTGATTTGAATCTTCATACCTTATCTTATTATCTATTAGATAATTATTTAAACATTAAATAAACCCAATAGGCTGGTTTTGCTTCCAATAAGGATTAATTATATCTTAGTTTGGATCAAGTACAAGCAACTGTTTTATTATTACAGAAAAAAAGTTTTTTTTTAAAAAAAAATTCGAGTTTCGGGATAACGGATCTCATACCTCTATATAAATCCAAGCAACATTACTTGACAAGTAATATCAAAAATGCTTTACCACACATTTGAGCTGTTTTATCCTCTTATCTGAATGGTTGAGACACTTGCATTTATTTTCTTATTAGCCTACATCTGATAACCTTCAGTTTATGTTCCAGTGGCCTGTAGAAGCCAAACTGCAAAAAGTATGAATGAGTTCTATGCTGCAAAATTCAGGTTGTCCCCTCTTTGATACAGAATATCTTACAGCATACAGTACATCTTACAGTCCAAAAAGGCCAGTTTACTATTGTGTGTTTTGTAAACAGCCAGTGCTGTGTTGTGCACCTCACAGAGGGCCAGGATGCAGATGAGCCCTGGATGCACCAAGCATATTATTAATTGTCCCCTTATATTTTAGTGAAGGCTAGAACTTTGTGCATTTTGATATTGACCTATGTGTCATCTCCGGATATAAAACCTGTGTGGTCCATTTCTTCAGGCTTGATGTAAGACCCTTAACTCATGGTGCAACCATATCATACCTCCCAACATTTTGGAAATAAAAAGAGGGACAAAGAAGTTGTTCACTATTCACAATTTTTGGACCACACCCATTTTTGTGGCAACACCCCCTAACTACTATGTTCATTTTACAAAATTTGGCAGGTTATGAAAGTTTGAACATATTTCTGTGTTTTTTTAAGTTATTACAGTTTTGCTAATGAAGGTGAATTGCCCTTTAAGCTGTGAGTCTAACTTTTCCAAAGGGACCTGTTATCTTATATTGTTACAATTACTTATTTGCTTAGCTAGAAAATTGTTACAAAAGTATCTTATCTGCTACTGTGGCTGTTCTAGGCTCTCTGCCAAATGCCAATTAAGTTGGAAACTTTGGGTTTTTTTCTGGCTGTTCAGTGCAGAGAAAAACAGGACTTTCCAGTACAAACAAGGGACTGCGGGTTGAGCTGTCAAAAGAGGGGCTGTCCCTCTAAAAATGGGACAGTTGAGAGGTATGTCATATTTTTCTTATAAATGTTATCCTTATGATTGAGATGATGTTAAGGCACAGATCCAGCAAAGAATGTGTTTGATATAGTTGAGCTTTGTTTTACTGCTGAAGGCTTTATCTCTTTTCACTCAATCATCTCTGTAGTTGCATAAATGTAAATAGCAATTTTACAGCATAGACTTACCACCTAACTCAGTAAGTTTCATGGTACCATTCTGACTGATGCAGGATGATCTTATTACAACTGACGCTTTAAGGAATTTCAGCAAATGGAACTGTTGTGATTGGATTGGCATGCATTACCCTTAAAGGAACAGTTCAGTGTAAAAACTGTGTAAATAGATAGGCTGTGGATAATAAAAAATGTTTCTAATATAGTTAGTTAGTCAAAAATGTAATGTATAAAGGCTGGAGTGACTGGATGTCTAACATAACAGAATAGAACACTACTTCCTGCTTTTCAGCTCTCTAACTCTGAGTTAGTCAGCGACTTGAAGAGGGGCCCACATGGGACATAACTGTTCAGTGAGTTATCAATTGATCCTCAGCATTCAGCTCAGATTCAAAAGCAACAGTTATGGCCCATGTGCCCCCCCACACAAGTCACTGATTGGTTACTGCTTGGTCACCAGGGTAACCAGTCAGTGGAAACCAAGAGAGCTGAAAAGCAGGAAGTAGTGTTCTGTTAGACATCCAGTCACTCCAGCCTTTATACATTACATTTTTGCCTAACTAACTATAATAGATACATTTTCTACCCAGTTTTTCTTTTTATTCTGAACAAATCCTTTAAATGAAAACTAAATTCTAAAAACAATTATGATTAGAAAGTCCCTATTTTAAATACTGAACTTAATGAACCAGCCTAAAAGTTCAGCATCTAAGCCTTCAAAGTTGTCACAGGAGTTTTCCATATCATGGAGAAAACTAAGCTTAGGGGTTGTCACAAATTATCAAGCAGAAAACGAGGTTGGCCTATCATATAAGCTGATGTTACAGGGCTGATTATTAAATTCTGATGCTAATTGTGTTGGTTTTTGAACTGACATGTACCAATTATCTGAATTAATAGCCTTATATTCTGACATTTCTATTCTATGTGTACTGTATATTGTGAGTGGGTCCCTAAGCTCAGTAAGTGCCAGCAGCACAGAACATGTGCAGTGAATCAGCAGAAAAGAAGAAAAGAAGCTACTGGGCCATCTTTCGATACACAGATCTTTAGGGTAAAGTCATACTGGGAGTTTCGGGGAGATTTACTCGCCTGGCGACTAATTGCCTCATCTTTGCGGCGACCAATCTCCCCGAACGCCTTCTCACACTCTTGCGCTAGCTAAAATGAAAAATTGCCGGGAAACTTTGGGCGACTTCGGAAAACAAATCGCTGTGTATGCTTAGCGCCGGCAATTTTTTATTTTAGCCAGCGCAAGAGTGAGGGAAGGCATTCGAGGTGATTGGTCACCGCAAAGAGGAGGCGATTAGTTGCCAGGCGACTAAATCTCCCCCCGAAACGCCCAGTGTGACCTTACCCTAACTGCTTAAAGACTGTGGTTGCCTTGGGCTGGTATAGAAGCACAAAAGATATTGTACAACATTTCTGCAGTAATTCCAGGGCCGGATTTACATAGTGGGCGCCCCTAGGCCCACTGTCGTTTGTCGCCCCTATCCACTCCCCTTTTTTCGTGCAAATTTTTATCATCTGGACCAATGTGGGTGTGGTTGGACAGCATGCCGCCCCCCTAAAATCCTGCTACCCTAGGCCCAGACCTAGGTTGCCTTTCCACAAATCCGGGCCTGCGTAATTCTTTTGTTACACTTTAGTTATGTTTAGATAACATTTTTGCCATGCCAAAGGGGAAGCAACCAGTTTAAACTATAAAAAAAAAATATGAAAACAATGTAATTATAGACCTCCTACTGTTATGCAATTCACTGACCTTCTTTTAAATGGGATCAGGGATTAAGTAAAATAAAGTAAATACACCCTCATGCAAAGGCAAATGACACAATTTTGTTTATTACATAAATATAATACTGCATGTAAATAATCAAAATGCTATTCTTTATTCATGAAATAACCACACCATTTACAATACAGCTACAAATTTGACTGAACTTTAAACTTGATCTACGACACTGACGTTCTTTTAAATCAAGAGACCAGGGCTCACTCTTAAGAAAAACAATGATACATTGTAATTACTGTTCATATTATTTTTTCATTATCATAGAAATATAATCGCCTTCATCAAATGTCTCACTCCTGTTGCTAACAGCGAAAAGAAAGCCAAAAAATCTTAATCACCCCAGGATATAAATTCACACTATTTTGTTTGATGGATCATGTTCCCAGAATTTAGAAACTGCTGTTCGCCAGCAGCGTAACAAACCACCAAAAATATGAAATGTGAGCTAAGCCAAGCATTACATTTTGAACCATGGTTCTATTCTTGTTAGGATCTCCTTGTACGTAGCAGAAAAATGTTTTAAAAATGCGCTGCTATTTCATTCCAGTGGAAATAGGGGATGTGGTTTTAAAATAAGATGTGCTGCAAATAACCAACAGGAATAGGAATGACTTTAGCGGAAAGGCCTTGGAAAATGTTAAACCAAGTTATTGTAAGCAGCCGTAAGGGTAGAGATTTATTATTAGATGGATAGGAAATACATATTTTACAACTACTCATTTGTTTCCTTTTGCTACTAGAGTTTATTATAGATGGGAATATAGAATAGCCTAATAAATCTATTGATGTTATATGGTAATAAACAAAAAACACATGCAGGATTCTGTGTTTGCCTGATTCTCTGAACGCCTGAATGTGGCAATTTTTTTAATTCAACATTGATGAAGTTTTATTTTTCCTGAAACATGAATATGCCAATAAAGGGTTGGATTCAGTATTCGCGTGAATATTTTGTGTAGGATTCAGTCAAATCAAAAATTAGGGATTCAGTGCAACCCTAATACTGTATAGAGAACTTATGGTGTTCAGTGCAGACAGAGCTTGTGCATCACTGCTGTGGGAAAAGGGGGAAGGAGAGCTGGGTTCAAGTTCACAAAAAATATTAAGGGCCATTTTCCTGGTGTGCAAGTGCTAGAGAGCTAAAAGTGCACCACTCTATGTTCATCTAACAAGCACTGATTCTCCAGGGTAATCTGTGCTCTGTTCCTCACTACAGATTCAAAATATGGTGCAAAGAGCAGAGTGTAGCATCTTGTGGCGGCAGATAAGCCTTGTCCTGAACTGCAAGATCACTCAAAATTCTAGGCCTTCATCTCAGTTCCCCACCTTATGTGCTAGGTAAAATGCCCAAATTGTCCATTTGGCAGTGGCCAAACACAGATGTTGATATTGCCTCATATATGATGGTAAGGCCATGGCCTCCATAATGGATATCTGATGGGGGCTCAGTCAGTTTAAGAGGATGGAAAATCCTACCATAATAAAATAGGCAGTAGGTTTTCTCTCAATGGATCTACATGGTCCTCCTCAAGTGACTGTTGACCTAGGGACGTAACTATCATCCTAATTTGGCTCACTACTTGTATAAGTCAAAGATCAGTTCATTTGGTGGCAATACAAAGAAAGAAAACAAGTTTGAAAGCAGTATGACAATGAAGATTTTCATTCATCCAGGTCATGGTATATCTAGTATAGGTAAATTCAAAACAACTGGACTTGCTGAGTAATCAATGAAGACGTTTCACTACTCATCCGATCAGTTTAAAAGAAGGAAATCTGCAAGTTCCCCTCCTTTTTTCTGCCATTGTTATCACTTATCTGTGCAGCTGCTTTAATTGTTTTATTTTAAAAAAACCTGAAATGTTCTTATGGTACCGTCTTCATTTAATTGACTTAGGCAGATCTCATAATACTGTGCTTTTCATGTATTTTTAGCAGCACTGAGTCAGTACTTCTGAAAAACGAGATGCCACGTAGCCTACAATCATACATAAATATATATATACAATTAAGGGAACACAGATTTAGACAAAGACAAAATAGTATGAATTTAAACAGGGTGTATCATCCTAACCACACCAAAGGTTAGCAGTTCTGCCTCAGTGTTTCCTTCCTTAAAATAAAAATGTGAATTTTAGTCTTAACAAAAATAGTTTATAAAGTGAAAAATGGAAAAATAGCTATTATACTAGCCTGGGTACAAGAGCTTTTTTGGTTTTGTAATTGTCCAGTTGTCTACTCGAAATATTATGGGGCTAGCTATTATTATTAGCATGTATTTATAAAATGGCAACAGATGTATATATACAGTACATAGGAAAAGAAGACCCTGTTCATTCTTAAAGGGGAAAGGAGCCTAACCATTAATATTCTGTAATTTATGCGAAATGCTCAGTAGGTGAACTTTTTACCATACTTCAAGCCTGTTACCAGGAACATTTTGGGGGTTATTTTTTAAAGTTTTTTACTATAAAATCCGAATTTTTTTATGAAAAAAACCTAAAATTTTTGGGTATTTACAGTATTAAAGCCCAATGCTGCAAAAAGTTAGAATCTTAAAATTCGCATCTCAGACCTGCTGAGGTTGTATATAAGTCAGTGGGAGAGGTCCCTATCCTATTTGGAAGTTTCTGTGGTCTGCGCTGGAATTTACCCCTAAAAAATCCAACATTTTGAACTTTTCAGGCAATAATCCCAAAAAAAACCTACGATTCAGGAAAAAACTAAGAAAAAATCGTACAATTTGGATTTTCGGTTGATTTTATTGAGTTGTCCATGATCTGATTAAATCATGCTTTTTTAATAATAAATAAGGTCACATTGTGGATATTAGTTTGGTCAGACTTTTTTATTTTAAAAAATCAGAAATGGACTCTAAGTCATCATATGATGTCTGACTGGCAGATAGCCTTTTAGATATAGTGGGCCCCATACACATAATAGTATGTTGTGTAGAAATCCATGTGGATTTTTAAAGGAGAAGTAAAGCTATGGAGGCATTGTATTGCCAATAGATTAGCTGCAATAGTGCACGCTAGAATGCTATATTTATTCTGTAGAATGTTTTACCATACCTGAGTAAAAAGCGCTAGAAACTCTCTGTTTGTTTAGGATAGGAGCTGCAGTATTAACGTGGTGTGACATCACTTCCTGCCTGAGTCTCTCCCTGCTCACTTATAGCTCTGGGCTCAGATTACAGAAGAGAAGGGAGGGGGGGGGGAGAGGAGCAAACTGAGCATGCTCTTGCCCAGGGCAATGAGGTTTAAGATGAAGGCAGGAAGTCTGATACAGAAGCCCATGAGTACACAATAGAAGGAAAGAAATGCAGTGTTTCTTTTGACAAGGGACTCAGAGCAGCACTACTTTGGGGGTTTACTGGTATATTTAGATGGACCTTTCTGATAAGGCTTCCTTAGTTTTAACCTTTCCTTCTCCTTTAAATGTTTTAAGTTTGAGGAACCACACAACTTCTAGATCAGTGCTGTCCAACTTCTGGTAGGTGCTCACTGCAGGGATATCACTCATGTGAAAAAAGTTGTCATATTAAATTAAATCCATATGTCTCCTCCTCCCCTGTGGATAGCACAGCACCCCCCCTAGCAAATGATTAAACACCTTAGGGGCCCATAACAATAATTTTCAAATGCCAACAAATCCCCAAAACAAACACCAGGCTTATGTTCCACAGGCAGAGTATGGCACACACAAGGAGCATAGAGAAGGCAGAGTATGGCACACACAGGGAGCATAGAGAAGGCAGAATATGGCACACACAAGGAGCATAGGACAGAGTATGACACACACAGGGAGCATAGGGAAGACAGAACAGAGCAGGAGACGGAATCCACTCTAAGATGTACTACATACAGTGACACAGTGCTGGAGCCCCTCCAGTAGATTGTATAAATGAACAATGTGGGCAGTTTCAGTCTGGGTCTCAGGTGTGAACAGTACAGGGCTTTAGGGATATGAACAATAGAGGTGCTACAAGTGTGAAAATGCAGGGGGGATTACATGTTTGAACAATACAGGGGATTACATTTGAGGTTTAAACAAAGCAGGGGCCAGTTAATCTCTGTAGTGATACCTTTTAAATCTTACACATAGCAAGCAGACACAGCAGGCAGACTTTCATGTGGGGGGCCACACAAGGGGGATTCAGTCTGTGTCTGAACAGGCACTTACCTGTATGCTGTGGCTATCCAGCACAGAAAGAACCAGTTTACTACTGAAAATGGAAATATTCTGGATTGTGTTAGGTGATTTTTACTAAAATTAAGGTTCCTGTTACCATTAAAAAAAAACAAAATAAAAGGAAACTAAAATTACAAGAACCCATGCATATTATCTTAAGTGTCTTCTTCAGTTGCTGAAGTGAAGAATTCATTTAGCATTTTGGAAACATCTACATAACAGCCATGGTTTTAGAACATGTCATTTTTGTTCTATAAATATGTGGAGCATTACATATACAGCAAAATAATTATTGTGTAAGCACTTTTAGAAGTTCTTATTTTTATTCAATTGACAAACTACACATAGATACACCTTGTAACCTCAAACATTTGAAATAAAGACTAATAGACTTCCTTTGCAAAGCTGAACGCAACGTACAAAGTGCACAATCTCCAATTTTTTCTACACTTTGCATACTGCGTTTGACCATCTATTCTCCATTTAAATTCAGTGCTGACTGCGGCATCCAGTGCAGCAGACAGGGGAGTGCAAGTGCTTTTGCTCCCCATTCAAGAGTGACAGTTAAGAGAGTTAAGAGTGACAATTAATTAATATAACCAGGTCTAGAGTTTGCCAAATAAATTGCACTATCCATAAACCCACGGCCCCCATTTTAAACGTTTGGGCCCCATCACACTGTTGGGGTAGATATGTCCATTCCAGTCCTAAAAAAGAGGGTTGGTAATCCCTAATATACAGCCTGAGAACAACTAATAGGTGTTACACAATAATATGTCTTTTTGACCTTTAAAGGGGTGGTTCAAATTCAAGTTAAATTTGAGTATATTATAGAATGGCTAATTCGAAGGAAACTTTCAATTGCTCATTATTTTTTATTTGCCCCCACTGACCCCATCTTAAAAAAAAAACAATTGCACTGTAAAGCTACACATTTCTTGTTATTTTTTTTTAATCATCTTTCAATTCAGGCCCTCTACTATTATATGACAGTCTGTTATTCAAACCAGTGGATGGTTGCTAGGGTAATTTGGACCCTACCGAACAGATTGCTGAAATTGTGAACCGGAGAGCTGCCGAAGAAAAATAAAAATGCAAATAATAAAAGATGAAAACCATTAGCAAACTGTCTCAGAATATTACTCTCTTCTACATCATACTAAGAGTTTATTTAAAGGTGAATAACCCCTAAGGGTTTTTCTGAACATGGACATTGTACAGAGAAACGGAGTTAGTAGTACCTTATGTATCAGTGTGGCAGACCAGCACTTTTCTCTTTGTAAATTGTGCCCCTGTGTCATACATTATATTATAATATGTGAGGCCCTACAAGGTTAAAGGAACATTAACAAACAGCAGCAAAATGAAAGTCTTTTAAAGTGATGAAAATATAAAGTATTAGTGTGCTGCATTGGTAAAACTGCTGTGTTTGCTTCAGAAACTCTACAATAGTTGTATATTATATCAGTAGTGTCCAGACCTTTTGCAACGAGGGCCAGACTTGGTAAGGTGAAAATGTGTGGGGGCCGACCACAAATATAAGCCACGCCACCATTATTATAAGCCTTGGCCACAAATACTTTCTAGATATGGCATGAGTACAGGTGCTCAATCTTTACAGGAATGCGCACTCTTACCAGTGCTGTCGAGACCAGGGACCAGACCGGGCTGCGGGCCGGTGTAAATTTAAAAATGGACCGCAATTGGCCCGCGGGTCGGACTTTGGGCATGCCTGGTTTATATAAACAAGCTACTGTGTAGCCATGGGGGCAGCCATTCAAAGCTAAACAAGGAGAAAAAGCACAGGATACACAGCTGATAACAAATACACTCTGTAGTATACAATGGGATTCTTCTGAACTTTTCTACTGTGTCTCCTGTTTCATTGTTATTTTGACAACAGAGGCTGCAAAAAGAACCTCACATAGATCATAGAAACAGCACTTATATACTGTACAGTATGAGGTCTGCTGCACCAATATCTGGCCAAATTTAGATCTATTCAGGTTAGAAAATCCTGATGGGTCTGCCCAGCTGGGTCCAAGTAACGCTGAATTAACCCACCCACCACTAGATATTTCCTTAAAACAGTAAAACACAGACTATAAGTCAATACAGCTGAAAAGGGATTCATTTGGACACATTTACCTTCTATAATTGTTTAACAACATGCGACCACGAGTAGCTTCCTGTGTAGCGAAATATGAAATGATCAGAAAAATCCACAGTAATAAATATTTATATTACAGTCAATACATTTTGATTTAACAACATGGCATTCCTGATATCAACACAAACGGGTACAGGTAGAGGATCTGAAAACCAGTGCTCCTCACTGACAATACAAAATGCGGGCAGGTACTGTAGTTGACATTCATTGACCCAAATAATGCATGGGTCAATCACGCCAACATTTACTGTTCTTATTCATTTTGGCAAGTAAGCTGTGCTTCCAAAGAAGTGAGAAATCTGCTTCAGGGCTTCAGTTTGTTTAGGCATACAGTATTTTATTCTACTACGTTTTATCACCGGGCTGGATTCGAGCAGCATTCAGTTTATAACCATTTAATCACAAGCAGCTGAGCCAGCATTCCTTTACAAACCGAGCTTCACATACCAGTACTAGGCTTTAATCCCTATGCATGTGTGAGTGTGAAATTGTAGTGATAACATGTTCCACTAATTCTAGAAGCAGGTGTTTAAAATCAAATTGTTTTTGAAGCATTGCTTTAAAAATAATTGGCCTTTGCAATAAATACATTTCCAGATGATTGATCTTGAGCTGTCAATGGACATCCAAAGCCTGTGGTGTAAGGGTTTGAGCATCACTTTCATCACAATCAAATGCAGTTCCCCTTAAAGAACTAGAGCTTAACTAAAGAAGTAGGGCAGGAATGTTGTACATTATGTTTTGTCCTTCTGTACCAGCCCAAGAGAACCACAACCCTTTAGCAGGGAAGATCTGTGCATCCAAAGATGCCCCTGTAGCTCCCCATCTTCTTTTCTGCTGATTCACTGCACATGCTCTGTGCTGCTGTCACTTACTGAGCTTAGGGACTGACTCACAATATACAGTACACATAGAACATAAATGTCACAATATAAGGCTGATTAGTAATTAATACAAATTAATGGTACATGGCAGCACAGAAACCAGCACAATCAGCATCATAATTAAATAATCAGCCCTTTAGCATCAGCTTATATGACAGGCCAACCTCATTTTACGCTTAGTGATTTGCGACGACCCCTAAGCTTAGATTCTCAACAGCTGCTCAAAGCCCACTGAGCATGTGTGCGTGTCACAATATCCAAGATGGGAAGCTCCTGTGAGAACTTTGAAAGCCTGAATCATTACTATTAAAGAGATGCTGAATATTTAGATTGGTTCAATAAGTTCAGTATATAAAATATGGCATGCCTAGCCATATTAATTTTAAGGGTTTAGATGACCTTTTAGCAAGGGAGGGAATACAGGGTTAACTCATAGTACAAGTTGATCCAGGGACTAGTTTGATCGCCATCTTGGAGTCAGGAAGGAATTTTTTCCCCCTCTGAGGCTACAAATGGATTTTTTTGTCTTCCTCTGGATCAACTAGCAGTTTGGCAGGTTATATATAGACTTAAAAGGTTGAACAATATGGATGTGTGTAGAGGCATAAAAACTGTGTATATTAGGAGGACCCAGCGTGCATAGGGACTCCTGCATGCACCTCCCCCCGCTGAGGTGCGAGCACGTCGATTTTAAGAAAAATATAGCATCAGGAGTGGGATTTCAACACTATAGATGAAACAGACCCCGTGGTCTGGGCCCCCCTTTTCTCCTGGCCCCCCCTGCGACCACTGGGTCTGCTTCCTCTATAGTTACGCCAGTGGATGTCTTTCTTTTTTCAACCTAACTTACTATATTACTATGACAATGGCCAAATGCCACAGGTAAAAAAATCCTTGGTAAGTGAACTAGCAGACAGTTAAACAAAAGTCCAATACACTCCATAGAATTCAATTCATGATTATTTCCCTGCTCTGTTCTATAACAAAACCATGTTGTGTTTAAAAATCCCCTTCAAGTATCTGAAACCTTTTAGTGTTGGGTATGGATTTTAGGATACTCAAAATTCTGTATTACATATTACAGCCAGAGTGGTACATGTGTATATGTGGTACATATACAGGATTATGAAAACCCATTATCCATAAAGCTCTGAACTATGGGAAGGTCATTTCTTAAAGACTCCATTTTAAAATTTTTCTATTTATTAATGGAACAGTACCTTGTACTTTATCCCAAGGTATAATTAATCTTTATTAGAGGCAAAACAATTCCATTGGGTTTATTTTATGTTTAAATTATCTGTTAAGGTATGGTGATCCAAATTAGCCCAGAGTATTCTGGACAACAGGTTCCATACCTGAACCAATGAACATGCCTTTACATTTGTCCTCCAGCCTATTGTGACATTGGCTGCTGAAATATACGGGTGAAGAATTCCCACACCCCTGTGTGCCATATGCTGTATCACTGATTTACATTGTTTAGTGAACTAGAAATCTTGGGGGGGGGGGGTTTGGAATGTGAAATAAAATGCTGATAGGTTTTTAAAGGAGTAGTTGCACATTCTTATTTAAATCTGTAACGTAGCTATCACTTCAATATTTCTATTAAGCAAAGTAAAAAAAAAGGGTTTATTGGCCTTTTGATACTCCTGGAGTCCTGGGATACAGAAATCTGCATGTGGAAAACCTAAGGCGTCCTGCATCTAAACCAAATTAAGTGAATTTTAGAAAATATACTTTTCTTTGTTCTATACCCATACTGAGCGCCTGTGAAATGTCGCTTTCATCCTGCCTAATGAAGCAAGCTCCAAGCTTTTCCCAACATGCTGACCTAGTGATTCCAAGCACCAAAGTCTGTCACCACCAGCATACCTTACCTGATTAATATCCCAGCAGGGACCATTTAGCTGGGAGATTTAGTGCGGTATTTTATTTACAGCACAAAATAAGAAGAGGTTTAAAAAAAGAATTTGACAATCAACAGTGCGCCTTGTATTTGAAAATATCCTTGTCGTAAATCTGTTGCTACAGCTTAAATTTAAAACTTTCCCTAACTGACTGAACTGTTCAAACCATGGGCAAATTTCACAGCATTTTGCCAACATCTGGCTGCAATACTCTGTCTCTCAAATAAGAGTGAAGGTTCAACCAAGTTGCCGTGTTATATTCCCATACATTGTGCTGCAATACTTCAATATCTAGAAGTGTTTTATATTATATAATTTTTTTATATTATTTTATATATTATATATATATATATATATTCCACAGCACATTACAGAGATTAAACATCATTCACATAACTCCCCAGTGCCGTTTACAGTCGCATTTCCTATCACAAATACTATGGCCAATTCTATCAGGAGCCAATTAACCCCTTGTATATTTTGGAGACATATATACAGTGTACATACAAACTTCTTGCATATGGTGCTTTGCATATGGATCTAGGAGCTTAGACTTGTAATCCTTTCCTCTACAGGTTAGGGTACAAATGTAAACAGTGAGTTTATGGAAGGATAGCAATGTCCCCAACTCAGGGTGATAGAACAATCTTTAAGTGTTATGCTAAACTAAGCCCTATCGGACTCTAAAACCTATAAGTAACTTTGGGCTGTGAGGTGGGTTTTTGGAGATTCGGGTTAAAAATGTACATTCCCTCATTACTAGTAATACTGACACAATTCAAGTTTATTCCAGTTCCAGTTTCCCTTAATTCTCTGCAGTATCTACTAAACCTGCATTTAGCATTTTGCCCAAGAGGATTAGAAGATTATGGTTGCTAGTTGCCAGTGACCCAATGGATCTTGTAAATAAGTCTTGACTACAGTATTGCCTCTGGAATTCCCTACCATAATCACACTATCCCATTGACGCTACCTAAAGTTTTCTTATTAGAGAAGCCTATTTGTTACAAAACTAAACAAATTAGTTAGTATACAACGAAAAAACAAACAAACCAGGAGTTAGAGGTGGGATTATTTCATCATCATCATTATTTATTTCTTTATATTGCGCCAACACAGTTCTTAAAGGACCAATACCATCATTTTTTTTTAAATTTGTTAGTATACAATGAAAAAAAAAATACAAAGACAAATGAAACTTTGAAATCGCTAAGAAATAACTTAACGAAACTCTGCTTATGCTCCTCTTTAGAAAAGGTGATCCGGCGATCCATTGTGCGGCGCTCAAATTCTTCTCCCTGCCTTCCTTGTAGGAGATAGCCCGGGAGGAGAAATGGATCGTCGCCCTGTCAACTTTTCTGAAGAGGAGCGCAAGTGGAGTTTCGGTAAGTTATTTCTTAATAAAGACTTTGTGATTTCAAAGTTTCATTTATCTTTGTATTTTTTTTTCATTGTATACTAACGAATTTAAAAAAAAATGATGGTATTGGTCCTTTAAAGGGCATGTAAAGCCAAAAAAATAAAATCCCATTTTTACTTTCTTTAATGAAAAATAAACCTATCTCCAATTTACTTTAATTAAAAAAGTGTACCGTTTTTATAAGAAACCTGACTGTATGCAGTGAAATTCTCCCTTCATTTACTGCTGTGGATAGGAATTGTCAGACGGTCCCTAACTGCTGAGCAGGGAAACAATCATATTTATGAACAGCAGGGGGAGCCCCCGCCTTACTTACCAGCCATGCAGAACTCAAGCAGCTTTGTTTATGACGATCCCTAAGCAGCCCAGACCACACTGAGCATGTGCACAGTCTTAGTCTTGCAAAGATGTCTAACAAAGTTATAAGATGGTGACCCCCTGTAGCCAAATTTGAAAGCATAAATTATTTGTTTGATTAGGCTTGTGGTGCAGTAAGTTCATGTTTATATTTAGTATACAAAATACAGCATTTCTAGCCTCATTCTATTTTAGACTTTACATGCCCTTTAAGAACTGTGTTGGCGCAATATAAAGAAATAAATGGTGATGAGATAATCCCACCTCTAACTCCTCCCACACACCCACTGATAAAGATGAGGGGTCTCAAGAAAAACTTGAGTTTTGTATTAAGTCCCACACCACAGTGGCAAGGCGTAGGTTGGTGCTTTAAGTAGTGATGCACAATATACAAGGACATTAAAAGGATTCCTGTCTAAAAACAGTGGAGCCCGAATAGAGTAAAGGTAATGCTTGACCTATTAACACTGCTATAGTCAACACCACAATACTTTCTTTATTGGGGCAATTTGGGTTTCACAAGTAGGAATAGAACCTGAACAGAATACTTCTCTGTGTACTGCCACTGTCAACTATTCCAGAGGCATTCTAGAAGCAGATATAGGAGGTCAATGCTTTGGCACTTAGACAAGTGATTCAGATTAGAATCTATGTATACATCTGTATGGCATTTAAATTCCAAGAATTTTTGTAGCTTGGGTTTTATGTTCACATAGGTCTGCATAGTGTATAGTTAATATATGAAGCATTTCTACCTTATACAAGCCTGGTATATGCAAGCTTTTTTCCAGGAAAACACTAGTAGTTAAGGTACTGTGCTCATATGGTTATGTATAGCCATATAGTTATAGCTCACAAAGTATAATATTATATATGTAATAACTGCAAACTTGCACACACCTCTTGGAGGACTGGGGTTTCCATAGAGTTGCAAATAGGCAATGCTTAGTTTACTATACATGGCAAAGTCTCATTTTTTTTGCACTGTGCACCCTGCCCTATGGTTTGCGACACTTGTTTTTCCAAACTGCAGTGCAAAGGTCCATCAAACTGTGAATGTATTGTTCAGCAGCTCTGTATTCATAAAGGAAAGGATGTGGACATGCCTTCTTGTATGTTTCATGCTTTTCCACAAACACACATGCCATTTAGGGAACGTTAATGAAGCTGAGAAAACGTAAGCCAGTCAAAACAAGGGGCAGATTCACTAAAGGGTGAATTGTCGCCAGCCAACGCTTTGCCCCACTTCGCCAGGCGAAAATTAGTTACCACTACACTAATTCACTAAAATGCAAAGTTGTGTCCTGGGCGGCGAACGGTGGGAACTTTTCGCTAGTGTTACTTCAGCACTGCGAGCGTTTCAAAGCGAAATTACGCTAGCGATGGCTTCTGCCTAGCGAAACTTCGTTAGTCCTCTTACGTTTAGGTCAATTTGAATAGGGCAGGTACATTAAAGTCGTATGGACATCTTTATTAGAGATTTTGGTGCAAATGCTTAAAGTGGACACTTTCTATTACAATTTCCAAGGAACCTGAATAAAGACAAAAGAGATTCTCTAATGCCCTACACATGAACCCACCCTTAAACGTCTGGGGGAAAATGTTAAACCAAAAAAGTTCAATCCCGCTTAAAAAAAGGAGTTGCTGGCATTTTTACAACTTTAAAGGGGAAGGAAACCTAGTTGGCGCAAAAACCATCCTCCCGTGTGTTGTCCACCCTCCCTCCTCCCCCCTGGCCTACCCGTCCCGCTGGACAAATGCCCCTAACTTGTTACTTACCCTTCTGCGCAGGTCCAGTCCAGGGAGTTCACAGACGACATCTTCTTCCACGCGATCTTCTTCCTGCTTTGACCGGCGCATGCGCAGTAGGAGCATTTCGCCGGTACGATCTACTGTGCATGCGCCAAAAGTACATCGTGACTTTTGGCGCACGCGCAGTAGATCCGTACCGGCGAAATGCTCCTACTGCGCATGTGCCAAAACGCCGTTCAAAGCAGGAAGAAGATCGCATGGAAGAAGATGTCGTCTGTGAACTCCCTGGACTGGACTTGCGCAGAAGGGTAAGTAACAAGTTAGGGGCATTTGTCCAGCAGGACGAGTAGGCCAGGGGGGAGGAGGGAGGGTGGGCAACACACGGGAGGGGGGGAGGGTTTTGCGCCAACTAGGTTTCCTTCCCCTTTAATGCATTTCCAGCAGACAGGATATGATGTAACTGACATAAGATTGAGGAGGATGTAGCTTATTTTTAGCAGTTTGCCTGGTCTGAGGTGGCAAAGTCAGCTCTGGCGAAAGAGGTAACACTCAGTAAAATTCGCACTTTACTGAATTTATGGAGTAATGATAGTTCACCAGACCGTAAAGTTGCCTGGCGATAGAGTGCGAACGAATGCTAGCAACGGTCCCGTTTGCTAGTGGATTGTCGCCTACACTTGTTACTAAATTTACGATGTCCCTGTGGATGGTATTTCTGACGAGCATTAGCCACTTCGCCCTTTAGTAAATCTGCCCCAAGATGTTTTCAGTCACTAAGAGTTTTTTTTATTATTTCAAAAGGATGCCATAGGAAATGCCATTGCCTTATTTTATACCTTACAGATAAAAGCTTACTAGATAACAGATCCTAAACCAGTATTGGACTTATTGAAATGGATATGTACTTCAAATCTGCCCTAGGCTATATGCTATACCCCCACCTTACTCCTACTGTAGGCCAACTAGGGAAAATACATTAGAGAGAGACATCAACATTACTACCTTTTTACACTTATTGGAATTATATTGCCTTGTCCTTCAGCATGGAAATCTATTTCCCTCATGGTGGTTGGAGTGCATTGTGAAGCTGCCATTTAATTTTATATGTTGAATGAGTTTGACATAAACGGTTACAATCCAGATTGGATGAGCTGAGAAGCATCATAAATTCTGTATCCCCGAATGTACGTGTCATTTTATGGGCGAGGGTTTCAATGTTGTTATACATATATATATATATATATATATATATATATATATATATATATATATATATATATATATATATATATATCTATCTATCTATCTATCTATCTATATATATATATATATATATATATATATATATATATATATATATATATATATAAATAAATCTATTCTAACATCCTCAGCATAGAGATTTTATTTGGGTCAGGTTCAATGTTTCTTATAATTTAGCTCTATGTATAATTGTCAGTATTATATATGGCTAATAATAAGATTAAATTGTGTTATTTTTGCCAAGAGAAATATCAGATACACCGTAATACCACCTGGTCACTTTTATTTCTCGATAACATGCAGTGGTGCCACTATACAAATGGCCAAATTGTCACATCAAAACTTTATAGCAGGGTTGACTACATTTTTAACGCTATGGCATAGGCCGAATAAAATAACACTACTCTAAAACTAATATGCTGCAAGGTTTTACAGAAAATAAATTTTATAGGTGACTGGAACTGGCTCGTGTAGTTCACTCTACAAAACCAAAATTGGAATGAATGATTGTCCAGCGTTATATGTGTCTGCAAAAAAGATTTAGGAAAATAACGTCCAACAATAAAATTTCAGAAATATACTTACAATTTAATACATCTCAGCGGAAATCTATATAAAGATGTGTAACACTGTAGGCACCTCCGTAATAAAGGTACTATACTTGGACTGGAACATCAGAAACAACGCGTTCCTACAATTATGTAAGAAAGTAACTTCCATACTTTCGGGTCTCTGTATAGCTGTTTATGTATTTCCTTAGGTCATGCCACTAAAACATCTGCATTACTATTCTCTCTTTCTTTCCAAGCAATGCAGCTGTGAATTTGCATTAGGTTCATAACCGGCTCCAAAGTAGGGAACATGCAAACAAGACTTTAATTTGCTTAGACAGCTCACAAACGTGGCAAAAAATGTGCAATAACTTCTCTTTTGGCTCTTGGGTATTACATTCAGCCAAAATTATATTTTATTCTGAATTTTGATGATCATCCAGGCTGTTCTTGCTCTCTGTGCAAAGACATTAGCAGGGACATTATTTTGACTTTTTTTCAGCTACACACTAAAGTGAGTATATGCTATTAGCATGTGTATTTGTGTATTGTTTTATGTTGCTAAGCCTTAAATAAAGAAGCTTATTTATTAGGTGAAGTATTAATATTTCCTTTTTCCACATTTCATAGATTTTAATAAAAATGTTAATTTTAACGAAAGACCAAACTTCTCAACAAGCATGTAAATAACCTCCCTGAGCATTCATCTAAGGGAGCGGATCCCTCCTTATAGTAGTTGAGCAGGCACTCAGAAGATCAAACTTCCCAACAGGCAAAAACAAGTTATTTTTGGTAGACAAGGCAGCCTTATGCGTTTAATTGAAAGAGCCTATGATATAGGGACAAATATTGGTGTAAATATGGCAGATGAATTCACCACATGTTGCCACCACACCACAATTGTGTACATTTTTACAAGCTTTTTCTTTGAGCAACTTCCATTGGAATTTACTTACAAAGGTCTGAAGCCGTGTACAATAACAGAGGAAAATCTGGCGTTTCCATGGAGTAAAATATCATACACCTTAAAAAGTTCACAATATATTTTAAACAGCTTTTTACACTGTTTTTCTGGCAAATTAAATTTTACACATCATAATAGATAGGCCCCTAAGTGTTTGTGAACAAGAAACAAGTAAGGCTGCCTTGTTTGGTCTTTTGAGTGCCTGCTCAAGTATTATAAGAATCCGCTCCAGATCCATCCGGATGGATCCGCTCCCTTAGCTGAAGGCTCAGAGCAGTGCACCTGGGCCTCTTCCTTTGTGCAGTGAGATGATTTACTTTCTTTTGGACCCTTCCTTTGTGTAGTCCTTTAAAATGCAGTTATACCAAAGCTGTTGTAGGTTCTATGATTTTTGATTAAGGGGGCAAAGAAAAGATTACTAACCCAATTTACCATAGACAAAGGTGGTGATAGCTCCAGGATCAATAGGCAGAGCATATAAATATAAATACCTGATAGTTACATATATTAAGAGTCCTGATTACGCAGAGATATAACATATGTCAGGCTATGCTAATCAGCTGAAGAAGTTCCTCAGAATAGTCCCGCTCATCATGCGTCAGGATTATTCTCTTGATATATCTACTGGGCAAGGGCATCTCATAGGTTTAAATGGAAACAGTGATCCACATTGAACCTGTGAAAAATTCAGGCTACACTGGAAGTTAAAAAGAATGAAATATCTTTCAGTCCTGCACAAACATGAAATGGTTCAATATATACATATAGAACATATCCATATGTTGTTTATTCCCCTGGGCCTAGAACTACAAAGGCAAAGTGCCCATCTCTAGATTGTTGAAAATGGTAGTCTGTACTTTTAAATTGATTCATTCACCAAAGACAAAGACTGCCAAGTTCTTAGCGGATAGCCAAACCATGTAACTAAATAATGGATGACAGGACACTTTGCTCTTTAGTTTTCTCTCCTCTCTTGCTGTTAAACATATGATTATGATTAGAGACGTGTAGGAGTTTGTGTGTTCTCCCTGTGTCTGCATGGGTTTTCATCTGGTACTCCATTTTCTTCCCACACACCAAAAACAAGCAGGCAGTTTAATTGGTTCCTGATAAAACGGACTATAGTAATTGAATGTGATAGGGACCTTAGATTGTAAGCTCCACTGGGACAGTGGATGATGTGAATGATGAACAATCTCTCTATAAAGGTGCTGCATTAATTGTGTTTATACTATACAAGTTAGGGACACTAATTAAATTAAAATTCAAATTGTTTGATCAAGATATTTAACCATGGATCTGCAACTTCTTCTAGCTGTCTACCATATTGTATTTTATTTTATTTGCAAACCTGTTTTTGTCTAAATCCAATAAAATATAACTAAAAAAGGATAAGCTACAAGTTCTCTTACAATGGGACAGGTTTAATTCAGTAAAAAAAAAACATTCTCTTAAAGGAGAAGGAAAGTGTTCTTGCACTTGGGGGTGCCAAATGTTAGACACCCCCAAGTGATTGTATTGACTTTCCTGAAACCCCAGGCCAGTGCAGAAAACTGCACTGGCCCGGGGTTATTCCAGTGAGCACCACGGAGCGATCCTCTTCCGGCTTCTTCTTACTTCTCGATGCGCAGTAGAGCGGAATCCAAACTTTAACTAAAAAGTCGGCTATTTGGTTCAACTGTGCATGCGCCTGCCCCGGGGAATTTGAAGAAAGAAGAAGCCGGAAGAGGATCGATCTGTGGTACTCACTGAAATAACCCCAGGCCAGTTCCGTTTTCTGCTGATAGGAGCACCGGCCCGGGGTTTCAGGTAAGTCAAAACAATCACTTGGGGGTGCCTAACATTTGGCATACCCACGTGAAAAAAGACTTTCCTTTTCCTTTAATTCATGTTTATTTGAAAGTGGGTGTGCTTAAAAAGTTACCTCTGCTGATGATGGGATATCATTTATAAACACCAGTTTGGGTAATTTTCGTAGTGGAACTAAGGAAGAAGATTTTTTTTGGCTTCCTGCCACCATGCTTTGAGTCTGAAAAAATAAACAGACAAATAACCAAATACTAGAAATGCCATAAGCCTCGTGTACAAAGAACATGACAGACAATAATTGCATGATTAATATCAGTTTAAAAGACTGTCCATCAAGTTCAATTTTTCAGAATTGATCTAGATCCGGATTCAGTTAGATGACAAAAGAAGACTTATATCCTTATTCAGTTCCAGATTTCCCATGCAGCCAGATGCAATTCAATGAGAACAATGTATCTCCCTGTTTATCACATAAAACTTCTTTAAAAATCTACAGGAAACTGGAACTAAACTAGGAGTGAACGTTTTCCTCTTCACATTGAATCTCACATATCCGTTTCACATGAAAAACCATAAAACAACGTTTACTCATTGATTTGAATCTGGCCCAAAAGAATTGTAGTGTGCTATAGGCTTGCAAAGTCTGATGCGATAAAGGGGATACAGGTATGGGATCCATTATCCAGAAACCCATTATCCAGAAAGCTCAGAATTACAGAAAGGCCTCCCATAGACGCCATTATAATCAAATAATTCATTTTTTAATGATTTCCTTTTTCTCTGTAATAATAAAACAGTACCTTGTACTTGATCCAAACTAAGATATAATTAATCCTTATTAAAAGCAAAACAAGCTTATTTGGGTTTATTTAATGTTTACATGATTTTCTAGTAGACTTAAGGTATGAAGATCCAAATTACGGAAAGATTCATTTTCCGGAAAACCCCAGGTCCCAAGCATTGTGGATAATAGATCCCATACCTTCACTATAAAAATGATTACAGTATGTATTTGTACTCAACATTGAATCAAATTCATTGAGAACATTTTTTTTAATTTTAACATTTGAAGTTACAGATCTTTTGTTGTGATTATGTCATTGAATGGTAAATCTCCTGTGTATTATGTATTTTATAAGTCATGTAGAACTATATTCTATATATTGGACCCAATTGCCAGCATTACACCTCCCTACTGCCCAGTGTTTGTTCTATATGTACTTTATACCAGCCCCAATACCAGCTACATGAGCATAATAACACAGTGGATTAGTGTATGGGTGTGATTGAATGTGATGGAGACCTCAGATTATAAATTCCACTATAACAGGGAATGATGTATAATCTCAGTAAGTACTGTCATTACTCAGTAAAGAATAAATTGGTTCCGGTCAATGTAATATGTGTACATGGTTAATTGATTGGACAATGTAACATGGAGGGGCAGATTTATCAAACGTTGGAGTGAAAATTCGAATTAAAATAATTAAATTTTTTAGCTAATTTTTGTGTATTTCGACTAGGGAATATCGAACTTTATCATGTACTATCATTGACTTTGACCATTCGCCATCTAAAACCTGCAGAATTGCTGTTTTAGCATATGGGGGACCTCCTAGAACCCACTTGGAGTCGATTGGTGGACTTTGAAAAATCTAAGGGGTTTTTTTTGGGGGAAAAACTTCGATTCGAATGATGCGCTATTACTTCGATTTATACAAAATCAAACGAATACGGACTATTCACCTGCAAAAAAACTTTTACATTTCGGTTGGTCTTTTTTAATTCAAATTTCGAAGTTTTTCAAATTCGAAATTCGACCCTTGATAAATCTGCCCCGGAGTGTAAATTTGCAGCATAAAAAACAAATTGTATTATGGACACTAGGGGCCCTGGAGGATGTTCAACATGGGTATAGTGGATACATGCTAATTCACCCTTTCCTAAACAAGCTCCTAACTCAATGGAGAGGTTAAATGTTTTCATTTCTGGCCCAAAATCCTAGGGAGCGCCATGTGTATTTCCTTTGGTTCATCACATGTTTATTGATGTTCTGTGTGCCCCCACTATCTGCTCTTACACCATTATGTTCTAGTCTGCCTTTAGTGTGTATTATAAGTGACTTCACTCTGGTGGGCCAAGTATTCCCCATTCCGACATCGTACAACAATCATTTAATACAGTCATTGTACATTTTTCTGTAAAATATGGTAAATGAATATCTTTCTAAAGCCTGTGCTGTATGTAAAGAACAAGGTATAAACACAAACTGCACTTTTATTATGCCCGCTTCATCCGGTCATTTTTGCTGTTTTCCCAGGGCAGCTACTTTGCAATCTGATAAATAAGCAGAATCATTTTACAGAACTTCGACCTGTTCCCTCCCTCAAACACGCTTGTACCAAAAAGGAGTAAACCTTCTAACTTAGATTATGTTCAGTGTATTTAATGAGGCCGTTCATTTTATAAAGTACAGCTTTACGTATTGTACAAATCACTTTAATTTATTGCACAAATCAGCCTTAACGCATGAGCTCTTAAGGAGAGTGAAACAACAAGCATTATTGTGCTATTCATTGAGTGAGTTATCTTCTGAGGTAAAAACATCTGGAAAAGCAGGGCATTAGCTTTACTGGAGTGGAACACTGAGTCGTATATCACCAAGTACCATGTACCTAGAGATACCATTTAACATCTTGAATAAACTCGCATGTACTCCCACAGAGAGGTGCAGTTTTAATGGTCCAACATTTGTATGCCTGATTTCGACACTGTTAGTTAACCTATGTTTACATAGGTCATTGGGGCAAATTCACTAACCTCGGAAAATTCGCCAGCGACGGCTTTATTCACAGCACAACACTTCGCCAGGCGTAGATTCGCCAGGACAACGCTAATTCACTGAAATCCGAAGTTGCATCCAGGGCGCCGAACACTGGCGAAGTTGCACTAGCGTTACTGCGCGAAGCGAAGTTGCGCTAGCGTTGCCTAATTTGCATACGGCGGGAAGTTAAAGTTGAATGGACGTATATGTTGCAGCCAATACATTACACTACACAAACCCGGGAAACCTTAATAAAAGAAAATAGAGTTGTTATATTGCCCTACACATGAGCCCAGTGTATAGTTTATGTGCCATATGTTAGGAAATGTAGGAGGGAAGCTGGTTACCCCAAAAAAAAATACTCTCTTTTTCAGCCTATCACCCTGAAAAAAGGAAAAGACACTAGTGTTTTCTGGGACTTAGAAAGCGTGACGTCATTTCGTTACTTTCGCCAATTTACTAAAGGGCGCTGGCGTAAATTCGGTAGCGAAGTGGACCTACTCTAGCGCTACTTCGAAATTTTTTAACTACGCTAATTCACTAACTTGCGGATTTTCATGAACGTTAACTCTTGCGCCAGACTTGCCTTCGCCAACTGAGACCAGGCGAAGTGCAATAGAGTAGATAGGTAGGTTGAAATTTTTTCTAAGTCCCAAAAAACGCTGGCGTCTTTTCCTTTTTTAAGGGTGATAGGCTGAAAAAGATTTTACATTTTATTGGGGGCACCCTCCTTCCCCCCTACATTTCCTAACATATGGCACCTAAACTATTCAGTGGGCACATGTGTAGGGCAAAATAACTATTTTATTTTATGAAGCTTTCCCAGCCTTGTGTAGTGTAATGTATTTGCTGCTACATATTCGTCCATTCAACTTTAACTTGGCGCCGTATGCAAATTAGGCATCGCTAGAGTAACTTCGCTTTGCTTGACGAATTAACGCTAGCGCAAATTCGGTACCGTTCGCCTCCCTGAGCGCAACTTCGGATTTTAGTGAATTAGCGGCACCCTGGCAAAACTTCGCCTGGCAAAGTGCGGCGAAGGCGTCGCTAGCGCATTTTAGCTGCTTAGTGAATTTGCCCCTATCTCCTTCGCTAGCGAAATTAGTAGTAAAAATTAGTAAATCAGCAAAGTTCCGAAATGATGTCACGCTGGCGAATTTTCACCAACGTTAGTCACTTCGCCCTTTAGTAAATTTGCCCCTTTGTATCTCCATGTCCCTAACTGGGCACTCATCACTAGGGACCGGGCGCAGGGTATGCTTTGTGAGACAAGTTTGTTTCATGCGTTAGCGTTGCGTGCAGAGGTCTTACTGAACGTCAGAGCTGGATACTATTTTGGCTGTGATTTTTTTTTTCCACTTTCTTTAACTTTCTCTGTTAAAAAGGAAAATCGCAAATTTACTTTGTTTAAACAGATGTTTTTAGTCCATTTTAACTTGTTCCAGATATGATATTTTTTTTTCTTCTAGGCTGAGAGCTGGTGTGTTTTCACTATAAGGTATCATATGCCTGTTTGAGAAAAGCAACATTGCTATTGTGAAAGTACTGCATTCCTGCCTGCGACGTACAAGTTTAGCTCAAGTAGTCAGAACCACAGCTAGCACCACATAATCAGCAGTGAACACATTATAATTTACTAAACATAGATATATTATGTTTATGTTATGCACCCGGAAAACATTTCACTATCATGGTTGAATAATGATGTATCTTCCAAGGAAAGAGAAAACTAGGGAAAAAACAAAAGTCGCAAAAGCCTTATCCATATCCCATGCTACAGATTATCTTTCTGGTGCTAAATACCAGTTTTTGATGCTGAAGAATGTTCCGCGTAATATTGAACCTACATGGTATTTGGCATCTTATAATCATAGGATTACAAACGGTGCTGGAGGAGCCAGATTAAAACTAGTAACAGCATTGGCAAATACTATGCAGAGACAGCTTTTGTAATAACTGCTATTTCATTTTATGATATCAGATTCAAGCATCAGAATGTGGTGTGTGTATCTGTGCATTACTTAATATGGGTTTTGGCTGGAGAAAAACTTAAAAGAAATAAAATAAATGCTTAAAATTATTACCATATGGACAGGGGAAAAGAGACAATTATTTTGTGGAACAAAAGGTGACACCAATGCATAAAACAAATTGAAGATGAATGAAGATAATGGAAAGTCAGGACTTACAAAAATAAATACATAAAAGCCAAAAATTAGCATAGATAATGTTTTGAGAATGATCGGAAATGAGCTATTTACCGTAAGCTTGTATTAAAAATAGTAACAACTGGTTTGGCTTAATATTGAGGGCAAAACAAGAAGGAAACAGATTCTATTTTAAAAAAACAAGTGTTAACGATTATTTGGTTATTAGAAACCAACACAATAGGGACATTAAAGTAAAATGTTTATGTTTTTTACAAACTTTGGAAAAAGGCAACAGTTATTGCAGCACCCTGAACCTCTGTAAACCAAAATTCCTATGACCCAATTCCAAGCCAAAGTCAAATAAGGGCACAGTGGGTAACTGGAGACTGACCACACAACTTTTTTTTTTTTTTATAAAATATACCATATACAAGGTTTGATTATCCAAAATTAATGTGCAGACTGATATTATGGGATAAACAAGTAAACCTGTAGCCCTCTCAGTTGTTGTTGGCCTATAACCAGCATTATTACATGGTACAGGCAAGGGATTTATTATGCAGAATGCTTAGGACCTGGGGCTTTCCGGATAAGGGGCCTTGCTTTAATTTGGATCTCCATACTTTAAGGGGCAAATTCACCAAGGGTCGAATATCGAGGGTTAATTAACCCTCGATATTCGACTGGGAATTAAAATCCTTCGACTTCGAATATCGAAGTCGAAGGATTTTAGCGCAAATAGTTTAATCGAACGAATAAACGTTCGATCGAACGATTAAATCCTTCAAATCGAACGATTCGAAGGATTTTAATCCATCGATCGAAGGATTATCCTCAGATCACAAAAAACTTGGAAAGCCTATGGGGACCTTCCCCATAGGCTAACATGGACTTCGGTAGCTTTAAGGTGGCGAACTAGGGGGTTGAAGTTTTTTCTTAAAGTGACAGTACTTGACTATCGAATGGTCGAATAGTCGAACGATTTTTAGTTTGAATCGTTCTATTCGAAGTCGTAGTCGAAGTCGAAGGTCGAAGTAGCCCATTCGATGGTCGAAGTAGCCCAAAAAACACTTCGAAATTCGAAGTTTTTTTTACTTCGAATCCTTCACTCGAAGTTAATGAATTGGCCCCATAATCAACTACAAAATAAGCTAAACATTAGATAAACCCAATACAATGCTTTTTGTCTCAAATAAGGATTAATCAATAACTTAGTTGCGATCAAAAATAAGGTACTATTTTATTTTTACGGAGAAAAAGGAAATCATTTTTAAGAATGTGAATTATTGGATTAAAATGGAGTCAGAGGGGTATATTTATCAAAGAGTGAAGTTAGAGATCGACACAGTCCTGTGAAATTCCGCCACTCTCCATTCATTTCTATGGGATTTTTAAATGGATGGGTGAAAGTTCATCCTTTGATAAATACGCCTTTCAAAATCCCATAGAAATGAATGGAGAGAGGCGGAATTTCACTGTGCTGATCTCTAACTTCACTCTTTCATTTTAATGAAATAATTCACATTCACATTTTATGTGTGATGGGTTTTCTCGTAATTTTGACTTTCTGCACAAGAGGTTTTCAGGTGACCTGTAGTATGATTGGAAATAAAGAATAGTGGGCTCAGGCAATTCAAGAGTAATGGTGACTAAATACAGAAGCTACAGTACCTCTGGCCTTCCCCATGCTGATGAACAATCCAAAATTATTAAGGGGCAGCTGTCATTCCAATTTAATCCATGTAAATTATGCCCAATCACGTTTTTTCCCATTTTTGGATGTGACATATGTACATCAAGATGTCCATAGAAGTTTAATCTGATCTATAAAATAAAGAAATAGCAGATACAGGGAATGAACTGATGATTCCCATTAGAGATTAAAATGTACCTATTTAGAGCCGTGGCATACTGCATTTTTAGGATTGCTGCTTGAAAATACACCAGTCCACAATTGTCTGACAATCATTTGCATTGCAACATAGTAACATAGTAAGTAAGGTTGAAAAAAGACACATGTCCATCGAGTTTAACCTTTTTTTTTCTTTTTTTTTAACTACCTATCTGCCAGTTGATCCAGAGGAAGGCAAAAAAAAACCATCTGAAGCCTCTCCAATTTGCCTTAGAGGGGGAAAAATTCCTTCCTGACTCCAAAATGGCAATCGGACCAGTCCCTGGATCAACTTGGACTATGAGCTATTTCCCATAACCCTGTATTCCTTTACTTGCTAAAAAGCCATCCAACCCCTTCTTTAAGCTATCTAATGTATCAGCCTGTACAACTGATTCAGGGAGAGAATTCCACATCTTCACAGCTCTCACTGTAAAAAACCCCTTCCGAATATTTAGGCGGAACCTATTTTCTTCTAATCGGAATGGGTGACCTCATGTCAGCTGGAAATACCTACTGGTAAATAAAGCATTAGAGAGATTATTATATGATCCCTTTATATATTTATACATAGTCATCATCTCACCCCTTAAGAGCCTCTTCTCCAGCGTGAACATCCCCAATTTAGCCAGTCTTTCCTCATAGCTAAGATTTTCAATACCTTTTACCAGCTTAGTTGCCCTTCTCTGTACCCTCTCTAATACAATAGTGTCCTGTTTGAGTGATGGAGACCAAAACTGTACGGCATATTCTAGATGGGGCCTTACAAGTGCTCTATACAGTGGAAGAATGACCCCCTCCTCCCGTGACTCTATGCCCCTTTTAATACAGCTCAAGACCTTATTTTCCCTTGATGCTGCTGACTGGCATTGCTTGTTACAGCCAAGTTTATCATCTACAAGGACTCCAAGGTCCTTTTCCATTATGGATTTGCCTAGTGCAGTCTATGTGATTTCCATACCATTCTGTTACTCAAAAACGTACTTTGTATGCCATTGCCCTGAAAAGGTAATTTAACAAAATATATTCTACCAATACTTTCACCGATTTTCTGTTTGAAACAAGAAATGTTTTTTGTTTTACATTCTTTAATTTTAATGTAATATATATTTGTAGATTTAAATTCTAGATACTTAATCCTTTATATTATGCCCAAGCACAGAAAACGTAACCATATATTTTCTTATTACTACAAATAAAAGCCTTCTTTACAATCCTCTCAGCATGCATTGAAACAATACTATCCTACGATACTTTAGAAAACAGTGTTTGGGCTACTGTTATTCTTAGTCAGTGATAGGGAGCTAAGGGACAAAGGGAAACAGCTGAGTGCATTATCTAATGGGATAATGTCCAAGACTCATACACACGCAATCTCCTTGATTGAAGCCAGGTTCCCTGACTCATATACCCAGAGGCATTCTAGGGATGAGGACCTTAGACAGGTTTTACTAAAGGATATATTTTTCTCTGGCTTAATGCTGCATGCATATGACAGATCTTTTTTGGAATGGCTGTAGATCATTGCAAATGGAATATGAGAATTTACAGGTTATTTGGGAGAAATGAAGAGCAATATTCTGACCTGTAATATGCTACAACACTTTATTAAAAGCAAGCCAAAGCTCACAAACACATGGTCAGTAGGCTTTCCTCCATCTGTGTGAAAATTCTTGTACACTGAGAATCCAAGTATTTGGTTTCCCTTAAGTTACCTGGCAAATCATATTTAAGGAAAGAAGTTATTGAATAACATAGCTCAGTGTTAGGCAAAAATAAATGGCTGACTGACTCCCCACCAATGATTCCCCACATCTGCATTTAAACAATTTTAATTCTTGCATTTTTCAAAACCCTAAAGCTCTTGTGCCCTCCCATCTATCAGAATATCAACAAGAACTTGTATTTTTATTGTGTAACAGTGTCCAAAATCATTTTATATATATATTATATATGTTAGACATTTTTTATAATCAGAATTGTTTGAGTACATATGTATTTATTCAGTGCCCATGGTTAGTGTGACTTGATGAACATAGACCATAGTCACGTCCACCATTATTCAAGGAGACATTTAAAGGTGCAGATTTATCAAGGGTCGAATTCCAAAGTGAAAAAAACTTTGAAATTCGACCATCGAATAGGCTA
Organism: Xenopus laevis; assembly: GCF_017654675.1. Classification (NCBI taxonomy): domain Eukaryota; kingdom Metazoa; phylum Chordata; class Amphibia; order Anura; family Pipidae; genus Xenopus; species Xenopus laevis. The sequence goes on along the minus strand of NC_054372.1, from coordinate 157,915,582 downwards.
GTCCGACATTCGAAGTCAAAGGATTTTTAATCTACTATCGTTTGATCGTATCGTACGATCGTACTTCGATTGTACTTCGAATCGAACAATTTGAACTATTTAATGGTACAATCGTACGATTTTACAAAAAAATCCTTCGACTTCTCAAAACTTAGCCAAATACTGGCAATAGGTTCTAGGAGGTCCCCATAGGCTAACATAGCAATTCGGCAGGTTTAAGGTGGCAAAGTGTCGAAGTTTTTTAAAGAGACAGTACTTCAATTTTCGAATGGTCGAATAGTCTGAGCATTTTCACTTCGAATCAAGTTGAATTTGGCCTATTTGATGGTCGAAGTACCCAAAAATTATTTTGAAATTCGAAGTTTTTGAATTCGAAAATTCACTTCGACCCTTAGTAAATTTGCCCACCACTGTATCTTCTTGGCTAAACTGATGCAATAATATACTCCAATGAGAATCCTACCTGCTCTTCATAGGATATTACATGGAAATATCCATAACTAACATAATAAAGTAAATCAGGTGATGCTGTTTCATAGTCTGAAGTACATTGATCGTCTGCATCTTTTTATATTGCAAAACGCAATTGTCTAATATTTAAAGGCACTAAGCACAATTCTTACTGCCCAACGTAGGTCTATTCCTGGGTGCGCTTCAAGTCTGTTTCTCTGTTTTCTGACCCTTGCCTGTCCTTGACCACCGCTGTATTGATGCCTGAATCGACTTTTGCCTGTTAACTGACTACCCTTCTGGATTCCATTTGTGTTCTGTTCCTATCTGATTGTTACTGACCTCAGCCTGATCCACGACTACACTTAGGGGGTTATTTATCAAAGTCCAAATACCAAAAACTATTTTTTTTTTACTATAGAAACCAAAAAAACTCCAAAAAAATTGTATAATTCGGTTTTTATTTTGTATATGTAAATTAAATAATTATTTATTTATTTTTTTATAATAAATAAGGTCCAATCGTGGATTCTAGTTTTGTCAGACTTTTTTAATTACTATAATTAGAAATAAATTTGATTTTGATTAAGGAAGCACCGAATTCACTTTCTGGGATTCGTCCGAATCCCTGAACTGAATTTACATATGCAAATTAGGGGCGGGAAAGGAAAAGGTGGGGAAAAATGTTTTTTACTTCCTTGTTTTGTGACAAAAAGTCATGTGATTTCCCTTCCCACACCTAATTTGCAAATTAGGAATCGCATTCGGCCATGCACAAGGATTCGACCTAATCAGAATCCTGCTGAAAAAGGGAGAATCCTGGCTAAATCGGTGCATCCCTATTTTTGATAAGTAAGGCCCTTATTGTTTCCCCATTCCTCCTGCCCAACGTTCCGGTTCCTTTGCTTTCCCAAGACCCATGCCTTGGTTCTCTCACTATAAGATAGCATCGGAGTTTTGAAGGGCTCCTCCTGACGTGAAAGGCAGCTGTTATAGGCAGAAGTGTGAGCCGTGAAACAACCTTGGCATTTGTTCTGGGTTCTTAGCCTTTTGGCTAAGATCAAGTGCAGTACTGGACCTTTAGGTGGGTACCCCTTCTTATGATTATATATGAGGAAGGAGAAACACTTGGTCTTTGGGCCACTAAGATCATGTGTAGTCAGATACACTTGATCCTCTGGAATAGGCCCAGAAGTGGAAGCTTGACGAAGGCATTGGGCTGTGATCCCCGAATGCGAAGGGTGCTTGACTCACTTTTTTTGGGACTTGCATATTTCACATGCCCTTGCTTAATCTTGTTTCACTTCCCATATCCCCGGCTGCTTGGCTAGGGGGGGAAATCTTCTCTCCACTACTCCTTTCCTCTTCTTTCTTTTTCCGGCCGCTAGCCAATCAATGGCATTGCACTACACACTCCAGCACCTTTTTTGTGCCTGATTTGAGCGCCCTGGATGGTTGTCCTAGTCCCTTTGGCTGGACCCCAGGCCATGACATGCCCTGGGGGAAGCTTCGGCAGAACCCAGGGTAGACGGGACTCCCCCTAGCTTTGGTGAAGGGGAGTCCAAACGGCCCTAAACCCTTTCGGGGGCGTGGATGGTGGGCCTTCCCTAGCTTCAGCAAAGGGGGACCCACCCGCTCAAGCTGTCCGCAGGCCGAGCCTGGGACACTTGGGCAACAGAGCCCATGCCTTTGGGTAGGACTCAGAAGGATGATTCAACATCATTTGTTCTGGGTTTGGGATACTGAACATGACAGAAATGCTACATTTTGTAAATTAAATTATATTTTTTCACAATTTTGAATGTCTCACATCTTTACTTTATTAATTTATATAACATCATCATTTGTATAATGTTCACAATTCTAGCCTGAAAATGTCTGAAGGGGGGCACCAATAGGAACAGTCTCTACCCTTTATCAATGTGTTTATGATCTTCAAGTCAATATAAAATATCAAAGGAAATCCTAGGCTAATCCCAAAACACTAACTACAGCCATATGCTTTCAAAATGATTAATTCATTAGGCTGGAATGATCAACAATATGCTGATCGTTTATGGGCCTGAGCTGCAATTATATTGCCTCATAGCAGCTTAATTGCAGGGCTCTGCCACAGTTCAGAATATATCCATGAATACAAATTATCAACCCTCAACTTGCAGTCAGGCTGGGATTTCCTTCAGTCCTACAGGTCCACTGCAGGTCTGCAGTTTGTAAACCACTAAGTTAAGAGAATCTAAATATTTTTGCCTAGGCTTATTATCCCAAGCATATATTCATGCAACCTTTTTCTGGAAACATGGTAATATATATATATTAGCACAATCACACCCACTACTCTCTCCCATTTAAACATTTCCTTCTACTTACCTCCAGGCTTCCATCTCTGAGATCCCCCATAAATAATGGATTCAATGAAACATGAATCGATGGTATGTGGTCTTGGCACTTATGAGACAGTATCTCAGTGAATAGCAATACATATTATCTTCCAATGTGTGCCAAGTACTTAGGTTGTAAGTTTTATGTTCCCATATCTCATAAAGTAGCATGGGTTTGGAACCAAACCCACCATATTGGAGACCAAAAGATAAAAAAAAAATGCCCAAGGCTACCCCTAACTAGTATATGTGGCCAAAATACTGCTTGACCTATCTTACACTAATGAATCCATGGAAGTAATAAATGTACTGTATTTATAAGTAAGACCTTGTCTAATGTGTATATTCTTAAATATGTAAAGATTCTGACTGCATTTATCCAACTGTTATTACCAAATTTCCCCTGGGATATACTGTAACAGCTGCAAATACTTTTACTAAAACATTATTCAAAGGTTTCAAAGGTTTAAAAGGTTTCAGGGTATTCTCACACTTATTATAATATAATATATTAATATGTATATATATATATATATATATATATATATACAGTATATTTTTACATTTTAATATAGTGCCTAATTTGGTCCAAAACATTGGATACATATATGTGATCAATAAAAAAGTGTGATTCACTGTACATGGAGTGTGGGTCCTTCTGAATGTCTGAATTACACAATTTGATCCTCCATCCAAAAAAGAGGAATACCGATAGTAGTACAGACACCTGGCATAAAAGTATATATATATATATATATATATATATATATATATATATATATATATATATATATATATATATATATATAATACCTTCTTTTGGGCAACACTGCTTGTGGAGCTTGCCTCGGGTGCACAGTAAATAATTCAGATACTTCAAAAAAGACCAGCAACGCTTTCTTGTGAAGAAAGTTGAAAGTATATTCAAACTTGCATGAACAGCCGACTTGACGTTTTGATCCACGCAGGGACCTTTCTCTTACGTTTAATAGGTTGGTCAAATGTATTTAACTATTACTCAGTGGCACCAACTTTTAAAAGTTTTATTATAAAAGGAAAGCATTTTAATTAGAAAGTGTGGAGGTTTATTAGACAAGGAACAGAACACTCCTAATCCTGTATGTTAATCTTCCCTAGTGTTTGCTTATTCTAGAACACCAATAGGTGAAAGGCTAAGTGGGGACAGCATCCTGCCTCCACATTCTAAAGGCTTAAGTTTGTCATGTTGACAGCTGATCAATCATCAAACCCTGTATTGAATCTCCATGGCCACCTCATATATTAAAATATTAAATATTTTCTACTAAAAACAGTTGTGTGAAGCTTTTACTAAGTGCAAAATACTCTGACTACAGATAAGATAAAAAAGACCATCTGTAGAGAACAGGGGACTGTGGCTGCAGCCTCCAGAGGCAGCAGCCCCATGAATGAATATGGCTAAAAATGCCATATTTTATATACTGAACTTATTGCACCAGACTAAAGTTTCAGCTTCTCAATAGCAGCAATGATCCAGAACTTTAAACTTGTCACAGGGGGTCACCATCTTGGAAAGTGTCTGTGACACAGTGGGCTCTGAGCAGCAGAAGCTAAGCTTAGGGGTCGTCACAAATTATCAAGCAGAAAATGAGGTTGGCCTGTCATATAAGCTGATGGTACAGGACTTATATTTTTCATTTTCGCAATAGTTCCCCTTTAAATTCTGATGCTTGTTGCACTGCCATGTAATAATTATCTTTATTAATTACTAATCAGCCTAAATTTTGACATTCAAATTCTGTGAGTACTGTATATTGTGCATTGGTCCCTAAGCTCAGTAAGTGACAGCATTGTAAGCAGTTTAGTGAGAGACACAGTGTGGGTAGAGTTGTGAACTGCTTTTAAGTGTTTTAAGGTCAACCCAGTATGGAATACAGGTATGAAAACTATTATCCAGAATGCTTGAGACTTTGTGTTTTCTGGATAAGGCAACTTTCTGTAATTTGGATCTCTAACAAATCTACTACTAAAAAATCGTGTAAAAAAAACTTGGTATCAAGTACAAAGTACTGTTTTATTATTACAGAGAAAAAGGGAATATTTGTTTAAAATGTGAATTATTTAATTAAAAATAATTCTATAAATCTATGGCAGATGGCCTGATACCTGTTGCTAGAAAAACAAAATATTTCAGACTTTTGGGATGGGTCCCCACTTTACATGTTCTGAATCAGTGGCCTTGGTTAATGCAACTAAATGCAAATTAAATTGGCATTGACTTTTTCATGCCATTTTGGTGACTCAATAGCTTCAATGTGGGAACTAATTGCAACATTTAGGGCAGAAAATCAAAGCTAGAAAGGCAGCTATACACTTGCTGTAACAGGTGTAATATGATTGAATTCTTGAAATGTCAAGTCCATTAAAATCAGTTGCACAAAGATTAACTGAAATTTGCTCTCAACTCCATCAGTTGCTGCAGTTAATGTCGCAGGCATTTTTAACTGCATTCCCATGCAGTGGGTTGTTTGTGCATTGCACCAAATAGGAATGCAAGAGTAAACTGACGCCAAATGCCAGAATCAGAAGTTAATCTGCTTTTGTTGTTTCATTTTGCTCCTTTTGGTACAACTCATGGGGCATATTTATTATGCTGTGTAAAACGAAATAAACTGAAAAACAGTGTAAAAAGCTGTGTAAAATAAATGGCGAAGGTGTGTGTAATTTTTTTTAACACTGTTAGTTTACATTGCTTCTGGCGGAAGTCACATATGAAGAAACTAGTAAAAATGTTACGCCGTTTTTTACATGATGAAGCGTGCCGATGTGTGGTGTAATAATATCCAGCCATTTTTTAAATAGCATAATAAATATGCTCCATAGAGAAGAACAGGACTCTTGCATTACTGTGCAGTGGAGTGAAAAAGCTAAAAGAGAAATTTAGTTAAAACACGTGCAAGAGCTCTTATGAGACACAAATAATGTTATATATTGATTTGTTATACTGTATATTGATTAGTATCCAATTAATGAACAATAAAAGTGAATTACAGCAGCCTGTGAGATGTGTTTTATTATTAACATTTCAGCTCTAAGACCCCAGAACAGTCTATCACTGTAATTACGCTCACACCACATTTTCCTAGTGGCAGTCCACAAGTTTAAAATCTGTAACATATTGGAGCAAGTGCAGCATGCAAAGTGCAATTATTTCCCTTGTCCATAGAATTGAAGTCAAAATCAGATCCATTTAATCCCACATTTGTTTGCTAAATTTATGTTTATTTTGACTGGATGCAATTTGATAAATGTGCGCCATGTTGGATTCCTTCCTAAACATCATATTACATCCAATTTAAAATCAAGCAAGTAAAAGAATTTGGCAAAAGAAACTCATTGGTTTCTTTTAATGCGATTTGTAGGATGCCATCTGTCAATTAGCATGCTATCTGAGCAGCTCAGCTCATAGTCTTTGAACAAGTAAAGCTATGACTTCAGTACTTTAAAACAGTGCTATTTGCTTAGTTTTTAATGGGAAATGGGATCCCTGTTGCATAAAGCGATAATAGAGACGTGGAAGGAGATGGAGAAAGAAGGATGTTTTCTATCAGGCAAATATCTGATTTGTGGGTCATGCCCCTAATTCTGAACAGACCTTGGACAGGAGACAGCTGTGGCATGCAGACAAGAAAAGGAACAGATTGGCAGAACTCAGCCAAAAGCATAACAAAACCAATGAAGATTAGCAGTTTCAACTTGTGAATAAAGGGAAAATAAATCAAAGGGCCAACCTCTTTGACTGGAGCCAGGAAGATATCCCCAAAGTCTGGAAGAAAAATAAACATCTACAGAAGAAATTGGTATTGTGCATTTAAAATATCTTTGGGGTATGTAAGCTATCTTTCATATTATGCCACTTACAAAGAATTACAAATGTTAGGATAAAATAGGCCCTTCTGATGAAGCCATTTAAATATTAAGTTTATTTCTGTGTGCAATGCATTAATGGAGAGTGCTTACCTGCTGTAAGGGGAAGCAGGGAGCTTTCTGCAGCAATCAGGATTGCTATTAGAAATCACGCCCCCCCCCCCCGTAGAACAAGATCCCGCCCACACCACAGTTAAAAGACCACACAGACTTCAGTGCTAAAAACGGTAAACCCCCCACACGTTATAAAAAGCCATTGATGGTCAGGGCCCCCCATAAAAAAGTTAGCACCAGGGCCCCTTATAAAAGTTTTTTTTTAAAAAAAAACCTTGGCGCCAGGGCCCACCCTTACAAGTTAAAAAGAAACATTTGGGCCCCAGAGAATATTTTTTAAAAAAACATTGGTTGCAGGGGCCTATAGAGTATTAAAATAATACACTGGTGACCAGGGGTTTAATAAAATAAAAAACACACATATTCAAGTTCTGCTCCATTCATGACTTTGGGTCTTATTGTGGCTTCAGGACTTAAATGTTGTCTCCTTTCGTGACTTCAGGTCTTTTCGTGGCTTGGGGACATCAAGTATGGCTCCTTTCGTAACTTCTGGTCTTTTCACAGCTTCAAGTTCGGTTCCTTTTGTGGCTTTGGGTCTTTTCGTGGCTTCTGGACTTCAAGTTTGGCTCCTTTCGTGACTTTGGGTCTTTTTGCGGGACTACATCAGAAGCGGCACGGCTTTGGCGCAGTAAAGGGGGGGCAACTATTTAGAAGTGCAGCACAACCGGACCCCCTTTAGGCGGAAATCATATTGCCATTACAAACAGACACTTATTCATGAGTTCCTATGTGGTGGCTTTTGGCATGAAGAATCAGATGGCGCACACTTCAGCAATTGTGCTAAAACTTAGGTAATTTATTGAGATCTCCACACAATGTTTCGGAGGTACAACCTCCTTTCTCAAGACCACTTGAGAAAGAAGGTTGTACCTCTGAAACGTTGTGTGGAGATCTCAATAAATCACCTAAGTTTTAGCACAATTGCTGAAGTGTGTGCCATCTGATTCTTCATTGTTTGTATGGCATAGGAATGCATGAGTTAATGGAGCCCATAATTCCCTATGTTGCCTATATCCAGGCAGTGCCGGACTGGGAGACCAGGGGCCAACCCAAAAACCTGAGACTAGGGGCCAACCAAAATAACCTTGGACCAGGGGCCCACTCAAAAACCTTAGACCGGCCCACCAAAAAAACCTTGGACCAGCGGCTCACTCTTAGTACTATTATTCTTCCTCTTCTCACTCAACCTCTTATCTTTTTTCTTTACATACTATAATTTATTATTCCAACTTTTTGGCTTCTTTCTTCTCATAGAAATAAAGAATGGCCATGAAATAGGCCAAATGTTTAGCAGCATGAAGGCCCACTGATACCTAGGCCCACTGGGAGTTTTCCTGGTATCCCCGTGGGTCAATGAACACTGTATTCAGGATTCTGTGCTAAACCACGAGTTGCATGTTGCATTCTTATATAGTGCAACGCATAAGGCACAACATGAGAACACTTTAATATAAGGGCCCTTAAGAGAGAATTGGGAATCTGATAAATGAATGTGCAGAACCCTCCCTTAGAAGTTCCAAAGGATACATCTGGGGGGGGGTTATTTATTATTATAATCTATAAAGACTCAACATACTCCCTAGTGCAGTACAATGAACTGGGGAGAACAGAAACAGTATGACAGACAGAACTAAAATAATTACAAATTAGGAAAATAAATACCAGTACTTTAGTATAAACTAATACTCTGAGCTTCATATAGAATAGACTCTGGTTGAGCATTTTTAGGACAAAATCCTGGCCTGATCTCATAGCTGTTATTAACCCTAAGGTTGCACTACCTGCTGTAGCTTTCTTACTATTAATTACTGATATACTACTAATATACTGTAAAACCTGCCCCCTTGTAAACCCTCATGATTTAGGTAACATCTGTACAGCTGCTCCTTGTAAGAGGATGAAAACTTATTGGAGCTATCGGGAAACAGTGGACAGGGTTTTTTTGTGGGTGTGGATTAGGAGCATGACTGGCGGGCAGAAAGCTGTTATGGGAAGTGCATAAGGTACTCTTTGGGCTTGTAGGTATTAAGCTGGCTAGTAGATATTGGAGGGTGTTTAGGAATAGTGGGTGATTCTAGCCCCAAAGTGACTTTCACAATGCTGCCCTCCAAGCTTACTTTTACATTGCCAGAGGGGTTCCGGGGTGGCTGCATCACTAGCACAGAAAACACAAGTGCACTCTTTGCACTAGAAAAGTCAAATCTCCAGTTTAATAACCAGAATAGTTTGTATAGAATGAAAAAGACACCAAGACATGTAACTTTAAAAGCGCCACGTCTTTATTAAAAAATAACTTACCGAAACTCTGCTTGCGCTCCTCTTCAGAAAAGGCAACAGGGCGACGATCCATCATGCGGTGCTCGATTTCTCCTCCCTGCCTTCTATAGGAGATAGTCAGGGAGGAGAAATTGAGCGCCGCACGATGGATCGTCGCCCTGTAGGCTTTTCTGAAGAGGAGTGCAAGCAGAGTTTCAGTAAGTTAATTTTTAATAAAGACTTTGCGATTTTAAAGTTACATATGGCTTGGTGTTTTTTTTTTCGTTCTATACAAACAATTTTTTTTAAAAAAAATTGGTGTTACTGGTACTTTAAAGTTACTAGGAGCAGCCCTTTTTGGCACACTGACACGAGGCAAGGTTCTCACTTCTGCCACACGGCAGAAGTGCTCCCAAGTATTAATAAAACCGCCTTTATTTTACATCTGGTACAGCAAAGTTTTGGACCTCACTGGTCCTTTATCAAGCTAACAAAGTATACAAAAATACTTTGTCAGCTTGATAAAGGAGCAGTGAGGTGCATAATGTTGCTGTGCCAGATATAAAATAAAGCTGGTTTTATTACTTGCTGCAATCTCCCTATGGATTTTGGATAACTAGATGTGAAGGTCGTTACTCTGCGTGTATCCCTCTGAAAAATAATTTCCTATCACCAAGGTGCTGGATAGTCGTTTCCATACATGGCAGAAGTGCCCCTGGTAGTGGCTGTTATGGGATGGGGCAACAATGGGCAAGTGTTGTGCTGGTGATAAAGGAGTAGTAGTTGTGGGTGCAGAGTTGTCCTGGGGGGATCAGCAGGGAGGTGTGTGTGTGTGTGTATGGGTCGCGGGAAGTAAAGAGTAAGTGTTCTCTGAGTAATTGTTCTGAGGTGGCAGTTGGCAGGAATTTTTGACATTGAATTTTCCTGTCATAGCAGAAGAGGGTTTGGTCCCATCTGAAGACCTACCAAAGCAGTGGTGTAACTAAGGCCCCCATAATGCAAGGGGGCCCCGAGTACTGAAGGGCCCCGGGGGCCACCCCTGTATTGCAGGATTACCAGGTGCCTTCTTTATGCCACCGCAGCCAGTGATTAGTCCCAGCACGCCCTGTCTCCAGCTGCTCCTACTGCCCACAAATAAAGCTCTCAGGGAAACTTTAATTTCCGGCACGCACTAGAAGGCACGCACTTACTGCACAGTAAGTCTTGTTTATGTTCCCATTGCTGAGGTAACACATTCGTGCTGGGAAACGCTAAGCACTGGATTGGCCTAGAGATCACCTCCTATTGGCTATGCACTTGCTTCTGTCTAGCAGCCGATAGTACTGGTTCATTTGTGCCGAAGCGCAGTGCTGAGGGGTTCCCACGTGTGTGACTTGGCCTCCATGAGGGATTGCCTGACCTGGGGTATTGGTACCTGAAGCAGGACAAGGAAATTGGAACCGGGTGCAGAGTAAGGGTACATGGTGTTATTGGTGGGTGTGTATGTGGGCCCTGGGGCTGGCAGCAGTGTAGGGCTGGAGCCAGGTGCGGATTAACGCCTAAACTATAGCCTAGGGGCCCAATGGTGGTAGGGGCCCATGGGTTTTTTATTGAATTTTTTTTTTTTATTATTTAAAAAATTCACCAGGTCCAGGTGTAATAGGGCAATATAACAACTCTATTTTATTTTATTAAGGTTCCCTGGGCTTGTGAAGTGTAATGTATTGGCTGCAACATATACGTCCATTCAACTTTAACTTCCCGCCGTATGCAAATTAATCAACTCTATCGCAACTTTGCTTGGAGCAGTAACGCTAGTGCAACTTCACCAGCGTTCGGCGCTCTGGACGCAACTTTGGCTTTTAGTGAATTAGCGTTGTCCTGGCGAATCTACGCCTGGCGAAGTGTTGTGCTGTCAGCGAAGCCGTCGCTGGCGATTTTTCGGAGGTTAGTGAATTTGCCCCTATGGGGCAAATTCCCTAAGCGGTGCAAATTCACTAGCGACCGCTTTGCCCACTTTGCCAGGTGTAAATTTGCCAGGACAACTCCGTAAAATGCAAAGTTGCGTCTAGGACGCTGAAAGCAGGCGAAGTTGCGCTAGCATTACTTCGCCAAGCAAAGCGTAGTTACGCTAGCGCGGCGGGAAGTTAAAGTTGAATGGACGTATATGTTGCATCAAATACATTACACTACACAAGCCCAGGGAAACCTTAATAAAATAAAATAGAGTTGTTATATTGCCCTACACATGAGCCCAGTGTATAGTTTATGTGCCATATGTAGAGGGAACCCAGAGAATTTACGGTCTTTTGCAGGCTATCACCCTGAAAAAACAAAGACGCCAGCATTTTTGGGACTTTTTTTTTTCAACCAAAAATTGAGGCAGTCCTATGCACTCCATTGCACTTCGCCTGGTCTGAGGTGTTGAAGGCAAGTCTGGCGCAAGCGGTAACGTTCAGTAAAATCCGCATCTTACTAAATTTGTGGAGTTACGTTGGTTTGCGAGAGCGAAAATTCGCATGGCGTTAAAGAGTGCAAAGCAACGCTAGCGTTTATCTCCTTCGCTATCGAAGTGACGCCTGCACCCGTTAGGGAATCGGCGTAGGGAAATGACGTCACACTGGTGAATTTTCGCTAGCATTAGTCATTTCACCCTTTAGGGATCTGCCCCTAAGTAACGAGTCCTTTGTTCTGCACGCTCGGCCGAGGAAAGCTGATCAGAAACCCTTACAAAGGCACTGGATCCCAGCAGCACTCTCTGAGAGGTCTCTCACTTGTTGCAGAAGGAGCATTAGAGACAGGCTTCGTTATATCCGGACTGAAGGACACAGCTACCCCACTGTCACTTATAAAAGCGGTCACTGCCTCATTGTAAAACCGCCCTGCGCACCTTCCCAGCAGCTCCCCAGCTCTGCCGATCCGCAGCAGCTCCAGGGCCGCGCTATTAACCTAGTAGGGCGGGGCTAGGCCTCGCTCAGGTTTCTGGTCCACAGATGAAACCAATCATGCGCTGGAGGTGTGGCCTTCCTTCCCCGCTTAACCCTATGAGGCAGGACCATATGTGTGTGTGTAATGCTGCCGCTGTATGGGAGGCCGTTTTCATTGCATTTGTGCGTACTGAAGCGGAGTGCCGGGGCTGACAGTGGACGAGGCTTCTACATAAGGTGAACACGGGAGACTCGTCCAGACAAGACAAAGGTAAGGTGAAAGTTTCCTTTGGCAGGATGGAAAAGGGGGAGCCAGGGAAAGGTGGTACATTCCAGGGCTATTACCATTATGATGCTCCTCTGTATCCCTCACTGGAGGGATGGGACTTTTTGTGTGGGGAACAGATGCTAATCGTATCTATAGTAACGGTGCCTGATCCTTTTGTGCTGCTACAAGCTTCACTCAATCTCATTATTTTACTAGCCATCTTGGGATTTTACTGGCCGTCATTGATTTTTCTTCCTTATAGGCTGTTGTTGCCATCTACAGTTTAGGTGTAAAGAAGAAGCCATATGTCGTGCCCAAGCCTGGGGGTACCATAATGTAATGTATGGCTTTCAGTTGATTCTGGGAAATGAAGTCCAATAGCAGCCTGAGGGCCTCAGACATTGTTGCTCCCATAGCAGTCTTTATTTAAATATGAACTCTCTGAATGTCAAACATATTGTGCTGTTTATGGAATCATGTGAGCAATATAGCAGGCCAAAAACTGAGGAACGCCAATATTTAAAGCGACCTTGTGCCAAATCTGTGCTTTGCTCATGCTGTTGGGAACCCTGCTATTGGCACCATTTGCTTTTTACGTTGCTTTAGAACAAAGGGATGTCAAAGGACAGGGTTACAGTAGAGCCCAGTAAAAAATAGGTGCCCTTTTTATTGTCTGCTCTGCTGGGGGACTTTGATGTGAAACCGTTAGAGAGCTCACATTATTCCAATTAGAGAACTCACTTTATTCCAATTAGAGAGCTCACTGTCATCCAAGCACACTGCCTCAGGCGTTCTTATGTGATGTACCTGCGAGCTCCATGCTGCTGGGCAGATGAATGACTCCAGTTGTTGGATCTTGCCATTGCGTGATACAGATTGCCTTGTGTAACAATGTTCTGTATACATTCCGGTACAATTTTTCCCTTGGTAATCTATGTGATCCTGCTCTGAAACCACATTGTTCCCTATTTCCAGGTTTGGAATGCTGAGCTGCCTTTCCTCATCAAGGATTTCTAATGTTTATGGCCTACCCCCCCCCCCCATAATGTGCTATGGGACAGCTGTCAGGGGATGTCGAGAGTTGTAGTTTGACAGCAGCGGGTTAGACGGCCCTTGTGAATAAGCAATAAGACACTAAATGAAAGCACACCTGGTAATTTGATACTGATATTCTGATATAAATATAGATTTCTGAAGCTCCATTGTACCGCATGGGGTTAACCAAGGGAACTATCTATCTGGAAGTCTGGCTCATTTCATTTGATGTAAGACTGTTAAAGAAGCTTTAGAGCACAAGGGATTTTACAGAAAGCAATTCAGATGGGCATATTTCATGTGTGGCTTGACATTTGAAAGAACAACCCAACTTGGCATGCAGACTGAAAATTACCATATAACTCACATCACTTTCAAGCAATTGGAGCTATCAGATTTCTTTTATGAAATGCTACAAGGGTATGCATGCCTGGGATAAGAAGTGCCGCAGGAGCTGGAATTCTGGTGCTCATTAGGGTCCTGTTTAGCTGCACGGTATACGAGGCACTCTGTTATATGGAAAATACTGTTCTTGTCTTACTCAGGTCAGTTATGAACCAATATGTCGGGCTGCACAGATCCAAAAACTCTAGCATGATATATATCCAAACAACTTCACACAGCAGCAAAAACAAATGTCAGTCTAGATCTAGATCTGGTCTAGACTGCAAATGTAGCAGTCTCAAAGAATAGACCATCACCATACATGATTGTGTAGAGTTCTCTCTACAGGGGTCCAAGCAGGGGGAGTGGGATCTGAGTCCTGCATAGCAGCAGAAAGAGTATGAGAAATCTCAGAAGCACACAACATATTAAGCGTTTGAGTGCGCATTCAGCACCTGTAGTAGTAAGAATGATAACACACCACCACCCAAACAGCATTAGGGGAATAGACTCTGGAAGGGACTGTTGCTGTATACAGCAGTGATTACAGAAGCACTCTCTCTAAGTGGCACCCAACTTGCAGCCTTTCAGTAATTGTACAACTCAAACCACCCATCAATAGCTGACGACTTTCAGGGCTTTTGATACTTGTAGTTTAACTGCTGAGGGGCCATAAGCGAAATAGTCCTACATTATAAATAATGGGACCCAGCACCAAAGGTTCAGTTATTGTCCAGAATCTTTGACATCAATAGTGGAGGAGCCCTTGTGTTTAACCCCAAGTGAAAGATATGCTTTTTAATTATAATAAGTTATTTACTCCAAAGAAAGCGTCATTTTGCAAACATGCAGTTTATTTGTACCAAGAGATTATCCCGGTGGGTGTGACATTTACTACATGCTGCTGACAAATTTGCAGTTGTAAGCAATGTACATATTTAAAAGCGTTTTCTCGATTTTACATGCTTGCAGTGGGATTGAACACCTGGCTGCAGCCTCTGCGTATGATTAACTGGCCTTCAAAGTATTTGGATTTGCAAGTAAAGTGGACTTATGGGGCCTAGTGCAGCAGAACAGCTCAGGGTCTGCTCAGCCTGGAAGAATAGCCGTGCCAGATTCCCAGCCCCTTCATATACTGTGATGTGTAACTACTAGCATTCTCAGCCAGACACTGGGAGCTGCAGTGCACAACAGCTGGAGGGCTGCATGTTTGCCATTCCTACCGTAAAAGATCCAATAGAACACATTGGTCATGGTATTTCTTTAATTAGCATAGCAATATTGTGGAGGGTATAGTTAGATAGACATTCCCCTTGAACAGGTACAAAATACTAGGGATGCACCGTGTCTACTATTGTGTAGTTTGGCAAAATCCAGAATATTTTATGAAGGATTTGGCCAAATTATGAACTGAATCCAAACCCTAATTTGCATATGCAATGCATGAAAAATAATACATTTCCCTGTCCATGTGACAAAACGTCACGTGATAATAAGGATTTAGATTTGACTTGGCCAGGCACTTGGATTCAGCCAAATCCTGCTGTAAAATGCAGAATCCCAAACCAAATCCTGGTTTCATGCAAGGAAAGGGTAATTATCGTGATCTCTCCTGGGTTGGTCCATATGTCCTCAAGCAAACTGTCTATGGGAAGAAGAAGCAAATTTTTCTCATTTTAGGGTTTGGATTCTGTTTAGCAAGGTTCTTGGATTTTGCCAAATTCTGCTAAAAAGGGCTCTAATTTGCCAAATCCTCAACTGAATCCGGCTTTCTGTGCATCCCTTATATGTAGAGTGGCCTTGTAGCAGTCATCATGTGCTCCTTGTGTTCTATCTTCATTTAGAGCTGCTGGGCTGTACCACTATTAGTAACCCAATACTGTGTGCCATCAATCTAGACATAACCTGTTCATTATTGTTTTTAAATCACAACCCATCACTACTTAAATTAACCCTCTCCTAGTCCTAACAACCCCTCCTCACATTTGGGTCCTTAAAGGGATGGTTGACCTTTAAGTTAACTTTTAGTATGTCATAGAATGGCTAATTCAAACTAAACTTTTTAATTGGCCTTCATTTTTTGCTTTTTTATAGTTTTTGAATAATTTACTTTCTTCTGACTCTTTCAAATGGGAGTCACTGGTCACTGGCCCCATCTAAAACAATGCTGTATTGTTATTGCTACTCTTTATTACTTAGGTTTTCATTCATTTGGCTATTCATATTCCAGTCTCTCATTCAAATCAAGGGTCATTTGCAAAAAATAAGCTGCTAAATAACGCAAAAAACACAAGTAATAAAAAATGAAAATCAATGGCAGTTTTTTTTTCAGAATATCACTCTCTACATCATACTGAATGTTAATTTCAAGGTGAACAACCCCTTTAATGTCTGACCAACATTTCCCTTTATGTGGTGGCTGAAGCACCTATGAGAGATACCCATTAGTGATTAGGTTACCATGCAAGTGCCAGGATTGCAATGAGGAAGAGGAAAGCATATGGACTGGACCCAGAAGGAAAGCTCATTGGGGAAGAGGAAATGGGCCAGACAAGCCAAATACCATTCACACAGTTTGCCAGCAAGATTTAGGCAAGTTAACTAAGCTGTCCTATTCATGAAGCCAACATTGTTTTGAATCCCTAATTAATCAGTATATGTTGCATAATAGCATAGTTCTACTCCAAAATGTTTGTTTTACTCAGCAGATGATTAACATTGTTATTCTTATTGCAATTATTCATTTTTATTTAGCCTCAGAAACAAAATGAATTGGTGTTTTGTTGAGCTTTGTCGAGTTTAAGTGCAGGGGGGGCCCAGGAGTGTAGGGGGCCCAGGAAAGTTTTAATTAATGAGCAATTTCAAAATATCTTGGTTGAATAGGTCAATTTACCAGTGATTTGGGCCCCTACATTGAATTTGCTGTGGGGCCCAGTAACATCTAGTTACGCCAATGTTGTGAGCTATAATTTAATGGGAGACAGAACCAAGAATGGCTGTGCAGGGGGGTGTAACCCCAGTGTTAGATACTGAAAATAATATCTTATGGGTTCTGTTTCTTATTCTTTAAAATGCATTCATATTATTATAAATGTACAAAGACAGAGGCACCCAAAAGAGAATCACTATCTCCCAGTAGATCTTGATTATGAAACCAACAGATTAGTAAAGTTGCAGACATATGCCTCCATTCAGTCAACCATTAATATTATTAAGACTAGGTGCTGTTCCTTTTAGTACCACAATTCTCTATTTTCTAGCTATGCAGTGTACGGTATGTTTAATTTGCCATGATATTGAAATAGCATTCCCAGCAATAGCCAGCTGCTATGACACATAATGGAATAATATAGATAAACCCAGACCCTGAATTGGTACTGTCTGGATTCTCACTGACTGTACATAAGACGGTCATAGGGTGTAAAAAATACAATTTAATATGGATGGTAAAGGGTCCTTCCTTGCAAGAGTTTAAACTTGCATGTAAGTTACCCTCAGGGCACTCAGCTCTTTGCATAGCTTTATGGTAAATGAATATACATTTTCAAAGCCTGGAGTATCTTTTTTCTTCTTGGAAGTGAAGTTTCATATATAATTCTGTGAAATGGAAACATAAACCTAGATTTTGCACATGAATTCTCTCATCACTGCTTATGGGAAGACTGGCTAAGACCTATGCATGTATGCTGTCTAACATTATGTGCCCAAGATTGGCTAAATCAGTTGCCTCTGGAACTGCAATGTTTAGATACAGATAGGGGCAGATTTATCAAAGGTTGAAGGGAAAATTTGAATTAAAAAAATATGAATTTCGAGCAAATTTTTGTGTACTTCGACTATGGAATAATCCAAATTCGATTCGAATTTGAAAAAAATTCGAAAACTAGAATTTCAAAATTTATCATGCACTGTCTCTTTAAAAATTCGACTTCAACCATTCGCCATCTAAAACCTGGCGAATTGCTGTTTTAGCCTATGGGGAAAAACTGACCTGTTCTGACCTATTCGGCCAAAAAAAAAATTTGAATTTAATTTCAGTTGGTCTTTTTGAATTCGAATTTCTAAGTTTTTCAAATTCGAAGTTCAACCCATGATAAAAATGCCCCTATGTGGTTATCACACAACGTGCAATACATCAAGGGGCAGATATAAATCTGCCATTTATTTTACACAACTTTTTACACTGTTTTTTCAGCGAATTTTATTTTAAACAGCATAATAAATACGGTAGGCCCCCAAGAGTCTTCACTGTGTCTGCATGCTCCCTAAAAACATTGTATTGTTTAGCTGGAAACAGGTAAACACTGGGGTTATCCCCGCACTGATGAAGATTTTTTAATTTCATGTACCTGTGGGGTTGCCGTCCCCCTATACACCTGTAGTACCTGGTTAATCATAAGTGGAGAGGCCCGGTGTGCATGTGCAATTCAGCATGCAGAATGATGTTTGTATAGGGTTTTGGAACTCCCTTTGGAAAGTTTGAATTTAGTGCTTGGCCTTAATCTATTGCATCCATTGGCCGCTGGGGAAATGATGTCAGTTCTGATCACAGTAGACTCTATCTCTAGGCCTTTTTAAAAGTTTTTAAAATTCATTTAATGAGCTTTTCAGTAACCTAGTATGGCTTACTCTCTGTCTAAGGCACTGCTGGTACTGACAGGCAGAAAACTTCTTATAAACAGCAATACAAATATTTCTGAGTGGTGGTCTGTCTGTCACCCCATGTAGAGAGTAACCCATATATCTCTAGGATAAGTGCTGGCAGAATTTTTGAAGACCACTGTTCTATTCAGCATGTGATTAGACCAAAGAACAGAGGCTTCCTTACTAAGATATAATGCGCCTCTTTGTTTATCAGTACAGGTATGGGATCCATTATCCAGAAACCTGTTATCCTGAAAGCTCTGAATTATGGAAAGTCCGTCTCCCATTTTATCCAAATAATCCAAATGTTTAAATATTATTTCCCTTTTCTCTGTAATAATTAAACAGTAAGTTGTACATGACTGAAATTTAAATATAATTGGAAGCAAAACCAACCAGCTTATTGTGTTTATTTAGGGGCCCGTTTACTTAGCTCGAGTGAAGGAATAGAGGAAAAAAAACGTAGAATTCCGGTTTTTTTTTGGCTATTTCGACCATCGAATGGGCTACTTCGACCTTCGACTTCGACCTTTGATTTCGAATCGAACGTTTCGAACTAAAAATCTTTCGACTATTCGACCATTCGAGCATTCGATAGTCAAAGTACTGTCTCTTTAAGAAAAAACTTCGACCCCCTAGTTCGCCACCTAAAAGCTACCGAAGTCAATGTTAGCCTATGGGGAAGGTCCCCATAGGTGATCGATGGATTGATGGATTAAAACCCGATTTTTCGTTCGATCGAATGAATAGCGCTAAATCCTTCGACTTTGGTATTCGAAGTCGAATGATTTAACTTCGACAGTCGAATATCGAGGGTTAATTAACTTACGGAAAATGAAAAGTTATCTTTCTATTAGAAGGCCACACTTGCTAGAATAATATAAGAACACTGACTTCTTCCCCAAAAGTTTACAAGAGGAAACCAGAGTGACTGACTGAATTCACAATGAGCGGGCACAATGCCAGTTATCTAACCCTTAAACCAATTGTTTTTCCTTGAGTATCTTAGTCACTGTAATAGTACACTGTTTTGTTCCATAGTCAAATTTCTGCAATTATATCTACCTTGCTGTAATACTAGTACTGCTAGTGTCTCTTAATTCAATTGCCTTTGTTTTACAAGATCTTGTCAGTCATTAATTGACTATGCACTCTTTCATTTCAAGATACAAAGACTTCTACTTCAACCTCATATTCAGAATTTCAGACACAATGTACAGAATGGTATACTATTCAGTAAGAGTAATGACAGAATATTAATTTCAATATGTGCATATATTACTGCAAATATTCGCCCCAAATAGTTTTTACTTAAAAGATAAAGTAATTGTAAGCAACATTCCAGAATCCAATGGCTGTGAACTGAGAGAAGCATCCAACTTTCTCTCATTATGCGAAAAATATTTTAGATTGTACAATTTTTTATGAAGATGAACATTACCCCAGGAAAAAGTGATATTTATTTATTAAAATATTTATTTATTAAAATTTATTAAAGTGCGAATTCCAAAAAACTTTTTTTGTGGAATTTTTTTTTTTACAGTATTATACTCCAAGTATGGAAAAAGTCCAAAGCCAAAAATCTGGTATCTCAGACCTACCGAGGGTGTATATAAGTCAATGGGAGAGGTTCCTATCCTATTTGCAATTTTCTGTGCTGGAATTAGCCCAAAAATCTATTAGACTATTTCAGACTTTTTGGACAAAAATTCAGGCTTTTCAGGAAAGAGCCCAAAAAAATTGAGAAATTCAAATTCAAAAAGACCAACCAAAATTAATTTTTTGGGTTTTTCCTCAATCTCGTTGTATTTTTTTAATAATAAAACACCAATTGTGAATTAAAATAGTCAGATTTTGATAAATAAGGCCCATAGTGTAAAAAAGGTAGGAAAATATTACAATTCTAGTAATTTTTCTTTCTCTAAATCTAATGATAGAAATACCGTACTAGGGTTGTTGACTTGTTCCAATATTACTTCCTTTAACATGGGTCCTCTGGGTGCCATAAATAAACAATAAACACATACTGCCAACAATCCCATGGAACTCTATAACATGCTATTTATCACCCAACCAAAATGCAACTCAACTATAGTATTAAAATAGCAGATACAAATACAACTTAATAATAGCTAGCCATTTGTCTTAGTGCATATCAGTGCATGACAATACACTTCTGACATCTTGGTGAAAAATGGCTATGGGAAACAAGCTCTCTAGAAGTCATGTGCAATAACATATGAATGAATAGACGGTCCTGTCTTGGATTTTATCTCACTCTCTCAACTGCAGAGCTTTCCAGATCTCCATTTTTCAATCTTTGTCCTTGACTGGCTATCTGCTTAGGACATAAAAAGCACTTACGTAATTCCACAGATAAATTACTGAAGAACAATTGAGGGGTGTTTGTTGTTCTTGGGTCTATGCTGTGCCAACATAAAAAATAGGTCAGTTATTTTTATTTTAGAACTCACATATTTCTTTTCCCTTGAATAGTTGTGTGCCATCTGCCCTTTCTGGCAACTGTGTGGGCTGTTTTTTTATACAAGCCTAGATGAAAATCTGGGTCATACAGAAGGTGAACTGAATTCATCCAAGTGTACGATCCAGAAATTATATTGCATGGCCACTAAAATATTATCTGTAAATTAGTGTGTGTTGCTTTGTAAATCATTCCAAGAAAGCAGTGTGGAATGAAAATAGCATGCTTTTGGTTTGTAGACCTGGTGGATCCTTGGCTTACATTAGAAAGAATTATATTACTTGTGATATCAAAAAAGCTTTTATGTCTTTATTTGCCAAATAAAAGTGCTTACTTTTGTAATATTAAGAGTTTTGGAAAGTTAATTCGAAATATAGTTATGAAAAAATGGAAAGAAATGAAATACAGTTATACACCCATTCTGCAGAAAACATAAAATATATCAGTAATGACTTACTTTGTTTTGTGTCTTCTGCCTGTGTGGGTTTTAAAAGTTAGCGCACCCTAATAAGATTTCCAGTTGGTTCAACTATGGGTGGACATTGTGGGACTATGGTGGGGACATTAGAATTTCTTTTCAGTCAGGAATAAGATGAATTGATGAGAGCTGTAGAGAGACAAAGATTAGAAGCAGAAAGTGCGTGAAGATCAGAGCTGAAATATATGGAGGGGCTTCATTGTCAAAGGCCTTGACTGTGTGTGTTAGTATAGGTATGGGATCTGTTATCAAGACACTTGAGACCTGGGGCTTTCCAGACAAGTGTAAAGGTGGCCATAGACACACCGATAATATTGTACGAATCAAGTTTTTGTACGATATTCAGTGCGTGTATGGTGGAAAACGAGTCAACCGATATCGGCAGAAGACTTGGCTATCGGTCGGCTCATCAATCGGGCTGGCTGGAAAATTTTGATCGGGTGCCCAAACATCGCCCATTGTTAGTGCTGAATCGTCAAATACAGTTAGAATTATATTGTTTCTACTTGTATATCTGACGATTCTGCTTTGCACGTGTCTATTGACACAAACCATAGGCAGCAGAAGATGTTTTTTGCTGGGGAGGCCAGGATGAAGGCCGCAGCAAAAATCTGGCCATGCCCCTTTAGGCCACTCCCTTTGGACTCCACCCACCCACCCACTTTGCCATGTGTTTTCACAGAATTTTCAGGAAAATCCAACCATAGCAGTGAGGGCAAGATGTGCTTAAAGTATGGCACTGCAGGAAGGGGGTATTAATACCACGTGTACAATTTTAACTGAGAGCTGTGAATGCTGCACTACAAGCACATTATGGGGAAAAGATTCTGGCACCCAAAGTACATTACATGCAGAGACTGTGAGGTACTCAAAAGACATACAAAGGAGCAGTAGATACTGATCTCCCAAGAACATAATATGGAGGAGGCACCACAAGCACTATAAAGCACATTATATAGAAAGAAGCAGAGGGCACTGGCACACCAAATACATACATAGAGAGCAATGGAGAGTGGTACCACAAGCAGCAAGATATAGAGAATACTGGCAGGTTAAGCACAATATACAATAAAACAAAGTGGGTATAAGTACAAGAATGCATTATATAGTAAGAATCAGTGAGTACAGGCACTCCAAACCTATAAATTATAGCACCTCCCCCATGCACTGCCTCACTCTACTGCTCTTCCTAAATGCAAGGTATAAGGAGCTTTAGGCCTGGAGCATTGTGTAGCCTGTAGTAGGGAAAGCCATGCAGTGTTTGCATTAGTAATGTATAGTAGGGAGAGATGGTATCTATAGTAACAGTGGGATAATAGTCTCTGGGAAGGGAGTGTGGCTGTGGGATAACAGGGATAGTAGGGAGAGATGTCTATAGTAACAGTGGGATAATAGTCTCTGGGAAGGGACTGTGGCTGTGGGATAGCAGGTATAGTAGGGAGAGATGGTGCCTATAGTAACAGTGGGATAATAGTCTCTGGGAAGGGACTGTGGCTGTGGGATAGCAGGTATAGTAGGGAGAGATGGTGCCTATAGTAACTGAGATAATAGTCTCTGGGAATGGAGTGACTCTGGGATAGCAGGTATAGTGGGGAGAGATGGTGCCTATAGTAACAGTGGGATAATAGTCTTTTTGAAGGGACTGTAGCGGTGGTATAGCAGGTATAGTAGGGATAAATGCTGCATGTAGTAGCAACAGCTCCTCATTAACACATTTTTCTTGTTGATAAGTCTTAGCGGCTATCTGAAAGAAGCATTGGCCAGCAAGTTCCTGGAGCCCTGTGCAGCAGAAACTGCACGCTCCAACCTTAGGGCAGAGCAGGAAAATGATAATTAAGCTCTCCCACCCATCCCCCTGACAGCATAACAATGAGAACAGCAGCCAGTCAATTAATGGTCTTCCCACACAGCTCCCCTATCACTTTTTGCATTACTGCTACCAATGTACTTGGAGATTAACCCATTGCCCACAGAGAAGTTTAGACTACTTGCACTGCTTGAAGACTTGAACTGTGGGTGCAAGCATAGTTGATCTCCGGGTAGCCTAGTACACCTGTGGGGCAGGGTTTATCACCCATACATCCCGATCATACAGAAAACGTGCGTGCGCTGCTCACGCATGGCTGCTTCCCTCTACTCAGCCGTCTCCTCACAGCCCCGGTGGATGCGCTCATTTGGCTTGGCCCCCTGGCTCCCCACTCTCCCCAGCCCAGGGCAGTCAGTGACCTGCTAACGGTCCCATGTGGGAAGCGTCACGGGCCATCAACAGGCGTCGTTAGGCACAGGCACTTACTGTATCAGCTAGGGCAGCCGGACCATGTTGCAGTAAAGGCCGGCCCTGGGCAACAGTACTGTAAGCAGTAAAAAAAAAAAAAAATGACAAAAATGAAAATTTGCCTGCATTCGCTTGGCCCACCCTGGTTGCAACGCCTATGAAAACTATCTTTTCTGTAAAGATCTTTTCCAGGAAAGATGTTAATTGTTACGTCTATCTCCACCTTTAGGGTTTTCTGAAGTTAGCTCCTGGAAACTTTGAGCGACTTCGGAAATGTCTATTAAAAAAAATGAAAACTTAAATAACCCTGGTTGGATTGTTTTTCCACTAATATGGCTTTATGCATATTAGTTACTGTTTTATTAATACAAAGGTAAATGACTTCATTAAAATGTCATGCTGTAATTCTTAGCTTTCTAGATAGTGGTTTTCTGGATTCCGTATCTGTATTTTAAATTTGATTTAAGAAGAAATTGTTAGATTGTGAGCCAGTGAAACTTACTATAATCACCCTCGAAATAGATACTCTCGGCTCATTAACTGCAGTTCTATAATAATATTGTATTGAGCACTAATGGGCAAATTCACTAACTCGCCAGCGACGGCTTCACTCACTTCGCAACACTTCACCAGGTGTAGATTCGTCAGGACAACGCTAATTCACTAAAATCCAAAGTTGCGTCCAGGGCGCCGAACACAGGCGAAGTTGCGCTAGCATTACTGCGCCAAGCAAAGAGAAGTTGCGCTAGTTTTGGCTAATTTGCATACGGCGGGAAGTTAATGTACAATGGATGTATATGTTGCAGCAAATACATTACACTACACAAACCCAGGGAACCATAATAAAATAAAATAGAGTTGTTATATTGCCCTACACATGAGCCCAGTGTATAGTTTATATGCCATATGTTAGGAAATGTAGGGGGGACGCCAGGTACCCCATAAAAAATTTACGATCTTTTGCAGCCTATCACCCTGAAAAATGAAAAGTCGGCAATGGTTTTTGGAACCTAGAAAAATCAACTATTTTTTGAGGAACTCCTATCTACTCTATTGCACTTCGCCTGGTCTGAGGTGGCGAAGGCAAGTCTGGCGGAACAGGTAACGTTCAGTAAAATGCGCATCTTAGTGAATTTCAGAAGTACTGCTCTTTCGCCAGAGCTAAACTTCGTCTGGCATAAGAGTGCGAAGTAGCGCTAGAGTCTATCTCCTTCACTAGCGAAGTTACGCTTGTGCCCATTAGTAAATCGGCGAAGTAGCGAAATGACGTCACGCTGGCGAATTTTCGCTAACGTTAGTCACTTCACTCTTTAGTGAATTTGCTCCCATGAGGGGTCGCTCTTGTGCCTCTGTGTTCTTTTGCACTTCTGCATGGGGGAAATTTAAATAACCTTTATAGTATTGTGTGTTTTCTTATAGTAGGATAGTAGTATAGTAGGATATGAAAGTGATGTTGAGACAAATTGAAATTTGTTTTCTTTCTTGTTTTTTTTTTTTTTTTAAATCATTTAGCTATTCGTTCATCTGCTCATCAACAGAATATCAAAAGCTAACTGGTTTCCAAGGTTCAATATACCCTGGCAACCAGGTAGTTGTCTGAATGAGATACTGGAAAATGAAAGGAGAGGAGATGAATAGAAAACAAATGAAGTAACAATAACAATAAAATTGTAGCCTCACAGAGCAATAGTACTTTGTCTCTGGAGTTAAAAAAAAAAATCATTAAAAAAATGAATACGAATAAAATTTACTTAAAGGTGAGCTACCTCTTAATATTGGCCATAATATGCCCATTTATGTCAGAACAGTTTAGTAGTTTTCTGAGTAGGATTCAAATTCTGGTTTGTGTATGGGAATTGGTTAAAAAATATATATTTGACCCTCATATAAATCAGTGTATTAAACATACTTGAGAGGCTTGCACTAGTCATAATATAAAAATATAAATTACAAAGGTTTTCCTTGCAGCCTTTATACAAGAAAGTAGTTTATAAAAGTTTGTTTTAATTCCAGCGTTGTGTCGTCCTTCTACCTGGAAGGTTTATTTTCTTCTGATTTAAAGCATTTGTGCCTGAGCTATATAAATATTCTGCTGCATAAAGTAAGCTTTGATTATCAGATAAACGTAAGTGCGCTTTTTTAAGGATTATTTTTCGAAAACCGTTGCAGTTTAAAGTTGCTGTTTTCATTGTCTCCATCCCTTATAGTCCTCATCCCACATGCAAATTATTTTGATTGCCTGCAATTAAAATGCATACATTTTTTAAAATTTCTTTCTACCTTTTTTACCTGCTCATACAATGACATTCAGAAATTTCAAGTGAAAATTTCAACTTTTCTATTAAAAATGATTAAGATATACACTGAGGTAGTTTAGCTGGCAGTAATAACGACTATCTTTGGATCCAATCAACTCCAAAATCTACGTATCTTGCAATGTAGTCTTGTCATGTCATGTTTGCAGGGAAATTTCCAGGAATTTCTGTTATTGAATAAATGATACCCATTATTTTAAAAAAAGACTAAACATTAAAGCTGTAGCAACTTTTCTTAATGATCTGAAGAAAGCAATATACAGAAATTGTAAAAATCTTCAAAAATAAAACAGTTGTATGTCGTGCGAATATTCCCTTATTATAAAGTTTCCTTCTTGTACTATAAATGGGTATCAATAACTCTATACACAATCAGTATACATGATAAGATATAAAGTAAATACAGTCATTCTTGTAAAATCTTAGCTAAATTGTTGTAATTAAACTACTGCTTCATACCTCCCAACTTCCTCCCATTTTTTACGGGACAGTACCGATTTTGACAGCTCAACCTGCAGTCCCGGGTTTGTTACTGAAATGTCCCGACTTTCTTTTTGATCTCCTTCACTGAACAGCCAGAAATGTACAACATTTCTAAAACCTAATTGGCTTTTGGCAGACAGCCCAGAATATGTGGCAGGTGCACTTAGATACATTTATTACAATTTAAGATAAGCACAGAAACAATTGTAACAACTTTAGATAAGAAGGTCTCTTGGGGAAACTGTGATTTGCAGTTTAAAGGGCAATTCGCCTTCATTAGCAAAACACATAAAACCTGACCCTTAAGGGCTATTCCACACGGGGAGATAGCGACGCGTTTGCGGTCGCGGCGACAAAGCGCCGCGACAGTCGCCGCGACCGGCGCAGGCGACAGTTTTGTATGGGCGCCTATGTAAAAACGCCTGTGCTAACCACACGAGGCGATGCGCTTTTCAACAGTCGCCTGAAAATGCCTCGCCAGGCTTTTTCAGGCGACTGTTGAAAAGCGCATCGCCTCGTGTGGTTAGCACAGGCGTTTTTACATAGGCGCCCATACAAAACTGTCGCCTGCGCCGGTCGCGGCGACTGTCGCGGCGCTTTGTCGCCGCGACCGCAAACGCGTCTCTATCTCCCCGTGTGGATTAGCCCTAAACCCCAGAAACGTGTTCAAACTTTCCATAACCTGCCAAATTTTGTAAAATGGGCATGGTAATTAGGGGGAGTGACCATAAAAAGGGGGCATGGTCAAACAATTTCCTGCACCAAATCTCTTTGTCCTTCTTTCTATTTTTAAAATTTTGGGAGGTATGGTGCTTAGTTAATTGCCACTTAGCGGAAAAGTATACCATAGTGCTGTATATTAATTGTATTCAGATTGTAAAAGTTATGCATGTACTAAATCATTTCTTTAATTTATTGAGGTTTCTAACAAAGATACCTGTCAGGGACTATGATATATTCCTCTGTAGCCCTATATATCAAATAATGGACTTTTATTATAAACAGGACAGTGCACACACCTGTGTTGCACATGTTACTGTTTTGTATCAACCACTGTCCAAGTCCGCTCCTTTCTTCTTTTATGTTGAACGCAAGTGATAGGTGGAAGCATCTTGACTGTATCCTTTGACCGTAAATTTATTTTTACTGAATGATAATGACATTTGTTTGGTTTCTGATGAGACTGCGACACTGTGTATATTCACACCATTTTTTTTTATTCACACATTTCACATCATGGGGCAGATTTATCAAAGGTTGAGGTGAATTTTCGAATGAAAAAAAAACGAGTTTTCAAGCTATTTTTTGTGTACTTCAACTAGGGAATAGTCCAAATTTGATTAGAATTTGAAAAAAATTTGAAAATTCGAATATCAAAATGTATCATTCGACCATTCGCCATCTAAAACCTGCCGAATTGCTGTTTTAGCCTATTGGGGACTTCCTAGAACCTATTTGGAGTGAATTGGTTGACTTTGAAAAATCAAATTTTTTGGGTGGGGGAAACTGCGAATCAAACTCCATCGAATGCGATATTCCTTCGATTTGTGGGATTCGGACCTATTTGATCGAAAACTGACCTATTCAACAAAAAAAATTTCAACTTAATTTCGGTTGGTCTTTTGAAGTTTTTTCAATTCGAAATTCGACCCTTGATAAATATGTCCCCATGTGTAATATTTATAAGAAAGGATGATATTAGCCCTCCAGCTGCTGTTAGGTGTTGGTGTTAAGTACAACCTAGGCCAGTTTCTCAAGGTTTAGCTCTGCATATAAGCTTAGAATTCTTAATACAGTGCAGAAAATTTGATAAGGCAGCATTCTTTAAAAGTGATTGATTTAGTGAGTGTGATGTGGTTTTATTTTATCTGAAAACTGGATACGAAAAGAGCAGAGAAGCAGGAAAGCTGACAAGATTTGGGGGCGGTAATGAATTAAGTTACATCTATCTTCAACAGACATTATTAATTTAGTTATAGTTTCATTTCTCAAAAAACCAGAGAACTGTAAAAAAATTTGAAAAGCAGTCTCCACCCGTTTGCCCCTTGCCCATTTATCTGTCTGCTCCTATACATCAGCTTCAGATAATGCATGTGAAAACTATAGAATTGTCTTTAGAATGTTGTACACAAATAGGCTTTTGAAATCATTTTGTGGAAAATGTGAAAACAATTTTGGTAATACAGTAGTACAATGCTTTAGTGTAAAAGGGTAGAATATGATAGCTGCAGTTTTGTTTAAAGGAAAAGTGCTTTTACTTGGGGGTGCCAAAAGTTAGGCACCCCTAAGTGATTGTATCTACTTACCTGAAACCCCGGGCCGGTGCTCCTATCAGGAGAAAACTGCACTCTCCCAGGGTTCTTCCAGCGAGCACCATGGAGCGATCCTCTTTCTGCTTCTTCTTTCTTCCCACAGCAGATGTGCAGTAGAAATAGCTGGCTTTTTCGTTATAGTTCAGCTTTTCACTCTACTGAGCATTCACGAGAAGAAAGTAGAAGTTGGAAGAGGATCGCTCCATGGTGCTCGCTGGAAGAACCCTGGGCCAGTGCAGTTTTCTCCTGATAGGAGCACTGGCCCGGGGTATCAGGCAAATAAAAAGAACATTGCCGTGCCAAGCCGGCCGGGCGCCCAAGGCAACCCGGCCGGCTACGTCACCCCCCTCCTCAAGTGTGCGTACATGCGAAGTGCGTGCGCATGTGCGTAACCGCGCACGAGCGAGCAGAGGATTCTTGAGTAGTTGCCAGCTGTGGGGAACTCAAGAGCCTGAGCGCACGTAAGAGTGCAGGCACACACAAGCATGCACAAAGAGACTAGAGGAGCTGCAAGTGTTGGAGATCATACGGGTCTTAGCTAGGGGAAGGCGGCAGAAGTATGTGCCTGGCGCCCCTCCACCTTTGCGCCCTAGGCACGTGCCTCTTCTGCCTACCCCTAGTTCCGGCCATGAAAAAGAATCACTTGGGGGTGCTTAACTTTTGGCACCCCCAAAAAGTAGACAATGCCTTTCCTTCTTTAAAAGTGTGTTGTATGATGTTACTGTGTACTTTTCATACAGCAGATTTGCTTGCTTGGAATGATAGTGGTTTATGGGTTTGGGATACTGAGAGCAACATTTCTATAGCAGTTAAATATTGCAATGAAAAAAATCAACTTTTTGGGTAACTTTTTTTTTAGTAACTGGTGTATTCTAAAGCAAAAAATCAACTTTTTGGGTAACTTTTTTTTTAAGTAACTGGTGTATTCTAAAGCACTTGCTGTTGATCCTGCAACTCATCTTCATATGTACAGATACACCAACAATAAGCAACTATAATTCAAGAGCTATGTTGAATTATATAAGGACGAAAATTGGGCATATGGATGCCACAATTTTTTGGTTTGAATTAAAAGATGAGCCTTTGTTCAGGGCCTCCTTAGCTCATAACATGATTACGAGTGTAGGAAAACACAGATTTAGTCATAAAACCTATGACAGCAATTAAGCATTCACCCCAAATCTGACCTTAACCGATCATTTAGCTGGGCTTTCAGGTGTATCAAGGAAAGCAGATAGGCACTGTCCTCAGATCTCATGCTACGGCTTATCGGGCTCAGCCCCCACCAATGCTTTAGGCCAATAGCATGTTTTCTTTTAGGTTTCCGAGGACCTGCTGTGCTGTTCCAAAACTCTTAAAGGGCTTCCTGGTGCATGACACTCTAATGCTAAACATATCTAAAGCAATGTTTTTCTTCTTATTTAAAGTGTTGTGCCCATTCTGGGGCCAATCCCTAACTGCTTGATATACTATTCTATTATTATTAAGCTAAAATTCAATAAAATTCTTTAAAAGGAGTTTTAAAACTATAGGAATAAAATCATGTTCTCTGTAGTTTCTTCAAAGGCCTCAGGCTGAACTATTATATAAGCTGTGGTTTATTGCGACTACAAGCATGTCTCTTAGATGGGTTCTTATAAATCGGAGACATGACCCACATAAGCACAGCACACACATTGGGCCTTATTTATCAAAATCCAATTTTTTTTTCTGATTATTTTAATGTCTGACCATACTAGAATACACAATTGAACCTTATTTATTATTTAAAAAGAACGATTTATTCGGATCAGGGACAAACATGAAAAAAATTGAGCAAAAATCTGAAACGTTTTTTTTTCAAATATTTTTCCAGAATCGCTTTTTTTTCAGACTTTTCCGAAAAAGCCCAAATTTTTCTTATTTTTGCCCGAAAAGTCAGAAATAGAATTTTTTGGCTAATTCCAGCGCAGACCACAGAAAATTCCAAATAGGATAAGGACCTCCCCCATTAACTTATATACAACCTCGATAGGTCTGAGATGC
This sequence comes from Xenopus laevis, assembly GCF_017654675.1. Lineage (NCBI taxonomy): Eukaryota > Metazoa > Chordata > Amphibia > Anura > Pipidae > Xenopus > Xenopus laevis. The sequence continues at coordinate 157,884,868 of NC_054372.1, read as the reverse complement.
CGGATTTTCGGATTCTGACTTTTTCCGTGTTCGGGTATAATAAGGGGCAGATTTATTAAGGGTCAAATTGAAAATTCGAATTTCTAAAAAATGTTATGGTCTAAACTGTCATATTCGAATCCAAACTGGATTCGAATTTTTAAAAAAATTAGAATTGGATTTTCGAGATTTATCAGACTCTGGCCCTTTGACACCTAAAACCTGCTAAATTCATGCATAAGTTAATAGGAGAGGCCCAGGGACTAATTTGGACATCTTAGTAGCCTTCCTGACATTCAAGTTTTTTTGGAGAATCGAGTTTGGTTGAATTCAATTTGAGTTTTCGTCAGTGTCTGAGATATTGAATTTTTTTTGTAAATAACCCCCCAGTCGAATTTTAAATATATTTAAATGTAATAGAGTTTAAAAAAACTCACATGAATTCGAAAATTTGACCATTAATAAATGTGCCTGCAAATCTCTTTTCCCACTAAAAGTTCGGATTTTATAGTACAAAAAACTCAAATTTTTCGAATTGATGGCCTTTGGACATTAATGAATACCCCCATTCAGTAGGACTTCACTCCACAAGCAGACACATGTGGCTATGAGCATAAATATATGAAGTGAAGGAGTGTTAAGTTGGAGGAAGGAGTCTTTCAGTATGAATTACCTAGTTGGCTCTGGCCATATTTCCATATAGATCACATTTAAATAGGAACAAAAATAGAGCATTCTGTCACTGTGTTCCATTGTGTTAGATTTGCATAAATATGCCCTACATATGTTCATCAACCAGTGGGATTCATTTTATTCAGATAATAGTATTTCTCTTTAATTTCTTTCTGAAAACGTTTTATAATCCCTGACAAATTCCTTGCTCAGGTACAGTATCTACGCATTTAACAGTGAAACTATTTTTTCCTTCAAGCCCAAAGCCACAATAAATAAATAAGTCAATGCAAGGGACTGTTTGCTCTGCCAAAAAGATTGGAAATTCTAGCAACATCTTTGTGATAGGCTGTAAATTGTGTGAAGGAATTTCAAATAAAGCCTTTTGACCTGGTGATGAAAGTTCATCGTTTGAAAAGTGAGTGGAAAATGTTATTGTAACAAAATCATAAATGATAGCTTTCCTGCAGTTAAAGGGAAAAAACATTTTAGATGTATTTTTGCACATATCAGGCAAACAGTTTTTTTTCAATAATCTTCCTACTTTGTGTTAATAGTTTTCTTATTTAGTTAGTAATAATGTACTGGCCCTTGGTAAGATTAGAGTCCTGTTGGTGTATAATGTAACCAAGGGTTTGCATTTCTACAATTGTATTTTCTTTGTATATGGTACATAACGGAATCCTTATGGGCAAATTGCAGACACTTAGGGGCACATTTACTAAGCTCGAGTGAAGGATTAGAATGAAAAATACTTCGAATTTCGAAGTTTTTTTTGGCTACTTCGACCATCGAATTGGCTACTTCGACTTTGATTCAAACTAAAAATCGTTCGACCATTCGATAGTCGAAGAAGTGTCTCTTTAAAAAAAACTGACTACCTACTTCGCCACCTAAAACCTACCAAGCACCAATGCTAGCCTATGGGGACCTTCCCCATAAGCTTTCTAAGCTTTTTTTGATCGAAGGAAAATCCTTGGATCGATGGATTAAAATCCTTTGAATCGTTCAATTCGAAGGATTTAATCGCTCCATCGAAGCATTTGTGGTAAATCCTTTGACTTCGATATTCGAAGTTGAAGGATTTTACTTCGAGGGTCGAATATCGAGGGTTAATTAACCCTCGATATTCAACCAATAGTAAATGTGCCCCCCAAAGTTGACATAGGGTTTCCACATTCTGGTTGGACCCTTACTGGAAGATGATTTTGGAGCAGGCGCGGGACTGAGAGGGGCTGATCATTGATGCAAAAAGGCAAGACTATGATGTAAAGGGGGCAGGATGGAGAATTGGAGACAAAATTAAAGGTTGGCTATACACGAAAAGATCTGCTTGTTTCATAACTGTCAACTGTCAATCTACAAAGGAATAATATAAAATTTAAATAAACCCAATTGGAATGTTTTGGCACCAATACAGATTCATTGAGTTTTGTTGCCATATATCACAAGTCAGGGGAGAAATACAAGAACTACTTATCGTTGTGCATGTGCAGAATGTTCTCCCCATGGTGTTCTTTACACGTTGTGTTGTATGTGCAACTGAACAAATAATCTCACTATCTTCTTGGTGAGCATCAACAATTGCCTAATGATTTGTATGTTGAATATATCAGCACCTGTCTTTCAAATCTGAAACAGAATGGTTAGCTGCAAGCATTTCAGGAAAAGCATTGTAGCGGAATGACTAAAAAATATTAAATGGTAATGTAATGAGAGTGTGCATGAAAATCTCACAACCACGAAAATCAATCTGCCATTTTAATTATTTGTGGAGTAGCCGCACTTGTCTTTTCCTGCAGAGGGTGGTTTCACAAAACACCAAGGTATTTAATTACTGCCTTTTCAATGCATATTAGATTGCTGGAATTCTATTAGGATTAAAATCAAGTGGATGTTTTCCCCTAAGATACTGCTAAGAGCTTTTTAGTGTGGTATATTGGCTCAGATGTAGCTTCTTGGTAAATTTTTCTGTGCCAGATGGAGAAAGACATGTACTGCTATTAAGGAATACAAATTTATTCAAATTAGTTTTGAGTTTTTTTTTTTTTTTTTTTTAAATCGAAATAGATTATCGAGATTTATCATACTTTGGCCCTTTCAGAAATCAATTTGCCACCTTGCCAAATTGCTGTATAAGTCAATGGGAGAGGTCCAGGGATCAATTTTGAGTTGTTTGCAGCCTTCCTGACATTTGAGGTTTTTTTCGAGTTTTCGTGTCAATTATATTCATCCAATTTAAAAATGTCGAATTTATGAGCGTTTACGGGGGGGTTTTAAAAACTATAATTTCCGGAATTGATGGCTTAAATGAGAACCTCTCTCGTATTGTTGACAACATGTTACAACCTATAGTTAAACTGTTGCCATCATATGTGAGAGACACTGGCCACTACTTAAATATAGTGGAAAAGATTGATTGGTCACCTGAGTATAGTTTGTTGACACTAGATGTCACTTCCTTATATACCAGTATACAGCACGAAACAGGGATGAAGGCCATAGAATTTTGGCTACTTTATTCGAATATCTATGACACAGATACACAACGGTTTATCCTGCTCAGTATTGAATACCTCCTAACACATAATTACTTTATGTTTGACGGGGTCTTCTACCTCCAGAGACGGGGCACCGCAATGGGGGCAAAATTTGCCCCCACATATGCCAACCTAGTAATGGGTTGGTGGGAACGGTGCAACATCTATGGACGCATTAACCCCTTCAGACACTGTATAAAGAGTTACCAACGCTATATAGACGATTTGATTATAATTTGGGAGGGTACTGAGCAGGAAGCAATCAATTTTGTGGAATACTGTAATACCAACAATCATAATTTACATTTCACACATAATTGGCAAAATAACAAAATTGAATTTTTGGATATCTCTTTGAAGGGTACCATTAATGATAAAATAGAATGTGATGTATACATGAAACCCATCATGAGAAATACAATTCTAAGAGCCGACAGCTGTCATCCCAAATTGGTCCTGAGGGGCATCCCGGTGGGACAATTTTTGCGTCTAAGACGTATTTGCACCACTTGGGATGCCTTTCAGGACCAAGCTATGGCACTTTGGGATAGACTGCTGGAGAGGAAATATGATACGAGAGATATCAAAGAGGCTTATGAGAGAGCAGTGGCCACCTCCAGACATGATCTCCTAAGTAGAGCCTCAAATAAGAAATTTAATAATAAGCAAGCTAATAAAACAAATAATTCGCAGAGACACTTTAATGAAAAATCAACATTGTTTATCACTCCCTTTAGCAGCCAAGCAAATCAGATTAAGAAAATAATTAACAGAAGATTGGATGTCCTTAGAATGGATCCACTACTGGACCAATCAGTTCTGAATAATATCAGATATGTATTCAAACGTAATAGAACCATTGCAAGTGATGTCTCCCCCAGCCTATACTCACACAAAAGAACTAGAAAAAAAAGTAATCTATGGTTAAACAAAAATGGGTGCTATAAATGCGGCAAAAACAAATGCAAGGTTTGTAAACATATAATGATAAAAGAAAGCTTTAATAGCACTGTAACTGGAAAGAATTACCCTATACGCAGTTACATTAATTGTGACTCTAAATGTGTAATTTATTTAGCAACGTGTGAGTGTGGCATACAATATGTGGGCCGCACATGCCGATCTTTAAAAGAACGGGTACGAGAACATCTTACACCCATCAATCTGAACAACCTGGATCACATTAGTCATAACCATAGGAGAGTATCAGCTGTAAGCAAACATATTATGTTAAATCATAATGGTAATTTCAACCTAATAAAATTCCAAGGCATAGAACTGGTTAAACTAGGAGTAAGAGGAGGAGACTTGCAGAAAAAAATAGATCAAAGGGAGGTATACTGGATTTTCACTTTAAAAACACGCCTTCCACAGGGATTGAATAGCGATTGGGAGGTTTCATGCTTCCTTTAAACTAAAGTGAACTTAAATTACTGGAATAATTTCTATTTATTGAGATTCTGATTATTATATAAATTTTGACTAAATGTTCCCACACAGATGTATAGAGAAAATAGAAAAAATATAGCCTGAAAACAAACCATGAGTGTAATATGCTAATTTTAATGGGTGTATTGTTTTAATTGTACTCACTATATAAGACAGAGAGCTAGGAACAGACTCCACCTCTGATAAAGTGCCAAAGAGAGGCACGAAACGCGTCAGGTGACTAGACACGTTATGGTTTAGTTGTGCAGTCCCAGGAGAATGCCTGTCTGTGTTTTTAAAGATGCTTGGAAATAAAGACTTTTTTCTTTTATTCTAATATCCCGTGGTTATTGGCTCCAGTCTATCTATTACTTTCTTGGATGTTGCCAATTTGCCAGGTGCGGAGTCCGGCTGACTGAGGGCCACCACGAGGATAGATGCGGACCAGTCGCGTGTGAGTAATAAATACATACAAAGTGGTTTTAAAAACTCACATGAATTTGAAATTCGACCTTTTATAAATGTGCCTCCAGATGTATGGAGGACTATACTTCATGCAGCCTATTAAAAAGCAGAAAATACAAAACAGATCTTATATCTGAATTTACTTCCTACAATGTTTCCACCTCTTTTGCCTTCATTTATTAAATATGATGCACACGGGTGATTGATGATGACTTTATTATGTTAAACCCATTATTAAGTCCCCAACATGTTTAGCATAAAGACACACTCAACCTGAATGTGTTTGGATTTGTTAACACCTGAAACGAAAAAAAATATATGTGGGTGACTCACAGTCTGTTAATTGTTAATGGCTCATTTAAAAATTAATTAAAGAAAGTTGCCATAATTTAAAACATGGAGGCATTCAAAATTTATATTCAGGTATGGTATCACTTATCCAGAAATCAGATATCCAGAAAGCTCTATGGCCAAAATATTTCAGGTTTTTTTATTATTTCCTTTTCCTTTATAATAATAAATCAGTACCTTGATGGTAACTAAGCTGCCTATTGATGGTAAAATAATCCTATTGGGTTAATTTATTGTAACTCATTTTCACAAATGTCAGTCATGTATCAAAAGATTTGAACTAAAAACTGAAAATGCATGAATTGGGAAAAGTTGAGAAAACCGCAACCTAGTAAAAATAAAAATGCATTAAAACCACCCAAAAACCTGTAAAACCACGAATCAGAGAAAGATCTTAGATTTGTAAACGGGACATCTGCCATTGTCTTCTACATGATTTTGACAGGTTTTAGCTGCATTATTTTCATATTCAGAATTGACTCAGCTTTGTCGCATCTCAGTTTTGGCGCATAGTAAATCTCTGAAAAGTCACACTTTTTTTCAGTGACTTTTTCTTGTTATTGGCAACAAAAAGCCCGACCCACAAAAGTCAAGGTTTAATATCTCCGTAAAGTATTGTGATCCAAATTATGGAAAGATCCATTATTTTGAAGTAAATTCACATCTCTTATCCAGGTAAGATTTCTCCTGTGAATATTCTCTAATTTACTAAGTGCACAAGAGTGATTTTTCACAAAGTAAAATGTGTCCAGGTTCAGGCTGGCTAACTACCATTATAAAGATAGAGCAGCCACTTATCTACATCCCTCCCTCCATGCTAATCTTCCACATGCGTCATTTATTCTCTAGAAAATTTTGCTACAACTACAATTGTATGGGGAAAATATTGTATGTCAGGAGAAAATTGACCACGTTTCTTTTTTAAAAAAGTGTGCTCACAATGTTTAGTAAATTTGAGGTTAAAATACACCTATCGAATTAAATGAAGAAGTGCCCCGTATTGTCTAAAGTTGGGTACATAAAGGTGGAACTACTTTAGCTTGTTACATAAATAGTGTATTAAATGGCTGGGAGTTTCCTTAACTGAGAAGGATCTATGGTTTTTTGTAGATAACAAGTTGTCTAATTCTGGCCAGTGTCATTCTGTGGCCACTAAAGCAAATAAAGTTCTGTATTGCATAAAAAAGGGCAAAAACTAAAGGGACGAAGACATAATTTTGCCTCCTGGTAAGGCCTCATCTGGAGTATGCAGTTCAGTTTTGGGCTCCAGTCCTTAAGTGGGATATAAATGAGCTGGAGAGAGTGCAGAAACGTGCAACTAAACTGGTTAGAGGGATGGAAGACTTAAATTATGAGGGTAGTATATCAAAGAAAAAAGACGCTTGAGAGGGGACATGATTACACTTTAGAAGTACCTTAGAGGACATTATAGACAAATAGCATCAGACCTTTTTACCCATAAAGTGGATCACCGTACCAGAGGCCACCCCTTTAGACTAGAAGAAAAGAACTTTCATTTGAAGCAACGTAGGGGGTTCTTCACAGTCAGGACAGTGAGGTTGTGGAATACACTGCCGGGTGATGTTGTGATGGCTGATTCAATTAATGCCTTTTAGAGTGGCTTGGATTAATTCTTGGACAAGCATACAGCAGTATCCAAGGCTATTGTGATACTGAAATCTATAGCTAGTGTAGTGTATGTGCAGTTTATGTGAGTATATGGAGGGGTTGGTGTGAGTGAGTGTGTGTTACGTATGGATGCTGGGTTTCATTTGGAGAGGTTGAACTTGATAGACTTTGGTCTTTGTTCAACCCGATTTCACTATGTAGTTATTAACATCTATTAAGTACATTGCTGTGTGTGCTGCAACTAAACTGGAAGTTTTTGAAAGGAATTGTTCATTCCTCAAAGGGTCTCTGTTATATCCATAACAACGGCCTAGTGATTGCTAGTGTTTTTTTCTAATAGGGTACGTCATAAACACATGACTTTAAATCCAGGTGCCTGTCAGAGTAAATCTTAAACAGAGCATTATGCGCTTCCGTTGCTCAGTGGTAGTTTTTAGACTTGGAATGAGACAGAAGTCAGTTGGGTTGCTTATTCATACATAGGACAACAATGGGAACTAGGAGTTCAAGCGTCTTTGTTTCAACAAAGTAGGAAAAAGTGAAAAAGAGCAGGTGCTGTTCTTTTTCTACAAGAGACTACAGAGTTGAAGAGGAAACAATATAGCAGGATAAAATCAAGGGATATTAAAAGATGTTCCACTTTCTTCAAGTTCCAGCATTTCAAATGTTAATTAGTTCTTCCTGCATGACTACAGTCTGCAATTATTGTATATATCAAGTTATCTAGTCCATTTTTGCCTAGCACTTTGGGTCTTCCAACAAAATGCTGTCCTTATAGCCTTTTATAATTACACTAGCCTTAAAAGGTTGTAATCACCCAGTAATGATCATGTTTTTGATTGAATTTTATACATTAATTCAACAAAGTACCTTTAAATTGATCAATTCATATACACTCAATATACATAAGACTTGTATTCTTCTCACTTTACATGTCTCAGAGAATGCTCCATTTGCAGCAGTTTGGCAGACCTTTGGCTTTTAGAATTCAGTTTTGAAGATATTCAGTTAAAATGTCAACCCGCACCTTCTGTAGAGGTACAAATGGCTTGTAGGAATGTTTCTCATCCCTTGTGGTGAAGCTCTTCAAAGAGCAAACTTAGGTGCAAGATCTTGGGGAAGTTTTGCATGGTGTTAAAAACTCAAGCTCTATCCGTCCCATCACTATTAGGAAGTGCTCTCGCTAGAATTTGGGACAATTTGCATAATAAAAAAAAAGAAATGAAATGCAAGACTTTGGTAATTTTTAATTTTTCTTTTTTGCTAAAATTACCTTTTAGTTGAAGGACCTAATAGATGGAAAAGCTGTTTGTATTTAACATTTTTGGAGACGTTTGATGGTTTACGTCTGATAAGATGCTCCTGTTTTGTTTTCCATTTTCCCATTCTCTACCTAATCAAGTAGTGTGTTCAGTGTAGTATGTGTAAGGGGCAAGACACATATACTGTAGCTCATTGCAGTTAAACAGTGGTCATTATTGTGGTTGCCACTTTCCATTGTATCCCTGCAAGTTGCAATTGATTATATATTCATATGTGGTTTCTTCTTTCGACTACATATGTGTGTGGTTAAATGCAGCTGTGTTTGCTTTTTTCAGCATATCCCACAGATACAAATAGCTGAAACATAGTCAGACAGTGTGCCATAGGGGCCTTCTTTCCGATCTGATGTTACAATGGACTAAGGTGCAGAACATACAAGGTTGCATTTTGCAAGAGAACAAGCATTCTCAACATCTGTTGTCCATGTTAATTGACTTATAATGCAAAGTTTGGTTTCTCCAATAGTGAAAAGTACACAGTACTAACCAGGAAGAAAACTGTTTATGATAGGTAATTATTGACTGTGATTGTGTAGTGAGCTGCATGGGGGAACTCGTCTTAGACAAAATAAATCTTAAAATTAAAATAATCTAAATTTATTCCCTGTCTACCAGCTGAAAGATTTCACATCTCTACATCACTATTGTTTCTTTTTGTTTCATATTAGTCTTTATGGTTTTACAAAGTACAGTAAGAGCCATGGTACATAAAGAAATGTATAATGTTTTTCCATATACTTAATGCGGGTCATAACAGGTAAATCAATTTATTTAATGCAATATTCAAACAACTTGATCTATGGACAATTAATGCCTATAGAAATAAATAAATAAAATATGCATATGCAGCCTTTACTGGCATCATGTTTCTTCCGATTATGTTTAAATATGAAAGTAAGTGGCCTCAGGGACTGGTCTATGTTCTGTCAAGCATGTAACCTTTACTAAAGATGGTAAAAATGAACTTGCAAGTTAGTGCTACTGCCCAGTAGATATGTATTTCATTAATTTTGTAACGCAAGAACAAATTTTGCCTGTGATAATTATGCCTGCAAGAGTTTGTTCTACATACTGTACAATAGCGGTGAATTGAGATAATTGTTCATTAGATCACTAAAATAATGTGACAAAAGTGCTTGATTTATTCAGGTCAAATGAAAAATACATGTGTCAAGGCTGCATTGTACTAGATACAGCTTACATATAAGGAACGAGAATCTTATAAATGTAGATGCTCCAGATTGTGCTAAAGTGAATAAAGTACAAGACACCCTTGAGTCAATAACAATGGATTATATCATGCTGTATATAGTCGAGTATAAGCCAAGTTTTTCAGCACCCAAAATGTGCTGAAAAAAGTCTTCCTTGGCTTACAATCGAGTCAGTATAAACTTACCTAGCTGATCGACGTGTCTACGGAGCTGCAAGCCTTCTGACGCGGCCTACCTCTTCCCTGAATCGGATGGCTGCGCTTCTGACCAGAGTCCCTCCTGCACCTGTGGCTAGTGTGCTCTTCTGCGTGCCGTAGCACATCTGTCGTCACGCTGCCTTGCTCCGCCCCCGAACGTGGCGTGAGTGATGGCGGGAAATTATGAAAGTGCAGTATAGAACTTACCGGCAACCACAATTTTATTTAGTTCAAATACCAATCTCTACATCTCCTGATCCAACCCAAACTGTACCTCCTTTACAATGCCACCTTCCTCATTACATCCAACCCATATTTACCAAACTAACCAGTAGCTGCTTCATTTCTCACCCTAGGCTTATACTCGAGTCAATAAGTTTTCCCAGTTTTCATAGGTAAAATTAGGTACCTTGTATTATACTCGGGCTTATACTCGCACTAAATGCACTGATATTTCTATTGCTGATTACAAAATATAAGAATAATATGTAAAACTAATTAGGGATGCAACGAATCCAGGATTTGGCCTTTTTCAGCAGGATTCAGATTCGGCCAAATCCTTCTGCATGGCTGAACCGAATCCTAATTTGCATGTGCAAATCTTTGATGACGGATTCGGGGTTCGGCCGAATTCAAAATAGTGGATTTGGTGCATCCCTACAACGAATACAGCAAATGGCAAAAGGCTTGTTCGAAGAGCATTTACAGTTGAGAAAAATATTGAAGCACAAGGTATGGGTTTATATCCGTATTTTCTGGTGAATGTGCAAGACTCCAAAACAAACAGTGTAGAGTTAGAGCAGGGAAGTTCATCTTAAGAAATGTGTAAGCTTGGTAAAATACAGTAGACCAGGGATCCCCAACCTTTTGAACCCGTGATCAACATTCAGAAGTAAAAGGAGTTGGGGAGCAACACAAGCATGAAAAATGTTCTTGGGGTGCCAAACAAGTGCTGTGATTGGCCATTTAGTAGCCCCTATGTGGATTGTCAACCTACATTGAGGCTCTGTTTGGCAGTGAACCTGGTTTTTATACAACCAAAACTTGCCTCCAAGCCTGGAATTCAAAAATAATTCTCTACTTTGAGGCCATTGGGAGCAACATTCATGGGTTTGGAGAGCAACATGTTGCTCACGAGCTACTGGTTGGGGACCACTGCAGTAGACTAAGGCATACCTCCCAACATTTGAAAAATTAAAAGAGGGACAAAATCTTAAACCCCTTGTAGCGCTGTGAAATTATTTGACCATGCCCATTTTTGGCCACACCCTCTAATTGCCATGTCCATTTTACAAAACTTGGCAGGTTATTAAAGTTTGAACACATTTCTGGGAGTTTTAGTGCAATGTTTTATGTGGTATAACAGTTTTGCTAATGAAATTGAATTGCCCTTTAAGCTCCTAGTCTCAGCTCTCCCAAGAGACCTGCTTATCTTAAATAGTTAAAATTGTTTCTTTGCTTATCTTAAATTGTTTCCAAGTATCCAATTACAGCTGCTCACTGTTGGCTCTCAAAGAGTAAGTTGGGACGTTTCAGTAAGAAACCCTGGATTGCAGGTTGAGCTATCAAAATCGGGAGTGTCCAGCAGAAAACGAGACAGTGGGGAGGTATGCAGTAAGGGCTTACTATAAATGAAAGTCTGGAAAGGACAAAGAGTAAAACTGGCCTGCCAGAGAACCAAATGATATTTTATTGGGCTTAGGCCCATATCGGGACCAAGCCTAGTGTGATTAAACAAGGGGAAGCATGGGTTGGTTGACTCTGCCAAGCTGAGGGATTGGGGAAATGATTCCCCTGGGAGTTTGAGACAGTCAATTATGGTTTGCTCTACATTTTAGGAATTGTGTAAAAAAAATATAGATTTCAAAATGGGGGGGGGGTATTTTTCAGTTTTATTGTTGAAAAAATGTGTGGGGCCTGGTGTGATGTTCTCCACTATGCCCTAGGAGGCCCAGTCTGATGCTGAAAGTGCAATGCACAACACTTATATGTACAGTTTTGTAGAATATATTAGCAAGAACACACAAGATCTCTTCACTTTGCATTTGGTTCACCTTTAAGTTAATTTTGAATATGTTATAGAACTGCCAGTTCTAAGCAAATGTTCAATTGGTCCATTATTTATAGTTTTTAATTTTTTTACCTTCTTCTTCTGACTCTTTCCTGCTTTCAAATGGGGGCACTCACCCCTTCTAAAAACAAATGCTTTGTAAGGCTACACATTTATTGTTGTTGCTAATTGTTATTACTTATTTTACTTTACTTTCTATTACGGCAATCACCTATTCACATTCCAGTCTCTTATTCAAATCAGTGCATGGTTGCTAGGGTAATTTGGACCCTGGCAACCCAATTGCTGACATTGCAAACTGGAGAGCTGCTGAATAAATTACTCAAAAATTACAAATAATAAAAAATAAAAACCAATTGCAAATTAGAATTACAAAAATGCAGAGATACAGCAGAAAGAAGAATGCAGTAATAAACTGGTGGTAGTAAAGCAAAAATGGTTAGTAAAACAGAGAGACAACGAATCCCAAGAATATCTGAATACCCCAAAACTAGGGATGCCCCGAATCCAGGATTCGGCCTTATTCAGCAGGATTTTCGGGAAATCTTGTAACTTTTTGACACAAAACAAGGAAGTAAAAAAAATGGTCCCCTTCCCACCCCTAATTTGCATATGCAAACTAGGATTTGGCTCGGTATTCGCCCAAATCTTTTGCAAAGGATTCGGGGATTCGGCCGAATCCTTCAGTGCATCCCTACCCAAAACTAAATATTTACAGTCAATTAGAATAAAAAGGAAAAACACCACATTGAAAGTGCAAAAAGTGATATTTTGACCTAGTATTTCTTATTCTTAAGGTCTGGTCTGCTGCCCCTTTGAATTAACCCATGTAACCCCTTCTTGTCAGAAATAATTTATTCCAAAGAGTAAGCAGTTTTATATGGGCCTAGGCATCAATACTTTTAGGATTTAGAATTTGTGATTATTTTGACCATTTAGGCACAGCTCCATGTAATGGATCTCCTCCAATGGGATCCTCTTGAGGATAAACTAGCCCCTTCCAGCTTGTGGTTTCTACACTTAGGGGTTATGTAATATAAGACACTACGTTTGCCCAGGAACAGTAACCCATAGCAACCAATAAGCAGGTAGGATTTACCAGTCACATGTTTAAAAGCAAACATTTTATTGGTTGCTATGAGTTACTGCTACTGGGCAAACGTAACACCTTTTATTACATATGGGGTTTAGATGGGTCTTGCCTTGGAGTATTAACTCTAAGCTACTCATCCTCAGTGGAGCCAAACACGAGGTCACCCATTCTGATTAGAACAAAAGAGGTTCGGCCTAAATATTCGGAAGGGGTTTTTTACAATGAGAGCTGTGAAGATGTGAAATTATCTACCTGAATCAGTTGTACAGGCTGATACATTAGATAGCTTTAAGAAGGGGTTGGATGGCTTTTTAGCAGGTGAAGGAATACAGGGTTATGGAAGATAGCTCATAGTACAAGTTGATCCAGGGACTAGTCTGATTGCCATTTTGGAGTCAGGAAGGAATTTTTTCCCCCTCTGAGGCAAATTGGAGAGGCTTCAGATGGGTTTTTTTGCATGCCTCTGGATCAACTGGCAGTTAGGCAGATATCAAAAAAAAAGGTTGAACTTGATGGACGTGTTTTTCAACCTTACTTACTATGTTACTATGTTACTTCTCTTGCTAAGCTGGCCTGTCTAATTCACATGTTCTAGTAGTGTGCTATGACAAAAACTACTATACATTGCCTTTACCTCTTCACAAGGTTTGTGTTCCCAAAGGTTGCTTGTCTACAAAACTTGACTCTGGAGCTCCAGACTCCCAGCACATTGACCCTTGGTACGAGGTGGTGACTAGAGAGAAATAGCCATCTGCTCCCACCCATTTTATAACCTATGGACAGGAACTGGCCACAAGATCTCTGGGCAAATTGAGAGGATATATGTAATAGAACCAGGCCTCAGGAGTAGTAGGCGAATTAACCCTTTTGGTCCCCTAAATAAATATTTTCTTGCCCAAAATAATACATTTTACATTTAGACTTTTTTCTAAAAAAAGGAATAATTAATCTAGAAAATGTTGCCTGAAATATTTGAAAGCTGATTTCATGAAAGCAAATAATTCCAACAAAAATAAATAACAAAAAAACATCTTTTTGTCCAATGCATAAACCACAAAAACGTAAAAAGGTGTGTACAGACTCTTTCGAAATGTCTGGCACCAGAATGTTTTATGATTTCTGGCTTATTACTATGGATTTTTGCTTGTTGTCAAAACAAACCAGCATTTAATTAAAAAGGGGATTTAGTATTTTGATCCCAAGAATTAACTAAATGATGCTAGACTTGAATGTGATGCAAGTATCAAAATGAATGCTTTGTACCTTCATGGCTTGGAAAAGTGACTACTAATTCCTTGTTTGATGAATTTATGGCGTTTGTAGTGTTTCAGAAATATTGGATACTTGACCATCGAGGCTTGTTGAATTCATACCATGAAGTGAAAAACTGAAAACGTATCTATTGTCCTATACTTGGAGCTGCAGCAAAATGACTGATATAACATTGTTTTCAAAGATCTGTAAGCTTTTTATGAGGAAAGGAAAGAGCAATTGTATACCACAAAGGGAATCTTGAACTGAAAAGCCTCAACACAGTTACCAGAGACAGAAAAAATGGAGAAAGAGAAGACTTAGTTGGTTGGCAGTAAGATCCAGGATTGAGTGATTGAGTTTTTTTCTATATTATGGATCTAATGTATGATTATATTGGAAACACACAAAATTATATCAAGTTTATATATAATGGAAATACACATCCCTACCTTAACACTACCATGTGTCTAAAATCTAACCAACTAATTACTTACTGTACTTATTACTGATCAGGTACTAAGCCGGGAACAAAATAAAAGAAGACATCAAACATACATCCTGTAGCCATTATTATCTATTTTTATTTTTATCTTTTATGTAATCTATGAACCAGTTCTTTATAAAAGAGGTGTTACATGCGCAGCCTTTACATTAGGCCTGTAGTGCCGTGTGAGTATAGACTGCACATTCTTCTAAGTGTCTGACGTCCTTGCCAGTAAAGGTGAGAGAACACATATTCATGTTGCCTTGTTTGAAGGTGTTATAACATATTTAAAACATTATATGTGATTTCCTAATCTTCACTGTCACTGTCTAATAAACGTTTCTGCAGAATAATTTATGCCTGTAAAAGCTTCTGTTTTAATGAATAGTTTTCTAAATGATGTTTGCATGTGTGAGTTTAATCAATTCCTGTATCCTTGGCTCTTCCCTGAATTTAAGATGCTCCATTCATCATCTCTTCCAGTTTGAGTGCTCCTTCAGACAATGATGCCAGAACTTGACTTTGCCGCAGGCTTATTGGCTTGTTGAATACTCCTCTAGAATTTGTTATTGTCAAACCACTTGCTTTTATTGGTCTCAGCAATCAAGGAAAGTTTTTCACAAGGTTTATTACAGGTTCATCCTGTTTAGGTTTATTTTTGCATTGAGTTTGGTTTCCTATTTGCTACTCAAACACCTAGGGGCAGATTTACAAAGCTCGAGTGAAGGATTCGAATTAAAAAAACTTCGAATTTCGAAGTGTTTTTTGGGCTACTTCGACCATCGAATGGGCTACTTCGACCTTCGACTACTACTTCGACTTCGAATCGAACGATTCGAACTAAAAATCGTTCGACTATTCTACCATTCAATAGTCGAAGTACTGTCTCTTTAAGAAAAACTTCGACCCCCTACTTCGGCAGCTAAAGGCTACCGAAGTCAATGTTAGCCTATGGGGAAGGTCCCCATAGGCTTGCCTGTGATTTTTTGATCGAAGGATATTCCTTCGATCGTTGTATTAAAATCCTTCGAATTGTTCGATTCGAAGGATTTAATCGTTATAATCGTTCGATCGCAGGATTTGCGCTAAATCGCTCGACTTCGATATTCGAAGTCGAACGATTTTAGTTCCTGGTCGAATATCGAGGGTTAATTAACCCTCGATATTCGACCCTTCTTAAATCTGCCCCCTATAGTTGCCAATATATATATATATATACCGATATACTCACGGTACAGTTTTCGGTTGCCTGGGTGCAATCCTCGGATTCGATGTATGAAAATCTCGTAATGAGGCAGCACTCACAGGTCTTAGGGTGAAATAAAGAGTATTTTTATTGTGGGCGCTAAATCGCGACTAACGCTACGGCAGGAAGTGCCCACAATAAAAATGCTCTTTATTTCAAAAAGACCTGTGAGTGCTACCTCATTATGATATCTCTCTCTCTCTCTCTCTCTCTCTCTCTCTCTCTCTCTCTCTCTCTCTCTCTCTCTCTCTCTCTCTCTCTATATATATATGCTGTAAAAGAGCATAATTTCACAAATTGCAGAGAGTGCTGATCCTTTGTTTGATATTCATATAGTCTATGGGAAAAAAACTGGAACCTGATTAGGAGAAAAGTTTTTTCTCCTTGAATTGAATCCCATACATGAGTTTTCACGTGAAAAAAACTTTTTCTCACTGAGTTGAACCTGGCCCAAAGAAGAAGAAGAAAAAAAAAAGAGAAAAACAAAGCCATAGCCAAGAGAATTCTCATTTGGTAACAAAAAAATTAAAAAAAACTAGGAGCAATCATTGGCATTCAGTATTTAAAGTCCAAGGGGTCCATACATTCATAAACTGGCTGTAGTGTTCTTTAAACATGCAGTTTTTTTTAGTTAAAGCTAAAAAATCAAGACTGTCAATCAAGAGTCCATTTGTCCACAGAAAAAAAACATGTCTGCAAAACATGTTGCTGCATTATTCAACTTTTTAATAGCTAAATTAAGGAGTGAATGGAGTTAGGAATATTGTAATTTAAAAGCTTTTTCAGTAGATTAACATTCTTTACCCAGAATTCTTTAGCTATGGGACAAGAGCACCAGTGTATGTACATACCCATTTTTTCACAGGACAGTCCCGAATTTTGACAGCTCAACCCGCAGTCCTGGATTGTTACTGAAATGTCCCAACTTTATCTTGGATCTCCTGCAAAGTTTCTAAAACTTAATTGGCTTTTGGCAGAGAGCTCAGAATAGGTGGCAGGTGCACTTGGATACTTTTGTAACAATTTAGGATAAACAAAGAAACAGCTGTAACAATTTAATATAAGCAGTTCTCTTGGGAAAACTGTGACTTGCAGCTTAAATGGCAAACCACCTTCATTATTATATATAACACATAAAAACCACAGAAATGTGTTCAAACTTTCATAACCTGCCAAATTTTGTAAAATGAACATGGTAAAAAGGGGGTGTGGTCACACAAATGGGCAACAAAAATCGCAACATGTGGGCAAGTTTTTATTTCCAAAATGTTGGAAGATTTGTATGTATGAAGGAACCAGTGATCGTAATAAAAAAACTATAGAAAATATAGAGCAACTAAAGAATAGGTTCCCCAATTACACTCAAAGTACTTTCTATTTAAAGTGTGTTTTCTAAAATATCATAGCTCCTGCTTTCTGTCTTGTAGTCTCTCTGTTGGGAATCAGATAAGTCAGTACCGGTAAAGTAATCCGGTGATAGATATCTGGCTGTTTCCCTCTTGCACTAAAAAGGAGGATAACGTTAATGAGAAATTCTCCATCAATAAGGCCCTTAAACCTTGTTCATTAGAAGCCAAGCCAGAAATAGACTTGGCATGTAACAGCATCATTCCTTGTATCTGATGTTCAGTCAAGAATCCTTATTTACATTATGCAGTGTAAAAACGTACTTGTAGATTTAAATAGCAACACATGGATGAAAAGGATTCCTCTCCAATTGCCTGTTATTTATTAAACACACGCTTGTAAAATCATACAATTTTCAAAGCAGTTTTCAGAAATCAGCACTGCAGGCTGTATATTGGCGCTGCATTTAAAGCCCAAAAAAAGAAATCAGAAATCTGTATAAACCATAACAGCTGTTCTCAGAATCCATATATATTTAATGCATATGTGATTTTGCCAACGAAACGTACATATGCTTTTTATTTTTTGTTCTTACCTAAACCGCACTTCTAGAGCACAATTTAAAAAATAACAAAACCCTGCTTGTTATTTATTTTTATATGCCAAAATTGTATGAAATAAGGGATACATCAATACCTGGTATCTTGTTGAGTCTTATGGTATTTAATAAAGCTCACAATGAGTGGTCGTGTGCTTTATAATGGTAATATTGTCCATAGAGAGGCTTATAATACATTCTTGCAACAGTTGGGGGCAGATTTAATAAGGCTTGTAGTCGGGAAATCACATATTTTAGTGGCTATTGTGAGTTAATCACAACTGCTTTTTATTTATGCGACCCCCGCTAGTTATTTGTTTTCACGATCCTAGTTTCAAAACTAGTGAGAAAAAGTCGAGTTTTAGTAAATACTCCCAAACTAAAGTAATGCTTCAATCTTCAGTAAAGTATAAATCGGAAATACATGTATTATGTGGGGTTTAAAGCAATATTACTGGTCTCCTTAGCCCATCTGCAAGATGTCCATATAAATGAGGCCAATACATAAAAACTTTGGATTGGTTGTTCTCTTGCTCCCTCCACACTGAAACTCATGTAACCTAAACAGACAGAATGCATGAAGGGCTCATGTAGTGCTAGGAAAGAATAAAAGCCCAATGACAGATGGCTATGCCCCCAGAAGGGAAAGCTAATTTGATTAAATCACATTAGATGGAGAAATCAAAATATTTTGCTGTAAGTGATGCCACATACTCCTGTTAAATTTATGTTCCATGGCAGATTCATTTATTTAACTTATTCATCACAAAGTCTATAATCTTGATCCTTGAATGACCCCAAATATGTCAGCCTTTTTTAAAAATCCCACAGCTTTTTTTCTAATCATTCCCCCCAAAACTGGAGTTGACTGAGGTTAGATGGCTACTTCTTTTTCATCTTTCAGAATGACCACATTTAAATTGTACTTTGATGGACTAAAAGTAATTTTTTTCCACCAAATGAACTATGTAATGCAGCTACAGCATGGAAAATTCTACTCAACCATCGGCCTCAGTTCTACAATTCCATGCTCTGCTAGCAATCTAGTGTTCTATCATTCCTTAAACAAAAGAGTGAAGGCAATATTTTATTTTCATATGTGTGTCCTCTGAAATGTGAGACATGAAAACGCTTTTACTAAACAAATGCTCTTCCAAGAACAACCTTTTTTGTTCTTTTAATGAGAAAGGGGGATCATAAGGATCAGAAAGGAAACAAGCAGGAAAATGTAGCCCACAGTAAGCCTAAAAGCATGATCATTTTCCCAAACATAATGAAAAAGTTCTACATTTCGTTTGATTATATATGTGTATAACTGACATTCAGTAATGAGCTAATTAAGCTGAGTAAGTGGCTGCTTTATAAGCAGGACCTAATTCAGGCCGAATCAGAGATACATCAAGTTACACAAACAATATTGTTTTCCTTTTTGAAATGTATTCAACGAGAAGAACTATAGCCACTATTACATCACTTAGCCCCATGAAATTCATTGAAATAGAGCAATAATACAAAATGCAAGAAAATCCTTTCTGTGGCAGTGCTTGGACCCTAGAGCTGTGGTACCAACACCCTGTATATTTTTGAACCTCCGTGTTTTTCCTCCCACACCATCCTTGATTACGTTGTATGTCACCACAAGGACGCAGTCAGAATCCAACCTTTCTTCTGGACCATCTGGCAAGGAGGACATATAGGGCCTTCTGTGATTTATCAAACAGTGCTAATCATCATCATCATCATTTATTTATATAGCGCTAATGCTTTTTTAGGCCTAAGCTATGACTGTGTTGATTTAGAATATGCTAGAATTTTGCCTGTGCTCCATCTTTAATGGTTTTCCAGTATGACCATACTTCTTGTTTTCCTCTTTTTCAACTCCTATATGTTACTTTTTTGGTGAATTGTCTTTCTTTTTCTTCCCTCGTTTTCTTTTTTGTCATTCTGACTGCAGCATACATCTTCTTTTGTTGTATCCATATCTGTGCGTGCAAAATGCCAGACCTTTCTGACAGCCATTCTTCGTGTTAGATGTTTCAGCCAACAGGTGGTTCTGAGAAATCACTCTGAAACTGACTTTCACAGGGAGAACTGCAGGAATCTATACTGCCGATGAGTCTTAAGCCTTAAAAGAACACACTTCTTGCCTGTAACAGCTTACTCTCCGGTACCTGTGAATGGCCCCCGTCTCAATGAAACCCCAGCAGCACCTAGTCCCTGCAAGGGTCTAATTACTCGTGAAAAAAGCATGTTGCTGTACAATAGAAAGGAAACTTTCTCCTCTAATTGATTTGTAACTGTTGCCCACGCTTTCTCAGTATTTATCTATTTAATGAAATTTGTTTAATAGCACACTTGCCAGTTATATGTTATTGTTGTTAATTGGTCTGTTTTGTTTTAAAGGTTTATATAAATATATTGATATTGATTATGGGACTGTAGTTGACTTTTTATTCTTGTATTTATCCTGTTTGTATATAATCTATTACGTACTGTGATTTGGCTTCTTAATTGCTAGACGTGTTTCCTCACATTTTTGTACAGAAGTCTTGTTTATTTACCTAGCAATAAACCCTGACATTTATGGAGTACTACTTTCCAGTCTTTAACTTCCTTGGGTATTATTCTTTTCTGTGTTAAATGAGGCTGCTAATACAGCCAGACCCCTTGGTAAATTGCTACATAATGGGAAATGGGAAAATCTCAAGCCAGCTTGGCGTTATAGAATGACAGTAAATAAGAGACATCTGTTTGTGTATTCACCAATCCTGTGCATCAGCCCAGTAGTAATCTCACTAAAAGCCAGATAAAGATCCAGGAAATGGCAGCAAAAATGTATGAAGTGGCCCATCTTTACTCCCAAAAATACCCTGTAAGAGTTATATCACATGCTCTATTGAGTCAGTTCTACAGTACACTGGAGACAAAGGAATCAGTCATAATCTAATTTGCAGGCTCATGCAAATTGGTTGTAATTGGCAACATTTCCACGTCAGTTAAGAGCTCTGGCTAAAACTATCTGCTGGCAAATATCACTGATCTGCAATAGAATTTTTTGGATGAAATGTGAAGTTCATCTCTAATCTCTGGGCTTCAAATTCTTTGATCCATAATAAACTGTTTCCACTCTCCAGTTCTTATGTTCAGTTACAGTGACTCATGTCCACTCATTTTTCTGATTATCTGTGTATGTGGCAAAATGTATTTAATTTAGAAAAAGGGAAAGATCAGGTATGTCACATATGGGGTGTTGATGAACATGACAAATATCTGGAAGTGTCAGGAGTTATTTTCAGCAAGGATAGGGCTTAACCTATCTGCAGTTATTTTATACACTGGGCTCGGATTCCTCATGCTCTCAATCCTTTCTACTTGGGGTCTGCTTGGATCTGTGCTGCCACACTAAAGAGGTTGTTGAGAGTAACAGATGAACTACAGCGTTTTCCAGTTGGGGGTAAATTTTATTCACTTGAACATTCTACCTGCTGTTCTATACTAAACTATTGTCACTGGCAAACAGGGACTCTGAGATTCAGTAGTACAGGTATTGGACCTGTTATCCATAATGCTCAGGACCTGGGGTTTTCCATAGAGGCATAAAGGGCTATGAATAATGGCAGAAGGCTTTTGTAAGCTATCTTATACTTAACAGGCAGCCAACAAATTTTAACAGTGGAGGAGTGGGTTCTTTCTTAGGTCAGAAGATTCTAACAGCAGAAAGTAGGATAAACTTATGAGCAGAGAAGTATGAGTCTGGAAGACTGGTTAGTTATAGGTTGCAGGTATGTTAGGATGAAGGGATGCATGGAGAGTTTTAGTAGTTCCTAAAGAGAGAAAATGATGAATCTTAGCAATGGTGTGGCATTTAATATGATTAGAGGAGGAGATGGTCAGATTTACCCCAGGCACCATTTAGGGGCTCGTGCAATCTGTAGTAATCATAAATAGTGGTCCAGGATTTAGTGGAAAGACTTTGTGGGTCAGCTTTTATGTAATCTTGCCATGCGACACCATGCAACAGCACAAGATTTGTAGTATGCTATGAAATCTGATCCCCATATAACTAGAATGTAAAGTCGGATAATTTAAAGTCGAGTGGTGTCGTTTGTTCATGCATCTACATCTGACAGCCAATGTATTTCAATTGAAAAACTTTAGTCAGGCGCCATCAGATTTTATCTCGTCGGATGAAGGCACAGCATGCACCATTCACATCCTTGTCGAGTTGGATGTCATTTACTTATCGGATTTTGAATCAGTCCCATTATATTTTGATCCACATAAATACATCTGATTTGTCAGGTGCCTTTTGACAATCCAACACCATCTGACAGAAGCGCTCATGGAGTTTAGCCCTTAAAAAAAGAGTGTATATAAACCACAAAAAATGGCCTAGAATAGAACCATGAGACATTAATCTGTACTGTAGAAGATTTATTAGCATTACAGACATCAAGAAATTGCTTAGAAAAGCAAGAGGAGAGACAAAATGCAGCTTGATAGCAGATACCAATTAAATTGAACATTTACATTGCAATAGAATCGTTAACAATAAGCAGAGAAGAAATCCAGGAGGATGAGAACAGAGAAGTGTACTTTGGATCTTTGCAATCTGGAGATCATTTGTACTGTAACTTTGCATAAGGCTCAGGATAGTGTGTTGGTAAAAATTAAGTTGGCTAGTAAAATCCATATTAATGGCAAAGTCACCCTGTTTTTTAATGTTGAAAAAAATCACACAACTATTGAGTATAACCTTTATATCAGCCTTAATGGTTACTTTAAGGCATGATACCCCAAATTACAGGATACCCCATATTGAAAAAACCCTCAGAAGAGAGGACAAGTTCCAGCAGTTTTGCAGCGAACATAAGAAGAGATCAATGCAGTATTTAGAGATGCAGGATGAGTTTAGTTGCCTTGTAAGAAACAAGCCTGTTTCCAAAAGTTTGCGGAGGGATTGATTGTATGTGTTAGAGCTGGAGGAAAGACAGCTTTGTGGTGTTTTATTTATAAAATCAAAAGAGGAAAAGGGCTTTAAAAGAGCAATATTTTTGATGTTTTCTAATATAATCTACTTTGTTTCAGCCCAGAGTAGAGTTCAAGATTAGAGATTCTGTTGATGAGCTATAAACAAGCATTGTGGATTGTTATCAGCGAACTATGTGTACGATACTGCCATTTCAGGAAAGGGATCACCTTTAAATGCAGAGTGGGATAGGTTTTTGGTGCAGACCAGGGAAGGAAGTGGCCATTCTTTCAGTTCTGTCTCTAAAGTACCTTTTTTGATTAACTTTTTCAGTCAATGGAAGGGGTCTGTAGAGCTGCTGATCAGTACTGAACACTTTCTTAGTATAATGCATAAACTACTTACACCTGACATAAGCCCAGTTGCTGTATATCCCATAAATATAATTTCTTGCAGAAGTAAAATGCACGCCTTTACCAGCAGCCATTACCGGCTGAGCACAATAGAGAATATACTGTCTGTAGTACACAGTAGTGCCATTGCCTGTTTATTAATTGTGTGTTACTGAGATGAGAATCTCTGAAAAATTCCATAATCTTGAAAAATAGAAAACAGCACCCCCACAACCAAAACTCTAACCTGTATTGTTGCCCTAAATGTTGCCCATGTAATTTTGTACCAGTGGATATAAAACCCTAATGCAGTTTTTCAGAACTTCTGTATCAATCCCAGAGATAATATATTATTTGCATATATCGTTTTTGTTCTGACAATGGGAAACATATGTGCTGTTATAGGAAACCACTTCATTTTTAGAGAAATGCCTCATATACATAGTATTATGTATAAAATAGCTTAAAAGTAGCTAAAAGTGCAAAGCTTGCACTTTTGAAATAAAAACATCCCCAGAGAAAACCTATATGTGTTTAATGTTTCTCTAAATGTATCATTAGAGTAGTTTGTACAAGGAGATGCATTTTTATAGTAAACAGTTTAAACCCTCTGTGAAGTTTGATAAATTATCACTATTTTTTTCATTGTATTCTAATGTTCTCATTTCCTCTGCATTTGTATAGGGTGAAACAGCTAGATTCTAAAATATTCCCCAAAAAAAGGATGGGGAATTAGACACATTGGGGGGGCATTTATAAAGTCCGCACAGCAAATATTTATTCGCAAATGGTTGTAGTGCCCATGTTATTTTCCTGAAAGCTAAAAAATTGCACTGCTGTGCCCGTCTTTCCGAATTCGCATTGAGAATACATTTTCACAAATGGCTCACAGATGAGATGGGTGTTTGCGTGAGTGCATCCACTGTGCAATGTTGTGCGAGAAAATAGCATTGACAGTAACTTAAATTTTCAAATTGTGAAACTGTTATGCGAATATTTCCTCCGCCACCAAAGTTGTGGCGTAATTCAGTCGCAGAGTATGCACATAAATATTCACAATTTGCGATTTTTGACATATTTAAAAAGCTCTTATAGACATTCGCATTGTGAAAAAAAAACACAATTCTGTTTATAAATATAACCTTGTGCAGGGCAAATATATTCACTTTGCGAACCAATCTGCCTTGCGCAAAGTTTATAAATGAGCCACATTGTGTTATTTCCTATTTCACCTAATTATATGACTGTTGGACAATCACCCAAATACAGCACTGCTAGAGTACTACTTGGGATGTTTCATGCAAACAGATGTACCCAAGTAGTGGGCTTCATTTTAAATTACGGGGAATCTTCTTGAAATTAAAGGACAAGCTGGAGGGCTTCAACATCTGATATTGCCTTACATGTCACAGTCGTGCACAGAAAATTAGCCACCCTTACTACTTTATATTTTGCTAATATTAACATATGCAGCTGGGTATTTTACATACTTGAATTTTATCATTCCTGGGGATTTTAAAGATCAGGATTCTACTTTAATACACAAAATACATAAATATTCGTATACTTATATATCTTATAATTGATGCTGATGTCATCGGCTTCGGTCATCGGTGGTGTCCTTTATATCACATGACACATTAAAACTGTATTACACGTATGGGATCTGCTTGGGACCTGGGGTTTTAAAATCCCTTATGGCTACTAAAAATATTTAAATGTTAAATAAAACAAAGAGGATTGTTTTGTCACCAACATTAATTTATACCTAGATACAATTAAAGATCAGCTCCACAGCTATGGAAAAAAAAACAAATAACAGAACCTAGTGTAATATTGTTAATATTCAGTGCAATCACCAAAATGTTACAACACTAATCTGTGTGTGTGTCTTGAACCATAGAAAGTCTATGCACAGATTTTTCGTGTGTGTTTTAAGGTGCTATAGTGATTTCTACAAGGTGCTATCGCCAAAATTAAATTATAATTAAGTCAAACAAAGTGCTTTTAGTGCTTGCTTCAAAAGGTAAAATGAATTAAAATAAGGTGCAATGGTGTTTTCTTCAATCAGCAAAAATCAGCATGTGACTTCTCCATTCTCTGGTGGGATTGGCAATTTACAAGATTCCTGATTTCACAACAGCAAATCAGTATCAACTCCAGGGTATTCCTTTTTCTGTAAAGACATTAAAAAGCAGGGACAGCGCCCATAGTGTAATTTGCCTTTATTTTTTAAAAGGTTTTAAAGCTTATAGCCCTTACATAAGTCAAACTTCTGAGCGCATATCAAACAAGCTAGTCTTATAGTGCAGATCATGGAGGTGAACCTTTGCAATACAGAGAGATGGGTTCTACCGGCATCTCCCTCTCCCGTATGTTCCATCTGTACATCTACTCACTGCTGAAACCGGAAGTGATGTCATACCTGACGCGCTTCTAAAGAAGAATATAACAAGAGGTA
The DNA here is from genome assembly GCF_017654675.1 of Xenopus laevis. NCBI lineage: Eukaryota > Metazoa > Chordata > Amphibia > Anura > Pipidae > Xenopus > Xenopus laevis. The sequence goes on along the minus strand of NC_054372.1, from coordinate 157,859,159 downwards.
AAACAATCTGCCCCAGTGAGGTTCCAATCTAGCATCAGTATGTGGAAACCCTTAGAAGGTCATTTCTATATTGGCAATGAACAAAAATCGTTTTCAGCAGCTTTACTCAAGATGAAAATCTTTAGAGACACAGATCCTGAAGAATAAGACTTTTAACACATGTATTTCTCGGTCGTCCCTAGGCAGCACAGGGCACTAGTGGGTTAATACACCGTTCCCTTTAGGAGGCAGGATGGAACAAAAACTTTTGATCCCTCTGAGGGATCCTCCTCTTCCTTGTATTAACCCCGCCTACTTTAGTTTTTTTCCATCCTGCAAGGAGGTAGGATGTGTGGGAGCTAAGCTCCCATTCATTATCAATTTTTATTTTATTTTACTTTATTTTTGTTTTTTTCACAGGAGTTGTCCTGCTGACAGGGGGTAAGCTTCAGCGCTGCCCTGGTAACATTGTCATTTTATGACATAGAGGCAAGCTTCAGCGCTGCCCTGGTGGGGTTTCACCGTATGTCTCACCCATTGTTCAGGCAAGCTTCAGCGCTGCCGAGTTCGGATTAGGCGAAAGGCATGCCTTAACGCTGCCGGAACGCCGTCCCTCATTGAGACGCCGCATCAACCGGCATTACACTGCGCTCAAATCTCGCGCCAAACGTCGCGCACTTCCGGGCGCCATCTTGGATGCGCACACGGCGAAGAGTATTATACTTAGCCGCACGGCCATTTCCCGCTCCACACTCTGCAGGAGTGACGCGTCGGAAAGTCAGGGGATCCTATTAAAGATCCGGTTCCTACTGGTACAGCTTATTTTTTCTCCTTTTCTCTGTACTATTTCTCTCTTTCATTACTAACAGTCTGCATAGCCTAACATGGCGTCTGACCCCAATAAAGCAAATGTCTCTGCACAAGATAAGACAGACACTCAGTCAGGTTCAGATTCAACCTCAATATCTGTGAAAAAGAGACATAAGGAGAAGGAAGTTCAGCAATACCAGAAAAAGCGCAGACCCACAGAGGTGAAAGCTGATTCAGCAGCATCTTCTGCTTCACAGATTCCAGATTGGTTTCAGCCATTTCAGGCATCATTACTGACTATGTCATCTGCTATTGAAAAAATAGCAGCTAACCAAATATCTCATGCTCCACAGTTAGTGACTCAAAACCCCTCTCAAGCAGAGGTAGATTTACATTCCTCAGACGAGGAAGGGATAATTCCTGAGGACGATTCAGACTGGGAAGATGAGGAACACTCTAATCCACATCTAGAAAGCTCCCACAAATCCCAATCGGAAGCTATTCATTCGCTGTTAGCAGACATGTTCCATACGCTAGGCATTCAAGAGGAACACAAAGAATCCAACAAGCTGGATAAACTATTTAGCCCCACTATAAGGAAACAAAGATTTTTTCCTGTACATGAGACTGTGCAAGAGGTCATTAACAAGGAATGGAAAGCCCCAGACCGCAGAGCAGTCAAAGATAAGAGAATGGATATTTTATATCCTTTCAGCCAAGCTCATAAAGATAAATGGGAAACCATACCCAAGGTTGACGCCCCGATAGCTAGATTAGCTAAACGTACGACTATACCTTTAGAGGACGGAACAGCGTTCCGTGATCCCATGGACAGGAAGGCTGAAAATCTTTTAAAGAGCTCTTTTGCCTCATCTACAGCGGCATTTAAACCGCCCATCGCAGCAGCATGTGTTGCGCGAACTATGACCCTATGGTTAGAAGAAGCGTTATCAGGTTGTTCCGAGGATTCTTTCGACATGCATGGTCATCTCTCAAAGGTGCTTAATGCAGCACACTTTCTATGCGATGCCTCTATGGACACACTTCAATTACAAGCCAGGGCCTCCGCATTTTCAGTAGGTGCTAGAAGAGCACTTTGGCTCAAATCTTGGAGTGCGGACCCAGCTTCCAAGAAGAATTTAGTTACTCTGCCATTTTCAGGGTCTTCACTCTTTGGGCCGGAACTAGATACTTTGATAAATAAGATCACTGGAGGAAAAAGCAACTTTTTACCTCAAGACAAAAAATCTAAACCTCCAAACACACTGTCAAGAAGACCATTTAGGTCACCGAATTTTGGGAGAACTTCTCTGCAGCACTCCAGACAACCAACCTACTCTAACCAACCCAAGGGTAATTTTCGTCCCCCCAAGAAACCCTCCTGGAACTTTCAGAGACGCACTCCCACTGGAGCAACTGATAAGACACGAGACGCATGAAGGGGCAGCCTCCCCCGATCTTACGGAGGCGATAGGGGGGCGCCTCTTGAAGTTCAGGGACACCTGGCTAGCCACAACTTCAGACACCTGGGTCCACAACATAGTTTCAATGGGCTACAGACTACAGTTTCACAGGTCACCCCCCCAACGATTCATTCAGTCAACCCTGCCATCCCTACCAAACAAGCAGAAAGCTCTGAAACTAGCAATACAAACTATGCTCAAAGCCAAGTCAATAATCACAGTTCCCACAGATCAATGGGGGCTCGGTTTTTATTCCAATCTGTTTCTGATACCCAAGAAAGATGGTTCACAACGTCCTGTCCTGAATCTAAAATTTCTAAACAAATTTCTCTATGTACCTTCCTTCAAAATGGAATCTCTGAGATCCGTGATTGCAAACGTGGAACAAGGAGATTTTTTCACGACTATAGATCTAAAGGACGCTTATCTACACGTCCCAATCCATGTGGAATCTCAACAATTCCTTCGTTTTGCAGTTCAAGGTATCCACTACCAGTTTCAAGCTCTTCCTTTCGGCCTCGCTACGGCTCCCAGAGTATTCACGAAACTTATGGCAGCTCTAGTAGCTCACTTACGACAGCTAGATATCGTGGTGCTACCGTACCTAGACGATCTACTGATTCGGGCGCCTACATACTCATCGGCCTTGGCCCACACAAACCTCTGCAAAGAAGTTTTAGAATCTCACGGCTGGAAAATCCACTTTGCAAAAAGTACTTTAATTCCAACTCAGTCCATCATCTTTCTGGGAGTCCAGTTCGACTCTCTGCAACACAAGGTTTTTCTGACGATTCAAAAGCAACTCAAGCTTCAGGCTGCGGCAGATCAGGCAATATCCCAAAGGTCAATCTCGGCCAGGGACTGCATGCGACTACTAGGACTTATGACCTCAGCCATAGAGGTCGTACCTTTTGCTCAAGCCCACATGAGAAACCTCCAGCTGGATTTTCTCAAAAAATGGCGCGGAGATTACAACAAGCTGGACTATCCAATTTTTCTATCAGCGACAACCAAAATTTCTCTTCGTTGGTGGAGTCAAATAGACAACATCAAGAAAGGAAAACTGTGTTCCATTGCAGATTGGGCAATTCTCACCACAGACGCCAGTCTCACAGGCTGGGGCGGCGTTTTCAACCACAGGTCTGTACAAGGTCAGTGGTCACAGGCGGAAACCTCGCTTCACATCAACGTTCTGGAACTGAGGGCGGTTTTCCTGGCGCTAAGTCACTGGTCGGATCTTCTGAGGGGATGCCCAGTAAAAGTCCGGTCAGACAACGCTACGACGGTGGCTTATATAAACCACCAGGGAGGCACTCACAGCAGTGCAGCATGGAAAGAGGTGTCCCGCATTCTGCAATGGGCGGAAAACAATTCGTGCAGGCTAGCGGCCGTGTACATCCCAGGTCAATTGAATTGGGAAGCAGACTTCTTAAGCTCGATCCGGGAGAATGGGCACTGCACCCGGAAGTGTTTCAACAACTTGCGAACATGTGGGGGACACCACAGATGGATCTGATGGCCAGCAAGTTCAATCACCAAATTCCGGAGTATTGTTCCAGATATCACGACCCAAATGCTTGGTCAGTGGATGCAATGACGTCAGCTTGGGACTTTCAACTTGTCTACATTTTCCCGCCCATACCAATGATCCACCCGGTTCTCCGTCGCCTGTGTCTCTTCCGAACGACAGCAATAGTGATAGCACCTTTTTGGCCCCGGAGGGCTTGGTTTTCAGATCTAAAGAGACTGTCAATTGCTCCCCCGTGGCCGCTTCCTCAACGGCCGGACTTGCTTCAACAGGGCCCCTGTTGGCACCCATCTTTGGAAAGGTTATCCCTGACGGCTTGGCTCTTGAGAGCTCCATCTGGAAGGGCAAGGGTTTCTCGGACAAAGTCACCACCACTCTGTTGAGAGCACGCAAACCAACAACAAGATCTACCTATCACCGCATATGGTCCTGCTACATCGACTGGTGTAACCAGAGGCGCTCGGATTATACACAGTGCACAATTCCTCTTCTCCTGGAATTCCTTCAGCAGGGCATGGATAGAGGATTGGGAGTCAATTCGCTGAAAGTCCAGATCTCAGCATTATCAGTGTTCTTTCAACGGCAGCTAGCGTCCTTTCCGGATGTCAGGACTTTTATCCAAGCCGCCACACAGATCAGACCTCCATATAAAGATCCTTTACCACCATGGAACTTAAATTTCATTCTTCAAGTACTGCAGGGTCGCCCTTTCGAACCACTAGCGTCCATAGATATGAAGTTTCTCACTTGGAAGGTGGCGTTTTTAGTGGCTATTTCGTCAGCGAGACGAGTTTCGGAAATTGGTGCTCTTAGCTGTAAACCACCATTTTGCATCTTCCACGAGGACAAAGTAGTACTAAGAACTGTTCCATCCTTTCGTCCCAAGGTGTCTTCTGAATTCCACCTCAACCAGGAAATTGTCCTCCCATCCTTCTGTCCGAAACCGTCCTCTGACCTCGAGAGACGCTTACACACACTGGATGTGGTTCGGGCGCTCAAATTCTATTTACATAGAACGGAAAGCATCAGGAAGACGGACGCTCTTTTCGTGCTGTATGGCCCCCACAGTCAAGGGAAGACAGCTTCCAAGATGTCCATTGCTAGATGGATTAAAGACTTAATTCTGTACATTTACAAGCTCAAGGGTCTACCCACGCCCTTAAAGGTTGGAGCCCATTCAACGAGGGGCATGAGTGCTTCCTGGGCACTTTATAATCAAGCTTCCATGGATCAAATTTGTAAAGCGGCTACCTGGTCGTCTTTGCACACATTCACAAAGTTCTATAAGTTCAACGTTTATGCTTCTGCGGATGCCAGTTTTGGCAGAAAAGTTCTACAAACAGTTGTTCACAAGTAAGGGTCTTTCGCGCATGTTAGTGCCTTCCGCCTTACCTTGGTTCAGTCTCCTCTTTCTCGTTCTCTTTCCCACCCTTTCTATTTGCTTTGGGACTCACCCACTAGTGCCCTGTGCTGCCTAGGGACGACCGAGAAAAGAGTATTTGTTATCATACTTACCGATAAATCTCTTTCTCGGAGTCCCGTATAGGCAGCACAGGGAGTTACCCTCCCTACTTCTTCACTGTTCTATCCTACTTATAAGCTGTGCTAGTCGAAACTAAAGTAGGCGGGGTTAATACAAGGAAGAGGAGGATCCCTCAGAGGGATCAAAAGTTTTTGTTCCATCCTGCCTCCTAAAGGGAACGGTGTATTAACCCACTAGTGCCCTGTGCTGCCTATACGGGACTCCGAGAAAGAGATTTATCGGTAAGTATGATAACAAATACTCTTATGCTGACATTTGTAATGGACTGCATACCTTTGGTGAAGATAGCTCATGGTTTCAGGCTGGGAGCTATAAGTGCCATTTGAGATGTTGAAAATCCTTAAGAGCCTTCTGCAGTACCTTTCAGCCCCTCTGTATTTCTCTTTATTTTTCTTTCACATAAATTAGACTTCATGTGATCATGCACTGTGTAATATAATCCAGCTCTGTATCACAAAGAAATATCTTGCTTGATGTCTAAACTCAGGAACCATAAGTTTTTTTACTGCAGACCTTACATTCATTGCTAGGCTAATCCCTTTCTTTCATAAGCGCACAGCCATTAAGCAGATTCACTGTTTATTAAATCTGTTTCAGATGTCCCCTGATTATACATTAGGTATGTCATGTACATAGATGCATTTATTCATTAAAGCAAACCATGACACACATAATAAAAAAAATACTTAATATACTAGCAATACTGACCCAGTCTTTTAGTAGCCAAGAGTGCTGGATATGTAGATATTAATTGTAAGAGTGGCTCTTTTTTTTACCATAATAGAAAAACTGTTGTATTGTAAAGAGTTACTTTTTATTATACTGTATGTGATGTGGTGTTTGTCTGTCATTTAACAAATTAAAATATATATATTAGGGATGCACCAAATCCACTATTTCGGATTCGGCCGAACACCCAAATCCTTTACGATAGATTAGGCCGAATACCGAACCAAATCCTAATTTGCATATGCAAATTAGGGGTGGGAATGGGAATATAATTACTTCCTTGTTTTGTGACAAAAAGTCACGTGATTTCTCTCCCGTCCCTAATTTGCATATGGTTCTCCTGGCAGAAGGATTTGGCCGAATCTTGCTGAAAAAGGCCAAACCGAATCCTGGATTCGGTGCGTCCCTAATATTTATATATGCATATATTTTTAAAAACTCATTTATGTTTACTTGTTTAGTAATAAATATATGTAGCACAAACCACCAATATTCCACAATGATGTACAAAAAAATGTGTGAATACACAAGTTAAACCGATTAAATAAAAACACTATCCAATACAAGAAGAGGACTCTGTTTTAGAGCTTACAATCTAATATAAGAAGGGGTGTGGGTTAGATCAGATGTGTGAGATGTGGCACTGACAATTGCAGGTGGCACCTGCTGAAATGTGTGTTAAGTCTTTGTTAAACACTGCAATTTTGGGAGAAATTATTAGGAAACATGAAAGGAAATTTTAGAGAAGTACAACTCTAGTTAAAATGTTGAGAAGGAGATTATTAGAATAGTCTTTGGTTCAGGTTCAGTTATTTAGTTTTAACCTCAATGGTAGCAGAATCCAATATGATAATTGGCAGATCATTGTGTCAGAGTAAGTGCAGTTCTGACACTTTATGGACCTGGCTGCTGCATTTAATATGGACTGGAGTGGTGACCATTGCGGAAGAGAAAGGCCAAAAGAGAGTTGTAGGAGTCAATAAGTGACATGATGAGATTGTGAATGAAAATTTGACATTGGATGGTTCGCACAGGCAGTAGCCTAGCTGAAAATACAAAAATCTGTATGGCATACAGGGCATTTTTTAAAGCTTCTGTGCTCCAGCTGAGACTTGCAGTGGTGGAAATGCCCAAACTTGTCCGCACACTGCACATACACTAGGATGAGGGTGTGGTTGTCGGATCTGGATTCAGACCATGTTCAAGAACATTGGAGACTTGGTAGCAGCAATATAAATGCTGGTTCAGCTTCAGTAGTGTTGGTCTTATATATGGCCCAAGCCTATATAATATTGCATTGAGCTTCATTATTATAACAAGTAGATTTTTCGAATGTGTCATTTATTTATACATTGGTGTATACTACAGCTTTAACACCTCTCCAGCCTTGCAATAAAACTAATCTGTTCCTTCTTTAAAGAGAACATATGTGATCATTATTTGTTAAGTCCATCTGGTAAAAATACTCTAAATTAATTTTTTGGCCTGTAGAGAGATATTAGATTAATTTTTCTTATTGCTTTTAATAATAAAATTTTACTTGAGGATTTTAGCGCCTTTTAAAACCAAGACTGTTTATACAACACATGGAGCTTGCTGCCCAGAAATACAGTTTAGTGCTAATTAAGAGCTGAGCATCAGGGGAAAATATGCCTCTTTCATGGGGAACAGCTAAAAGCCATATGGAAGGCACAGGACCACTATAAATAACATTACATGCTTAATGCATGTTAAAAAATATTTATTTTGTCTACTATGTCAGACATTACTAAGCAAAACTAATATTCCTAACTTCATGACTTTATTCAATAAAGCTGTATATAGAGTGCCTTGGGCTTTACTGAGCAATTACATTGCGGGTAACCTTGCGGTCCCCATTTGTTTGTATTGCACCTAAATGTTCTTTTGAAGATATGCCTTTTCATTTTCTATTTGTTGTTACATTTTGAACTAATTACAGTGTGGCACACATTCCCAGCATGCACGTAGTTATGAGCAAGTGGATGCAATTAACCCTGCCAGTCTTTGGGCGCTGTCAGGAACGTGCAGCCTTTGTGATACTGTCTATGAATAAAACGTACTCACTGTATGACACCAGCATGCTTTTGGGTTGTATATGGGAATATTAGTTTTATATACACTTGCATGCGCACAGACACATAGAAAGGACATTGATGAAAGCATGTTCCCTTCACTAGAAAAAATGTAGAGGCGGAGAATTCCAGTTTTAGAAAAATGCCAATAAATCAAGAATATTTGTAATTTAAGGTACAAGTGTGAAAATAAAGATTTTTTAGTTCTTGATGTTTCTCGGATTCCATGTTAGAGCCAGGCCAAAAGCTACTGCCCAACACCCCCATTCACCTTTTCAAAGTCAACTGCTGCTGATCCCCCTTTCCCCTCGCAACCAGCCACAAGACCCTATACACCCTTCACCCTTCACCCCTCCCACAACCAGCCACCTGATCCCCTTATTCACTCACAACCAGTTGCAGACCCAATCCCCCTTCACCCCACTCTAGACCTGATCCTGCTTCCTCGCGGACACTATTTACGGCAGCCACAGCTTCTGACAGTTCCCCATACAGAATGCTCTGTGCAGCGGCACTTACAAAGTTGTTTGAACTTTGCCATTTTCCTCACCCAAAAAGCCCTAGTTCTGGCCCTTGGAGGAGTGCTGCTCTCACAGCCCAGCTCTACTCTTACTGGCCTGTTCTGCCTGTTGGAAACTGAAATGCTGACCATTTATTTTTCTAGTTTGAACATTTCTTTTAGTATAACAAAAAGTCTTTGTGACCCCCCAAAACTGTAGTAGAGTTTAGCAGTTTGTGTATCTTCTTCAATATCTGTTTATATGAGAAATATGATGTACCAGAGTAATAATGATCCTTGGTTCCTTTATGGTTTTAACTACTTCGAGGTGTGTCAGAGGCCAGAGATCAAGGGGCATATTTACTAATGTTCTAATTGTAACTACTAAATTTTTTTTTGGTCAGAACTCGAATTTGAATGTGATATTTACCGCACCTTGGCCTTGGAAACAGTTCTGATTTGACTATTGCCCACCTAAAACCTGCCGAATTCATGTAAAAGTCAATGGCAGAGGTCCCTTGAACTACTGTATTTGAAGATGTTAATAGTAGTGACGAGCCAACGTTTTGCTTTGAAAATGATGGCCCATAGACTCCAATGGGAGAAAACATTTTTGCGCCTAAAGAAATGGCGCACGTCAAAAAAAATTGACTTGCAAAAGTCAAGGTCTTTTTTTCGGAGGAAAACTCTATCCGAATTTGATTCGAGTTTTGGGGTCGGGACTATTCAATCGAATTATAGACGTTCAAATTTTTTCATAAATAACATACCTTTCGAATTGTGAATAAAATTTAATTTATTAGAGTTTTAAAAAAATTCACATTACTCTAAAATTCGACCTTTGATAAATAACCCCCCAAATGTTTAGTAAACAATTTAACTGATAACGTGAACTTTATTAAAATAAAAAATCATAAAGCTTCATCCCATTATATATAGAGGAAAAGGAACCTGTTAATTTGTTAAAATCTCTATAAATGTTTTTTGAATTTCTGTGTGGATATGAGGAACCAAAAATGTATAGTGAAAGCAAGTTTTATACATAAAACATTTAGAATTTGATGGGCAAAATGCAGACCATTGTAGTGTTCCTGTGTTTATATAAGTGCAAATATATTTGCTGTGGAATATGTTATTGAAATTAAGGTGGTTCATGCATTAAACCCAACTGAATAAGCTCAATTCAAAAGGTGGAGTGAATTTTCCCTTTCTTTTCTGAAAAAATCTCTCTTTATCGCTTTCTTACCCCCACCTTAATTGTAATGTGCTGCACAGCACTGAATTATTGAGGGTGAAACACTCCCAAATTTGAGGAACATGTCATTATAATGATAGTTTCTAAAGTTTCTTCGTGTTTTCTGTACTTTTTTCTGAAGTTGAAGCATATCCCTTGATGTCTTATCTTAGCGGGCTGCTGATCAAAGGGTCTCTGTTTTCTTACTGTAAGAAGATGGTGTTCTGTGTTCTTTCTCCAAATACTTTGTAGGTTAAATATGTTCCAGAGTTGGGGCAATAAATACTGTAGAGTAATTTCTAATCTTAGCAGATAAGTCACTTAAGAAGCCACCTTGAATAAGGCATTTGAAATAAAAGCACAAAGCTAAACATGACCATGAATGGTAAAATTGCAAGAATGGAAAATAAAATTGTTACAATCCAGCTTGACATTTATCAGGCAAAAACCCTTATCACCCATTAGGGTTTCCACCTTTTCTGGAAAATAAAAATAGACTTTGGATAAATTATATACTTTCCCTTTTAATAACTTTGATATTTTCCCTTAGTGTATTGGCCAACTTTCTAAATAATTAGCATGGCAAATAGGGCAGCCATTTATAAATAATACCCATAGCTATCTTCCCATCTAGGTCTTCACAACAGAACACAACACTCCCTTCCTGTAGTTGATTCTATACACAATCCAAGCCTGTTTTCTGCCTGGCTTCCCAACACTTACCTAGTTTAAATGGTCTGCAGTAATGAACAAAGCAATCCAGTACTGACTTGTTTGCCAGCAGGAAGGTTAACATCATTAGAACAATATTAAATATCACTGTTGTAGCTTTGTTATTGCAAGACGTATTCCAGTCACAGACAAAGAATCTATTAAATGTCTTGGTTTTATTTTTGGGCACCAGTCCCCAACTGCTCTATACTTTGGATTTTGTGACATAAAATTTGAAGTAATAGAAAAACCTGTTTATTAAATGTCTTAGCTGTTTTGGATGATGTTTTTCATTACAGGTTTCTTACTTTGGCAGATGGCCTGGAATATTGACAGAATTTTCCATTTTCTACATAGAAAAAGGTAGTCTATAATCTACAAATGTATGCTTAAATATATGATGCATACATAGAAAGCCACCATAAACTCAGAGACATAACCTGACTAGTCCGTTAAATGGTTGCCAGCTCCATGCAATACAATGGGGGAAATTTACTAAAGGGCGAAGTGGCTAACGCTGGCAAAAATTCGCCAGCGTGACGTCATTTCGACTCTTCGCCAATTTACACAGTTTACAGAACAGTTGCTGTCATAATTACGCCAGTGAAGTAACTTCAAACTCTAACGACAGGCAAATTTTCGCTCTGGTGAAAGTTACGATGCAAATTCAGTACGTTTTTAATTTTACTGACCGTTACCTCTATTGCCAGACTTGCCTTCGCCACCTCAGACCAGGTGAAGTGCAAAAGAGTAGATTAGAAAATTGTTCTAAGTCCCAAAAAACGCTGGCATCTTTTCCTTTTTACAGGGTGATAGGCTGAAAAAGATGGAATTTTTTTTGGGGTACCCTCCTTCCTCGCTACATTTGATAACATATGGCACCTAAACTATACTGTGGGCACATGTGTAGGGGATTATAACAACTCTATAAAGTTTTATTAAGGTTCCCTGGCCTTGTGTATTGTAATGTATTTGCTGCAGCATATACATATACCATTGTCCTTTTACTGCACGCCGTATGCTAATTAGCCAATGCTAGCGTATTTTCGCTAGCGCAACTTTGCAAGCATTCGGTACCCTGTGTGCAACTTTGGATCTTTGTGAATTAGCGTTGTCCAGGCAAATTTACACCTGGCAAAGTGTTATGATGTGTGCAAAGCCAGCACTGGCGAATTTTCACATGTAAGTTAATTTGCCCCATGTATCATGTGCATTTAGCTGCTATACTATGTGCTATTTTATTGCACTGTGTGGGGACTGATCAGGTGACTATATGAACCCAATATTTATGAATATATTAACCCACGGCTGCTAGTGGCTTGCACTTTTCACAGTTACCAGTTTGTTGGCTTAATAGAATATTATGTAGTAGTATTACTTCTTGTATGCCAACATGGGCTTCAACAGGGAAAACACTAAGGATATTCATTGAATGCATATGACTTACAACAATGAGAAAAATACATAAATAATTAAATATGTACTTTGAGGTGTATAATAGCTAGCTAGTTTATGGGCAACAACATTTTTTGGACGCACAACAATAATTTTTCACCCATTGGAGTTTATGGCTGTCTTTTTCGTGGCGAAACCTGTCGAAAATTTTTGCTCAGCATTAATCATAACTACAGGAAATGCAACAGTTAGCAGGCTTAACATTAGAAGCAGTGGAATCAATGACAAGAAGAATCATACTTTTAGAAGAATTTGAAGAGCCTTGAAGACCAGAAAAATAAATATGTTGCAAGTAACACAGTGAATGGGAGTATAACTGATAACAGTAGACACATTTAAAACACAGCTAGTGGACTGACACTGTGGTTGAACTCCAATACTTGGATTATTTGGAGATAGAGAAGTCATTTTTACTGGTAGATGCAAATAGAATCCTATAGGTAAGAAGATGGTGCCATAGAAGTTAATATAGAACTCTGATACTCAAGATCACAAAAAGTCTTTGTTAGAGAGGACGTAGTCCTTCTTTAGTGGCTTGCTGTACTCAACAAAACCTGCCCACTATCATGTTGGCATCGGAAGGTAGCGTGACTTCATAACAGTGAGAGGAGATCTACATTCACACTTCCACTATCCCTTCCTCAATAATGAAAAATAAAAGAGACCAACAAGAATTACCAACCACTGTCTCTATTATTTAATTTTTTCATCATATTCTCAGCCTGCCACTACCAAGTTTATAAATGATCACACTAGTTGGCTAAGCAATAGTGTTTAAATTGCTTGAATGCAAATAATATTGTAGTGAGAAATAACTATTCAATTTGCATGGTCTTTATCTGAAAATGTTCAGCATGAAGGGAAAGAGGTCAAGGTGACCTGCAGTTTCCTGGTGCAAATAAACCCAGGCAGATTTTAACTTTTGAAGATACAACATTCTAATGGGACCTCCTTCAAAATACATAATATAAACTTTTTTTTTGTGTGTCTTTGTTTTACATTGACATCCAGTTATAAACATAGGTGTTACTACCAATACATTGAGCAGTCAATGACAGCATTGTGTATGCATACATAGCTATTAAAGCATGCAGGCAGCTACCAACACATGTTTGTGGTTTTGATTGCACATGCTTGCAGTGGGTAACCGCATAGGTATCAGTAAACAAGCCATCCCTCTCAACTTCAAATCGTAGTCAAATTTACAAGAACAACTGAACAGTTGGGTAGCAATCTTACATAAAGGTACAGAGCAGGGGATAATGCTGTTTATGTTGTCTATTTATTTTGCAGTTCGGCACAGTTTATCTGCACATAATTTAAAAATCATTAAGCCCTCACAAAAAACACCCTTGACTTTTACAGAACTTAGAAATCCAGTTCACAAAGAGTTTCTCCTACTTTTATGCAATATATTTTACCTTGACAGTCTCCGACAGAGACAGATTATTCTAGGAAAATGGTGCCTAGGAAAATGGTTCTCATTTATCAAAACAAGGCAAACTGGCCCCTGGGCTGAAATACGGCAGTTGCCAGTCAGTGATTATCTTTTATTCAGGCAGGTAGAAGAATGCAAGAAGGAGTAAAAGAAGCAAAAATGAATTTTCAGTGGGTCACTGCCAGGGCCGGATTTACATAGTGGGCGCCCCTAGGCCCAATACCGTTCTTCGCCCATGTCCCCTCCAGGAGGACAGGAGCAATGGGGATTGGCGCATGGGAAATTTAAAAAATGATTTATTTAGTGTTTACATGATTTTCTAATAGACTTAAGGTATGAAGATCCAAATTACGGAAAGATCCATTATCCGGAAAACTCCAGGTCCCGAGCATTCTGGATAACAGGTCCCATACCTGTACTTGGTAATAGATTTAGTAAAACACATAAGCAGATTATGACATGGTGTAATGTTGGCATGTGCTAACTGTAATGTAAATATATGTTAATGTAATTATAGAACAATAATAGTAAATAATACAGAACATTATTATCCTTGCTCTTTCGTTATACTCATTGTAGATACCATAGGTCACTTCTCTACAAGCCACAATTTAAGAAAGATGATGTTTAATAGTCTCTGTGTTACAAATAGCATAATTATTTTTTTATTGAGACATGTGTGCGCCAGAAGGGATATTCTGTACTTAAATTTTGCCCTGATAGTTCCCTGTGAGGATTGGGTTTGACTACTTGGGTCAAGGGTTGGCAAGCTGCACTCTCCAGCTGTTGTTAGTCAGCTACTGACTGAGGAGGTTGTAGTTCAAGAGCAACTGCAGTGCTGCAAATAACCTTTTGCCGACCGTAAATGTTTAAATAGAAAAAATGAACATGAAATTATACAATATTTTTTCTCAAAGCATTTCTGTTTTCTGCATAGTCTTATAATATTTTTGCTGTACATGGAAGGAGTAAAGCAACGGTGTGCATCTGCTTTTTAAGTGAGCCCCAGAGGCTCAGTACAGTATTCAGTACTCTGTACTTCAGGAATAAGAGAATCTTGGTATTTATCCTTAACATCTGTTTGAACTTTAGTGGGAAAAGACATCTGTGCTGAGCTTCATTTTAGAGGTCAGGAAAACAAACACTGTAATATTATCATTATTATTTCAAATACGTTCCTTATACGTCTTATATAATTACATTATTTTGATCTTGATGTTAACACACTGCACCCTAAAGGGTTTTTATTGCTGATGATGGGAAATATGGAAAAGAAAAAGTGCTACAGATACAAAATCAATAGCACAATTTGTTTATTTTTTTCTGAAATGGTTCTTTTCTATTGGCAACAATAGTATGGAGCTGTCAATTCTGATTGGTGATGCAGATACAATATTAATGTTTAAAACAGAGTCAATTGTGAATGAACCATTTCCCAGAAATTGAAGGTCTTTCATTTGAACTATCATTATTGAAATGTAAAAGTCATGCAAAGTGGTTTAGCTTATATTAGCAGTATATATGTTGTATATCAATACAACCAGTCATAAATAAACGTTTATTTTTTACTTTCCCTCAGACACCATAGGGCTCTTTTACAGGTGCAAATGCAGTTCTGGATGCAATTGGTGTGTGCATTGATGCTATACACTACAGGTTTTTGCATCCAAATACGCATCTTGTGCTACCCGATAATTGCTCTCAGTGCTGGTTTGTCCATTCTGTCTCCTTTTCTAAATTGTGCGTGAGTGTTTCTATTAAAGCAGGGGGACCCTGACGGTATTACCACCTTCAAGCAGGCTTTGATTCTAGGATGCCAACTGTGGCTTGCGTCATTACACGCATTGGTTTCGTTTTTAAAGAATCGTGTACAGACCTCCTGTTGATGCCCTGCCCCAGAAATGATGCCAGCTTGTCAAATACCTAAGGACAGTTATGATTATTATTAACATGTATTTTTAGAATGCCAACAAATTCACTGACAGTTGCACTAATGCCGATAGATTTGGTTCAAATGTGTCTGTTAAAACTTTGTTAACTCCCCCTCCAGCATAAGTTATGGTAGAATTGTTGGGAACGAACAGCATTCTGAGTAGAAAATATTGCGAATTGCACCTGAAGTTGCACAGTGCCCATAGCACTTGCAGTGCCACTTCATATATTCATGTGCCCCATAAAAGGCCATCTTAACCAGCTTTATTGCTATTCCATTCACCCAATGAGAAGGGATAACATTTTCAGTTTGGACAGACAGACTGCATCTGATAGAATTTACGGGTTGAACTATCAGAGCTATCCCCTTACCCACTGGTATGCACCATGGGTGAGAGAAAGATGGTTGGGCAATACAGTAAACAATTTGGGCATCTATGGATTGCTGAAGTTTTGCTTACATGCTGTTTATGGAGATAAAAACCTGTAAACTGCATTTCTAGATGAACTGAGAGCAGATGCTGTTTTATGAATTACCTGTGAAAACATATATTTATCACTTAAAAAAATCTTGTGTGGCTAATCACTAGAATTAAAAGTTAAATTTATGTTTCATGATTTTCTTTTTTATAGGTCCCTTACATTCAAGATATTGTGCCTTCTGGGTCCTAGCACTGCACGATAATAAAAACAGGTAAGATTGTTTTGCCTTTTATCAAGTCATATCACAAGTCTTATCAGTACAAGTATAGGCAACATATTCAGTGGTTGAGTAACATACAGCAAAAATAAGCAGTTAGCTTTTACTAGTATTAACTCATTAGGATAATAAAAACTTAGGGTTGAGTGCTGCGAGTTATATAGGACTGGCTGCCTGGTGGTTTTCAGCTAAGGGATCTTTTTGTAATTTGGATCTCAGTACTTTAAGGGGCAGATTTATAAAAGTTTGAATGGTAAATCAAAATTTTCTAAATTTTTTGAGGGTCAAAAATCACAAATTTAAATTTAAAACCACCAACTCGAATGTGAATTTGTATGTGAGATTTATCACACCTCGATCATGGTCCGTTGAACCATTTGAAGATATTAATAGCCTAGTTTTTTTCAGAGGAAACTTTGTTTAGAATTCTATTCGTATTTGATTCTAATTTTCGGGTCGTTCCTATTCGATCAAATGTTAGACATTCGAGTTTTTTCATAAATATTCTACCATTCCAGTTTTGAGTACATTCCAATTTATAAAAAAAAAAATTTATAAAAAAAATTTACATAACTTCTAAATTCAACCTTCAATAAATCTGCCCCTTGGTTTGCTAAAAATCATTTAAACATTAAATAAACCCAGTAGTTTTATTTTGCCATCAATATGCATTAATGCAGCTTACCTATCCCTAAGGGAGATGGCCTTTTTGTAATTCTGTGCTTGCTGGATTATTGTTATTATTCCTCAATAAATGTTGGTATCAGAACTATGTTTCCTAGCAAAGATCTGACTGATTTGTGCCATCACAAGTAATAAAGTCAGTATATATTTATCGTGCAAAACAATTATGTAAGATAAAATTGCCAGTCTTTGTTAATACTTTTTCCAAAATGCTATTTTCAGCAGAAATTCCTGCATTGGCAATGAAATATATGAGGAGCTTAGCTATTTTTACTTGCAAGTTTGCTTCAATGTAACCACAGGACACTGCTACTGTAGGACCTTGAATAGTAAATGTGTGGTTTGGTTATACGCGTTTAAAGACTACCGTAATATTTGTAATGTGCGTTTTTTTTCACATTTGGGATTTGTAAATCACATATATTATTTCAATCAAAATCTTTGTTAATAAAACTTCTTTATTTTTTACCTAAGTCCTGTGAGTGCGGATCCCTTCTGTTGGTTATATATATATATATATAGTCCAGAAATAAAAGGAAGCACTCACGGCATAAAGGTTGTTAGAAGTCCTTTACTGAATCATATAAACATCTACGCATTTTGGTACCTCAAGGGACCGTCATCAGGATGTGAATATTTCAAATACCAAGTGAACCTAAATACCCCCCACCCACATCAGACCCTCCCTTCACAGCGTGCATCATTAATGAGTTATACATCAGGTGTAAAAAGTGCACAATTAGTCGACCTCCTGCTGATAAACTTGGTCAGAGCATGTTTTACATAGAACATTTAGGTTTAAATGGGAATTAATGCTCAGCAAAGGCTTATGGTTAATAAAGCTACACCTTCTGGTTTGGACTTCTCAGCACAAGGAAACCACAGCACTTTAGTAAAGATCAGAAGATACCCCCAGTAGCTCCCCTTTGGGACCAACTCATAATATACAGTAAATACAGTGTACACAGTATACAGCACATATATAGAGTATATATAATATGTAGTATATATATATATATATATATATATATATATATAACATTTGCCATATTACTTACTTGTATTGCTATAATCAAAATAGCACAACCAAGCCAGTAATATGTTAGTTTCCATTCTAACATAGATAGATAGATAGATAGATAGATAGATAGATAGATAGATAGATAGATAGATTGATACGAGATAACTTACAGGTATGGGTTCCATTATCCAGAAACCTGTTATCCAAAAAGCTCCAAATTACGGAAAGGCCTTCTCCCATAAACTCCATTATAATCAAATAATCCAAAATTTTTTAAAATGATTTCCTTTTTTCTATAATAATAAATAGTACCTTGTACTTGATCCAAACTAAGATATAATTAAGATTAATCCTTATTGGAAGCAAACCCAGCCTATTGGGTTTATTTAAGGTTTACATGATTTTCTAATAGTAGTAGACTTAAGATACAAAGATCCAAATAATGGAATTATCCGTTATCCTGAAAGCCCCAGGTCCTGAGCATTCTGGATAACAGGTCCCATACCTGTATGTAAGCATTCACTGAAAGTTGATGTGGGATTTGAGTGCCATCAAGAAGAATAACTGTATATTTAAATGGATTAAAATGCAAAGTATGGAGGAAAAAAGAATTGTGAATTTTTCTTCACATGGTTGCCATAAGTGCTTTCTACTGCTTGAATATATATACATATAGATGTACATACACAAATTGCGTTTGTGGACAAACTAACTGAATAATGAGCATCCTCAAATGACAGTTCCAGGGAACTCAAAATTCTACACGTTAAACATAATCTTAGGGTCAAATTTTTGCCTTAAATTGTACATATTTCATTGGAATAGTACTAGAGTAGGACCAAAATATTTTGCCACTGTTTTAGCTGGGATATTGTTCTCGAAAGAATGTGTTTGGTTTATTCCAATGGAATCTTTATCTTTATCCTTTAGTGGTGTTTGAAGCATTACTGCAGTCTTGCAATATTTTGCTTGGACAATTTAGTTAGTGCAGAACACGTCACATTCATTTATCTTGTGCCTTTATATATATCTGCTGCGAGCAGATATACAAATACAGATTATGTAAGATGTACACACGTGGAAACATGGAAATTACATTACAGCTAGTGACTAGTTAAATAGACAAAAAGTTGCCCAGCTGACTCTTCCACATGATCTGAATTCTTCAAACAGTACTACTTGTGGGCATAGTCCTTTTCCATTTGAGGTTTCTAGTTGAAGAAGGAAAGGTTGGATGGTATTGCCTTACATCAGGTCATACTAATGGACTGGATTTTCTTTTTATGTTCCTCAAACTACCCAAGCATATCACTTAGCTTTTTTTTTTGTAAAACATCATCATTTTATTATAATTAATCCCAAAAACATTTAGTATAGTGTATATTTGCTTCACCATTTGGAAAATGTTACATAGCACTGTCTTGTGCAGTAGCTGATACTGTATTGTTTATGGTAACAGACTGAGGTCTATGACAAATGTTGCTCCTTTTATCCATTACAAAGACAAAGCAGTTCATCTAGATATCCTTGGACTTGTTATAGTCTATAAAATTCAGTTTAGTTTATGAAATCAGTGAAAACATATGTGCATACATCTCACGTATATACAGTATATCTTTATGGCTCACTGTCTGATTAGATTTTTTTTCTGCATTTATATCTCTGTATTTCTGATTAAAAGCAATGCTAACTCTAACACTGCCTTCTAAAGTAATATCCTCTCCCCCACCCAAAAAATAAATGCTTGAACCTGAACTGTTGAACCCCCACAGAAGGGAAAAATCTGTATAAACCTTACAAAGGATAAGGCGATCCCTTGCTTGGAGCTTATTCTTTTAATAACATAAATCACTTGTGACATGTACTGGAAATGCGGTAGAGAAAAAAAGCAGACCATTGTTTTTGTTCTTTGTTCTTTTTTTGACCCAAAACTCGTGTGAGTATTGGTAATTATCATTTTCAGGAAATGTCACTTGAAGTGAAAACCAGCAGCAAATATGTCTGTTAGCAAATTGAGCTTCTCTGTAGCCTCACACTTCCATCAGCTCCTTAGACTTGTCATGAGATGTGTAACACGGTCATCAGATTACCTTATTATTGCTGCTTTGCTGAAGTTTAATCACCGTTTTTAGTGTTAAACATTCTGAAATGCTATTTTATTTTAGAGAGGTAATGCCTTTTTGTGAGGCTAAACTTTTTTCCTAATATCTACTGATCAGAAAATCTGTACCAATCCTCTTGCACCTCAGTTATGACTAATTTAACCAGCATCTTTTGTATCAGTACAGGATGAACATAAAAATAACAAAGATCAAATCAGAACTCATTAACACTGAACTGAATAAGTCAACATAGTTATTGAATGCCGATGAGTAAAGAAGTGTACATTGACACAAATAAGAAGGGGCATTATGACTGCATCTCTGGGTTGGCCAGTTACATGGCAATCATAAGTTAGGCTAGTTTTCTATTTTGCCATTGGAACTGGCACAGGCACATGAAGCAGCTGATTACCATTCTCCCCATAGGTTGCTATGTTTGTATATTGGTGGAGATTGGACTGAAAAGGATTGTGGATGAAGACATATACCATCTTTTTGTGTGACATTGTGGTCAGATTTTTGTGTTGATGACTGTAGAAAAAAAGCAAACTCACCTAGGCAAACAAGCTTTTGAGCTGCATTAAAATGGGTATAGATTCACAGGAGGAAATTTTTCCCCTTTACAAAGTACCTGTAAGGCTCAAACCAGATATTACTGAATTAGAGGGAGTACAAAGGGCTAACTTGCTAAAGTGTATGGAAATATGAGATACTCATGTAAGGGGGTCGTACATTAAACTCTGTAGTCTAATGCTTTATTACCAGTAGATCTTTCGAGCAGACACAAAGTTTAACATCCTGTTTGAATTTGAACCAGAAAACTACTGCTTACTATGCAGTTTCCATAACTCTCATATAGTTGAGCAAACTGGTAGGTTACATATATAATAATATCCTTAGGTAGATATGATGGCTATAGGTAAGATGGCTATAGGTAATCTCTGTTCTAAATCTCCAATTATCCAGCCAATAAAGCCCTACCTCTCAGTTACCTTTCATGCCCGTTATAGGTCTATAGTTCCTGGGTATGCTCTCTATTCTGCTTATCTGTTCCTGACCCCCTGCCTGTATCCTGACTTTGACTGAACTCTGCCTGGACTGACCCCTTTGCCAGTTTGATTTCTCTTCTGGGTCCTGATTTTGTACTGTGCTGCTATTTTGGTTTTGACCCGACCTGCCTGACTCTAATTCTTGTAAGTATCCTTAGTCCTCATCCTATGATCTAGTTCCCTTCTCGCCCAGAACCTTTGCCCTGGTCCTCCCACTTTAAGACTTGGGGTACCCAAGTAGCTGTGACTGGGACCGTGGCAATTGCTCTAAGTTGTGGGTTACCAATTATGACACAAAGGGTCCATCTTAATATCTGAAAAGGGGTTTATTTACATTGAGAGCTCTAAAGTTGTGACATCTCTCCTTGAAGTCACTGTACTGGCAGCACCATTAGATAGTTTTAAGAAGCCATTGGATGGCTTTTTAGCAAGCAAGAAGATACAGGCTTTTAGTACAAAACAGATCCATTGCCATCTTGAAGGTAAATTGGTTAGGCAGGTTTCATTTAGTCATAAAATGCTCAAGGTACATGCATCTTTTTTTTCACTTAAGTTACTATGTTAAAGTTCATTCATCAAAATGTATTTATTTTTATATTTTTTATAACCAAAATATGCTATTTACTATGCTAAATGAGGTTTTGCTCTTTAATAAATATTCAGTAAAACATATTGAAATTTGGATTTGGCATAGGGAGCATTATCTATATTTATATGACAGTCATGTTGATGATGATCAGCTACTGTATGTTGCTGAGGAGGTTATCATATTTATAAGCTCTGATACTGACTGGTGGTAAAATGTAGATGGATAATGGTGGAATGCTTGGTGTGCTTTATAAAGAAATACTTGTAACTTTAGCCAATGGACTTGATTGACATAAGAGAATTATAGTGTAATACTGCAAGAGAAGTGAGATGCTATACAGACTATAAGCTCTATGGGGTAGGGACCTCCTTCCCACTGTGTCTCTTACCACATATCACTCAAGTTCTGTGTTGTTATATGAGCTCTGTACTTTGTATACTGTATTTATATATTTATTGCGAACTTTTATATATATATATATATATATATATATATATATATATATTCTACTTTTATTTATATTGTGCTTTCATAAATTGTACAGCACTGCGGCTCCTTAAAGGGCATGTAAAGCCAAAAAAATAAAATCCCACTTTTTTTTACTTTCTTTAATGAAAAAGAAACCTATCTCCAATATACTTTAATTAAAAAATGTGTAGCGTTTTCATAAGAAACCTGACTGTATGCAGTGAAATTCTCCCTTCATTTACTGCTGTGGATAGGAATTGTCAGATGGTCCCTAACTGCTGAGCAGGGAAACAATCATACTTATGAACAGCAGGGGGAGCCCCCGCCTTACTTACCAGCCATGCAGAACTCAAGCAGCTTTGTTTATGACAATCCCTAAGCAGCCCAGACCACACTGAGCATGTGCACTTAGTCTTAGTCTTGCAAAGATGTTTAACAAACTTATAAGATGGTGACCCCCTGTAGCCAACTTTGAAAGCATAAATTATTTGTTTGATTAGGCTTGTGGTGCAGTAAGTTCATGTTTATATTTAGTATACAAAATACAGCATTATTCTATTTTAGATTTTACATGCCCTTTAAGAGCGCTACAAATAAAGTTAAACATACATACATACATTGTTGCATAAAACCATTATTATGGTTGTCACTGGGGGCTAATGATGCTTGATGCCCATGTTATTTATAGGGAAGAAAGACACAAATATAGGGAGCCCTCCATTTTTTTCCACTTAAATGTGTTGGCCAAGTCCATTCTTTCCATGGGTGTAATTATCAAAATAAACCAATAGATAAACATTATATGCTTAGCTGGCATGCTACCACCAATGCCCATACACCTTATAAATCCAAACTTTAAGTTTTTTTTTTTTGTTTGTTTTTTTAGATCATGAATACAATATATTGTAACATGGTTTTTGAGAGGTAGGACTTGGATAACAGCTAGGTGGAAAAACCATCAAGGAGACCTTAACTCTCGCTTATGGAATGGCGAAGACATACTGATTACACCTTTATGCCCCTTTGGCCAACTATGCTTCCAGAACCACGGGGTTAACAGCACATATATTGTCTAATCTATGAATCCCTTCGATTTATGAAAACTGTTTTCTCACATCTCTTGCAATGAGAAGGGCTTTTCAGCTCTGTTTTGGCCCTCTATCCCTAACCTTGATGGTTATTTTGCATTGTAAAAAAAAACCCGGTACTTGAAATTTTATTTACTTTGTCTTATTAAATGCTACAAAACATTCTAAAATAAAAATGCCTTTTGCATATTAAAACTAATAAAATAAAACAAACAAACAACATATCTTGCAGTCAGTTACAATACATCTCATGCTGTATTTAGTTTCTATTGCAGTGTTAAATGAATTGCAGTCACGTTATCAAATCCATTATAGCAATTACAGACTCAAATCCAACGTCTGCTAGTAATTTGCTTGGGCTACATTCTTTTCAAACAATGGTTGTTCAATACTTTCCGTTTAAGTAAATTACATTTTCTATTATTGAGTGAATGGATTGTGTTTATTTCTCTGTTTCAGTTTAGATTTTGTATTGAAGTCAAAATCCCCCAGAGAAATAGTAATAAATGGCTTAAGTCTTCCCAGGTTTCTAGGAGATTTAATTATCAGGTGCACATGCAGTGTCTTTCCATTACTCAGTCCCATGATGATACCATATTGCTTGCACGGTAGCAGGACTGAATGCAGCCAGAGGAACCTGTGTTAACAGTTTTTTTTACAGTTCTAGCGATTTCTCTGACTTGTGTGAGAGGATATTCAGTATGACCATAATCAAAGACCTCTTTGGATGCTACTTGATATTGTAAAATTGACAGAATCCTCAAGCAAGCTTCACTGAGGAAAGCATGGAGCTTCCGGCAAACAGTGTCAGGATAATTGCCTGCTGCATCCTAATCTTTGTGAGCTTTTTTGGAAACACCATACTGATTTACTGTACCTGGAGATGCATCAAGAGACGTCTGCCAATTTCCTTTGCTCTTATTTTCAGTCTTGCAGTTGCGCATTTAGTCAAGAACTTGGTGGTCAATACTATAAATATATTATATAGTGCTGGAATTCGCTCTACTTCTCTTGCGTGCAAAATTGGCATTTTTGCTGGGTCAGTGGGCACAACATTGGAGATTTGGTTTACTCTGTATTTAGCCATATTGTATTGCTTTAAACTCAGTTGCGTTGTCCATCCACTACGAGCACTTCCAAATCGCAAGTGGCGCAGATTTCACTTAATGATGGTTTTTGCTCTCTGGATTACTGCAGTTGCACTTTGCTGTCCATATCTGGTATACGGGGAGAACGTGGAAAATGAAGTACCACTGAATTTTTCAAACTTCTTTCATCACAACTGTCTCAATGTGGAATGTGGTATTTTATTTACAGATGATACTGTGAAACTGTCTTATGAGCAAATTTTGATGGTTCTCATTGACTTGCTCCCTTTGGCCATTTTACTCATGGTCAGTTTTCGAATTGTACTTTTTCTTTTTGAGCGACAAAATTCTACTTATGGAAATATTTGGCTTGGCCATAATGCAGAGGTAATAAGAGCATCAAAATTGATAATACTCTTGATGACCCTGGTCACCTCCCTATGGATTTCACATTTTATTCTTGTCTATTTTCTAAAATATATGACTTCCTTGTCCTTCTCTACAACAGTTCTTGCTGTTTTATTTTCTGGATATTCAAGTCTTAGTCCATACTTGCTTATGTTAATTAATTACAAGATAAGAATAAGGCTCAGATCAATGAGCTCCTTCTGCTGTACAATTACACAAAAGAGCAAGCCTTTGGACTCTGAAAAATCCTTGCCAAACAATTCTGCCGTCAAAAACTGAGGAACATGTCTTCATATTAAGATCTCAAATTTTAAAAACCGAAAAGGCCAGCCTGGGTTACTAATTGCTATACTGCATTATAATGTGCATTGACAGCGTGATACCATATTGACTATTTGAATTTTCCTTGTACCATTGTGATCACACAAAAGCACATATTACCAGGCACAAAGCATGCGGGCACCATCTGCTTTTATTTCTCTTGCACCATTTAAAAACTTACAAAAGAGTTTTTGGAGCTGTAATAGGTCTCCAGTTGTCTGTGTATAAAAGCCTTCTTTAAGTTCAGAAAGACTGTAGAGTTTTGTGACCTACTTTCTATGGTAATTTTTTACCATATTTTCAAGGCACAAAAGGCTTATATTATAATAATAAAATTATATTTTATTATTTGGCAAGTTATTGGATTTTCCTAGGTGAAGTGTTTGCTTCTGTCTAGCCTTGCTTGTTAGCCTTAATTGTGCTAGTGAAAACTGGATCATTTATTGGATGTGATATGTTTTATTGGACTTTCATTAAAATTATTTGCAGGCACTTTATAATAACTTCTGAAGTCACAAAGATCTGATTTATATAAAGCACTATGTGGTCTTTTCTAAATGTAGAACTCAGCTGAATTGAAAGGTGAATGCAACTCACTGTAGACCACAGTACATAAGAATTTAATCTGGCCCTTTGTCTCATGGAGAGATACCATAAATCAATGCCATTTTAGGATTCCTAGCAGAACTGGATAGATTTATAGTGGTCTTTCAATCCATAATTGGAAGCAGTGAAATGTCCGATTATTGGCATCAGTTTATATGAGACAATATGGCACAGCAGCTATGAAGGGATTCTGGGAAGTGTGATAATTAAGGTTGCAGAACCTTGCTTATAATGAAGTGCAAGAGATATGGAAATATATGATGAGATATGATATATTTGCAACAAGCAACATTTATGGAACCAAAGAAACAGCTCTTGAACTTTCTGATCTAAGAGTTTTTTTACAACTGAATAAGTATTCCATTAACTAGGATCAGGCTAAAAAATATTGGGGGGGAGTGCAGGAAGGCTGGAGGAGATACTTACCTTAATCAGGTCTGTCCAACCTTCACCCCTGCAGCTGTTCAGCTACAAATCCCACATCCCAATAGTAGTTCAACAACAGCCAGAGGCCAGCAGATCTCTGAAGGTTGGAGATCTCTGATTTACAGATAGAGAAAACTGTCTTTTCCATTTAAAAAAAATCATCAACTTTCTTACAAATGCTGTGATATATTGTGCTGTGGCATGATTCATGTCATATCAAGACAAAGTCTTCTACATGAGTATATACTAAGGGGGTTATTTACTAAGCTCCGTATACCCGAAATTCCCGTAATCCGAAAAATTTGTGTTTTTTTTTTTATAAAATCTGACTTTTAAAAAAATCACAAATTTTTCGGAATTTATTAAACCCAGAGGGCTAAAAAGCCAGAATATAAAAACACGGCCTCTTAAACCTGTCGAGGTTGCATAAAAGTCAATGGGAACAGTCTTTGGTTGTGTCGGGGGTTTCGGACAATTTCATGATGTTTTCGGAGCTCTCAGGTGAAAACTCCGAAAAAATCAGAGATTTCGGGGAAAATTCACGAAAAAATGGTGAAAATCTGAGCTTTTCCAGCTAAGCAAATTTTTGGGGAAATGTAATAATAAATAAGCGCAAAAAACCCGAGTGGGTTGGCAGCCGATATTGAGATAAATTCGGACCTTGATAAATAACCCCCTAAAAGTACCTTAAACTGGTACAAAATTCTTTTGTTTATGTTGTTTTCTCATACAGGGCCCCTCTGTTGCTGGGGTATCAGAGAAAAATGCACATTCTGCCCAACTGGCCTTGCTCTAAATAGTAAATTACATCCAGAAAAGATTTACATCCTGCCCTTGATCATCAAATAACGCTGTACTGAATGTACATTTTTATGGAAAACTCATTACTTTGAGCACAGCTACTTTCAGAATCCAGTGGCAGTTTATAACCTGGGATCACTCTCTGAAGTCTAAGAGCTTTTCACAGCCAAAGAAATAAAATATTTTTTGGACCCTTCCATTCATTTGCTCGCCGTATCTATAACAAACCAAAGAAAGGCCAAGCACAGAACTTGATCCAAACCAAAATGGAAACAAAACAGAGAAATCTAAAGAATGATTAAATTGCAATTGGTTGGAATTACATTAAAAGACATTCATGTTTTTTTTGTAAGGCATTTTTTAATTTGTGGTACTTTCCAGCTATAAATTTATACACTTAAGAAATATTTGCCTTAATACTGGCCCTGAGCTGACAATGCTTAAGTTAAGTTAAGGTGTTTTACGAGAGGTTTGAATAAAAGTTTATTTGCATTTTGGCTGCATAAAAAATTTAGCTTATTTATATTGATTTATGCTTGGATGTATATCTTTTTTTACAGGCATAGTCACTGGAGAAAGACCCCTGGTATACGGGCTTTTTAAACTACTAAATAGCAACAATTCATGGACATAAGAATTGGTATAGTCAAGTGGTGGTCCTGCTGCATCAGCTTACTTAATTTAGGGTACAATCACTTTCATTAGCTACTGAAAATGTCAGTGTCTTTAGAGAAGTAAGAGCCTGGCAGTTATTAAAAGGGAATTATGTGTAATGAGGTGGTTCGATCTGAGAGAAATGTTTGAGGCATTATTATAGGGCTCTAAAATTCTTCTTGGTTGATAGGAGACATCTGTGAGTCTGCCCACAAAATAATCCCTTGCCTGCAATCCAAGCAGAAGCGATCACATTTATAGGAGTGGGATGAGGTGAACAGTAACCAAATATGTGATACTAAAGAGCTTTCAATGGAACTTAGATTATGTCTGCCAGATTAACTACCCTATTCCTGGAACAGTTTTTTTTATTTAAGAGGAGACCTAGTGAAATAAGGCTTTTGATGGCTTTTTAAAAAAAATCATTCATTCCACATACATGGACTGCTTGTAAAAAAAATTATAAAATACATTTGTAATCCAAACCTAAATGTTTCATAATACAGAGAGAGAGGAAATAAAATGTGTGCAATTAATGGCAATTAAAACTCATCATTTGAACTTCTGTCTGCACCTTCATGTAATTGCATCGGGCTGCCATATTCTTACCCACATGCAATAGGAAAGCCAATACCTGATCTGGCAGCTAAAATCTGCCTTGCCAAAATAACCAATAACCAATAAGTCAGCCACATATTGGTGTCAGCCACAAGTGTAATTAAACAAATACACAAGCAAAATATTATTTGGGGTTTTAACTGCCATTTAGTGTTTGGAAAAAAGAAATGTGAGGCAAAAAAGGAATTAATGAGAAGGAAATGTAACTAGTTATCTGCTCTTTTTCTGTACCAAAGTGTAAATGGACCTTTGATCCCTTGTTCAGAATAATATCTTTGCAGTGATCACCTAATTCTGAGTATGTGATACATCTGCCTTACAGCGTTGCTCCTATCATTCTAGACAGTGGAATCTGAAAGCTGTAGTTTATATACCATGTAGCCACATGTTATATATCTCTGAGATTCTGTAAATATAAAATAATTATCAGCAACCACCATAACTGGGAATCTGTAAGAGTCAATGATGTGCGGTTCCTGTTTTTAGCTGTGTATCAACTAATAAGTGACTAGTGAGCCTTTCTATCTATCCCTAAAACCAACCCTGCTAAGTATTGCTGTATAGCAATAAGGTGAAACCCTGTGCTTCTGGCTGTTCCTGTTCTGACCTGAATGGAATAATCCCTGTGCCTGTTGGGAAGTATCATATAACAACCAAGATCAGCAGCACGGAAACTGTAGAAGCTGTAATTCAATTGTTGATGACATCAAGCGACTCTTATTGCAGTTCTCAAAGAGCAATAAAAATATCTGGCAAGTATGTCTAAAGGGGGAAAGAAGAATAGAACAAATACATATTTTTTTCTGAAGCTACCATTAATCCAAATAATTTAATTAACATAACAATAAATTGTATTATTATTTTTAAAGGGGTGCATTTATGCATTTTGAAAACTTTACAACTAACTACAGAAAAACAGGTAGGCATGAAATAAATACACAGTGTTGACCTCGTTAAGGGCCATATTTTAATTTTTCTCCAAGCCTCTAGGGTAGTTCAGTGATGGATCCCAGGGATGACTATGGAGTCAACAGGTCAGTTGGGGCAGGGCTTGTTTTTCATCACCATCACTGAAAAACAAATCTACACATAGGTGCCCATAATGGGCATTAGAGCTGAGAAATTAAATGTGGATTCCCTAACCCAATTGCAGGTTTTGTATAATACTGCAGCACTGACCCTTTACTTGTGTTGAGTGAAATACATTATTTTTGTACTTCTTTCTTCCCCAGGACTGTAAAAACGAGCAATAAAACACATACTTGTAAAATGACACTTGCAATGCACCACCAATAGGGTTGCCTTCAAGATTAAGAGTTTAGTCTGCTATTAAATATGACATGACTCCAACAGTATGGGTATAACTAAGAACTGTTTGCTTTGCACATCTTTTTCTTCTACCTTGTGGTCCTTCGATCTGATTTTTAAATACATGTCTCTTAAACTTTGATATTGAAAGAATAAGGAGAAACAGATGCTGAGAGAGGGATAGTGAAGATAAACTTGATTATTTCAGAAACGGTACAGAATATTTCATCGATTGCATTTAGAAAGTTTCTTATTTCAGTATACGGAAGCTTATATTCAATTTTTATTTTTGCGATATTTCCCCTTTAACACAGAATAAAAAAATTGCATCATCTGATGTTGTCGTCGTTCGCGCTCCCAGTGTTTTAAAGTCACACAGCATGAAAAGTTTAATTTGCCCAAGCCATAGCTACAGTAAATCCTGAAAATAATGCTGGGATTTGTCTGAGCTACAAACTGAATTCTCAGTTTGGTGCCATTCTGATGTTTAAAAGATTCTGTCTATGGCTTCAGGGATGAGAAATGTTGCAGCCAAAAAAGTCTTTTTGTAAACAGCTTTTGACAGTCTGAAGAAGAGGTTACCATGTACTTCAAAAAGCAAAAATTGTCAAAATTCATAGTCTATGATTCTGACAAAAAAAAACATTGTTATTTAAATGTTCCTAGTCGTCTGGGTTGTGTATTTAATTTGGGCATGCTTTGGTCTGATGACTGTTACTGCTGTTTCCCTTCCAATTTAAGTCTCATGACTCCCTTAATCTGCAATGGAATAAAATATCTAAAATGCATTTCTCATACAGGGTTAGACTTCTCCATTTCAGCCACAAACAGTTCCTCTTCCTTCCTTCTAGAAACTTGACCTGCACTTTTTGAGTCCTCCCCCCAATAACAGCTTGACTATGCTCCAATTCACCTGCGTGACCTGCAAAGAGAAAAAAGCTACTGTTAACAGTTTTACAGACATGATCAATAGCTTTATCTACTCTGACAGACATATTCCTCACGTGGAATTTTCTTGATTTCATACACGGATCTCTCTTATTTTATACTGTGAATGTTCCATCCATTAACTGTATTTATTGCCAAGAACGTCAGTGCAAATAGTTAACCACAAAGCCATCAATTTTGTTGGGGGGGGAAGCATAGCTGACAGATGACATGGTTAATGCAGAAACCATCTGGAAAGCCAGTGATTTTAAGACTTTAAGGCAAGTAAATGTGCAAGGGACAATACTGCACCTGCTAGCATGCACTGTCTTACTGAAATACTTCCTCCACCTTATTCACTGTAGTTCACAACTTCGTTGCAGAGGACCCAAGAAATAAGAAATAGTTCAGCAATATATGGAATAAAAGAAGAGGCTGCTTTTTCAGTGAATGAGTACTGTACTGTTTCTACAAAACTAGAGCAAGAGATGGCACCCTGTATTTAATGACACATGATGTTGTCACATTTTCCTAGTGGATATGCTGGATCCTTGATGACATTGCAGATTTCATTTTGTAAGTCTTTTGGTATTGTCTCTTTAACCTATTATTGAATTGTGTGCATGCCCATGGGATCGATTGTGCAAGAGCTCAGGTGTGTTCCAGTTCTCTTGGGAGCCCAACAATAACAATGCACTGCATTTTGGAGCTGGCAAAACACATTGAGGGAATGGAGAGTTTTATGTGTCGGAGGGAGCAAGATAAGACTAGTTAGAAAGATGTTATTTTTATGTGTGCGACTGCGAATATAGGTTGTCAATTACTATTGTCTTTATAGTCTTTGTGATATTACAGAATAAAAAGGAAAGGGACACAGCAAGCAATAAACATCGACCAATATATTTCTGTGTCAAACTTGAGGTCACTGATCCTAAAACCCTAGGCTGCAGTATACAGAATTGCTTGCTGTATACCAGAGAGTGAGCGAGACAGTGGCGTAACTAGAGTTCTGCAAAAAATTCTTCAGAGGGGCCTGGCGCACTCCAATGCCCAACTTCCCACCGCTGTCCAACCTCCACCCCCGCCCACTCCCCACCCCGACTCCTGCCGACTTGCGCCCCCTTCCTTGTAGCAGGTGAGAGAACAGCAGGGGAAGAGGTTTTTTTTTTCAAATTAGCTATAGAGGAAGCAGACCCCACAGTCCAGGCCCCCCTGTTCCCTGGGTTCCCCTGTGACTGCAGGGTCCGCTTCCTCTATAGTTACGCCACCAGAGGGAGATAAGCAGGGTTTCTTAAACAAATGTTTTTTACTACAGATGAAATTTAACAAACCCTGGAGTCCTAATGCCTCACTGATAGAAAGTCCAGTATCTTTCTGTATATGGTAACTACAGTCTTGCTTAGCATGAAGATAAAACACAGCCTGGGAAGTTATGCTCAGCATTACACATGCAGACTAGTAATTACTTTACTTTATTACTTATAAGAGGGTTGACTGGACTGTGCCAACGATTTGTTCCAGGAACAAGAGTGAGACGCTTTTTCTTCCCAAAAACCTTAGTGGAGTTTTAGATAAAATATGGTCATAAAATCAATAAGACATCAAAAGAGCTTATACACACAGTATGCAAATCATTCATAGAGTCAGCAGAGTTCAGTAGATAAATATATGCAAAGTTACTGAACATTTTGGTTTTGGTAAAATAGCAGACATATTATACAATGCTGTATTTTAGGTGATTTATTTCCATTACATGCTTAATGCGGCTGCCAAATTATGTCTAAATTTTTTTAAAAATTGCATTGTCAGCAAAGGCCTCAGTGATCAAATGATCATTGTCTAATAAGAGTTGCAAGCATTATTGTATTCATGCTACGAGCCTTTTATACAGACTACACAGTATGCATGCGCACATTTTCCTAGACCACTGTTTTCATTACACTATTCCACTGGGAATTCTAGCAGAGCTGTGAAAGCAAATTGATCTTTTGGTGACTCAGTGAATCTGTAACATTCTGAGAATTAACTGGTGTAATAAATTGACTGTGACATATTGACGAGTTAAATATAAGTTACTTTTCCTCAGGCTTGGGCTCATTAAACATTTTGTTTTGACAAGAGGTTCTTTTATAAGGCTTCCTTGCTTGGAACACGCATGCATAGGATGGTCACAATAGGCTCACAATATACTGGCAAAATCCACACCATACAACAAGGCTTTTATGATCATTAGGAAGTTTGTTTTCCAGTGTGTGGCTAATTATTTTGTATGTATTTGGCAGCCAAATGCAGAATGGCCGTCTTTAGTCAATAACCACTTTTTAGTAGAATCACTTTGCCAATCTTTATCCATAGTAACATACCCTCGACCTATGTATTGGTTCCACTGTCCCATTTTTTTTCTTTCCCTACTCCTCTTCCTAATAGACTGCATGCTCTTTGGGACAGAAACCTCATCCCAACTGTGTATTTAAGTATTTATTCCCTGTTTGTGTTAATACGAATAGTTCCTCAAAAAGATAATAAAGGTTATTATTTACCAATTCCAAAGCTTTTATAAACAATTAAAAATACATTCCACTTGGATGAAGCCTTGTAGGCGAAATGGATCAGTATAAGGCTGTTTAGGGATCTGGCTCACAAACTTACGCACCGCCATTCTGTCCTCCCCTTGCGGCCTGCTGGGGGGACAGGGAATTTAATAGTTGGAAGGGACGAGGATCCATACAGCTAACCCTGCAATGGTCTCAGGTTGTGCAGTTGTAGGTTCAGCTGTTTGTAGTGATGCCACTGCTGAACATTTAACATAATGGTCACAATTAAAATGCTTTGTTGTGATGATATCCTTTGTTACATACATTTAAGTATGTTCAACAAGCATGGTTCTGACAATGGTAAAATAATCAAAACAGTAGAAGGTACAGCTTGCTCTATATTTTAATATAAAAATAGAAATACCATGCAATACCTATACCAACATATCCAAGCACAAGAGATGTTTTATCACAATGTCCATCATCTTATACAATGCACAGGAACATACATTTTTTATTTAATTGGATACAATGGGCCAGATTTAAGTCCATGAGAACCATGTATCTCCTAATTCAGTTCCAGATTTCTCTATAGACTTCTGTTGAGTTCTCGTGAAATAAACCATGAGATACGCTTTTCTCATTTAATTGAATCTGATCCAATATCTTGTACAAAAAATGAATGCTAAGCTGAATTTAGATCCCTTGCTGGACAGCAATTGGCTTTATCAATAACAAATTCATCCTTCGAGAGCTAAATGATGTAATCTTCAGCTGCAATGAGGAACACTGATAGGTAACTTTTTTATTAACTGCACCTCTGATTACTCCAATGAAACCAATGTGTAGACTGTGGTATTTATGATTTGCAATAGACCTTATTGTCCCTCAATTTAATTGATGTTCATTATTGGCACTAGTGCCCAGTGACCCTTACAAACAACAACTGGTTTGAAATGACACATTGCAACAGAAGTTGGACATATAAACAACATGTAAAGCTCTATACTGCATTCACTTTCTAGTTTGTACGGGCCAATAATGTGATGTTCAATTTCTTGATTCCTGTTATATTTGCAATATGTAATGTAATTAAAAATATTTTAGCCTATGCTGTATATGCTTGATAATTTTAGTGATGCAGAAACCCAATGTCTCGCATTTGCTATAATAATACACAATCTAAGGTCCATGATCTAAGTCAGTGCTTTTTTGAAATTTTGGTTCAAGGCCTCCTTTGAGGCCCATTTGGCCAAGGTGTCACTTAGCTGATAGTACCCCATTCACTGCAGGGCCTCCCACCCACCTCCAGTATTGTATGAGAACTATTAGTGTAAGGTTTCTTTGTGGGTCCTAGTCTGACCCTGTATACGGTTAGCAGCCTTATTGGAGAACGCAAAAGCACTGAATTTTTTTATGTCAACGTTTAACCGCTAAAATGAAGTCAGCATGAGCCTTAAAAAAAGGCAGAATTTTGGAAGAATGATGAACATTAATCTGTTTTGTGAACAGCCTACTGAGAAACAGCAGGAGGAAAACTAACCTTCATTTATTGCAATAGTTTGGCAGTCCTGACTTATTCCCTGCTGCTAAATGGCTGTTGTAGGCATTTTCAAGAGGGTTGGTGGGGTCACTCACTGATATTAGCTATCCCCTTGTGGATTTCAAAGAATAATTCATACTGGACTTTCAGACAGGATTAGAAGCCTTGGTATATTAGGAATTCCTAATGTTGCAAAAGACAGATCAAGCTGAGAATCAAGCAGCAGAAGGAAATGAATTGCAAACCCTGTATGGAACCCCAAGGTCTTCTGTTAGGCTGTAATGGGAACTTGCATTATCACTTACACTGTGCAAGGCTATTTCACCAAGTCTCATAGTGAGAGTTAGTTAACTCCATGTTAACTGCCATTGCTTGGATTTTTGTTTTTAAAAGAGAAGTTTATTGTTAAGTTAATACTGTTTTCAAAATAAGGGAAGGACAATTCAGTTTTTTTATTGCATTTTGTTTCAACACTGGCAGGAAATGAAAAAAATCACAATTAAATTCAACCACAAGCATAGGTATTTATGAAAATAGCTTGAATGTTGAAAATACACCTCCCATTCACTTTTAGAGCTAAACTCCACAAGCGCTTTTGTAGGACGGTGTCAGATTGACAAAACGCATCCGACAAGTGGGATGGTGTCGCGTGGGTAAAAATATAATGGGAATGACAGAAAAATCTGATGCATAAACTACATGTAAAATATTCCATCTGGCACAACATAATTGTTGGATGTGAATGCTGCATGCTGCGTCTTCATCCGACAAAATAAAAATGGATGGTGTCGGAAAGACATTTCTTTCTCATTGAAATATATTGACTGTCGGATGTAAACATATGAAGAAGACTTCATCCGACTTTATCTGAGCCGACTATACATTCTAGCCTAGATGGATCAGATTTTGTAGCATGCTACAAAATCTTGTGTTGGTGCTTGATGTGGCGTTGCATGGAGGATCAGATATAATCTGACACACAAAATCTGATGAAAAGTGTTTGTGGAATTTTACCTTTAGAGATATTTGCTGAAAAAACATGATCTTGATTCTTTAAATTTGCCCCTAAATTTCATTGTTAGAAGAGGCTTATGTTCCCTGCTCAGACATCTCCAGTCCTTTACTATTCCAGTATCTTATTATTCTTAATTATATTCATATTAAAAAGTGCAAGGTTTGTAAATATAGATGTTTACAGATGAGGAATTAAAACTATTCATATACAGATTATTTGAAGGCCAAGTATGTCAAAAACCTCTGCGCATGGGGCATTGCATTTAAAAAGACAACATATTGAACTTTATTTTGAACATTTGTAACGGCCCTAAGCCATGTTTCAAGCCATTGAATTATTACATTCCATGACACAGATGATGAAGCTTGCAATGCCATGTTTTACTTGAGGCCAGGGAACTGAATTCAATTTATTAATGAAACAGTTTCTTTTATTAAATAACCAATGTTATTAAATATTTATTTAGCCAAGGTTAGAGTAATACCCTGGTGCTTTAGCTGCCATTCCTGTAATCAGTAATTTAATTAATGGGGATCTAAGTCCAAAAAATTAATTTATATAAACAGTCGACTTTCATTCTTTCCTTTCTGGAGTTGATAATGAGATATTAGAATGTTTCTCTGCTTATAACTAAGCTTTTGGCTTCTTTGAAAGTCAATCGACAACCCTTGGGACCTAAAACCCAGACCTTCAAAGAGAATGGTTTCTGAAAGTTTGATTAGCAGTCTGATGAGAAAATTTATAGTGAGGTATTGCCACAATCAAAGAAATTCACAGCAAAATTCCAAATTTTGAACTCGAATTTAAGGAGACTTGTCAATAAAAAAAGCTAAAACATTTCAATGAAAATTTGTCAACTAAAACCAAGAAATGTCAACCTGCTGATGACTGAGTTAGGGAAAGGGGACATGACCTAATGGATTCAGGGTGTGGTCTGTTGTGACATCAGAAATGACTCACTGCACATGCACACATCACTGACCGTTCTTTTTTATGGCAAAGAAATGATCACTCTTCATAGGAGGTAGGGGTACTTTGAAAAGTGAAATTATTTTACATTAAATTTTTAAAGACATAGTGATGTGTTCCAATTAAAAGCAGCCAACATCCCTTTAGATTTGCACCAATAAGACCCACAGTAGATGATAAATAGTGAGTGCAGTGCACTCTAGAGCTTTTGAGCAACATTATTTAGTTGCAGTAAAGTCAGCTCCTCACTATCTACATTTTTTGTGTGTTTTTTTCAGGTCATGTTTGAACATGCCCTGCACCCTGCTTGCCTATTCCACCCACCTCATACTTTCTATTTTTAATGTGCTGATATATTAGTCAATGCTTTATAAATAATGCTCAGTCTCCAGTCCCTGCCCTAGAGAAGCTTGCAGTCACATGTACACTATAGGATCAAATTCCTCAGACTTGTCTAGCCTCTGTGTTGGAAGGAACCAGAACACCTAGAAGAAACCTATTCAAATAGGGAAGAATACATTGTATGTATAAGTAGGATTGTGGGTTCACACTCACACAGGCATGCTAATTTTCTCTTGTAAAGACAGAATGAGATATCTGACACACATTAAATTACGAGACAGATTATCTTGGTGAAGTAATGTCTTGATAGCTCCAGATACTGTGCACATATGGAAAACGTTACAGCACATGCAAAAGCCATTAACTAGTGGAGATTTCTTTTGTAGTGTCTGATCAACTATTGTTGAGTTAGTGGCTACCTTGTGCCCTAAAGCTTTCATTTCATTAAAGGGATTCATGTTTCTTTCAAAATGAATCAGTTAATAGTGCTGCTCCGGCAGAATTCTGCACTGAAATCCATTTCTCAAAAGAGCAAACTTATTTTTTTTATATTTAATTTTGAAATATGACATGGGACATGTTGTCAGTTTCCCAGCTGCCCCCTGTCATTTGACTTGTGCTCTGATAAACTTCAGTCACTCTTTACTGCTGTACTGAAAGTTGAAGTGATATCACCCCCTTACTTTCCCCAGCAGCAGCCTAACAACAGAGCAATGGGAAGGTAACCAGATAACAGCTCCCAATACAAGATAACAGCTGCCTGGTAGATATAAGCCAAGATTATCTCTGTGCCTTCATTCTGACCAGAGTTGTATTTTGACCCAGAGCCGGTATGGCAATCTTGTCAGTTCTTGGACACCAGCAGCCCCTTCTCTGCCACTCAGAATACTGGCAAATGGCATAGAGGGAAAGCAGTGACTACTGAAAGCTCAGTCCCTGCATCCTGATTGGTTTCGGAATCATTTTCATGTTTTGGAACACTTTTTTCTAATTCTGCGAGCCATAATAATCTGTCAAAAATTTTTCATTTGTGTGCTTTGATGTAGACAAATGTGTATTAAACTCCAAAAAATAAAAGGAATTTAGGGAGTTATATAGTAATATGGGCAAATATTTGTGCCCTGATCCAGTACTCCAAAACAAATAATCAATTACTGGTCTATGAAGAATAACGTTGGCTAATGCTGCCACTCCTGCAGGATATGCTAATAGTCCTGTGTGTAGCAATCATTATTGTTCTACAGCAAACAGAACCCATGAAAATGTAATTCATGAGATTTAGTATGAGGTTAAAGCAAGAGGCTACGCTGTACATCTTTATCTTGGTTAAGAATAAACGTGCCATTTAACGGTCAATTAATTATCACTGTAATCACTTCCTAATAACTTGAGGAGAAACTGGGCTTTATAACAAACCATTTGCCCCTCCTTTGCACAATTCGAAGTCTCAGCAAGAGGTAACACATGCCGTTCCCATTACATGCAGAGCAAATGCTCTAGGCTACTTAACTTACAGTGGATTGCTTACTAACCATTCCCTGCTCTCTCCATCAGGCCTGTGTAACTCTTCAGCTACCAACTAAAAATGGTCATTGAAGAATAATGGAAGCTCCTGAATATCTCGACTTGGATGAAATAGATTTTAGCGATGACATATCTGTAAGTATACATTGCATTACTTTTATTCTTCTTGTTACAATGGTGTTTAGTACTAAATACCTTTAAAGGGCATGTAAGACCCAAAATAAATGTGTGCCTAATTGACTTTAAACAACTTTCAATATACATTAAACGCACACTGTTGGTGGTTTTAAAGCTATTTTCATTTGCTGGTGAGTGGCATATGTCTGACTGTTTATAATTTCCGCATTGCTGCTTTTGACTCCTGAAACAATGTAGCAGAAGCCAGCTAATTCATAGACCTATGAAGAAGCATGCATGGCTGATTTCTGTTACATTGTTTCAAGAGACAGAATGGAGTACAATTATGTCTACAAATAATTCATTTAACATTTGTAATCAATGTATAATGTACAGTTAGACTATCATTTTTTTTATTTGGCAAATTTTTTTTTGGGTTTACACACCCATACCTCCTAACTGTCCTGTTTTTCACGGGACAGTCACGATTTTGACATCTCAACCCACAGTCCCTGGTTTGTTACTGAAATATATTGACTTTCTCTTTGATCTCCTGCACTGAACAGCCAGTAAAAGATACAAAGTTTCTAACTTAATTGGCTTTTGGCAGATCTCAGAATAGATACTTAGATACTTTTGTAACAATTTAAGATAAGCAGGTCTCTTGGGGAAACTGACTTGCAACTTAAATGGCAATTCACCTTCATTAGCAAAACTGTAATAACACGTAAAAAACACAGATATGTGTTTAAACTTTCATAACCTGCCAAATTTTGTAAAATTAACATGGTACTTAGGTGTGGCCACAAAAATGGGGTTGTGCGGTAAAACTTTTTGTCCCTCTTACTATTTCCAAAATGTATGGGAGGTATGCACCCCCTTTGATATAATGTGCTGTATATTAGTGCTGTATATTAATAATTCTACAGATTAATATGTATCAAGGAGTTTTGGAAATAAAATACTTTACTACGTTCCTTTGCTTTGCTAGTAGCATATAGTAGCATATAATCTTTTCAGTGTCTTTGCATTTGCGCACTAGGTGCTACCATGTTGCTGTATCTAACTAATTAGTGGCCATAAACACTGTGTATGGTGCTTTCTTTAAAATCACAATAAGCTGGCGACACCTGGAAAGATTTAAGCTGCAAAGTTGGCCCCTTCAGACCAAGTCGATGGCTGATCTACCTTTATATGAGCCATCCTCGGATTCCTTTGCCACAGTTACATGGCCAGAAATTCGCAGTGGGTGAGGACTGCATCTACTCAGTGTCGTGGCATGGCCACCTTTACAAATGCTATCCTGTATCAAAAAAATCTTTTAAATCAAAGCCTTTTTTTCAAATAAAATCAAACCATTAATATAACTCAGGCTTCCTGCAGAGGCCCCCTTGCCTCTCCTGAATGGCACCACACATGACCCCCAGTACTTGCCTGTTTGCTGGGACCTGATAATAAAGAGTAGTGCATTGGGGTTGACAGCTTCGATCTCTGGCTACCTCCTTTTCTCAGATTTCTGGTACATGCATTAGTGCTGCTCAGTGATTGCTGGAAAATAGGATGTCAAGTAGCCTAAGATGGCAGCCACCACTGTAGGGCTGTATTTAGGACCTTACAGCACCCCCAACATAACTACATGATATCACATGTGATGTCACTTCTGGCCCACATGATACATCACTTCCACCCTGCCATGTTTTACAGTGACGGGAGCCGATAACCACTACACAAAGTGATACATTAATAGAGAACATGATATTGATAATGGTGGAGTCTTGATAAAGGATTACCCCACTTATACATATTAGGGTTGTTGATTTAAGGAAAATGTGGCCATTTCCGCAATATCTGATTCAGAATAATGATTATTAGTTATAAAATGTTCTTTAGTTGACTAATGGTGTATAAATAAACAGAGAACATCAGACACAAGGTGGGCAAACAAGTTTAGTTCGAAGTAAGATAATTATGTTTGACATGCACAAAAATGAAAATATAATAGCTGTACAGTATTTGTTTTCTCCTTGACATAAATATACCATTTGACTTTTGTATGTTTTTGATGACTGAAACAATTGTACATAACTGTATCGTGAAAAAAGAGAAAACTTCAATAAAAAGATATTAAAAAAATGTATTCACTTATTTAGGCATCCATGGCCACCCCTCAAAAGTTGCCCTAGGGTGCCTATATATATATATACAGTAAGTACACCCCTGCACCAATTGTATAAAGGTACAAGCAAAATGGGCTTTATTGGGGTTCCTGTGTGGTGTATTTCTCAGGGAGTGGGAAGCCTTGGTTATTTAAAGATTATAGTTCTCCTTTCATTTAGGTTTTCTTATTTTCTGTGGTGAAATGACTAAATTCTTAGTCACTCCCGTGAATGTATTTTTGCAGGAAAGGACTTTCCAGAGTGTTTAATGTTTCCTTTTTCCTCCAATTGACACATCAGTTTCTAGGACTTCCTTTTAAACAACAGTGTTGCTATTGTTTCCAGGCGAAGGTTTTGTTTGCCGCTGATATAATGGCAGTGCAGAGATCTGTAATACTGTGCAGCAGCAGCAGCCGGAGAAACTGAGACTTGGTAAAAGAGTTATTAGCACCATAACCTTCTCACGTAATTCTCGCTTTCTGTTTTCTCCACTTATAATAGCAAACTTGGACCCATTAAAGGCTAGATTGCTGAAAGTGTGGAGACTGCTCCTGGCAAAGTGACTATACATCCAGGAGATGTTAACCATTTCAGCCCTAGGAACAAGCTGCTGCTCAAAGATATATGAAACATTCAATAATCTGTGATAATTAAAATTTTAGATTTTTTTTTTGGTTATTCAGTACTTGTTTGTTTGGCTTGAATCCATGCCTAATAAAGCATAAGATAAGCAATTTGAAGTTTATTTTATAAAAAAAAAAAAAAAAAAATACCGCTGCAGCTCCTCCTTGTTGCAAAAAGTTAAAACTTGAATTTATTAGGCAACATTAGATGCCGCAGAGGTATTTTTTTCCTGTTTTTCAATTTTTTTCGTGTATGTCTATGCAAACCCCTAACATGGGTTTCCTAACTGCTTTGTGCTCAACCTACAAGGTTAAATAAGGTGGTTGGAGCACACACAATATTGTCTACTTAAGTTTATTATATTATAACAGGGACACAGAAAAAATCCACAATGCACCGTTGCATACACTTCAAAATGCATAAAAATAACTTTAGTTCCCTTACAATGAAATGCTTTGGCATGGCCTAAAGGGCCAGTATACATTCTATATGTGTATTTGTATGTATGCATATATTTATATTGAGCTATTTATATGTAGAGCTCTAAATGTAATACCTAAATTATATAGGGGGAGAGAGAGAGAGAGAGAGAGAGAGAGAGAAAAAGAGAGAGAGAGAGAGAGAGGACCCCACTTCAGTTGTATATGATGGATACTGAATTTTCGTAAGATTTTTCATGCAGGTGTTCCATTAGGGGAAATGTTAGACAGTATGGGGCAGATTTATCAAGCGTCGAATTTCAAAGTTAAAAATACTTCGAAATTCGACCATCGAACTGAAATACTTTGAATATCAAAGTCGAAGTTTTTTTCATCGAATTTGGGTATCCTGCAGTCGAAGTAAAACGATTCCAATTTCAGCGATCAATCTAACAATTTTATTTAGACTTCCAAAAACTTAGAAAAATGCTCTAGTCTAGAAGGTCCCCATAGGCTAACATAGCACTTTGGCAGGTTTAATTTGGAGAAGTATTAAAGTCAAATTTTTTTTAAAGAGTCAGTACTTTGATTATCGAATGGTCCAATATTCCAACGATTTTACTTCAAATTGAAGTCGTAGTATCCTATTCAATGGTCAAAGTATCCAAAAAATTACTTCGAATTTTGAATTTTCGAATTTTTACTTCGAAAATTCCCTCAAATTCACTTCGACCCTTGATAAATCTGCCCCTATGTGTAAGTGCTAGATCTGCCTGGGGTTATACAGAAAACATAAACAATTAAGCCACAGGCTGTCAATAGAAGGGTGAACCTTGTCCTCTGCAGAACTGTCAACTTGTATATATCTAGTTTGCAGGATCTGATTTTGGCACCATTTGTTGACTAGTTGTTGACTAGTTGACTAGTTCAGGCACCCAATGGTCCATAGCAAGGGGCTGCTTTAGGTGGCAGACCTTAAGTACCCATATAAAAAAGATCCCCAGCCATATACTTTCTCCAGTGTTGCTGGTTGGGGGAGGTAAAATGTATGTGATTGGCAGATGCAAAAAGACTGTATTGCACATGCAGGAGAGGCAACAGGTGGGCCTAGGGTAGGGACAACTGGGTAAATGCCAAGCAAAACATAAATTAATAATATATCTCAATAATAACGTTTTTATTTTTTATATTTAGTATCTCAAGCATCTTAGTTGTTCCTGTTTATAAGAAAAATTATCCGTCACATACCTAATTTGATCCATGTAAGTTGTCTTGGATTTCCTTTGTTTATAATGATGTAAGATATCCCAAAGCAGTGGGCAAAGCCCATTTTGGTTGAAGGCAGCCAACTGATCATACGTGGGAAACTGGGGGTTTACATTCTGGGAATATGGTCACAAACTACATAGTTACAACATGCAATGTGAACACACAATTGGTTAGGGGCTATGATATAATTTGATCATTTGCTTCTGGCAGACTTGTTAGTAATAGGAGAAGTTCTCTCTGCAAACTCCTGACGCTCCCTAATTGAACCTGAAAAATATGCCTTACAGTCTTGATCAGAATTTCATGGCCTGTTTGTTATTTTTTTTCCTGCCTTTGGAATGATTACATTTGTAGGTCATTGGGAAGCCATGCATAGTCAAAATAGTTTTCGGTAAGGAAGGAAAAAGCAATATTTTTAAGTGAAGTTTAAGTTTAGGAAAAAAGAAGTCAAAGTACTGCAGGATACCTGAAAAAGGTGTACTTAAAAATGCTATTGTGGAATGGTTTTGCCTGCTTTTTGGGGTTCAAACCTGTCGGGATAGTCGATAGAGGACCACAAACCAAGCTATGGGGTTGCCCAATAAAAGTTTAAATACAATCTGCTCTTGTGTGTATTTCCCAACCTTCAGTTTGTAGATATCAGCAATGGAGCATTCTGGGAACAACAACACATACATTCTTTATATCCAACAGTAGCTGATTACGTGCAACTTCAACCTTTGATTACTATAGTAGAGTAACTGATATTTTAAGCATGTTTGGAGTAAAGGGACCTAGACAATAAATGGGTTTCATGAAAAAAAGATCTGGGATGTTCTGATTTAGCCCTTGCCACGAGTTGGGGTAGAAATGCATACATACATTTTGATTACACTGTGTTTGCATTGAAGCTTAGTTTTACATGCAGTTAGTACACCTGAACTTGCATCTGCACAGTCTTAGAACAGGAGAAGCTTTGTAAGGCACCATGTTCATCTAGGAATTTTTTTTAATTGTTTTGTTTGGGTAGTATAAGAGCTTTTTATAACAACATTTGTTGAAATGAGACCAATCAGTAAAAAAAAACACTTACAGTAGGGGCAGATTTAGTAAGGGTCAAAT
Source organism: Xenopus laevis (assembly GCF_017654675.1). Lineage (NCBI taxonomy): Eukaryota > Metazoa > Chordata > Amphibia > Anura > Pipidae > Xenopus > Xenopus laevis. The sequence goes on along the minus strand of NC_054372.1, from coordinate 157,815,274 downwards.
TAAAAATTCGAATTTTCAAAGTCTTTTCTTTTTTTGGTCAAAACTCTCAAATTCGAATTGTGAATTATCCAAATTCGATTTGAGATTTAATTTGAAATTGAATTTTGAGATTTATCAAAACTCAAATTTGACTATTCGCCATCTAAAACCTGTGAATTACTGTATAAGTCAATGGAAGAGTCTCAGGGATGAATTTGATGTTTGTAGCCTTCCTGACATTTAAGTTTTTTTCGGAGAAAAAAACTCAAATCGATTTTTTTAAATTCAAATTGAATTTGATTCAAGTTTTCGAGTCGGTAAAATTAGTTTGAGTTTTACATCTTCTATTTTATTAATAACTAATCGAATATTTAAATTTCAAATATAATCAAATTCATGTGAGCTAAAAAAAACTCTTAAAGGGCATGTAAAGCCAAGAAAATAAAATCCCATTTTTTACTTTCTTTAATGAAAAAGAAACCTATCTCCAATATACTTTAATTAAAAAATGTGTACCGTTTTTATAAGAAACCTGACTGTATGCAGTGAAATTCTCCCTTCATTTACTGCTGTGGATAGGAATTGTCAGACGGTCCCTAACTGCTGAGCAGGGAAACAATCATACTTATGAACAGCAGGGGGAGCCCCCGCCTTACTTACCAGCCATGCAGAACTCAAGCAGCTTTGTTTATGACGATCCCTAAGCAGCCCAGACCACACTGAGCATGTGCACTTAGTCTTAGTCTTGCAAAGATGTTTAACAAAGTTATAAGATGGTGACCCCCTGTAGCCAACTTTGAAAGCATAAATTATTTGTTTGATTAGGCTTGTGGTGCAGTAAGTTCATGTTTATATTTAGTATACAAAATACAGCATTTCTAGCCTTATACTTTTTTAGACTTTACATGCCCTTTAAGTATATCTGAAGCTGATAACACTGTTTCAGCTATTTCAGCTTACTTATGGCTGGCGAAAACACATAGGTAGGAGCATAAGAACTAAAAAAGACCTTTGCTAACACAGAGGTTTATAGGGGTCATTTTGAAGTAAGTGCATGTATTTGCACATCATAATGGGGCACAAAAACCTGTGCCTCCCTGATAAAATGCAGGTCCTTCAAGAAGTAGCTCCAATTACTACTGAAACATCTTGAAAGCAAAACTGCACCACAATATTAATCACAAGAAGCCAACCTAATCATTTAGGACTCACTTATTCTACATCATCTGGAACGAACTGAAGTATTCACAGGAGTCAGAAATAGTGATGAATTTGCAGCAAATTTGCACGTTTTGGTGCTGATGAATAAATTCTCAAATTTGCTGCAAACATTTGCCAGCACCGGTGACAATTTTGACGCCGGCGACAATTAACAGACGAATTATCACTGGTGTCAAAATCGCCGGTGTCAAAATCTGTAAAATAGTTTGTAAATCTCAGTGTTCAAAACAGCATTAAAGAAAATACTTATATAAATACCAAATCAAAGAATGATTGATTTCCAGGATTGTGATACAATCACACATAAAGAAAAATATACAACTTTCTGAATATGTAGTTTATTTTACAACACTTTTTTTCCCGACATAAATCATTGAGACAGCTTTAAAATATGGGGCAAGTAAGGGGGCTTTCTATAATGCATTCAGTACCTTGATACTTGTGCATTATCTTTGTCACACACTAAGGGGCAGATTTATCAAAGGTCGAAGTGAAAATTAGAATTAAAAAATTAGAATTTCAAGCTAGTTTTTGTGTACTTCAATTAGGCAATAGTCCAAATTTGATTAGAATTTGAAAAAAACCCAGAAATTATTATTTCAAAATTTATTTTATGTACTGTCTCTCTAAAAATTCGACCATTCACCATCTAAAACCTGCCGAATTGCTGTTTTAGCCTCTGGGGGACCTCCTAGAACCTACTTGGAGTCAATTGGTGGACTTTGAGAAATCAAAGTTTTATTTTGGGAAAAACTTCAAATCATATGATTCGAATTTGCTATTCTTCAATTCGTACGATTCAAATTCGAACGAAAACTGACCTATTCGTTCAAAAACTGACCTATTCAGCCAGAAAAAAACTTGATTGATCTTTTTGAAGTCGTATTTCTAAATTTTTCAAAATCAAAATTTGACCCTTGATAAATCTGCCCCATACTGTACATTCAACAGAAAAAAATGAGAGGCCTTAGTTTCCCTTTAACCAACAGCTTGTGAAATTAATTGCTTGTACAGATTGTTCCTTAACACAAAAACTGTGATCTCTATTCCAACTAGTCCAGTATTCCAATATTGTTTTTTTTGTGTTTTCTATGCAACTAATTTGCTACAGCTGTTGCACATTTAAATTTAATTTTAATCAGATGACTTCCCAAGATCGTCCCACTCTGTATTTCATTAATAACACACTTCATTATCCTCATTCCTCTAGAAAGGCATGCACATTTCCACAGCATACACACTTTAGCGGAAACCCATTTATTAAAGTGGACCTGTCACCCAGACATAAAAAGCTGTATAATAAAAGTCCTTTTCAAATGAAACATGAAATCCAAATCTTTAATTAAAGCATTCATAATTTAAAAATCTCAGCTGTCAATCAAATATTGCCTGCCCCTCCTCTATGCCCTAGGCAATTACTTTCACTTTCCATTCAGCACTTCCTAGATGTCACTGCAATCCACACATTCCCCCAGTTCTCTTAACCATTTAATTGTGTAGCCAGTGCATGGAGATGGATGTCATGGATATCAGGCTTCCTATTCCACAAAATGGCTCCTGCCTGCTTGCTTTAATTATGAATTCCCAGACTGATGGAAACAAGATTAAAATAATTTATACAGTGTAATAAAAGCTCATTTTGCTTGACTAAGATGATAAAATAGGATTTAGGATATTTTTTTGGGTGAAGGTTCCCCTTTAAATACAGAAGCATCTTATAAAGCGTGAATTTTCATGACTTGTCAGAACCAATGATTCCCCATTAGATAGTGTAATACTTTCATTTAAAAGGGTGTAATTCTTAGTACTGGACACTAGAAGAACTGGGAAATCCTCTAGAAGAGCTGAAGGGGACTGTAGACAGGGGACAGGTCTACATAGGGTTGCCATCTGTATGGCCATTTCACCTGGTCAGCAGGTATTTGGAAGGGCTGTCCGGGTGAAATTTTCCTGTCCGGATTTCCAAATTAAGAAACCAGACAGGACATTGAAAATAAAGACATGGCGATCAGCTGATCACCATGTTACCCTCCCCACCCCCAACATCACCGACCCCACCCGTCTCCAATGTCATCCACCCCCCTGCCCGTTTTCCGGCCTCAGAAAAGGGGGCAACTCTAGGTATACAGCATAAAAAATAGTGCATATGTCATGCTTTCAAAAAATGAACTGCAAAGCATGACTAAGTGCAAACTAAATCATTATTATGGGCCCTTATCCGGCAGAACTTCAATTCCCAAGCATTCTAGATGAGTAATGCATACATACATGTATTAAAAAAATATACCCAATTATTTATAAATATAAACCACAGGCATGGGACCTGTTAATCAGAGAGCTTGAAACCTGGGGCCCCAGGGCAAAAGAAAAACATATCATGCATATACAGGATTTTATCGGATCATCTCATCCAGGAAAAACCGATCCACATTTTAAAATGGGAAAAAGATCTTCAGATAACTTACCTGCTATCGGACTGGATCAACGCAGCCAAGGCAGCATTCCAAATTCAAAGTGCACAAATCAAATTGAGAACCAAAGAAAAATTCTGTACAGATGGTACTATGTACCCCAAATATTACATCGTATGTTCCCGTCGGAATCTATAAAGTGCTGTTGATGTAACAAAGCAGAAGGAACATTACTTCATATTTGGTGGGGAATAACTCCATTCTGGGAAGAAGTATCTGGAAAACTTCAACAAACTACAGGTATTTTAATTCAGCCCACACCAGCTTTAGCCTTGCTCAAACTTGGACTTCAGGAGTATCCACAAAATTTTAAAAAAATTAGCATTTCATGTACTCACTGCAGCTAGACTTCTTATATCTAGAAATAGAAATCCCCACAAGTACCAAATTTGGATGAATTAAGCGCTTTGATGGACTCCAATCTATCATATGAGAAATTAGTGCTGGAAAATATACATTCACAAGCTAAACCAAAAATACTTTACCAACTATGGCAGGACTGGAAAATAAAGCAATCAATTTAACTAATAAAGAAGTAATTAAAACAGAGATTTCCCCAAAAAAGATCCCTTGCCTTTTTTTTCTTAATCCCTGCTTTTCTTTTTTCCAATTCTTTTTCTTTTTTTTTCTCTCTCCTTTAATTGTTTTTTATTTTTGTTTTGAAAATGATTACAAAATGTATATAACTTTAGTAAGGATTAATTATATCTTAGTCTTACAAGAATTATTTGATTATAAAGGAGTTTATAGAGGATGACCTTCCCGTAATTTGAAACTTTCGGGATAATGGGTTTCCAGATAACAGATCCTATACCGGTGCAATAATTTGGACCAGATTGCCTCCATGGACTTAAGACTGTGCAACATGCAAGCAACAGGCAAAATGTCACGGTCGGCACCCTAAACCAGAACTAGTGCCAAGCTCTCTGGTCTCGGCTCGGCTTCACTAGTAGTGTGACCGCCTTTGGCTTCGGGAGGAGCCCTGAGCGTACTCAGATGCCACCTGGATTTTTCGAGAGGAGCAAGGCGAGGAGTTCTGGCAAGCAAAGGGGCACGACAGTTGTTAAAGTCAGTTAGGCCGAAGGTCGCGGTACAACAGGATAAGGCAGAATCGTAGTCAGGCAGGCAGGGTCGACGCAGGCAGATAACTAGGATCGTCAGGAAGGCAAAGGGTCAAACCGGGTAGTCAATCAGAATAGGATAAGGCAGAAGGAGTCGTCAAAATACAGGCTGGGTTGGAGTACGGATATCAGGATGGTCAAAAACAGGCAAGGTCACAACAGGAGATCAATAACAAACAGGAACAGATGCACAAAGGCTCAAAGGCACCAGGATAACAAGTCCTATCACAGGCAATGATCAAAGTGAAACTGTCCCTTTAAATACATTTAAAATTTGCGCCATTGCGCGCTGACGTCACACGTCAGTGCGCCTGCGCCTTTAAGACGCAGACAGACTCTGCGCGCTCCCTAGGGGCAGAAGATCCTTGCAGGCGTCCCCACTTGGAGTGCGGCGGGCGTCCCAGCCGAACCCCACCACCCCTTCCGGGGTAAGTTATTACACAAAACAATCCATCCATATCTTTATATGGACTATGTACTGTATTAGTTGTGTTGATATGGTTAAAATATATTTAGGGTGACACACCATGCAAATTCATGTCAACTGGCTTCCAGGCTGGGTTGTAAAAGAGCAAAATACATTTAGGGACAAGTCATTGGATGGAGGCTTTAAATCATGCAGCTGTAGTCTTATTTTTAACATTCAAAGACTGGATAGCAAACAATAATAACAAGAACAATAATAGAATAGAGAACATAAAAATGTCACCCTACGCTAGTGCAAGGAACCAAAGTATAAATAGCACATCTTTATTGTGGTTAATGCTGTGGTTCTTTTTATTCAGCTCCACTGCCTTATTTCCTATTGCAGAGGCAGCCTGCTATAATTTCTCCACATTTCTCACATTGTTTCCCTTTTATTTTTCACATTATTTTTCTGCCTTGTTTGAAATGACGTATGAAAGGAAAACTTTTCGGTGCCTGATTAAGAAACCCTGAGGTCCCAAAGGAATTTGAGACTGAATCCATAATAAGCCCTACATGTTTATTATATGTGCTGAGGAGAGTGAAAAATTGTGGCCGTGACATGCGTGATTGCAACACTATTACTTCATTTTTTTTATTTTATGCCTCAAATCATTTCTTTGCACTTAGAGCTGAAGAAATCATCAAAATGTTTCTAATAAAATAACACATGATTCCCAGCAACTTTGCAATATACTGTACATCCATTACACATTTTCTATGGTTTTTAAGAAATGTGTATATATGTATTGCTATTGAAAGCAGTGTTTTTAGATCCTTTCTATTCTCTGCTTCCTGATGGTAGAGACTGTTGATACAATGTAAGACAGGGCAGCTGGGGAACATTGTTTAAAAAGTAAAAACCAGAGATTAAGCCTATGCTGCTTTCAATAGAAATTGTTTTTACAAAAAAACTTTAAAAGCACTGACCATTTTTAATAAATGTATATTGGAAAGTTGCTTAGAATTATGTTTTCTTTTATTAGGAAATGTTTTTATTTTGGTGTTGACTTATCCTTTAATGATTTGCATAGTTGCAAGTCTCAGGCTTGGCCTGTTATCTTCTCTATGTCAATGGGAGGCTGGCTAATATTGTCCTAGAGGCTGTCAGAGCCGCTTAGTCTGTTATTCTTACTAAGTCCTGTCTTTCATTCCACCACAGCTACATACATAGTGGACATAAACAGGGGTCTCCAAGGCCTGTAGAAAACTTGCCGAATTGGTGATTTATTTTATATCAAAATAAATAATGCATTGGTTTTGGGCTTTTCAAACCCACATTACAGTCCAGTATTTGGTCAGGTGGCCCTTTACTCACTCTCTCTCTCTCTCTCTCTCTCTCTCTCTCTCTCTCTCTCTCTCTCTCTCTCTCTCTCTCTCTCTCTCTCTCTCTCTCTCTCTCTCTCTCTCTCTATATATATATATATAAATATATATATATATATAAATATATATATATATATATAAATATATATATAAATATATATATATATATATATATATATATATATATATATATATATATATATATATATAGAAAGCATATACTGGGAACTGGCACTTATATAACAGTGTAACAAACTGTAACCTACAGCACTTTAATACCCCTCTGAATTGTCTGTATGTTACCCTCCCATTTAGACTGTAAGCCCGGGGTAGGGTCCTCTAGCCTCTTGTTTCCTTGACACTGAGCACTTAATCTGTATTGTAATTATATTTTATATTTATGTGAACTGTATTTCTAATAATGCACTTATTGTTACTTTTTATTTCAATGACCCCTTGTTTGTTACTACTAATTTATTGTTTTGCTGTAGAGTGCTTTGCCCTCAAGGAGCGCTATGCAAAAAAAATAAACATATATACATAAATACATATCATCGCCGTATGCATAGCAATACGTGCATGTCCAGTGCATCAACTGAAGCAGGCTGCTGTGGCAACCCTGAAGCTACAGTACCATCACCTTTGAGGGTCCTTTCCTGAATATTTGGCTGAATATACCGTCGGGCAAGGGCTGTTTCAGCACGTTAATTTGGTCCTCGCAGACAGGTGTCTTTAGGCCCTCATATTGATCTGATCCTTGGCCCTGGGGCAAAAGGTTGATTTGGTGCATCATGTTGGTGGCCAAATTGGATAAGGATCTGCTCATTTGGGGACCTTGCCAGACATGCAGGTCTTACCATGTATAGTCAACTTTACAATATTTCTCACTGGTTAAATGCCATTCATGTGTTTACATCCCCTTTAGTGTCATGCTTTCCAGTAGATGTACATTAAGGGGCAGATTTATTAAGGGTTGAAGTGAAAATGTGAATTTTTGAATTTGTGAATTATCCAAACTCAATTCAAGTTTTAATTAAAATTTGGAGATTTATCATACTCTGGCCCTTTAAGAACTCAAATATGACAATTCGCCACCTAAAACCTGCCAAATTACTGTATAAGTCAGTGGTAGAGGTCCAGGGATCAATTTGGTGGTGTTTGTAGCCTTCCTTTTCAGAGGAAAAACATTTGAATCGAGTTTTTTAAATTCAAAACGAGTTTTTATAATTTGAATCGAATTTGATTCGAGTTTTTGGGAAGTTTAAATTTGTTCAATGTTCAAAAAATTCAATGTTATTAATAAATTTAGACTTTATGGGAGTTTAGGGGAGTTCAAAAAAACTCACATGAATTCCAAAGTCAACCCTTGAGAAATGTGCCTGTTTATCACCCAACGCATAAAACACCAGCTATAGGTTTTTGAGATAATCCTGCAAAGAAGGTGAATGTATTCAAATAAATGATTTATTCAGTTGCCTGGAACAATTGCTTTAGTTGCACTTGGGTAAATGCTAGGGATGCACTGAATCCAGGAACCGGTTCGGGATTCGGCCAGGATTCGGCCTTTTTCAGCAGGATTCGGCCGAATCCTTCTGCCTGGCCGAACAGAATCCGAATCCTAATTTGCATATGTAACTTAGTGGTGGGGAGGGAAACCGCGTGACTTTTTGTCACAAAACAAGGAAGTAAAAAATGTTTTCCCCTTTCCCACCCCTAATTTGCATATGCAAATTAGGGTTCGGATTCGGTATTCAGCAGAATCTTTCGCAAAGGATTCAGGGGTTCGGTCGAATCCAAAATAAATGCCTTGATGCATATGTTTATCCTGTTTTGGTAAACCTACTGTATAAAGCAAGTTAGTAGTTAGAATTCACTGGCCATTTATCTGGTAAGCTACTATAGATTAGTAACATCTCATCCAACTGTGTGACTGTAACTACTTTGCCCATTTAGTTATTTACAGTTGTTCAGAAAGGAACCAGCTTGTTCATTTAGTGTGCCAATTCATTGCCTAATTCTAATGCCTTTGTATGTAACTAAGCATTGATGAGCCACTGGAAGAACAGCAATAACATTTTTTTTTTCTTTTTCTAGTATTCCATAACATCCCTGAAAACAATTCCAGAGCTGTGCAGAAGATGTGATCCCCAGAACGATGACAGATCAGGTATAAGTGTTTCCATGTGTGTATATTCTAGCATTCCACTTCCACCTCGATTTGAGATCATTTTCTGGTATTGCCCTGAGGGCAGCAGTGAAAAGCAACAGTTTGTCAGAAATTAGTATTTTATCGAAACGTAGGTCAGTTGTTTAAAATAATGACTTAAAGATATATACATGAGAGAACATAAACACAAGGATTCATCTTATCTGTTGCCTTAAGCTATGGCTGTAATTTAGTGAATTAATGCTGTTAGTTCAAAAGACGTTTCTTTTTTATTTTATTTTCCTCCTTACAATAAGACAAAAACAGGCTTCATCTTATCTGAAAATATTATTGCTATCAAATATAAACATGATGGCTTGGTGTGAGGTCCTGATTCAGTTTAAAGGAGCACGGGACAAAAATATAGCGGTTTATGTATTCTGTATACAGCAGTTTATTAGTCATGACTTCCTATACTTTATAACTTTGTTTTATCACATCTGGATACTTTTCTTTCATTCAGATGCAATCTGTTATTTTTCCTTTATGGCTATGGCACACTAAATAGGCCAAACTTCCAGGCAATCTCCATCTTGCATGACCATTATAGGTAGTCGTTTTCCTATATGTTTGAGTAGAAGCATTGTTATGTAAGGCAGTAGTAGAGTTTCCAATGTGCATAAAGACTTTACTTGCTCATATAATTCTTACCTATGAATCAGAGGAAGCCAGCTCTGTACTTTAATTAATTAAATCACTTCTGTAGTTCATACATAGGATAATGTAAACGTGTGTAATTGTCCTATAGACTTATTTCAGAATAATGGCACATATATATATATATATATATATATATATATATATATATATATATATATATATATATATAAAAAAATTTAAGAATTGTAGGAATCTGACATTGCCTAGTTTCATTAGGCCTCTGGTACCCCAACCTTAAAAAGTGAGGGAGAGATGAATACGATTTAGTTGTAAACATTTCCTTATGTCTACAGTTAAATGCACCTGGCAGGATAATATCTATGTAGGTATTTTTGGTCGCATGTCCATAACATAGAAATACAGAAATTAAAACAAAATGGTTTAGTGCTAAGGAATGTTGAACTAAGAGTATTATACAGAAGAAGGTGGGATTTGGAGGGCATCCTATGCATTTTAGCTTTTGGGACATTGGGACATTTTAGGTAGGTTTCAATTATAACTCTACATTCATAAAAACATTAGGTGGGATAGATATACATTTACTTGACTTGCCTACATCTCTTTTTACTGCATCAGTTTGGCTCCTTATCAATGCACAAACTACAATAACCTTTAATTTTTCTGCCTATTCTTTAGTCTGCTGGTGCTAAAAATATTACATTTGAAAGCATTTTAAAAAAGACCATAAAAAGTCATATAAAACTGTTCTTTGCAAGCATTGTACTGCCGAGAGATGTTTACTTTTGTAATAAAAATGTACTGTATATCAGTACTACAAACAAACAGCCCATTATCTTTCCCAAATATTTGGGCTGAGACAGATACTAATTCTTATTTTATCAACTGAGCCACTAAACAAACAATCCTATCATTCAAAGCCTCTACTTGACAGTCCTGTAGGAGAGATCTTCTCTGTATACACAGACATTGTGTGACTTCTTCCATTGGTACATGCTGATGGCCACCGCAGAGCCAGAGAACTGTCTTTTGTATGACGTGGCAGTACATTTTTTGTTTTTGGTTTATTTGTGACCACTTAGCAGCTTCCAGCACAGGATATTGAGAATGTTCTGAATGTTCTGACTGGAGTTAGCTCTGCAGCACTTGGTTCAACAATGGATGGGGCATCAATTCAGGTGACATATTGTCCAAGACTGTACTGAACCCCCCCCCCCCCCCCCCAGTATATGATATATCTAACCACAAATCCCCTGCCTCACCCATGATACAAGTACAATTTGGCAAGCTGTGGAATTACATGTAATTGCAAATATATATATATATATATATATATATATATATATATATATATATATAGTGAGCAGGATCATACGAACAGACAGATCTTGAATAGGGCAAAGTCCATTTATTGTTCACATATAAAGATTCCGTGAGCAAAGCAGCATAAAACACATTAGCACACTTTCACATGTCGCTCTCTACACCTGGCACTTACTTTTCCAAGCATTGACATGTGTCCAGGGGCAGCATAGAGCAGCAGTGGCCTTCCTCCCTTAGCAGCCACTAGCTGCCTTATAGTGATTGAATTGTCGATTCTGTATTTTATGAGCAAAACATGAGGGCAGTGAAGTTGAGCCCTGCTGGGTGATGTTGTGATGACAGATTCTATTAATACCTTTAAAAGTCTTTTGGATGTCTCAGTGCCTACGGATATTATGATCTTAAAGGAGAAGGAAAGGCATATTTAATTAGGGGTGTCAAAAGTTAGTCACGCCCAAGTGATTATATATACTTTCACACCTCGGACCGGTGCTGTTTTCTCTTGATAGGAGCACTGGCCCACGGCTTCTTCCAGCGAGCACCATGGAAGCTGATTGCTCTTAGCTTCCATTTTTTTCTTTGTTCCGATTTCCCGAGGCAGACGCATGCACAGTAGGACAAAATAGCCGACTTCTTCTTCAATTAAGGTTTTTCAAGCTATTGCGCATGAGCACCCACACAAACACCCCTATACACACTTCAAATTTCATGTAAGCTGGTCACCAAGTGCCAGACTCAATTGTCAAACACATTCTATAAATTCTCTAGTCTTCAGTGCCTTTCTTTACCATTTAACAGAAATTCTGGCATTGAGTGTACATGGTTTCCATCTCTTTAACCTCTCAAAGAGTTTTGAAGAAAGGCCAAATATTGCTTGAAACTGTTCTAAGCATATAGCATGTTAAACTCTCTCAAAGATGGCTGAAGCTGAAATATATGTGGAGCTGAGTACTCATATATTGTTTCATCTTTTTGTGCTGCCAATATATATTAGTTGAGTAAATGATTTAACACTTTTTCGCTTTTAGTAAAGGATTTATTTTGCATATGGGGCAGCTGAATTGGTTACCCACATATTCACGTATCCATGAATCTAATTCAGCACTTTTTTTAAAATGGCATTGACCAAATGTGATGAGGTCATTTATTGCCTTGGCATCATTTTCCAATATGCAAAGCCTGCTTCCAGTCATGAGCATTATTAACCAAAAAGTCTGCAAACCACCACCCTTATATATTATTTTTAACTTTGGCTAAGACTAGAATCTGGCAAGAGTAAAACCATGGGGGATATTTGTGGTTTGGAGGCACTGCAGTATATCATATATTAATCCAAACCACTGTGGCTGCTTCATAAATACTAAATGGGTGTGATTAATAAAAAAATGTTCTTGTTTAAAAGCCATCCTTTTATTGGTAAATAGATCAGTAAATAGACCTATAGGTTTTAAACATAGTAGAACCATTACAGAGCCATAAGGCTCATGAACTGCATAGATATGCACCTTGAATGGTTTAGCTGCAGGGCCCATTTAAAAGGGTGGTTCGCCTTCAATTTATTTTTTAGTATGTTATAGAATGGATATTTGGACCGTAGCAACCAGATAGCTGTTGTAATTCCAAGCTGAAGCACAGAGCTAAATTACTCATAAAATAAATAATGAAGACCAAATGCAAATTGTCTCAGAATATTACTCTTTGCATCATAATAAAAGTTAATTTAAAAGCGAGCAACCCCTTTAAAGGAGTAGTTCACTTTTAGTATGTTATAGAATGGCCGATTATTCGCACTTATTCGATTAGTCTTTGTTTTTGTTTTTTATTTGTTACACTTTTCTAATTATTTCCTTTCTTTTTCTGATTCTTTCCATCTTTTCACTGACCCGAGCGATCAAAAATGATTGCTCTGAAAGGCTACCAATTTATTATTGTTACTTATGTTTCTTTTCAGCCTCTTTCATATTCCAGTCTCTTCGCTGCCTAGTTGCTGGGGCATATTGAACCCTAGCAACCAGAAATTCCAAACTGGATGAACAAAAACTAAGTAATTAAAAAACCACAGAAAATAAAAAATGAAGACCAATTGTAAATTGTCTCAGACTATCACTCTCTACATCATACTCAAAAGTAATTTAAATGCTAACAACCCCCTACAGTATAATAAACACAGTATAAGCCCCTATTCTCACATATACTGTAGTAATCAAGCTACAGTATCTTGTGTAGCTTCCATGTACCAGATGTGAGACTAGATAGAATGCATGTAGAGCTGTCAACGACCAGAACATTGGGGCCAGGGGAGTTGCTACGTGCTGGCCAAATATTTTTCATGTTTGTGATGTCAGCGGATGTTACATCATATACATGCGCAAAACCTCTCTCGAAAACCCCCAAAAACTGCATTGTACATGCACACTTTCTTTTGCTGATGTCACTGAAATGTTCTGCAAATCATTGTAAATCTGCAGTAATCAGGGGAATACATAAGAGTGAAGGGAGACCAGGGGACAGAGAGGAAAATCTGATAACTCGAAAATCCAAAAATTGAGGGGTTGACAGCTCTGTGGATGAAATAAGGTTTGGGAAGCATATCAGGTTCCTGCACTCATTAGACTGAAGACATCTTTACCCATTTTCAGTAGGTCCGATTTCTTTCTTCTAAACAAACAAAATATTAAATAAACAGTAGCACATATACACAAGAGCACCAAGGTTCATTTTCAGGTTAGAAGCCAAAACAGCGGAGCCATGTCTGTGAAACTGACAAGAAGCTGAATGTGCAGCCGAGTCTTCCTGCTTGCCAGACCCTCGTGCAGAAAGAAGTGTTTTCATAAGGCTTAGACAGAATTCATTTCCATGCACTGCCTTTAATGGTTCCTGTCAGAGCAGAGCAGCTGGGGAGCATATGGTATCCATTTCCCTGTATCACTTGGAAAAAATTTCACATGTAAATAAAACCAACATAAAAGTGTAGCCCTTCAACCTAAAATCTTACGCGAGGCATAAATAAATCTTCACAATGCTCTCTTTGTCCTGAGATAACGTGAGCAATAGGTCCAAAAGTTTTCCATTGTAGGTAACTTCCACCGGAACGATATTTCAACCAAACTCGGACTTCAGATCGCTTATGTGGTGCATGTGGCAGTTTGTGTTTAGAATTAAAGGGGACCTGTCCCCCTAAGAAATAATTCCAAATTATTTTATATCATGTTAGTTGAGCAAAAGAAAACTTACTTACACTACATTTATTATTTCAATCTTGTTTCCTTCAGTCTTGAAATTACATAATCACAGCAAGCAGGCAGGAGCCATTTTGTGGACAATGTTATTAAGATAAGTTGTGTATCACCCTAAAATCTTGTGTATGTGCCCGAATGGGGGGGGGGGCTAATGCCCATCCACATTGCAATACACAATTATAGAGTGTGAGGAGGGAAGGGGGCATGTGGGTAAAGCAGTGACATTTAGGAAGTGCTGAATGGAAAGTGAAAGTAATTGTCTGCCCCGCCTCTATGCCTAAGGCATAGAGGAAGGCAGCCAAAGTTTGATTTCATGTTTAATTTGAAAATGACTTTTATTATACAGATTGTTATGTGTAGGTGAAATGTCCACTTTAAGTTTATAAAAATATACTTTATATATGGATATTATAACTCAGTGTTTGGGAATATTATCCACAGAGGGTGCAAGTTAGTGAAAGCACAGCACATGCCTCCATGCCTGCTTGCTTTGGAAGGGAAGAAGTTTGTAGTGTTGGCTCTCTCCTTATGAATCAAATCTTGGGTTTGCAGGTATTGCACTATTGCACATACTCTTGCTAGTTTATTTAATACTAGTACATGTTTTTGATTTGGATTTCACCTGTACAGGTTTTGGACCAGGTATCCAGTATGATCGGGACCTGGTTATTTCCACAGGGATCTTTTAAACTTGTAATTTGGATTGCCATACTTTGACTACTTACTGTAAATGTAATAATAATAATAATAATTATTATTCAAAAATTAAATTAACCCAATATGACTGTATTGCCTCTAAGAAGGATTAATTATATGTTAGGATTAAACACAAGGTACTCTTTTATTATTAAGAAAAAAAGCAAGCTTTGTACCAAAATGTTCCTATTGTGGAGTGTAAAATATTTGGGTGGGAAGTTAAACTCAAGATATTGCCGCAGTGCAAAGATAAGCAACGTTTCTATATTATTTTCTATTTATCTTTCTGTACTGCCTCTTACAAACCTGTGAATGAAATGTCTCACTGATTGTGAGGTTCAGTTCAGAATTCTATTATTTCTATTGGTTTTCTTCAGCTTAACATTCAACCCCCATCCTAAGGGTTAACCAGTGTACATGCCAAATTCAAAAGCAAATAACTTAAAAATGCTATTTTCAGAATCTACTTCCCATTCAATATTCTTCCACATGTTTGAAATGAAATTACACACTGTTTCCCCTCTAGTTATCTGTGTTCCACACAGAAACATTTGCTGCAAATTGCTACAAAACTGTACTGTACGATTATAGTAGAAAAAAAATGTAAAGAAAAGTAAATTCTGACAAGTAACCCGGCACATGAGGTGAAGGAGCACACTGGGAATTACATTATATTGTGGAATGTCATGGACTTAAATAGCTAGAATCAATAATATTTTATTGGCTAGAGAAGCTCCAAACTCTTCTTCTAATGTTGAGTATATACTTTAAGTATCCCTGTGTCCATGCCTGGAAACAGTTTTTAAAGACATTACTGAAAAGCAGCTTGGAAAAGGTCCCGTGCTGGATCATGTAACCAACACATCATACCTTAAGCACAACAATAGCCCCAAGCACAGTCACAGGCTGTCTCTTCTACTTTGTAGTAGCTCTCAGCCATAACAACTCAAACAGAGCAATACATGTACATGGCTTTCCTTTTACAGCCATCATTATCTGGTTGTTCAGAATGTCCCATGCTATCCCCAATGTCATTATCACCCTTTGAGGAACCATTAAATCAGAATCTGATATTTAATGTTCCTGTTTTCCTTTATTAAACAAATTTAAAAATTTGTTACATTTCTAAGCTTGGAATTTTAAATGACCAAGCACAAAATAAGAACAGTCACACCAGACACCATACTTAGGTGTTGAGCGTGGGATTGATGAGCTTAATACCAAAAATGGCTTTATAGTTTCCATGGCAGAATGGCATTAAATATCTGTGAATTACCTAGGTTTCTATACATTTTGGCTTTGTATATGAGTCAATTGGAGTTACGAGACATTTGGGCAAGACTAACTGTTGGCACCATGCAGCCATTGCTAAGCTACAGAATAGCAAGACCCCAAACAGAATGTGAAAAATATGAATCCTTCTGGAAAAGAACAATAATACTCACTATATCATATTTGCCTTCAAGAGATTCACGAATTTATTGTATTAAAATTGGCGATCTTAAATATATTTGGCTATGTGTTTTTCAAAATAGAATTACTGAGATTTATCAAAGTAAAAAATCTTGATAATGCAATCCATCTAAAACCTGTAGAGATTTTGTAGAAGTCAGTTGGGGTATATTAAATGGGTTCAAACGGATGTTCATATATTTTATTTATTTTTTTAGATTTTTAAACCAGCAGAGATTTTACAGCTTCGTTGGAAAAGAATGAAACAATGCTTTCACAATTTATTTTTCACAGATTTTAGTAAAAACAAAACCTTTTCTTAATATGCTATCAATTGGAAAAAAAATACATGGGCAGTCTAAAGCTGGAAATTCGGCAGCTTATCTGCCCATGTAGGGGTTCCTCTAATGGGGCTACCTGACTGCCCAAAAATTGTGCAGATGTTGATTGGGCAGTTTAAAAATCCTGTCAGGGAGAGGGACTTGATGTGGTCTTCACCCCAAAGGCCTGTACCCCTGTAATAGTGATCCGCATGCTTGGCACAAAGGCAAAACGATCAGATCAACCCGATATCACCCACTCTAAGGCCAGCATATCAGGGCCATACATATTTCCATGTATGGTCACCTTAACTTGATATCATTGTCGAGAAGGTTTAAACAGTCCAAGCTGTTTAACAAACCAATGGATGAAATTAAAATGTTTTTGTGGGAGAGCTTTCCCCTTGATGATGATAAAAATAGAAAAATACCTTCAAATTTGTAAAATAATTGATTCTTTTGGACGTTAGATATTCAGTAAATTAGCAATGCAGTACCCTTATGTTTTTACCTATATTATTGTAATCCTAATCCTTATATATAAATCGAATCTGTAAATATATAAATGTATCCTTAAGATTTCCACCATGATAAGTTTTAGGCTTGAACGTTCACTTAAAAGCAATGCAAATGGTTCTTCTCAGTAAGGGGTCTGGAGAATTCCCTACTATGTGATTTGGCCAGTGGCGTAACTAACAGGGGTGCAGGGGGTGCGATGGCACCTGGGCCTGCACCTTCTTGGGGCCCACCGGAGCCACGATAATGGATATCGTGGGTGGTTGGGCAGGGTGAGATCTTACAGCGCATGTGATTCATAGGGGGAAGGGCCCGACAGAGGGGCCCAGGTGCTCATCCTATACCAGGGCCTGCTGGTGAGTAGTTGTGCCACTGGATTTGGCCTTTACATATAAGATAACTGTTAGTTGCTGACACAGGCATTTACTTAATATATGGCATGAGTCAACAGGAGCATACAATATGGAATGCATTATACGAAGAGCACAATCTACTTGCTTTACACATGGCAATTAAATAAGGTACAGTAGGAAAACAGGGCTAGGATAGCCTTTTGTCTGTGGTATTTTCCAGTGCAGTTTTCCGGTTTATAAATTTCGACGTCCCATAATTACTTGAACGTTGAGATATCACAAACATTATTCTGAACAGGTTCTACATCTGTAAGGTTATAATGTTGCTTTGGATCTGTCGTGCGTTCAGATTTGAAAGCAATTTAGTTTAAAGCTATTATAAAACACATCATTGTGTGTCATAAAAACCCATAAGGATGATATGTTAGTCCAATAAAAGCAGTTAAGCTACAAGGGAATTTACATTATCACCGTGTTTACCTAAGGATCACATTTCCACTCGACTTGATTTGGAATATGCATTAAATTGATTACTGTAATGCGCCAGTTCCATGACATACATCAAGTAGTGAGCGTGTTCTCCTTTGGGGCATGAAGTATGTGTTCTGCATTTATACTTACCCTTGCTATTAAAATATGCATACAAATATATTGTGTCACATACTAATAATTAATGACTAATTAAGAACTCTAACTCATTCTGTGCCAGGCCTTTGGTCTATGTTGCAAGCGGCCATGTACACAAGAGCAGAAACCCATAGCAGCAGCACTATGCTCCTTTTATTTAGGCATCATAGATTCTACATTCTATGGCACAGAGAGGGGAGATTATGTCATATACGGACAGAAATCAGACTGTAAACATATTGACGTAAAAAATAAAAAATCCATAGGACTAATGAAGTACTGTATAGTCCTACCATTTAGGCATAAACCTAAGCATTTTTTTTCAATATCCATTAATACGTGTTGCTTTGATTAATTCATTTTCATCATGTAGCTACATTCCTCACTTAATTGCCCTACCAATATTCCAGCACAGCTGAATGCTAGCAACATGTTTCTTCCCAGTAGATCCTTTTGGGGGACGTCAGGGTTTCATTTCCAACAAGGCTAAGATTGAATAATGGGTTTGATCAAATCCAACTAAATTGAATCAATCTTATAGCATCATTTAATTGACTTCATTAAAGTGGTTCCCCTTTAATGAAGACAAATAAATTATGCTATAAGATTGGCTAAAGCTTCATTCCTGCTGATTCCCCGCACATGCTCACAATATACTGTGTATATAGAATATACATGTCACAATATAAGGCTGATTAGTAATTAATGCAGGTTATTGGTACATGGCAACCCTGGAACCAGCTGGGATAGCATCAACATTTAATAATCATCCTTGTAGCATTAGCATACAGTATATGAAAGGCCAAATTCGCAACAACCCCTAAGCTTATCTTCTCAACAGCTTCCCAGAGCTTACTGAGCATGTGCAGTGTCACTGACACTTCTAACAAAATCCAACATGGGAAACGCCTGTGACAACTGTGAAGGCCTGGATCATTATTGCTGCTGAGATGCTGAAGCTTTTCAGTTTATAAAATATGGTGTTTCTACCCATATTTATTTTAGGGTTTAGTTCTCTTTTAAGTTAGGTATTTTGCCTGAAATCTGCAGGATTCCTCATTTGATCTTTGATAAAAAAGACCCCTAGTTCTTCCTTTTTGTAAACAATACTGTACCTTCTTTCTATGCTGTGCTCTTGCATTTTTGTTAACCTAGTTTCTCATTGTTATATTATTCAGGGATGCACAAAATAAATACCGAATTCTTAGCAAAAGGTTTAGCCAAATACCAATCTGAATCCAAACCCTAATGTGCTTATTCAATTTGAAGCAAAATCTCCCAAAGTTTGCATCATCTGAAGAAATAAGTTGCCTTTGGCTTTCCAATGCTTTAGACCAAATTACCTTTTGATTTGGTTCTATTTGGGGTTCGTAAAAATGTATCCAAAAGTACCTTGGCAGGAAAGCGGTGCTACAGTTCTGAAGAACCATTTCTACTTTTTCCATGTGCTCAAATCTTTACATGAGTAACGATGAAAAGATGTACTAAATTTTGTGCGTGACTTTAAATACTTTCATTATACTTTCATTTTTCATGTTTATTATATTTGACAACTCCAATTATTTAAGTTTGGGTAGTCTAGAATTCAGAGATGCTTTTGAGTAATAAAAGGAAATAAATGTATCACCAGAGTCAGAAACCCATTACTAAGAAGTTGTTAACTTGTCTTTGCCATTATATCACCAATGTGATGGCAAACTGCAACCACCTGTTCTCAAGAGAATTAGGAAATAGTGAAGTTGTTGTGAACTTAAAGGGCCAGTATACACCTGAAAACACCTTCGCGAAAAATACAGTTATGAGTTATGTTAAAATTATATTTTGCCTATCTTTTTAATTAAAAAAATATTTTCTCTTTTTTTGTTATTATAAAGTACTAAATTGAAAGATGGGTTATTTTCTCTTAACATCTCCCCTTTCCTTTATAAGTAGGGCAATTTGTTCCTTACCTCCCTTTGAACAAAGCAACCCGTCCCTTCTCTAAGCAGCAGCATTTGAGCTGCACATTATCAGAGACTTCTTGGTGGACTGGCAATTAGTTTTATTCACTTTTTTTTGTGCTTTCGAGGAGAGGAAGTGACAGGAATTATATAAGTTAAACTGGTTTAATTTTGTATAGATATAGAATTGTTTTGTCCATTGTGAATTTCCATTAAACAGGGGAGGTAGATTCTTAAGTCTTTATTAGGCAAGAGTTGGGTGAGGAGCTGCTTATTAAAATGGAGAATTAAACGCATTGTGCTAAGAATGTTCATTTACTTTCATGATAGATATTAAATATTTTAAGGACAATTTTCCACTCCTGACTAATTGTCCTCATCCAGAGACTCCAATAAAAGAGTGGCTGTATATTTATACTGTATATTTAATTTTTGATCCTTGATTTAATTTTTGATCCTGCATTTTTATGCAAGTTGGAGCATATATACGCACACCTTTATATAAGGACACTAAGGGGCACATTTACTTAGGGTCGAATATCGAGGGTTAATTAACCCTCGATATTCGATCGGCGAACTAAAATCCTTCGACTTTGAATATCGAAGGATTTACCGCATCGTCCTATCGAACGATTCGAAGAATTTTAATCCATCGATTGAACGATTTTCCTTCAATCAGAAAATTGTTAGGAAGCCTATGGGGACCTTCCCCATAGGCTAACATTGCACCTCGGTAGGTTTTAGGTGGCGAAGTAGGGGGTCGAATTTTTTTTAAAGAGACAGTACTACTATCGAATGGTCGAATAGTAGAACGATTTTTATTTCGAATCGTTCGATTCGAAGTCGTAGTCGAAGGTCGAAGTAGCCAAAAAAAATAATTCGAAATTCAAAGGTTTTTTTATTCTATGAAGAGGAATGGATATTTGCCGCACCTTCTAACCAAATGTCACTCCCTAAGGAAGTCCCTTAACCGAGAGCCGATAAGCCACTTGGTATAGATGCGCTGACAACTCCTATAAATAAGAAATTACTTCTTTTTGTCTCTCTCTTTGAGCACTGAAGTAATTTTTTTATTCTATTCCTTCACTCGAGCTTAGTAAATGTGCCCCATAATAAATATGAGCATTACTGGACACCTTAGGTCCCCCAGTGCTAATAAAGATCACAGAAATGAAAACAACATGTGCTCATGTATATTTGAACATGCTACCCAACATTCTCTCATAAACTGTAGCCACAAGTTAAATTTTTCAAATATTCTTCTTTTAATACTTATTTAAAATAATGCAATAACATATAGAGTTAATATCATATACTTATCAATATATATATATATATATATATGTATATGTGTTGGACTCTGTGCAGAATTTACATTAAGTCACAGCCTTTTAGATACTCATTTCATCTTAGATTAATTTAATTCAAAATGTTGGCATAATAACGGTATACTTACTTGTTGACCAATTGGCTGGAAATAATTACTTGGTAATTTTTAGTTAATTCCTTCTAAAACATCACAATTCAGTTGGCACGGTGTGTTTCCTAGATATCCATGAAAAGGCGCTTCATACAGGCCATTGTAAAAGTCATCATGTACATTTCTCTACCTCATATCAAATTTCCATTAGAAAGACAACAACTTTTATTCCAACAGAACAAGGCCCAGAGTTATTTATTTTTATACCGTGCCCACCCTTAAACAAAATTATAAACATCTTTGCACTCCCTCAGAAACTTGAATTGATGCCTAAAGCTGGACAGGCCTAGTATGGCAGCAGTAAGAAAGGAAGTAGTAGATACTGTCTAGTATTAAAATTATATTTCTTGTAGTTCTAACTTACATTTATATTATTTTATTTTCTTGAAAGATTCAGAGTTGGCTTATAGTGTTGGATTGGTTTCCATCTATAGCAATGTCCTAGGGCAGCAAAAGAGATAATAAACAGTTTCCCCCTTTTTTTCTCTTGTATTTCCTAGAAAATAGTGTATTATTGAGCTGTAATGGCTTAGAACTATTTAGAATACCCTAGTCATGCCTGCTGCTCAACCAATAATACAGTGTCCTAAAATGTTTATTTAAAAATGTTTTACACATAGATTTTTTTGGTTCATTCAATGTAAAACATATTTTAAGAGCCTTCCTATATAATGATTTGGTTTTATTATATTTTAGTTTCCGGTACAAATTGGAGCTGTGGAGTGTCAACTTTTATTGGAAACACACAGAAGCCAACAGGAATCGCAGATGTCTATAGTAAATTCAGACCAGTGAAGAGAGTCTCCCCACTAAAACATCAGCCAGAGAGCCCTCAAATCAATGAAAGTGATGACCAAAAAGAAGAAAAAGAGGAAAATCAAAAGAATGGAGATCCAGATAAGTCTAGCACCACAGAAAACATCCCTGCTGATGATGGGAGCTTTAACAGTAAGAGCACTGAAGCAAGTGTTTTGCTTGGTGAGATTGAACATTATGACTTGGACATGGATGAGATTTTGGACGTGCCTTACATCAAATCCAGTCAACAGCTCACTCTGTTTACTAAGGCTGCAGCAGAGAAAAGGACTTCAAATATCTACCCACTGGTCAAAGGAAAGACTATGGGAAACGTGGAGAATTTGTCATCAAATGGTGCACAATTTTGTGTGCTGTCCCCTGTTAAAAACTCTGCTCAGTCCTCTGTCCTTGATCAGAACAGGCATTTATCTGGGGGATTAGAGCTTTCTCAGTCTAGTATTCAAAGTGGCTCAATCCATGAACCTGATTACCAGAACAAGGGCTTTCCTAACAGGACTTTGTCTGATTCCCATGCACAGAAACTTGAAAAGAACATGCCAAACTGCCAGCTCAGGGCTTTCCATCTGCAGGGAGCAGCTACCGACCCACAACTGGACGGGATAAATGGTAATTTGAACTGGAACTTGTCTGATGAAAGAAGTGAAGATATGAAGAAAATTAAAAGCATCATAAACATTGTTAATGAAGGCCAAATTTCATTGCTGGTGAGTAAAACAAAAAACATTTTATTGTTTGCTTGCTTGTTTGTTTTTGTGGAGGCAGAAGAGTTTCATGTAGCAACGATTGCAATCTGCAGACTGTTTGCAAACAAAGAAGAGCAGTGGGAAGTGAATATATATATATGTTAGTGACAGAGGGAGGAATACTTGGGTATAATCAGTGCACATTTCACAGCTCATTTCCGTAAGCTAGGTAGTTAGCTTGATCCAATATATTTTCTGCATGATTGATTGAGTTATTTATTTATATTCTGAGATGTTTACACTGTGTCAACTTTTGAAATAGCGTTTATTATCCATGCAAGGAAGCCTGGCTGCCTTCAACTGCTTGCCACTGCTCACCGTGGGAACACCGGCCTGCCTCTTGTCCTTCCATTAGTATTCGGAGGCACAACACTTCACAGCAACACTTCACAGGCAGGGGCTGAATAGGAAGACAAATATCCCCACTGCCAGTGCAAAGCATTTTGCTAATTAAAGCTTTGGTAATTACAAGCCATTATCATTGGTTACCAAGTAACAAAATAGTAGCTCAAAAATGTATTGCCAGACTACATCTTCCAGCATACTCTTTGTCAGTGGATACTGACTGTTCTCCTTAACCTGGAGCGTCAAATATTATTCATTAAACAATTATTGTTATAATTTCTCAGCAGGTTGGATTCTGTAAATTATAAAAACATGTATAAAACAGTCAAGTGGCCTCGGACATTTCATGTAACCTTGTTTAGGGTTCTGCCTGATTTTGGAGGCTTCCCCAGTAGTACAGAGGTTGATTAGAAAAATAAGAATTGATGGTTTCCTTTATATAATGGCATTGTTTATACAATAGGTCTTGGGCTCTACATTCTTTGTGCCTAGTTAGATACATGTCCAATTAATCATCCTCGGTGTCATTTTCTACTGCACAATCAAAAAGGTATTTGGGCAATTCCTGCAATTAATCTCCATTTGAACATTGCAAGTCAAACAGCCAGAGAAGAGCAAACCTTTTCTTATAGTGTAAATGTTACTAAATGAAAATGAATACTATACCCCTGTTGTAAAAATCATAGGATGTTATTAGTCACTGAAGAACTCAATAACTTATATTCAAATAAAGACTCACGGCCACAAACTTTGATTTTATACACGGAACAAGTTTCAGCTTGTCATGTGACATCACTAAGCACTAATTAGAACTGATGACATCATTAAGCACTGTTTAAGAATATATGGTATTTTAAAGGTTATTCATGACTCTTGTGTATTATATATATATATATATATATATATATATTTATATATATATATATATATATATATATATATATATATATATTATATATAGAAGTAAAATAAAGGAAAGCACATCTCAGTTTTAAAGACGTTTCCATGATTTACAGAAACACAGTTGGCAAGTTTAACTTCTTGACTGCTATAAATAATATTTGTGTGCGCTGATTCTGATGACAGATGTGCTGCTGAACCCTCCAGTACTCATAAGAGTTACTATAAGTTTAATTTGCTAATTTCTCAGACTGTCTGGAATATACAGTAGCTTTAAAATGATAGCAGTGAGACCGTCCGAGGGATTTTAGCACTTGGTGAAACACATTATAGTCCAAAATGAATACCTGTAAAAACCTGACACATTGAGCTTAAAATAATGTTTCTAGATTTCCCCTTGAATGGGAATTCTTTTAAAGAATCATAATGCTGAGCTTTAGAGATAGTACCATGTTTAACACTTCATTGCGCTAGCAAAAAAAGTATCAAAAAAACAGTCATTGTACACATTGCAAGTGGTTGATTGGACACCTGCTCTTCAAGCTTACCATAATTATAAAATACCAGTATGGGATCCCTTATCTGGAAACCCATTATCCATAAAGCTTCAAATAATTGGAGAGCCCTTTCTTATCCATCTTAAGCAAATAATTCTAATTCTTAAAAATGAATTTCCTTTTTCTCTGTTATGATAAAACAGTACCTTGTACTTGTAACTAAGCTGCCTCAATCCATATTGGTGGCAAAACAATGCTATTGGGTTTATTTAGGGGAAGATTTATCACGGGTCGAAGTGAAAATTCGAATTCGAATTTTCGAATTTTTTAAGTGGAATTCAAATAGTGAATAGTTTAAAATTCTGTTCGAGTTTTTAAAAATGTTAATTTGATTTTCAAAATGTATCATGTAATGAGCCTTTAAGAATTTTAATTAGACTATTCGCCACCTTCAACCTGCCACATTGCTCTTTTAGCCTATGGAGGACGTCCTGGGATTAATTTGGAGTTGTTTGCAACCTTCCTGAAAATCAAGGTTTTTTCAGAGAAAAAACAACGATTCAAATTCGATTCGATTTTTCAGGTCGATCCCATTCACCAGAGTTTGAAAAATTTACATTTTTTGATAAATTTGTTTTTTTTTATTTTTCCGAATTTCGAGTTCATGGGAGTTTTTACAAACTCCCATGAACTCTAAAGTCGACCCTTGATAAATCTGCCCCTTAATGTTTACATTATTGTTAGCAGACTTGAGGCAGAATTATCAAAGTGTGATCTTAGAAATCACCTCCATAAAACTCACTCACTTTCTGTTCATTCCTATGGGAATTTTAAAAGCATCAAGTGGTGAACTCCATTGTTAAATATGATTCTAAACATCCTATTGGAAGGAATGGAATGTGAGTTTTTCTGTGGTGAGTTCTAATCTCACATTTTTTAAATCTGCCCCTTTAATTGTACGGAGATCCAAATTACATAAAGATCCCTTATCTGGAAAACCCCAGTTTGCAAGCATTCCAGATAATAGATCCTATACCTGTACAAGTATCTTAATAACAGTTTATAAAGTTATTTGTACATACCGAGCAGTTGTTGGAGATTTGGGCTTTGTTTAGGCTTTGAGAAGGTAATGTTAGTCTTTGCTCTTCAGAGACTTTTAAATCTGTGCTGATAGATGGTAGTCGGGTTCTTGAAACTTCATTATTCTCCAAAAGAACTAAAATATCATCTATCACCAGAGATATTAAAGGCCCTGGGGTGCAAGGCATGTTATTCTCAGCAAAAATAAAAGTCTTGAGGCAAGACTTATATTTTTCTAATCAAAGAAAAAGTCCTGGGGGAAAGACATATTATTCTTAGCTAAAATAAAAGGCTGAAGCATATTATCTTCAGCTATAATAAAATTCTGGGGCAAAGCGTATTATTCTTAGTTAAAATGCAGTTATAGGAGCAAAGAATATTCTCAACAATACTATTGTATTGCAATCAACGATTTTACACACAAAGTTTTCCTATATTTCTAAAAAGTTCTAAAAATTTGAAATTTACACAAAAACCTTTAATACCAAACTTAGCCAAGTATAAGATGTTATGGAAGTCAATGGGAGCTGCAGTGATCCTATTGGACCTTTTTTAATCCAATCAGAATTCTAGAGGTTTTGTGATTTTTTTCACTACAAATTGTCCGAAAAAAACGTTTTTTTTCAAATTTTTAGAGGTTATAGAGATATTAGTATTTTTTTTATCTTCAGCACTTTTTTTCGTTCTTTTTGCATTCAGATCTTTTAATAAATTCTATGACATTCGTGGTTGTGGAGTTTGTGAGTTTAGTCGCGGTTTCCAAAACCTCTAAAACCACTAAAATCCGACCTTTAATAAATAAGCCTCCACAAATCTGGAAAGAAGCACATTGTGCTCAGCTAAAGTAGTGTAATGTAATTACTACTAAATTATTTTGTAAACAAAAATAAAAGTCTGGGGGCAAAATCATATGAAAATCATTTGGGGTCAGCATAGTGTTCTAAGCAAAGGTTAAACTATTGGGCAGATTTACTAAAGGGCGAAGCGGCCGTCGCTAGCAACAATTCTCCATAAATCTCATCCACAGAGACATCGACTATTTACTAACAAGCGTAGACGACAATTCGGTAGCAAAAGAGACCATCGCTAGCATAGTTTCGTGCCCTATCGCCAGGCGCATTTTCGCTCAGGCAAACGGATATTACTCCGAAAAATTCACCAAAATGCGAATTTTATAGAACGTTACCTGTTTAGCTACAGTTTCCTTCGCCACCTTAGACCAGGATTACTGATAAAACAAAGCTACATCCTCCTCAATGTTATGTCAGTGACATCATATCCTGTATGCCGGAAAGTCATAAAAGTTGTAAAAAATGCTGGCAACATTCATTTTTTAAAGCAGGATTGCCTTCAAAAGTCCAAACTATTAAAGATTTTTGTGTTTACAGTTTTTTTAACCATTTGAGGGGCATAGGGTGGGCTCATGTCTAGGGCATTAGAGGATCTCTTTTGTCTTTATTTTGCTTCCTTGGACATGTGTAATAATACGTGGCCACTTCAAGCATCTAATAAAGACGTCTATACGACCTATATGTACCCGCCCTGTTTAAATTTACCTTAGCGTAAGAGAAGCAACGAAGTTTCGCTAGGGAGAATAGAACGCTTGCGAAAGATCGATAAGAAATGCTCGTGCTGACAAATAAACCCTAGTGAAACTTCATCAGCGTTCGGCTGCGGAGATGCAACTTCGCACTGTAGTAAATTAGCGCAGTGGTAACGAATTTAGTGTGGTGGAGAGTTCGATGTCAAAAATTCGCCCTTTAGTGAATTTGCCCCTATGTCTCAACAAAAGATTTCTGGGTGCAAGACTCGTTATTTGAAGGAATAATAAGACTCTTGGGCAGCACCACTATGATTTTCTGCATCTGTAAGTAATGCAGTGGGAAATATTTGTACCTATATCTATATGCCAGTTCAGCCAGGTACTGTGTGTATTTGTGGAATCATACTGAATTTTACCTTTTTATGGATAATTACTGAAATGGTAAGTAATTGTTGGAAATATCATAAACGGTATTCTGGGAATAATAAGAGTTTATTCTGACTGAACAATGTCCCAACTAGGCACTCGGCCTGCCTTCCTGTAATTATTTTATAGTTGAGTCTACTGGTGGTGTGGGCTGCAGATGTTGTACTAAGTTATAAGTGATAAAAGGGAGACAGACAGAAGGCAAGCCAACCTGTCAGCTTTCCAGAAAGAGATTGGCAACGGCTGTCTGCAGATGCTAATGGCGCTGGCTACTTGCCCTGTCTGTGTTATCTACAGGCACAGGATGTGTTCTTTTATTGGCTATGTCGCCAGGCACCTCAGCCATTCTAAATTTGTATATTCATTAGAAAAGCTGTAACATGGTGCAATACACACACACACATGTACATTATTTTTATAAAAGTACCAATGGTTTGAAAGAAGGTCCAACTAGTGGTCTTCTGGCTGTTTAACTACAACTGCCATTATTCCTTAACAGGTGGGGAGAAATTTAGGGAAGCCATTTTGTTTCTGCCTTCATTGTGTATTCTTTGATTTGAATAGTGGTTTGTTTTTCTGTAAAGCTTTGTAACTATAAACCTGTGTCCTTGTACACCAGTATATGTAATAATAACATAATGGGACACTCTGAAGAAGCACCGATAGGGTTTTAGAGACCGGAGGAACAAATATTTTAGAGCTTTATGAAATGATACTAAGGGGCTAATTTACTAACCTTACGTTTTCTATTTTTTTCACTAATCATTTTTTTTCTCTCGTGTTTTTTTATAACGCTAGAATTCTAAAATTTGAGATTTATTAAGTGTAAAAACCGCATCAAGTAAAAGCTGTTGAGGTCCCATAGAAGTCAATGGGATCTGTGCTATTGGACTATTTTTAATCAATTCGGATGTTTAGAGGTTTTCAGATTTTTTTTTGCTAGTAATTATCTATAAAACATTTTTGCATTTTTTCTGTTTCTACTTTTTATATTCGGATCTTTAAATCACTTTCATATCAATCGAGATTTTAGAAAAATAGAGTTTAATAAATAAAAAAAATCGAAAACCACCAAATTCGACATTTAATAGATTAACCTCTAAGCAGCTCATATATATCAATGCTCATACTGGGGAATCTGGAAGGATTCTTCACAGTTTGATTGTTTTAGGGTTTATCAGAAGGTTCCTGACTGCCAGTAAAATTTTAACCAATTGTCCCATTTATCGAAAAAAGGCCCTACGGGTAATAGTGTTTAGTGCTGCTCAGCAGAAACCCTGGACACTATCACTTGTCCGAATCCATGCAGTTTGATTTGTTTGGCTTGACTGACTGTCAGTATGTGCATATCAATAAGGAACCCCAGAATTAGACTTGCTTTCTTATTCTTTAAAAAGCCTGTGATAGTGTCACAGTATCTTTCTTTTATTATCGTAAGGACAGTGATTTCCCTGACACAGGCCACAGCTTGGAAACTATTGGTTGGCTCTGTGCATTATTGACAAAAGGTCATAAAGCTTCATTGATCTGCAAGTAATTCCTATTCAGTTTTGTGTCTTTATATGTGCTTATTTGTTGTTTCATGTTACCTTTGTACCGTTGTTTAGAGCACAGACAAAAAGGTTTTCCTTTTATCCACAAACGTTTATAACCAGAGGTTATAAATGCAGATCCTTCAGAAATGTTCATGATATGTTCTGTTTAGATGCCAGACCATTTTGGCAAGCACACTTGCTCCATATCCTTCTCTTAATAAAATATGTTTTAACTGGAAATCTTTCTTGGTTTGCCTTGAAATCAACTATAACAGAAGACATACAGCAAAAACTAAAATATATTGCCTACTGTGGCTTTTTTCTCTTGAAATGGTAAATTTAAAAATGAATATAAAGCCAGACTTTTCCCGTAAATGTATTCACGTTGACAGTTGTGTTTTCCCTTTGTTTCTTTGTACAGCCGCACATTGCTGTTGATAATTTGGATCAAATCCATGATGAAAATGGAAACAACCTTTTGCATATTGCTGCATCCCAGGGACATGCCGAATGCTTGCAGCACCTTACTTCTCTGATGGGGGAAGACTGCTTGAGTGAAAGGAATGATGAGAAACTTACTCCTGCTGGCTTAGCAATAAAGGTAATTCTCGCTTGGTCAAACTGTGATGGCAATTACATCAGAACTGTAAGGGAAATTTTTGTAAGACTTTACCTGATCCATAGGATTTCGATATGCAACAGCGCAAGATGTTGTGGGATGATATCCTCCATGTTTTTTTCCAATTGTATTGGATGGAAAATACTTATAGTTGTTTATAGACCAGATATGTATTCCATTATTTTTAGCTGTGTGATGGGTTTTTAGTTCCCCAGGTGCCCTCAGACATGTGACTTGTGCCAATTGTCCACTCATTACTGTTGTATGCAAGTTGGAGTGATATAATCACCCTCCCTATCCTACCCCCGATCAGCCCATCAGCAGCCTACAGTATCAATAGTACAATGGGGAGGTACTGAAACAGCAGCTCCCTGACACCTGCATTGCTATAAATGCTCCCATGACTCGCATAGTGGTAGATATGACAATAATGCTCAGTAGTAACCTCCCACCCCAAACTCCTTCAGTTACATTCAGTAGCAAAAAAAATTGCTTATCTGAAAGCAGTGGCATTGTGAATTGCTGGCTCTTTCTGAAACCACAGGATCAGACACAATGATTTAAGATGATTTGAGCAATATTACTAAAAATAATTGCATTTCTTTGCAATATACATTGTAATTTAGTAATAAAACTACATCATAAAAATAAGAACAGAATTCCTTTAAAGATTACCAATTTCATATAAAATGAGACCTGGCTTCTGAGTGATCACGTGGGTGAATAGATAACTGAAAGATGTATTTAAAAGCATCTGTATTTATTTAGAGGCTCAGGTGTTGTATTCTTCAGGCAAATTAGACATTGTGGCGTCTACTCCCCGTTGTAAAATCACAGGACAATCAGTGATCTAGGATACTTAGTAAATAAAATACCATAGACACTGACAGGATCTTTGCCAAGCTTCCCACTTTGAAGACTTAAGTCAACAGCCCCAGTGGTTTTTATCTGCTATTTAGCATGATGGTTTACAAATGGGATTTCTGCTTATGTAAAGGAATGTCATATTTTCCATTGTCTTCTTGTTTAGAATAAAATTTTAACTAAGATTAAAAGAGAAAGTCGATTTTTTATTAGGATATCTTATACCTTTGGGTTAGCTCATGTTTGTTGAGTGAGTGTGTTGGCTTCCAGACAATGCATTATCTGCAAGGAATCTATATGTTCCTCCCATGATTCCCTGGGTTTCCTCCAGCTTCTTCCCACACTCCAGAAATATAGGGGCAGGTTCAGATAAAATTGAGCATAGTGTATTTGAATGTGATAGGGACCTTAGATTGTAAGCTCCACCAGGGACTGATGAATAATCTTTGTAAAGCACTGCATTAATGGGTCAGCACTATAAAAATTAATTATAATAATAGCTGGGTAATGTATTTTCAAGACAGAGATATTAAACCACAAGACACCAAAGTTCAGCCAAGGTACAGCATATCACCATAGGTTTAGGTTAACCTAAGACTAAGTTCAGCAGGCTTTCTGTTCTGGTCCTGATCAAATTTTATATAAAGAGACAGAAAGATGCTTCCAGCCAGCATATTAACATATATAATACTGTATCTCCCAGTAATAAGGAAGTGGATCAATTCTGGTGATTGTATCCACTCTCAATTTAGCAGCATTGGTCGTTTAAAACCATGTTATCAAATACAAAGCATGGCCTGTCAAAGTTAGGTATTCCCTCAGTTTACATTCTGTGGTTACACTTCATTCCTAATCCATATATATATATATATATATAACTTTTCAAAATGGACCAGCACTCCAGTTTGTTCAATCAAACGTGAATATTTATTTGAATAGTCACTCTCGTGTCCAACGTTTCGGCCCACATCTGGGCCTTGATAAAGGCCCAGATGTGGGCCGAAACGTTGGACACGAGAGTGACTATTCAAATAAATATTCACGTTTGATTGAACAAACTGGAGTGCTGGTCCATTTTGAAAAGTTGCATAATACCGTTTGACCGAGCACCCACTACGAATTGAGAGGGTTAAAGTGCAGGTACTTTCTGAACTTATATATATATATATATATATATATATATATATATATATATATATATATATATATATATAAAAATATATATATATATATATATATATATATATATATATATATATATATATATATATATACTCTTATGGGAATATGCAGTAAATAACACAGCAAGGCTGCTTTGCAAAAATATAACCACTGTTGCATTCCCAGCAAATAACGCCTGGAACTTTATAAAACTAATCCAGGTGTTGCCTTTTTCATATGAACAGAAGGAAAGTATTTTGATTTTAAATGGTGCTTACAGTAACTTAATGGAGAAAGATCCCCTTCTAAAGTTTGATTCATAACCCCAAGTGTATTTAAATCGACAGGCTGTTAAATGCGTCTGCCATAAGTCACTGCTGTAGTTAACTTTTTTTTGGAAAATTTCCAAAATCGTGTCTGTCTAGTTCAACAAACTTTAATATATATTTGGGAAAAGAGCAAAGAGGGAATTCTGCAAGACACCTTACAGCCTTACAGCCATAAATAATGCATTATCATGTATGTGTGGGGGGGGGTTAAAAAAACACTTGCTGTTTGTAGAAAACAAAATTGTGCATATCCTAGTTAGAAAGCTTTTATCACTGACTTTAAATATAGTTTAAATATGTATGAACCTGCACAGATTGCAGTAGCCACTGACTGGCACTGAGTAGAGTTATACAGCTGGTTATTCACAAAAATCTCCATCTTGACCTATCTTGGCAATCCTACTAATTTCACGATAAGCCTTTTATAGTATGAAGTGGTTGCACAGCTTAATCTTTTCAAGCTGTTATCAAGTATAGGTATGGGATCTGTTATCCAGAATGCTTGGTACCTGGGCTTTTCCAGATAATAGATCTTCATACATTAAGTCTACTAGAAAATAATGTAAACATAAAACAAAACCAATAGCCTGGTTCGGCTTCCAACAAGGATCAATTATACCCTAGTTTGGATCAAGGTATTGTTTTAATACTACAGAGAAAAATAAAAATTTTAAAGTTTTGATTATTTAGATAAAATGGAGTCTATGGAAGACAGACTTTCTGTAATTCGGAGCTTTCTGGATAGCAAGTTGATTAGTCTGTGTTTCACTATTAACCTCAAATTATTCTTCATGAGTTATCAATCATTATCATAACTATTCTAACTATCTAGAGATGAATAACTTTACCTTCATTTACACTGAACCTCATCTGCCACCTTGCAGACCTTGACCCTTGACAGGTCCTTGTTTTGTTAACTAGGGTCCATGAGGAATATTTCTTCCTGCAAATACCATAGAAATTAATCCTAAATTACTTATGGGGATGTCTCTTCATGACCCCATGAAGAAGACCACAATATTTGCATGTTTGTAGTCATTTTTCAATGCTGTCTGCTTAATATTCATGTCATATCCTTTGCATGACACGCTCAACATATGGTCATAATTATGTTTTAAAAAGGCACATTTAGTGAGTGTATTGAATGTACCAATTGATAGATGGACTTGTGATTCCATGCAAAGAGAATCATTTCTGAAAGTCAACAAAACATTGCTTGTATGAGCCAATCATTACATTTTCTATATAGGGCAGGCCATACATCAGGCATAGCAAATGTCATTTATGATTTATTTGGAGTTTTGAGTTACGTTTTTGCAGTGTTGTGAAGATTTATATTCCTTAATGGTTTATTAAAATGAAAGCACTTTTTAGACTACAGGGTAATGTAAAAAGGTAACAATATAGCAGATTTAGCAGCCTTCAAATTCCAATTTTTTTTTACAGCACTTAGTTTTTGTGTTAAACAATTTACAACATTTTCAAATGTAAGTTTCAGAAAATCCAAAATCAAAAAACTCAAAACCTCAAATATAAGTCAGTAGCTAAAAGCATTGAATTTAATGTAGCAGTTATGTGTATTTTCCAAATTCAAGCTATGGAATATTTCAAGTCAAATTTTTGCAGACTCACGGAAAATGTTCATTTTGATAAAGCTGCTTCCCGTGTACAGCAGGTCTAGGTTCCCATAGAAAGCAATCGGATATTGGTAACTGCAATTGGTCACTAAATCTGGCCTTACATGCTTGAATTTGTTCTGGCAGTTTGAACAATGTTGGTGCATGGTTAGCAGTGAGTCCTGGAGTCCCAGGTTCTATGCTGAATAGTATCAGCCAATTTATGACCATTGTAAACATAAGACATTTTTTTGAGCTTTGTATTAAATGGCCCCATTATTGAGCAATAATCCTATGAATTAGATGGTCAGACAGACCATGAAATGACAGCATTGGGGGCATAACCAGAGCTATTAATGGCAGAAAGCAAACATAGGTAATGTACTTTTATGGCCTGTTCTGATAAAAGAGTATAATGCCAAAGAGTTCTGCATTCCTTTGTACTAGATTCATAAAGCAATTTGTTTTGTTTTTTTGGCTTAGACCATCTTGGGAGTATTAGAAGAACGGCACGTGATAAGGAAAATGACATTTGTTTGACGTTCAGTCAGACAGGAATAAAGAGGTTACTGTAAATGTTTAATGTCTGTGTGTAAGATAGATAAAGCTTATGTTCTAGGAGCTGGATTCTACTCACTCATTGTGTCCAAAGTAGAGGAGAAAGTATTCAGTGTACTTCTGATAACTAAGTCTGTCCAATGGCCCATAACTATACTTGATGCATTATTTTTGGCAACCTGCATTTCCCAGAATCTCTAACAAGAGAAAGGCAGTAAACGTGATGAATTAATAGGCATACTTTCTTATGACAGGCCTTCTCATTTCACAGCATTTTATTGGGCAAGGGATGATGTCTGTATACTTTAACAAATTCTTTTTCTTCCTTTTTCTGCAGAGAGGTCAGCTGGAGTGTGTTCGTTGGATGGTGAGTGAAACAGAAGCCATTGCAGAGTTAAGCTGCTCTAAAGATCACCCAAGCCTTATCCATTATGCAGCTGGCTATGGACAGGTATATGTCTCATCCTCTGTCATTTTACTACACTTTTATTGCTGCACTTGGTGATAATGGAAAGGTTTACTGCTACACCTCCTGTAAAAAATTATTGTCTATTTTCTTGGTTCGTGCTAGGATCCTGGGATGAGCAATATACTGTATAACGTAAAGGTTGGCCTAATTGGTCTGGCAGTTTTGCCAATTTTAATCACTTTGCCTAGCCATCTATCTTTTGAAAGATTAAGATTAACCATCTATCTTTTGAAATATTATCATTCTAATTAGTGTTTATACTAGGTCTAACTCCATCCAATAATAATGATATATGGGTTAGGTCCATATTGAAAAGAGCTTGCAATCTATTGTCTATTTGTTGTTACTTATATAAAAAGTAGTACAGATCAGTAGAGGTTTCGAGGCATTTTCAAAGCATTGAGACTTGACTTTTTATGAATACTAGAGACAGAAAGTTCTACAGATACAGGTGCTGCACAGTGTTGGACTGGCCCACCGGGATACCGGGAAAACGCCCACATACAGGCTAAATAGTTGGAATAATAGATTAAAGTATGTCAAGAAAAGAGACGAGGGGTTGAGTGATGAGAGGAAGAATAATAGAACTGAGAGTGGGTCCCTGGACCAAGGTTTTTGGGTGGGCCCTTGGTGTCCCAGTCTGACACTGAAGCTGCACAAGATAATGACCTCAGGTGCAATAGAATAGGGTGAAGTCAATTTTGTTCTGAAGACGTCCTTTGAAGACCATAGTGAGAGACTGGGTATAGTTCATTTAACTGAAAACTTAAATGGGAGTTAGAGGCCAGGTGGAGAGATTTAGGAGATCAGGGTGTCGGCCAATTATTAAATAGAAGCTCTATGTCAACAAAAAGACATAATACAGTGTGTGGGTACAATTGGGACATTAGGCAATGTATCCCTTGGATCTAGGAGGTACAGTAGGAATCTTTTTGTCTGACAGATGATTTTCCTACATACATGTGGGCACTGCTAATACCAAGTTTTGACCAATGTACCTGTTTTTCTCCTGTTGTATGAGAAGATGGGCTAATATCAAGCTGACTAGTAATTCTGATTATGCTAAATATATTTGCTGACATGGAGAAGATACAATGATTTACGATACAAAAAGACACAACCAACAGAGAAAGAATTCTTCCAGCATGACTAGGTTTATGTTGCTGGTTTCAGATGTAGTGCTGGCTTTGTGTACATAACACTGGCAGCACCTCTCCTGTTCTGCACCATAAGCAGCGTGAAATACTGAATGCTTAGTTCATTTCAAGCTTAGAGCGGCCTGATGCATCCACCAGAAACTTGTGAAACTCACAATATTTAATGAATAACAGTTGTTAAGAGGCTTCATAAAACATTGCCTCATTCTCTCTGCCAATACACCTAGGTTATAGCAATCTCTGTTTAGCAGTGCTTGGGTGTGTTCAGCAATGACCTTGCTTATGTTTTGCTCAGGAAAAAATACTGCTTTGGCTTCTTCAATTCATGCAAGAACAAGGGATTTCCTTGGATGAAATTGACAAGTGTGGAAACAGCGCAGTTCACATTGCGTCGCAGCATGGGTACCTTGGCTGCATACAGGTAAGAGGGGTCTCTCTTATAATATAATGCCTTATGTTTGGGAGATACTGGGGGTCATTTATAAACTTCGCGCAGGGCAGATTGGTTCGCAAAGTGAATATATTTGCCCTGCGCATGGTTATATTTATAAAGCTGAATAAGAGGGTGCATACAGAATTGCGAATTTTTTCTTCACAATGCGAATGTCTAAAGGGGCTTTATAAATGTCACAATTCGCAAATTGCGAATCTTTATGCGCACACTCTGCGACTCAATTACGCCACAACTTTGGTGGCGGATAAAATATTCGCAAAACAGTTTTGCAAACTGCGAATTTAATGCTATTTTCGCGCACAACAACCTCGCACATTGGGTGCGCTCGCGCAAACTCCTGTCTCATTTGCGCGCCATTTGCGAAAATTTATTCACACTGCGAATTCGCAAAAACCGGAAAGACGGGCAGAGCAGTGCAATATATTAGCACTCAGCAAAAAACATGCGCAATACAACCATTTGCGAAAAATATGCGCTGCGCGAACTTTATAAATGACCCCCACTGTCTTAAACCTATTTGTTATATTTTTGGGGTTTTTATTTAGATGTATACAAGAAATATTCAACCATCAGGTCTTTAGAAAATACATAAGCCTATACATCACAAGAAAGCTCCAAATTGCGGAATGTCTGTCTCCCATAAACTCCATTATATCCAAATGGTTCCGATCCGAAAATTCAATTCATATTTGATTCATATTCGATTAGTACAAATCAAATTTTTCTCCCAGAGAAAAAATTGAATGTCAGGAAGGCGATTAACATCTCCAAAAGGCTCAACGGACCTCTGCCATTGACTTGTACATGAATTAGGCATGATGATATTCGAATTAGGACAGTTTCCATAGTCTCACATTCTAGTTTAAATTCAAATAGGGGGATTAAAATTCGAATTTGTGAATTTTTAAACTCAAAAATTCGAATTGACAATTCAACCCTTGATAAATCTGCTCCCTAATGTTTATATGATTTTTTTAGTAGACTTAAGGTATAAAGATCCAAATTATGGAACGATTAATTATCCGGAAAACCCCAGGTCCCGAGCATTCTGAATTACAGGTCCCATACCTGTAATTGCTATGCAATGACTTGTAGTTACAGAAGCTTTGTACAACAAAGGGATTGAGATGCGAGTCGCTTTTGTGCATATCTTTATTTCACTAATTTCAAAGCTTTTTCAGACAACTCCCTCTAGTGGAAGTCCATATTTGTGTTTCTATATGTATAGTGCAGATGGAGGACAGTTGGGTCCAATCATTATTATGGATTCTATTTCAAAGAACAATACTTTTTATGTAGTGCTGTTTCTCTTTTGTTGACCAGCAGCTTTGTTTAGGGCGTTGATAACAAACCACATCAAGGATGGGATGGTATAATAAAATACAAAAGCACATGCCAGAAGTTTGAGTCGTGTGAGTCAGGCTTTGGCAGGGTCTGGAGCATAAGTGAGCCTCTAAACCAGTGATCCCCAACCAGTAGCTTGTAAGCAACATGTTGCTCTCCAACCCCTTGAATGTTGCTCTCATTGGCCCCTTGAATGTTGCTCTCATTGGCCTCAGATCAGGTGCATATTTTTGAATTCCAGGCTTGAAAGCAAGTTTTGGTTGTATAAAAACCATGTGTCCTACCAAACAGAGGCTCCTGTAGGCTGCCAGTCCACATAGGGTCTATCAATAGTCAATCACAGCCCTTACATTTCGCCGGCGGTGAATTTTTGGCGAAACGAAACGGGTCAAATTTGCCCATCCCTACTTGGCACTAACCAGGAACATTTTTCATGTTTGTCTTTCCCAACTCTTTTTACATCTGAATGTTGCTCACAGGTGGAAAAAGGTTGGGGACCCCTGCTCTAAACTATACATTTGTTTAACATATAAAGGTCACAATCTTGAATGTCTGCTGCATTTTGACAAATATCACAGACTATTCTGCTGCCTAATTATGAGGATGATAGCAAATGGGTGCACTTTATAATCAAGCTGCTCCCATTGTTTAACATTCGAAAGAATTTAAAATATTGATGTGTTCAGTAAATATTGTTTTGCAGCTTCTTGGTTAAGGCAAAATCATCAAATATAACCAGTTGTTGTCAGTGTGCTGATTCTGAATGCAGCTTGCTCTCTCTAGGGGATCTAATGTCTGGTTGCCTCCTCTGATAGATATAGGTTACCCTCTCAGGGGTTATAAGGGGTGTGACTTGGGTAAAGTACCTATAGTCACAGCTTTAACAGTGTTACTACCTTACTGATTCCAATAACCATAGGCATTAAGGACAAAACCAGGGGCAGACGGGTTGTGTGTACATAGCGAAAAGAAAAGCATTGCATGAAGCCCACATCAAAGGATAAAGTGGGGGCACCACACCATGAAGAAATCAATAGTAGGGTAGTAGAGAAGTATGGAAAAATCTCAGTGCCCACCCCAGTCTAAGGATGCATGTAAGCAGCAGAAAAATGTAAGTATGTAGTGAGATTTCCCAATGGTTCAAAACAAAAAGTAGATTGAAATTAAAAAATAATTTATTATTCAATAAGAAGGAGGCCTAACATGTCTTTTGCGGGACTTACTCACAGGCTATGTGCTATGATTTTGTACTTTTAATTTACGTTTGTTTTGGATTTTTGGAAATTCTCTACATACATAATTCCACTTTCCTGTGTGTACAGCAACATAGAAATCATTGCTTAGTGATTTCTGCTTCCTGACTGATACAGGAAAATAAGCAAACATTGCAATCTGGTCTATGTTTTCTACAGCTTCTACACCCCTACTCTTACGGGCAGATTTATCAAGGGTTGAATTTCAAAGTAATGGGAGTTTTTTTTGAACTTCCATAACATCAAAATTTGAATAAAAAAAGACAAATCGAAATTAATAAATTTTGATTTTTCTTTTTTTATTCAAATTTTGATGTTATGGAAGTTCAAAAATCTACGTTTTTAACTTCATGTGAATAGGCTGTATTCGACGTTAAATCGAAGTTTTAGCGCATTCGATCGAATTCGAATCGAAGGATTTGCCCCAAAAAACTTTTTCAAAGTCCACCAAATAGGTTCTAGGAGGTCCCCCATAGGCTTAAACAGCAATTTGGCAGGTTTTAGATGGCGAATGGTCGAAGTTTTAAAGAGGCAGTACATGATCAATTTCGATACTCGAATAGTTTATTTTTTCTTCAAATTCAAATAGAATTGTGTCCTATTCGATAGTCGAAGTACACAAAAATAGCTCGAAATTAGAATTTTTTTATTTCGAATTTTCAGTTTGACCCTTGATAAATCTGCCCCTTAATATAGGACTGAGTTTTTAGGAACATGCTCTTGTACACTAGCCTCTAGGCAGCATCTTGGAGGTTTTCCCCTTCTGAAAGTCTGAACCAACGGTATCTATCGTATGACACTGAGAGATTAAAAAGGCTAAGCTTTATTATGTGCCTCTGTTTATAGGAATTCCTCATACTGTGAGAGCCAATTAAGATACACTCATTGTTTTTACAATTATATTTTCAGGCTACACAGTATTTTGAGGACTCTTTTGTGCTGTGTTGTGTACAACTATATTTGAATCCCAAGAAGAAGGAAACTTCAATTACCTTTAGATGTACAGGGTTCGGCTAAAACACTTTGGTAACTACATCACTGGTGGGAATCGAATTTTGTCTCATGAAATAAATGTCATTATTCTTTGCAGACGTTGGTTGAATATGGAGCCAATGTGACCATGCAGAATCACGCTGGGGAGAAGCCCTCACAAAGTGCCGAACGCCAGGGCCACACTATGTGCTCAAGATACTTGGTTGTGGTGGAGACGTGTATGTCTTTGGCCTCTCAAGTTGTGAAACTTACGAAACAATTGAAAGAGTAAGCAATATTAATCATAAAACAAATCTCCTTTACCTCGAACCTTGTATCTCGCCTGTTACAAAATGATATCAATTGCTGGTATATCTTTTTGGGGAAGAGGATACATTTGCCTGAAGACTTTTGACTTGGCAGGGTCTCTCTATTC
Source organism: Xenopus laevis (assembly GCF_017654675.1). Lineage (NCBI taxonomy): Eukaryota > Metazoa > Chordata > Amphibia > Anura > Pipidae > Xenopus > Xenopus laevis. Next base: position 157,774,801 of record NC_054372.1, on the reverse strand, counting down.
AGAAAATGTCCTACTAACAAGTGGGTTACATATAATGGGTATGCACAGTGCACTCTTGAGCGGTAATTTACAAATACCAAAAATAGAGCCCCTTAGTGTACCCAGCACTTGGGTCTGAGCCATTGCTGAGCTTGGCACCTCACACCAAGTTAGGGTGGATGGTAGAGGGCTGGAGGGGGGATACATATGTGTCACTCCCATCCTAGGGTAAGAAGAATTTCACTGGCACACAGGAGTTGCGATAGCAGGACAAGGCCTTGCAATTTTATTATTTTTATCAATCACATAATAAAATTGCAAGGGCTTGCCCTGCTGTCGCATCTCCTGTGTGCCAGTGAAATTTTTCTTACCCTTGTTGTGAGGCAGGGCCGGAACTAGGGGTAGGCAGAGTAGGCACGTGCCTAGGGTGCAAAGCTGGGAGGGCGCCAGGCACGTACCTCCTCTGTCGCCTACCCCATTGTCCGGTTCCCTTCTCTTGCCGACTTTTGCGCTTTGTGCGCTTCTGCGCATGCGCAAATTCGCGCGTGCGCACGCGAGCGCAAATGCGCGCACACTATACAGGCGCTGCGAGTGCCGGGCCTGCCTAGGGCGCCTGCCCAGCGTGGCCCGGCACTGTTGTGAGGTGGCCAATTCCTCTATCACTGGGCACCAGGATAAGAATTTTTGGGTCTGTGTGGTGTGCGGCTTCTCCAAAGCTCTTCTCTCTCCCATCCTAGACCTCACGAGGGGAGCTTGCCTTGGGGCAGGCTACAGAGTGTAAAATACATTGGCAGCTTGTGTCTGCTTTTTGCACTGGGCCTTGCCAGTGGTACATGAACCCTTTGGCCTGGGTGGGGTGCAAGTTCATTCTCTACTTGCTACAATGCAGGACATGTAAGTAGTAAAAGGAAGTGACGTTTGTGATATTATATTGTACAGGTATGGGATCCATTATCTGGAAACCCATTATCCAGAAAGCTCCAATTTACGGAAAGGCCATCTCCAATGGACTCTATTTTATCCAAATAATCCAAATTTTTAAAAACGATTTCCTTTTTCTCTGTAAAAATAAAATAGTACATTGTACATGATCCCAACTAAGAAATAATTAATCCTTTACTGGAAGCAAAACCAGCCTATTGGGTTTATTTTATGTTTAAATGGTTTTCTAGTAGATGGGCATTATGAGGATCCAAATTACAGAAAGATACGTTAACCGGAAAACCCCAGGTCCTGAGCATTCTGAATAATAGGTCCAATACCTGTATAAAAGTATTGTCAGTGCAATTAAGGATGTACAGCCTGGGAACTGAGGTTCAACAACAACTGGAGGAATGTAGATTGGATGTTCATGGCTTTTATCATTTCCCCCCTTTTCACAGTGGAGAACCCTAGCAATCGAGGAATAGACAGCCATTCTTATTGCAGGACTATAGCTCCCAGTGCCATTTCTGTACCATTAAAATAATGATATAGTGCCCCTCTGCCTAAAATCAGCTCACACGTCGCGTTTCCCTTTTACGAGTTGTTTAAGAGTTTAAAGGCAAGAACCATGACAATAAAAGCCAAAAAGTCAGTTTAAAAGTATTCTGGGATTAAGCTACAAAGCGCTCAGAGTCGGGAGGGGCTTTCTGACACATGAAACTGCAGTTTAAATTCGGTGTATTTCTTTACAGGCAGACGGCTGAGCGTATCAATTTACAGACTCACCTTCAGCAGCTACTGGAAGCGCACAGAACCGAGGGGAGATCCCTCCCCACATCCCCCAGGTAATAAAATGGGGTCTGTTCATGCCCTGCCAAAAGCATGACGGCAAAGAGCAAAGTGCTAGGAAGGAAGAGAATAAGATAATAAACAGTGAAAGACTGGAGCAGGGTCAGCTTCAAATTACACAGGATACAACTACACACTATACTCATATTTGCTACACACTATACTCAACAAACTCACATGTGCTACACAGGATACTCTTATAAAGGTTGTGTGTGGTTCCTGTTATGCATTGCAACACTCTTCCTTTAAATCATTAAGTAGGATTATTTTCAATGTAGCTAGTGTTGGACTACAAGTCTCCGCAGCCCATTTGAGGCTGGGATTTTGAATTCAGCAACAGCTGCCGTTAAAATAATGGAGCACAAAGAGCTGCACTGTGACACACTATAGCCCGGCGTTCACGCACAAATGGCACGTTGATACTACTTTTGATTCCTCCTAAAAATCCCCTGGATTATGTGTACATTTTCACTAGCTAGAGTTTCACGTCTTGAAATTCACTTAAAGGATTTGTGTTCTACGGGTATTTGTTTCACGCGTTAGGAATGACGAAGTCTCGCACTCCAGCACACAATTTAATATTTCATTGGTCTCTGCAAGGAATTGAAATGGTTACCATGAAATCTAATAGGCCAGGTAGCGAAGGTCACGCAGGCTGCTGAATATGTGCTTCCCACCACAAGGTAAATGCTTTGTTACACAGAAGAAGCCAGTTAGCAGTGAGAAATAGGAGCAATCGAGCTGAACAAAAGTGTTTTTATTGCAAATAACACAGATGTCTCTATAAATAAAAGTATCAATACAATGTAACGGTATAGAGTTAGTTATGCGGAAACCCATTATCTAGAACCCTCCAGATTAGGGCATGGCCATGTCCCATAGACAATATTATACATTTATAATCACATAATTACAATTTTTTTTAAAAAAAACGATTTCCTTTTTTCTATAATAATAAAAAAATACCTTGCACCTTGCACATTTCCTAACAAATGGCACATAAACTATACAGTGGACTCATGTAGGGCAATATAACAACTCTATTTTCTTTCATTAAGTTTTCCTGGACTTGTGTAGTGTAATGTATTTGCTGCAACATATACGTTGTATGCAAATTAAGCTGGCCATAGATGCAAATATCCGATCATACGAATCATCGTACGATCGGACTTTCCCATCTCCCGACCCGCCACTAACCATTCAGATCAAAGTCTTACCAGTCAGATTAGTTAAAGAACAGATCAGCAATGTTCTGCCCCTGACAGCAATCGTACGATATCTACTGTATGTCCAACCAAAGCTAGTGACAGTCTCCCACTGAAAATCGTACGATCGGCAATACACGCAGAGATATTATCGGCAGCCGACAGAAATGTTCTAACCTGTCCGATCGACCAAAAGAACGATCTCCGCCGGACGAAAAATGTCGGGACTCTCCACACACGTTCTGAAAATCGTACGAATCCTCGATACGTACAATCAGATCTTTGCGTCTATGGCCAGCTTTAGGCAACGCTTTGCTTGGGGTAGTAATGCCAGCACAACTTCGCCATCATTCGGTGCTGTGCACGCAACTTTGGAATTTAGCATTGTCCTGGCGAATCTACGCCTGTCAAAGTGTTGCGCTGTGAGCAAAGCCGTCGCTGGCAAAGTTTCAGAGGTTACTAAATTTGCCCCTTTGGGTTAGGTCTTTAAGCCTCCCTTTATTTTAATATAATACAGTGAAACCTCAATATTAAGAACCCTGATTTTGAGTTTTCCCACATTTTACATTTTTATATATGCATTTCAATGGGTGCATTTCCCTGATTTTTAGTATTATTTTCCCACATTTTGCATCACAATTTTGTTCTGATGTTCCCAAAAACTGCTTTTTTTTCCCTCTATGAATTTTATTATTTGTGAAATAAAAAGGTTTAAAATACTAACCAGATGTATATTTTGCCATGGTTCTGTCTGTAAATGGTCAGTTCCAATTAGTCTGCCCCTTATACAGTCCTGCACCAATCACTTATTGCTTTAGGTTGTGTATGTGACTGACAGAGAGTCTTGCACATGCCCCCGTACAATAACATTAATGCTGCAATGCTTAACCCTTGTTATTAACACAGTAAATATTGTATGTCAGTAAAACAGAAACCCTGTGCTTATATACTTTCAGTACTGGAATAAAAAGTTACATTAACACATTTCCCTGAATTTACATTTTCCCGGGTTTTACATCATTTTTTCCTGGTCCCCTGAGAAACGTAAAATTGAGGCTCTACTGTATTTATAAAGCGGAAACATATTCAACATAATTGTACAACAGAAAGGCATATATACAGATAACATACAAAATCAGGCAGATAAAGAGATGGAAACTTCCGTAAAGTATATATATATATATATATATATATATATATGCCAGTGTATATCAGCCCCAGAATCACATCTTAAACATCTCTCACCTGCCATTCACATAAAAGGAAAATGTTTTTGGGCTAAAAATGTACATTAGTTCTTTTTTGATGCAAGAACCACCATCATCAGGAGGCTGGCATTCATGCTAATGAAAGACAGCGCCAGTGGTTATCAAAAATGTCTCTCGTACCAAAACGCTATGAAATAGGCCAAACAAACCACATACAAATGATGCAACAAAAACAAATTGAATACAAACAATGCGATAAATAAAAACATACAAGTGGAAAAATACAAACTGCAAGGAATGAAACAAACAGTAGTGAAAAATAAACAAGAATCGACAACATGCAAACAACAGAACAATCTGAATCATCAACCCATACAAAACAATGGAACAAATATAAAGTCAACCACATCCAATGCAACACGTAGAAATGAGCAATGAACAAACAACACACAAACAATGCAGCTGGCAGAAAAAAACATTTACGATATAGCAAGTAGATAAGGCACAAAAACATGGAGTGTGCAAGCAATACAACAAGTAGAATAGACCACATAAAAATAATGAACCCGGTAGGAACAAACCACAGACAATACATCAAGCAAAAGTAAAACAAGTTCTACACATAAGGGTTTATAACGTCACAGCAAATTTAACCTAAAATAATACACCGCTAACATCCATCAAGTGACCTGATATAATATGCACTTTCTGTTGTATTAGGAGAAGAATGGTATAAACGCAACCTCATTCTTATAAAATATGTACCTGATGTACATTTTCTCTTTGTCACAGCTCACCATCCTCCCCTGCATCTGCCAATCACCAGTATAAGGCAATTGACCCAGAGGAGTTGAATCAAAAAAGCAAACTTAATGGTTATAATGACAATTATCAGTCGTTGAATTCATCTGTTCCAAGCCGTCTGCGCTGCCGGGCACTAGACGATGAGTCGGATAAAATCCTGCGCCAGTTACTGGGGAAGGACATTGCTGAGAATGTTTCTAGTCCAGAAAAGTTGTCATTGGAATTCCAAGATGGCCAAGCCCCCCGGAGTGGGAAAAGGATCCCCCCAGAAAAGAGAGAATATAAACTTGCCCGCTTGCGGCAACTTATGCAACGATCCCTCAGTGAGTCTGACACGGACTCTAATAATTCAGAGGATCAGAAGAATCCTGTAGTGAGAAAATCGGACAAGCCAAGGCCACAGCCCATAGTAGAAAATGTAGAGAACTCAGAAAATCTGCAGCTAATTATAAAAAAGCATACTCAGGCAAATACTACAAATAGAAGGTTTCCTTTTGGGTTAAAGTCTTCCAAATCTGTAGATGGTCATAGTCCATCCCCGACATCTGAAAGCAGTGACCCTGACTATGAACCCAACTACCAGACGTCAAGCATACCTCAGTGCTCAGGAGCAGCCGAATCCAGTTCTTCCACAAACAGCAGTTCTGCTCAAAAGACTACTAGTCCAAAAAGTGCCCTAAAATCACCATCTTCCAAACGAAAAACGTCACAAAACTTGAAACTTCGAGTAACGTTCGAGGAGCCTGTAGTGCAGATTGAACATATTGAGGATGTTCTGAATGAAGAGAAAGAAGGCAACAAAGCTCAGCCAAGGGCCCCATCGAATGGCGAGACAGGAGAACAGCAAAAGAGGCCATTTGGGGCATTAAGATCCATTATGGAAAGTTTTAGTGGCAACCAGAACAATAATAATAATTGTCAGGCTGCAAACACAGCCAAAGCATCATCTTCCTTTACCTCATTAGGGAGAAAAGCAACAGAGGCAAAGGCCAATCCCGCAAGCCCAGCAAAGGGAAAAAACAAAACAGTAAGTGACTCAAAAATGCACTGGCATTTGGTATCTATATGTGGCTGATAGCCATGCAAATCCATAATGACTTTGTGTTCAGTAATAGTGTGCTTTACAATAATAGCAGCCAACCACCATTAAGTTTCTTCTTTTACATGGGTGAAAATCGTCAAATGCCTTACCTGCCTGATTGCAAGGCAACTAAATCTACTGAACTCTCACTGCAGCTGTATTATTTATTCTTATAAAGACCAGGGTGGCATACTGTCTAATATTATTTGTGTATCTAATTGGTAGCTCATCCAGTGACAACGACATCCTAATCTATCTAAAAGTATGGCTTATGCTTGTCATAAGGATGAGTTCAATAGATTTCTAAGGTCATTTATATAAAAAGATTTTATCCATTCCACCTTGTATATGCGGCTGCACTACCTACAGTCCACACACTCTAGTAATGGTGGTGCAGAGCCCCACTAGACTGTAGGCCGTGACATACACTATAACACAAATTAATAGAGGTGCTGCACACACTCTATATAACATGCACAGGAGCTTACCCCATTAATTGTGACCACCTGAACTTCAGCATTTGGGGGGAGTGATCCTCCCTTTGTCAGGACAAATATTGATGCACAGGTGAATACAATAAATGGGATAAGCCTGCATGTTATATAGACTGTGTGTGGTTCCTTTAATATTTTATATAATATTTAAGTCTTATTATAACTTGAAAGAATTGTTCATTGTAAAAATAAAAACTGGGTAAATAGATAGGCTGTGCAAAATAAAAAATGTTTCTATTATAGTTAGTTAGCGAAAAATGTAATGTATAAAGGCTGGAGTTACTGGATGTGTAATATAATAGCCAGAACACTACTTCCTGCTTTTCAGGGTCATGTTTTGCTTTTGAATCTGAGCTGAATGCTGAGGATCAATTGCAAACTCACTGAACAGTTATGTCCCATGTGGCCCCCCTTCAAATCATTGACTAACTCAGAGTGATAGAGCTGAAAAGCAGGAAGTAGTGTTCTGTTAGACATCCAGTCACTCCAGCCTTTATATTACTACTGTTAATTATATGTCAAACACTCCAGCCTTTATACATTACATTTTTGTCTAACTAAATATATTAAAAACATTTTCTATTTACCCAGTTTTTATTTTTACAGTGGACTGTTCCTTTCAAGTAGCAGACTACCATCCCCAACTCTGCACCCTTATTTTGTGGCTTTTCCAATAATTTCCCACGCTTCATGAGCTGTTGAGCTTTACATGCTGAAGATTTAGTTGCTTGCTGTGATCATTGAATTGCTCTTGGCAGTAGATTGAAGTGAAATGCCTCAGGTTATACTTTCTTAGAATTAAACAATTGTCAAACTACCCCAAGCACAAAGAAACACTTACCTTTGACAAAGGTATGCATATTTAAAGTATACCTATAACTTAATTTAAGCCTGCTCTTTATGATGGAATATTTCCACATTGCACTCAAAAGTGACAAGTTGTACATGATCACTAGCAGATCACTTCTGTATTGTAGCTGACAGTATAAATTCCACACATAGCATTTCAATGAGGAACATTTGCTTTAGGGTAGGACTACATGGCCGACTTTGATGCGATCCGAAGCTAGGCGACAAAACGCGTGCATCAAGTCGGATGCAACAGGAACAAGGTAAGTAATATAAAGTCGGATAGTGTCGCTGCGTTTGCATCCGACAGTTGTGTCGCGTCGGATTACCGGTGCGACACTATCCGACTTTATATTACTAACCTTGTTCCTGTCGCATCTGACTTGACGCACTCGTTTTGTTGCCCAGCGTCGGATCGCATCAAAGTTGGCCGTCTAGTCCTACCCTAAAGCTTCAAATAATCTGTCCCTTTTTGTATTTGCCACCATTACTGAGCTGAAAGATTTCCCTTCCATGAACAATGCAAATTTTAGTCTTCCTTGGATTAAAATATCCAAAATATCCAAAAATCTTCCCTGTTCCCTAAGCAGCACTTCTGATTGATCCATATTCTGCTGAAAACACCCATTAATGTACCGGCTATGGCAGCTACTAGTATATACAGTATGGCAGCAGCTGATTAGCTGAGTAGCCTGCCAATCATTAGGCAAGTAAGGAGCAAGGGAGATTATGTCACTATGATAGTATCTGTTTGGGGGGTGCACTGCATATGCAGCCTCAGGCACATTAATTCTCTGCTTCAGTTTGTAGCAGACCATCAGTATATTAATTTAGTATTCCTTTAATGTATACATAATAATGTCTAAAGTCTAAAATTAGAAGCAACACATTTGTCAACTGAGAATGATTTTCAGGGAAAATGTCACCTCCAAAGATAATTCATGTAAAAGGAAATAAACATAAAAAAAAGTATTTTTTGTGCTATCATCTCGGTTTCAGTTTCTAGATTTTCTCCATTGGCCACATGCCACTTTGCATGTATGTTATATGGAATGCATTGTGCATGCTGCATGTACTCATCTCTGTGTGCAATTCCCTTAGGAATCATACACCTGCTGTGCCAGTCTTTCCTCTCCTATGGCTCTGCTTGAGGACCTTTCTCCTAATACTGCTGCATGGTATGTGTTGGCACCGATGAACGTGGGGGGCTCCTATATTTTCTATGCGTTTTTGCTTCTTTAAGCTTCCAAGCTTGGATGTAAATTTTGCAGTAACATCAAATAGATCTGCCTATTTCAATTAAAAACATATATCAGCAGTTATTTCTTGCTGACAGCTCTAGCGGAGCAGAATTGGCTACTCTGGCTCTTTTCATATAAAAGGGAAGTCACACTCATAAATCCGACTCGCTGCATAGTACATCTTGGCATCGCTCGAGGTCTCTGCTGAGCACAAGTCATTTAGCAGATGATGTGAATGGAAAGTAAATTTCCTGCCATGTGTGGGAAAATCACCTCCACATTATCAAGTCAGTGCTGTGCAAGCGGCAGGTTTCTCTGTGTTCTCAAGTCCATCAACATGAATGAAGGAGTCGCAGGATTCTCTTTCCTCAAATGTTGAGACATTGCCACCCAAGCAGGTCAGTTTGCCACTTCTTGGTTCCATTAGCAGGATAAACTCGGGGGGCAAAATGTCTCCTTCCCCTTTTAAAATGGCAAAGCTGCAAACAAGACGGATGCAGATGCGAATTTCAGGGCACTACAACCAATGAAAAGCAGTATGGCTGGGTCTATATGCCATATGTATCACAAGCCGTGTGCCTAGATCGCACAGATCTACTAAAGGGCAAAGTGGCTAACGCTAGCAACTTGACATCCGCAGGGACATCAACAATTCACTAACAGGCGCAGATGACAATTCGCTAGCAAAAGAGACCGTCGCTAGCGTTCGTTCGCACTCTATCGCTCAGGCGAATGGTAGTTGCTCCACAAATTTACTAAAGTGCGGATTTTACTGAACTTTACCTCTTTCGCCAGAGTTGAGTTCACCACCTCAGACCAGGCAAACTACTAAAATGAACCTACATCTGCCTCAATCTTATGTCACTTCCATCATATCCTGTCTGCCGAAAATGCATTAAAGATGAAAAAATGCTTGTGACTTTTTCCTTTTTTTAAGAGGAATTGCCTGCAAAAGTCCTAACTTGAACTTTTTTTGGTTAACATTTTTCCCCAGTCATATGAGGGCAATGGAACATTCATTTTACAGTGGGCTCATGTCTAGGGCATTATATGATCTCTTTTGTCTTTATTAAGGTTCCTTGGACATTTGTAATAAAAAGTGTCTGCTTCAAGCATTTGCACCAACATCTCTAATATAGACCTCCATACGACTTTAATTCAAAAGTTGTTCAAATGGACCTAAGGGTAAGATCACTAACGACTTTTCGCTAGGCATAGATGAACGCTAGCGAATCTTCACTATGAAATGCTCACACTGAAGAAGTAACGCTAGTGAAAAGTCGCCAGAGTTCGGCACCCAGGACGCAACTTCGCATTATAGGGAATTAGTGTAGTGGTAACGAATTTGCACCTGGCGAAGTGTGCGAAGCAGTCGATGGAAACAATTCGCCCTTTAGTAAATTGAGCCATGTTTGTAAATAGGCCAATAGCAGCATCAAAATACCAAACCACGTAATGTAAAATCCTTGGGTAAAAAATGAAGGTGAGACCTGCCATGAATTGAGTGTTAACACATAATGGCAACATGGGGTTTTGTCAATAGCTGGCACATGAAGCCATTTCCAAGATGGCAGCCAAACTCTGGCAAGAATAGCCATAACAGCCCATTAACAACTGAATTGTTGTCGGGTGTCTGTGCTGTAAAACCTGCTGTTTCCTACATGAATACTCATTGGCAGCATTCAGAAGCACTATATACTGTACATGAGCATGGAGAGGTAGAGGTACAAAAGCATCATTCCTCCTGCCCCCAACCATTTCCTAACTTGCACAATATACAGACAGACAAGTTAGGGAGTGGTGGCAGACACAGGCACTCTATTTAACATCTCTCCTATGGCAGGCAGGAAAACATGGATGTCTCCATTGTGCAGGATTTTTAAGCTGACATAATGTGCAGAGTGCAGCACAACCCGTGCAGCTAGTTGAATTTGACTGGGCCCTTAGGGATCCTGCACTTGTGTCATATAAGCTGCATAGTCACTTGCCAATGGCATTTTGGAAAAAACAAACTGCAGTAAATGCTTATACTCAGGTAACTAATATACGCCTGCCCAATGAACCCTGATTATTGTAGAATATTATCTTCTTTAAAAAAATGCCATTATGTGCCATTAGCCTTATGTCGTATAGAGATTCGCTTTTCCGATTTTCATTCAAATATAAAGGCAAGGCTTTTTATACGTTTGTTATGCCAGCAACTAATGTGCCTTTAGTCACGTTTAGAGCTTTGCTCCTAATACAGAATCTTTTATAGCAAATCCAATACCACTTTGTAGTGAAACTAAGTTTTACATTATTATTGTTTGATTTTCCTATGTGAAATAATTAGTTATAAATAAAGCCCAACATTACCATACATTTGCCATTTTATTATCCACTCTTAATAGAGGAAACAGACTGCATATCTTTAATGACTTCCCGTGTAGAGCAAGAATGAAATTGAATTCTCTTTAATATACGAAAACTCTCTTCCTGCTTTGGAAAGGACGACTTGCTTAGCATGTGCTTGTGCGTTCCAACTGGCAGCCAACACACCAGCTACAGAACTCGATCATTGTGCTTTTCTCTTTTTTTTCAGCCTTTCTCGCTAGGCCTGTACAGAACCAAGTGCTTAAAGCGATACTGACACATTACTATAAAAATCATAGGAACATGTCCATATCAAGGAGGTGCTGCACGCCGAATAGTTTTCTCTAAAAGCTGACCTTCATTAAGCCGACCCTGCTAAACTCTGCGACACTGCTAAATGATCTTCTGCGTTGTTCAGTGACGCTGGGCTGGGGGCGGCGCGATCCTTCCATAGACTGATTACAAAATGAAAACACAGAAGATCCATTAGCAATGTCAGAGGGTCGACTTCACAACGGTTTGTGGGGCTGGGGGGGGCTTTGAGAGGGGCTTTAGTGGAGACTATTCAGTGTGCAGCACCTCCTTGATATGGACACGTTCTTGTGATTTTTATAGGAACATGTCGGTATTGCTTTAATATATATTTTTTATTTTTAAGTGATGTGGGACTTAAAGTATCTCTACTTACCATGGTGGGCAGAGCACAAATTCTCTGGAAACTGAACGCAAGTTCCAGAATTAATCACCTGACAATGGAGCAAGGCAAGAGAGGGGTTGCATTAAACCAGTGGTCCCCAACCAGTAGCTGGCGAGTAACATGTTGTACACCAACCCCTTGGATGTTGCTCTCAGTGGCGTCAAAGCAGATGCTTACTTTTGAATTCCTGGTTTAGAGGCAAGTTTTGGTTGCATAAAAACCAGGTACACTGTCAAACAGAGCCTGTCAGTCCAAATAGGGGCTACCAAACAGCCAATAACAGCCCTTATTTGACATCCCCAAGGACTTTTTCATGCTTGTGTTGCTCCCCAACTCTTTTTGACATTTAAATGTGTCTCACGAGTAAAAAAGGTTGGGGACCCCTGCATTAGACTGTGAGCCTAAGGGGGGTTGGGAAGTGGTTCACGCAAATAACACGGCTTCCTTTCAGTCTGTGGAATCAGGTATATCTGTTTAAAAAAATGATTTATTTATATTTTTGGAAGTTCAGATTATGTATGTCTTTTTACGTGAACTGAGTTGAGCTCATAATAATAACAGGGTTATATTTTCTCTTGAATTGGTTTTGCCCTTTGTGTTTATTTTGACCTCTGTGGAATAAGATTTTATTACATTTACAGTAGTTTTGACCCCAGGTTAAAGGAACAATAACACCAAAAAATTTTTTTAAAGTAATGAAAATATCATGAACTACTGCCCTGCACTGGTAAAACTGATGTGTTTGCTTCAGAAACACTACTATAGTTCATATAAACAAGCTGGGGGAGAAAAAAACTGAGAAAAACAGAGAAAAAAATACATTATTTTGCACATTTTCATGTTTCGCAAATGTTTCCACAGTTTTGCAAAACACAACAAATTTGCTCATCACCAGTTATAAATTCATCCTGTCTTTAGTTTTTTTGTAAATATCATGTTTCATTTATAGGGATGCACCAAACTGGTTCAGGATTCAGATTTGGCTGAATCCAAGTGCCTGGCTGAACTGAATCCAAACCCTTAAAGGAACAGTGACATCAAAAAAAGAAATATAATGAAAATATAATGTAATGTTGCGCTGCACTCTGTTTGTAGAAACAATACTATCGTTTATATAAACAAGCTGCTGTGTAGCCATGGGGGCAGCCATTCAAAGCTGAAAAACTAGAAAAAGCACAGAATACAATTTTTTTGCTGTTCCTGTTCATTTAAAATCATGTGACTTTAGGTCATATGACTATGAAAATGAATAACTTTTTGCATGGGCCTTTTTTTCTGCTGGGATTCGAATAACTTGCGTATGCAAATTAGGAATTGGATTGAGTTTGTGATTCAGGTGGACACTTTGTGGGGAATTCAGTATTCTGCCAAATAAAAATTAAAGTGGATTTGGTGCATCCCTGGCTTTTTACAATTTTTACTCTACTTTGATTTCCCTATATTTGGGATTAGCTCCGAGGTGCAGAGGATTTAGATGAACCTTCTCATATTTATCTGAGATGCTTTCTATAAACAGGTCTGACAGTTAAGAGGTGGGGGGAGAGAAACTGCTGTTGTGAGAGTGAATCTATGAGGCTGATGTTAAAATATTCTTGGGTGCATCCTATATAACTATTTCAGGGTGGAAAGAGTAAAAAACAAGATGGTGGTTTATAAATGGTTCCTTTTTTACATCCAACCCATCAGATGTGTTGAATAATAGCCTTTATGTTTGGTACATTCGCCAGATCAAGAAAGAAGTGTCTAGACAGTGACCGCCCAGCATGTTTATCCCTAGGATGTTAACTCCATTGTTAAAAGGAACTATTAAAACAAATGAAAATCATATTGCATAAAAATTAATTTGTGCCATGCGCCCACACACTCTGCTAATTGCCGTTTACTTCACAAATAAGGAGTGCCTGCAAATAATAACCCGAATGGACTGCAGCATTCTTGGGTGTGGAGAGTGAGAATATTTAACACAAATGCTCTGGTTTTATTTTAAGCGTTTTTTTTTTTTAAAACGCCTTGGAATGCAGGAATGTGACCACAACTCATTAGATTTGCTGGAATTTAAATATAACAATAGCCATTGGCATTTAAGCAATTCTATCAAAATGGAAATAAATACTAACAGCAATACTAGGAGCATTTTATTGATTTAGGTGGGGTGTTAATCATGGGAGGAATTGCTGTATTTTTATATCCTCTTTAGATTAGTTTGATCAGGATTTATTATTATTACAATTATTATTACAATTTATTTCCTTTATTTATATAGTGCCAACATATTCTGCAACACTATACAGAAATGATTTATCATTCACATCAGTCCCTGCCCTAGTGGATCTTACAATCTAAGGTCCCTATCTCATTCACATGAATTATGGTCAGTTATATCAGAAGCTATAAGCCATTACTTAAAGGACAAGAAAAATTAAATTAAAGAAGTAGCTATAAATGTTGTACATTATATTTTGGGCTTCTGTACCAGCCCCAGGCAATCAAAGCCCTTTAGCAGGGAAGATCTATGCCTCCAAAGATGCCCCAGTAGCTCCCCATCTTCTTTTCTGCTGATTCACTGCACATGCTCTGTGCTGCTGTCACTTACTGAGCTTAGGGACTGACTCCAATATACAGACAATATACAGTACACCTAGAATAGAAATGTCACAATATAAGGCTGATTAGTAATTATTACGGATAATTACTACATGGCAGCACAGAGACCAGTGCAATTAGCATCAGAATTTAATAATCAGCCCTGTAGCATCAGCATATATGATAGGCCAACCTTATTTTCTGCTTGATAATTTGCAACGACCCCTAAGCTTAGCTTCTCAACAGCTGCTCAGAGCCCACTGAGCATGTGAGTGTCACAGACACTTTCCAAGACGGTGACCCCCTGTGACAAGTTTGAAGTCCTGGATCATTGCTGCTATTGACAAGCTGAAACTTTAGGCTGGGGCAGTAAGTTCAGTATATAAAATATGGCATTTTTAGCCATACTCATTTTTAGGGTTTAGTTCTCCTTTAAGCCCACTGAATGTGCCCACTTTGGTGCATGAAAAGCAAGGCATGAGAAAGCCCTGTACCTAACACATGCCTCGACCAGCTACAGGGCTCCCATTGTATATTACCCCTATAGGAATCCTCATATTGCACCAGTTGAATCACACACAATTGAAAGAAATTGTAACCCTATGTCCCATCACTTCCCTTGCAAATAAAAGCGGTGCCAATTTATCCATGGTTCCACTTCAAACTGCTGTGGGTTCAATTGTAATTCTTGGAAAGCATGTTGCAGTGTGGGTAAAGAAAACATGACAAACTGCAACTATTTTCCGCTGTCTGCATACCATTTATGTGCAAGCATTTCTTAGTGAAGATGCGCTAGTGTTTGTTTGTAACTAGCGAAAATTCGCTAGGGATCTTGCATTTAGGTCAATTTGCATACAGCGGGTAATTTAAAGTTGTATGGACGTCTTTATTATAAATGGTGCAAATGCTTGAAGTTACCTCTTTTTCTTATACATGTCCAGGGAACCTTAATAAAGACAAGAGAGTAAATTTAATGCCCTACACATGAGCCCACTGTAAAATGAATGTTCCATATGTTATGAAATGTCTGGAGAAAACCGGTTCGACAAAAAAAGTTTAAGTCAAGACTTTAGCAGGCAATTCTGCTTCAAAAAAAGGAAAAGTCGTCAGCGTTTTTTGAACTTTGATGCATTTTCAGCTCACAGCATATGATGTAAGTGACAGAAGATTGAGGAAGATCTAGCTGCTTTATAGCACTTCGCCTGGTCTGAGGTGGCGAAGCCAACTCTGGCGAAAGGGGTAATGTTCAGTAAAATCTGCATTTTAGTGAATTTGTGGAGTAACATTCGTTCGCCATAGCGAAAACTTGCCTGGCGATAGAGTGTGAATGACCACTAGCGACGGTCCCGTTCACTAGCGAATTGGCCTCTGCGCCTGTTAGTAAATTGGCGATGTCTCTGCGGGTGGCAGCGCTAGTGAAAAGTCTGCCTCTTTATATTTTTTAATGTTCTCTCATATTCTTACATTATGATACACAAGAATAAATTATATCCTTATAAATGGTTCTTAGTGATGTCACCATTTATAATCAGTGCTTAGTGATATAATGTGTCACATGACTCACTGAAACTTGTGTATCATAATAAATAAAGTACCCCCTGTTGCAAAATATGAGGATTAAAGAAGTCACCTCGAGTTCCATGACCTGTATAAAATGATCATGAAACTCCTCGGTAACTTATAATATCCTTATATTTTACAAGAGGGGGTACTTTATTCACTATATAATCTACAGTCTGGTCATTTCCCTATGGGACCAGACTGTAAATTATATCCCTATAAACGACGCGTTCTGGCATCAGAATTCGCTAGGGATCTTGCAGAACGCGCCGTTTATAAGCTTAAAGTGACAGCACTTGCAGCTGCTGCACTATCCCTACAGCGTTCTCTCCATTTGTAACCCCCTCCCACCTGTCTTCCACACATAACTCTCTTACTTTACAGGCGCGCTGCTTCTGTCCCTCTCAACTATCGTCGCCCTTAATTTACTTTCAGGTCTCTCTCTCCCAGCCCCTCCGTCTCCGGTTTCCTGTTTTTCTCCGCCCACCCATGATGCCTCTCCTACGGAACGCATTTTAGTACATGCTGCGCACAAATACCTTTGCTGCATGCGTTGTCCTATGCCTTCTTTATAGCTCTTTCTCCTCCTCACAGTGTCACTCGCTCCCCCTCCCACCATGGCAAAATCTCTCTCTCCCTCTCATATTCAGCTGCCCCTCCCATCCTACGTGTCCAGTCTCACTCGTGTTGCTTTTCCTCATGCTCCATTAAAGGCAGAGCTGATGATCTCACCCATGGCAGGTAAAACTAAAAAAAGCTAAACAAAATCAAATGGAATACAAATAAAAGGAACAAACAAGGGAGTACAGGCAAACACAAAAAAAACAACATTAAATAAGGTGAACACACACAGGGGAAACAAACAGGGTTAATAGACAGCCAGGATGTAAGACATGCAAAAACTGTAGATTATAATGCATAATGTACCCCCTACTTAAATTTATAAAGATATCAGAAATCACCTCGGAGTTATGTGACCTGTATAACAGCACTCGGCCTGCGGCCTCGTGCTTTTATATAGTCACATAACTCCTCGGTGACTTATAATATCTTTATAAACTACAGTAGGGGGTACATTATCCACTATATATTTTACAATCGGAAGTACTTTATTATGTACTTATGTATTTATTAAGTACTTTATTATATTATGGACTCCCTGCTGTAGTGGCCTCTATGGTCCTGCAAACTGTTGGATGTGCCAATGAATAAAAATGGATACAGACGAGGGCTGAAGACTGGTTGTATATGTGTTTAGTAAGTTGAGGCTACAGGTAGAGTAATTGGAGTGGTCCCTCCAATTCATTCATTTCTATACAGGATTAAAGAAACAAAAAACGTCACTTTGCAGCTTAATGACTTCCTCTCTAATTTTAGTCTTTATTTGTACAACATTAGTCTGCGCTGAACCTTGCATGGGGCATACCACGTAATCCTGCCGACATCTGTTTCCCTGCACAGAGAGTGATGATTGGACTTTTTAACACATTTAAAAGAAACGTACTTGTCACTTTGTAGGATCAGCTGGCTGCCACAGTGAACAACTTTTAAAAAATAGTGGCCAAATCCACCATATGCCAAACTGCAAATCTTAGGAAGAAAAAAAATGAAAGAACCCCTCGCTTCCTTTAAGATTTGTTGCTATTGGCCTCCTGCAAGCTTTCAGGATTTTATTGCAGTTGTTTTAAGATAGGAGCCTTTATAGAACGTTGTTTCATTATAGTTATGTTTCTCTATATATACACGGAATAAGTATGGCAAAGGTACTAAGTTCATGTTTGGGTTAAAGGCCACAGCAGTACAGTATTGTATTTCTAGTCTATACAATCTATGAGGAAGCCAAGGGAGTTGTTGCCATATAAGAAGGGTATGGGCTGCCAACACCACCAATGGTATAATTTCATAGCATGCTTGGTCTTCTATTAAGAGGATTGTGCCCAGACATATGCAACCTTTATTGTGACACTTGAAGCAGGATTCCTTATCACCAAACATAGCCTCCTTTAAGTTCTAACTATATTAAAGGTAGGCAGAAGGGGTAGGTTTAGTAATCATCTGAATTGGGAATGGCTGATACTTTGTGTGGTGCTTCTGCCTTGTGTTTGCAGTGTGCAGAGAGATACAGCATGCCAGCAACATGGAGGTTCATTTTGTGCCGTGTCCTCAGCATGTTCATAACTGACCTCTCTGCATGGTGCTTAGACTCTGTCTGGTTTAAACCCATTGTATGCACAGAACTTTCCTTTGTTGCTGCCTAGAGTTTAGAAGGTACCACACTGCTCGCTGTGAGCCATTCGCTATGAATGACAATAAAGGGTGACCACTAAACGCAATTGCACAGCTGCTGCATATTAGGAAGACTGTAGCCAAGCAATACTGTAGCTCCTGCATATAAAGAAGATAGATAGATAGATAGATAGATAGATAGATAGATAGATAGATAGATAGATAGATAGATAGATAGATAGATAGATAGATATTTAATATATATCTATAAAATATCTATAATAATAATAATAAATCAAATTAAAAAATCTTGTAAGTATTAAATAAACCCAATAGACTGGTTCTGCTTCCAATAAGGGTTAATTATACCTTATTAGGGATCAAGTACAAGATACTGTTTTATTTATTTATTTATTTTTTAAATTGGATTATTTGTATAAAATGGAGTCTATGGGTGACGGCCTTTCTATAATTCAGAGCTTTCTGGATAATGAGTTTCCGGATAACATATCCCATACCTGTATAGCACATTTTGGGCATGTTAATAAATCTGCTGTAACCTTGCCTTACAGTGGAAAGGCCCCTAAAACAGAGGCACATCTTTGATGGATTTTTTCCTCTCCCAACCTCAGATTTATTTAGTGTACAAACAAAACTGCCCTAAAATGTTCTTTCTCACAAACACACTCTGGGCTGCCCAAAAAGTCTTGGATGAACTCAGAAAACATGTAAACGTGACATTTTAATGGGTTTGGTGTACTTTCAATGCGTTATCCATCATTGTTACAGAAAAACCAAAGAGACATCTGTGTATGCGCTTCCACTTGTTATTTCTAGAGGCAGCCAGAACGAAATGAATAATGTGTGTCCGGTATGGAAGTATTGTCAGCTATTAAATGATACACAGAGCCCAGACAGTAGAGAAGTACAGGCTTTCTTATTGTTAGGGACTCGTAGGAATCGCTTGTGCCGGATATCAGCCTGCTCTCTGCAAATACAAATATAACTGACCACCTTTAAAAAAAAGAGATAACAGCCCACCTGGAATAAACTGGAGAAAGACTGAGCCAGTGTGTAGCAGATGTTACTTAAAAACTCAGCTATAACTTCATTCCAGAGCAACAAATTCAACATAGAGATATGTCTTGATATTTAATTGCAAGGTATTGCAGGGTTCTTAGTAGCACATTTGCTCTCATTTATTTCAGGTTTTTGGCTCAGTAACTCTGTCTTACGGCTGCTGCGCCAGTGAGCATCTATACAGTGTAATATACAGGCGGCATCAACAATGAGACACCAATGTAAAAATTAAAGTACATTTCAAAAGGGTTTATAAATGCCTAATGATGTCATAGCACCACCCCTTTATTTAACTTTTGAATAGCCCCATCTGGGTTATTGTAATGGGACCTGTTATCTGGAAAGCTTGGGACCTAGGGTATTCTGGATAAGGGGCCTTTTTTAATTTGAATCTTTATACCCTAAGTCTACATTATATAGACCTAACAGGGTTGTTTTGCCACCAATATTGATGTATGCAGCTTAGTTACCATTACTAGTACCATTACTAATTGATTATTACCGTGAAAAAGGAAATTATTTTTAAAAAATGTGAATTATTTGTTGGACATGGGAGATGGCCTTCCTATAATGCTGAGTTTTCTGAATAATGGGTTTCTAGATAAGGGATCCTATACCTGTACATTATAAACCCAATAGATGAACAATGGGAGGTTATAAGAAGCTTGTGGGCATCCTGACAGTGTAGGCAGAACCAGTAATGTTTTTATAGAATCTAAGGGTAATTAAAAATGCAAAAAAGAGCCTTCAGTCGGTGACCTCACGGAGCTGACCGGGTAACATCATGGGGCAGGGCTATTGAGTGACAATCAGCACTTGCCAGATTGCCGCGTGAATCTAGGAGAATCCAGTTTTGATCTGGGCAGCCCTTCAAAAAACCACAATGTTCAGGTGAAAAAGGAATAAGTAGCAACCGAATAATGTGTATGAAAATGTTTATTTAGGGGATGTCAAGTCACAATAAAAACTTACTGTCTTTGGCTGCTGGTTAAAAATACTAGAAATGCTATAAACCACCCCTACTTACTGCACTGCCGACCATAAAGATGCTTTATAGGATATTATAGGGCCATGTGCTGCTGCTATTACTTATGGACTAAGAGACAGTGTCAGTAATTTATTCCTTGTCCTTTCCAGGCCTAATATGATAGACAGAACATTGAAGATGTTTCTTGATGATATGAACAGAAAAGAAGAAGAGATGAAAGAATTCTTCCTCTAAAGGTCCCTGATGACAAGACATGCCAGGCTTGTAGCGCAAGAGCTTACCAGCAACCGCATACCGATGCCTTACATTTCTACTGCCTTTATTTTTGCAAGTCGATGAAGAAAAGAGTTGATTTACTGTGGGCACTTTTTCATATGATATACTCAACTTTCCTAAGGACTGCAACCCCTTTTCTATACTGTAATAACTGCATGAACTAGATTGATTGCCTGGAGAGACATTTAGACCATTAGATGCATTTTCTTGTATATTGATTTTTTTTGTACCAGTTTGTTTTGTATTTATTACTGACAACAAAGTTGGATCTTTTGCTGTGGCACCATAAAACCCACCTAATAAAAAAAGAAATTAACCAAACGTACTTTCTTGCTGATGACCAACAACAGCCAAGCTTAAAAAATATGGAGGCCGCCAGTATTTATTTGTGTGTTATCTAGTAGTCGTAAGCTGTTTTCAGGCAGTTTACTGTATATTCAAGTTAATGGGGAGCTTATTTGGGCTACTGGAAAAAGGGGTACAGAGCCTCAAGTAGCTCCCTGTGCCATCACCCTTAAAGGGCATGTAAAGTCTAAAATAGAATAAGGCTAGAAATGCTGTATTTTGTATACTAAATATAAACATGAACTTACTGCACCACAAGCCTAATCAAACAAATAATTAATGCTTTCAAAGTTGGCTACAGAGGGTCACCATCTTGTAACTTTGTTAAACATCTTTGCAAGACTAAGACTAAGTGCACATGCTCAGTGTGGTCTGGGCTGCTTAGGGATCGTCATAAACAAAGCTGCTTGAGTTCTGCATGGCTGGTAAGTAATGCGGGGGCTCCCCCTGCTGTTCATAAGTATGATTGTTTCCCTGCTCAGCAGTTAGGGACCGTCTGACAATTCCTATCCACAGCAGTAAATGAAGGGAGAATTTCACTGTATTCAGTCAGGTTTCTTATAAAAACAGTAAGCATTTTTAAATTAAAGTATATTGGAGATAGGTATCTTTTTCATTAAAGAAAGTAAAAATGGGATTTTATTTTTTGGCTTTACATGCCCTTTAAAGAAGAAGGTCCGATCTTTTGGCGGGGCCAAATGTTAGGGCAACCCCCAAGGAGTCTATTCACTTACCCCAGGCTGATGCTCCTTATTTGCAAAAAAACGGCACTGGCCCAGGGTTCTTCTTCCTCTTCCTCCCTTATTTCTTCAAGCAGGTGTACATGTGCAGTTAAGTTAGCTGGACTTTAACAAGAGAGGCACTCTGCTGTGCATGCATTGGCCACTGGTTTTTGAAGAAAGAAGAAGAGATGAAGAGGATTGCTTGCTTGCAAGTACCCCAGACCGGTGCAGTTTTCTGCTAACAGCAGCACCAGCCTGGGGTATCAGGTAAGTCATGGAAATCCTTGAGGGGTGGCCTAACATTTTGCACCCCTCCATTGATTGGAGCTTTTCTTCTCCTTTAATCAACAACTATCATTATACAATCACTATGCTGCCATGAAACTTGCTGAGGCAGTTATTAAAAGGTCTTGTGTGAATGGCTGGATTTTAGCAATTTTACAATATGATGGGGAATTCCCTCCCACTCAGTTTAGCTGTAGAATAAATGAGGGAATAAAGGGCAATCAGCAGGTTCAGATGATTTAGATTTACCACTACTAGATACATAATGACCCTGATGAATAAAAACCTTCAAAGACATCATTGTCTGTTGTGTAGTGAAAGCAAGTGTTTTACGTCAACACCTACTGTATTTCATTTAGGGATGCACCGAATCCACTTTTTGGGATTCGTTTGTAAAAGATTCGGGCGAATACCGAACCGAATCCTAATTTGCATATGTAAATTAGGGGTGGGAAAGGAAAAGGTGTGGAAAATGTTTTTTACTTCCTTGTTTTGTGACAAAAAGTCACAACATTTCCCTTCCCATACCTAATTTACATATGCAAATTCGGATTTGGTTCTGCCATGCACAAGGATTCAGTCCGAATCCATCTTAAAAAGGCCGAATCCTGGCCGAATTCTGAACTGAATCCTGGATTCGATACATCCCTAATTTCATTACAACAGGGATGCCTGTTATAGCTTTTCATCACAGTATACTTTGTAGGACATTATCACTATAATCTGGCCCAGAAATGTTTTATATAGAATAACAGGCCTGCAATGTTGCTAAGACGTTGACTATCACTGCATTAGACACTTAACCTGATGTAGATGTCAGCTCTCAAGTACTTAAATGTCCGCACTATAGATATTGCATTTCTGGCTTCTTCTTAGGTCTGGCAACATGCAGAATGATTATATAGCCATAAGGAAGGGGCTAAAGGAAGTAAAACATTATAATATTCATCAATATTTTGGTAAAAGCAAACATCCCATAGATTTCTACTGAACGGATTTACTAACGCAATTCAATAATTCTCTAAAAATGCTGATTTTAGGATTGCCACGTGTCCCAATTTTGAACCAGGCAGTCTGGTTTAAACATTCCTATCCAGATTTCAGATTCTGCACTGATTGATGCTGCTGTCAGCCAATCACAGGTTGCAGCTTCTTAGCCCTGCCTCTTGGTACAGGTATGGGACCTGTTATCCAGAATGCTTGGGACCTGGGGTTTTCCAGATAACAGATCTTTCCGTAATTTGGATCGTCATACCTTAAGCCTACTAGAAAATCACGTAAACATTAAATAAACCCAATAGGCTGGATTTGCTTGAAATACGATTTAATAATATCATAGTTTGGATCAAGTACAAGGTACCATTTTATTATTACAGAGATTAAGGAAATCATTTTTAGAAATTTGGATAAAATGGAGTTTATGGGAGACGGCCTTTCCGTAATTCGGAGTGTTCTGGATAATGGGATTCCGGATAATGGATTCCACACCTGCATCATCAAGCTACCTCTGTATCATCAGCTCCGTCCCTGACATCAACTGACCCCCCTATCTGGTTAAAGGACAAAAAGGTGTCAACCCGAGCTGCCTTGCCCATTGGTTGGAATGAATCTCATCAGCACTGAGCTCCTGAGATGTTTAGGTTAAAAAAAAGTGAGAAAATTGATAAATGACAGAAAAATCTCAGGAAAAACTCAACACCGAGCTCAGGTTGAATGCCTTCACCTTTTATAAAGCTTATTGTAATGTGTGTTTTAAACTTGTGCTGTTTTTGACCTGGTTGAGTAGAAATTTTCTATAACTTTATTATCCCTTCCAGCAATGCTGTGTCACGTCGTACAATGTTTATAACCCAGACCAGTAGCAGCTTCCAGTTCAACATGAAAAGCCATGTGCAGAGGTGATAGACCTTCATAAGCCTCTGGTTTCTCCTAACAAACACCAAATTTCAACTGAGTTGTGTTAATGAATGAAAGCACACAGGCATATCACATTAGGAAAGTTCCAAAATACTTCCTAGACGGATTGTATTTGAGGTTGGACAACTGTAAACAAACCCATTTTATATGTTCCCAAGAAAGGCCCCAATCAGGAGCCAAAACATTGCACTGATGGTGCTGATTAATATGCAATGAAACAATGTTATTTTGGAAGTTACTTTGGAGTGCTGACAAGTTTCATTTGGATTTATGTACAGTACATGATTATTTGTTGAGTTTCATGTTTGCATTTTTGTTAATGATTACTGTCCACATAAAATATTTCAACATTTCGGTTCTATTTAATACCCAAACTCAAAACTCTCTAGGAACACGTTGCAATGGTATCTTCTACACACAAAGGGATCGTTAAACGGATTTTCCCACATGGAATAACTAAGCCTTGAGAAAACCTTAGCTAAAGCTCAATCCTCCATTTAAAGACAGTAATAATTGCAATTTTACAGTCCGAATATGTCAGTGGAAATCATTGTTCGGCTTATTTTTCTCACAGTTGTCTCTTACTGGTTATTTAACGGTCCATTAATCACATTAGTAGAAAAGCCATATCATCCGAAACAGCAGAAAAGTCGCTTTGTTGGGAAAGAGCTAAGTATTTACACAGGGCCGGCATCAAAGTGATACTTTTCAATGAAAAAAAAACACCGGCATGCACTAAAAATAGTTGTCTGAGAGATGAGCGCGTTTTAATCCGAGAAAAACGAAACAATAGTGAAAGCGACACTGAAATGAAATAGGTACCAGTCTCAGATTAATAAAACTTGTTTGATGGCACTGACCAATTGTACTGTATGTTATAGAAAATTCTGACACTATGGATAATCCCGTTTGTAGATAAAATCATTCTGCACAAAAGAAGGAGTCATTTACTTACAAAGAGAATCTACAATTCATTTTTACAATTAAATTTTTTGGGATTTATATAAAAAGTAGGTGTGTTTTTTGTACCATGTACTTTAGCCTTGTGCCATATTCCTCTGTTCCATGTTACCCAACTGAGCAAAGATGAGCACTTTTTATGTTTGTTTATAAATGTTGGAATTGCCATTGTGAATTGAAATCATTTTTAATGTACATTTTGGGTGCAAATAAAACAATGTTTTCTCCATCAGTGATTGCATATTTTGCTTGTCTCCTTTTACCACTGAGTATTTTAACATACAGGGGTCCAAATCACTTTTGGGACTACAGCCAGTTCATTTTGTCTTAGAACATCATGTTCTTGGCTTCCAAATGTTTCCTTTCCAGATTTTACATGGTTTAGAATCAGAGCTCATAGACGTCTGACCCATCAGAGCTGATCAGTTAGTTAATCAAGTGGCTTTTAGTATACACATTATCCCACTCTTGAGGCTGCAACATGAATGGATCCAACAGGATGGGAGTTTATAACCTTATTCTCCAATACAGCCACATACAGAGAGGCAGCACTACAGGGAATGGTTTTTGCAGTTTTGGCCCTTTGATTTGGACAAATGATAAAGCTTGACCAGAGAGATGTACACAATAGGAATACCTGTAACTACTCCCAGTGTCATTGTAGAGGCTGTAACAATATTATTCCTTGTGGCCAATTCTGCAGTATTATATAAGTCAAAGGGGGGAGTAATAAATTACCAACCTGGAGCAACCCTTAGTGATCAGGGAAACTAAGGGGGTTATTTAACAAAGAATGAATTTATCTCAATATTTTCTGCTACAAACTCCAATCAAATTCGCTCGGGGTTTTTACGCTTATTTATTATTCCATTTTCCGGAAAATTTGCTTTGCGGAAAAAAAAAAATCAGATTTTCACGATTTTTTCGGATAATCCCATATGATTTAAACGTTTTTTTTTAAGAATTTTCACCCGAAAACATCGAAAACTTTGGGTTATTGCACGAAACCCAGCGCACATCAAAAAATCATTGGGACTTCTCCCATTGACTTATCTGCAACCTCGACAGGTCTGAGATGCCGGATTTTCAGATTCATACTTTTCGTGATTTTTTAAAAGTCAGATTTTATAAAGAAAAATCACAAATTTTTTGTGATTTTTGCATTTGGAGTTTAGTAAATAACCTCCTAAAACTACAAAAAGCATTAATTCTTGACCATTAAAATCCCTATTCCTTTACCTGTTTGAGATTTTACTGGTAACAATTCCAGGATTTCCAGATCAACCCGTACAGCCTCAACCAACAACAGAGACCTTGGGGGGCCCTGCTCCAGAAATATGATGAAACCACCCACCTCCAACTCCCAGTTTAGTCACATTTGATCCCCATAACCAAATGGTATCACATTGAGTATACATACCTTACAGACACTAATTTAAACCCAATAATATGGTCAACTAACAAGTCCTTTCTCCACCTCCTTCATTTCTGATTTTGACACTACTT
Source organism: Xenopus laevis (assembly GCF_017654675.1). Classification (NCBI taxonomy): domain Eukaryota; kingdom Metazoa; phylum Chordata; class Amphibia; order Anura; family Pipidae; genus Xenopus; species Xenopus laevis. The sequence continues at coordinate 157,748,670 of NC_054372.1, read as the reverse complement.
TCCCATCGCATTTGGAATAGACTGAAACACGGACTGATATCTCCCTATTCTTTCAATACTGTTTATCTTCAAAACCTGAACTTCCCCCCAGCTCTTACTACATCCTTCTGCAATGCTTGGGCCACAATGAACGTACATACCCTTAAAGGAGAACTAAAGCTTAACTAAAGAAGTAGGCTAGAAATGTTTTGAGCATCTGTACCAGCCCAAGGCAACCACAGCCCTTTAGCAGTAAAGATCTGTGTCTCCAAAGATGCCCCAGTAGCTCCCCATCTTCTATTCTGCTGATTAAAGGCACATGCTCTGTGCTGCTGTCACTTACTGAGCTTAGGGACCCACTCACAATATACAGTACACATAGAATAGAAATGTCACACTATAAGGCTGATCAGTAATTAATACAGATCATTACTACATGGCAGCACAGAAACCAGTGCAATTAGCAGCAGAATTTAATCAGCCTTGTATCATCATCTTATATTATAGACAAACCTAATTTTCTGCTGGATAATTTGCGCCAACCCCTAAGCTTAGCTTCTCAACAGCTGCTCAGAGCCCACTGAGCATGTGAGTGTCACAGACACTTTCCAAGATGGTGACCCCCTGTGACAAGTTTGAAGTCCTGGATCATTGCTGCTATTGACAAGCTGAAACTTTAGGCTGGTGCAATAAGCTCAGTATATGAAATATGACATTTTAAGCCATATTCATTTTTAGGATTAGTTCTTCTTTAAGGATCTTCTAAAGACTAAAACTCATTCTATTCTCCACTTTACTGACATAACCAATAAATCACCAGGAAGTTTGTGTAATCCAATCTTCTTTTGTGCTGTTATTAGTCCTTTGATGTCAGAGTGGCAGAAGAGAATTTTGGGGGGGGGGGGGGGTGTTTTACTATTCAACACATTAGATCCAATAGAAAAATATTTATGTTTTAAAAGACTGCTTCCATATACTGCATATTAAAAGGTCAAACTATGGCCAGGTGTAACCTATATCAAGATATTTACATTTAAACAGATGACCAGTAAATGCTACTTGGCTGCTGTGGGTGATTAGACCTACACCAATACCGTTCCCTTAGAAAATGATTCTGGGAAAAGGACTAACTGCACGGCCAAACTGGGCTATTACCTTGAAGGGCTACTCAAGGGCAGAAACCATTAGGTTTGGGGAGTATTAACTTTAAGGGAGGCCACATGGGACATAACTGTTCAGTGAGTTTGCAATTGATCCTCAGCATTCAGCTCAGATTCAAAAGCAACAGTTATGACCCATGTGCCCCCCCTCAAGTCACTGATTTCAGCCTGGTAAACAATCAGTGTAAACCAAGAGAGCTGAAAAGCAGGAAGTAGTGTTCTGGCTATTATGTTAGACATCCAGTCACTCCAGCCTTTATACATTACATTTTTGGCTAACTAACTATATTGGATTTTTTTTTTTTATTTTGCACAGCCTATTTACCCAGTTTTTAGTTTTCCACTGAACAATTCCTTTAAAGGACCAGTAACATAAATTTCTTTTAAAAAAAAAATCGTAAAAAAAATCGTTAAAGGGATACTGTCATGGGAAATTTTTTTTTCCAAAATGAATCAGTTAATAATGCTGCTCCAGCAGAATTCTGCACTGAAATCCATTTCTCAAAAGAGCAAACAGATTTTTTTTTATATTCAATTTTGAAATCTGACATGGGGCTAGACATATTGTCAGTTTACCAGCTGCCCCAAGTCATGTGACTTGTGCTCTGATAAACTTCAATCACTCTTTACTGCTGTACTGCAAGTTGGAGTGATATCACCCCCTCCCTTTTCCCCCCAGCAGCCAAACAAAAGAACAATAGGAAGGTAACCAGATAGCAGCTCCCTAACACAAGATAACTGCCTGGTAGATCTAAGAACAACATCAATAGTAAAAACCCATGTCCCACTGAGACACATTCAGTTACATTGAGAAGGAAAAACAGCAGCCTGCCAGAAAGCATTTCTCTCCTAAAGTGCAGGCACAAGTCACATGACTGGGGGCAGCTGGGAAATTGACAAAATGTCTAGCCCCATGTCAGATTTCAAAATTGAATATAAAAAAATCTGTTTGCTCTTTTGAGAAATGGATTTCAGTGCAGAATTCTGCTGGAGTAGCACTATTAACTGATGTGTTTTGAAAAAAACATGTTTTCCGATGACAGGATCCCTTTAATATACATTGGGAAAAAAAAACACCAAGACAAATGAAACTTCGCAAAGCCATTATTAAGAAATAACTTACCGAAACTACGCTTGCGCTCCTTTTCACAAAAGGCACGATGGATCACGACCGCCTTTTCTGATGAGGAGCATAAGCGGAGTTTCGGTAAGTTATTTCTTAATAAAGACTTTGCAATCTTAAAGTTTACCTTGTCTTGGTGGGTTTTTTTCAATGTATACTAACAATTTTTTTTTTAAATTGCTTTATTTACCAGTCTTTCCACCTGACGCAACATCACCCATTCCGATTGGAAGAAAAAAGGTTCCGCCAAGATATTCGGAAGGGTTTTTTTTACAGTGAGAGCTGTGAAGATGTGGAATTCTCTCCCTGAATCAGTTGTACAGGCTGATACATTAGATAGCTTTAAGAAGGGGTTGGAGGACTTTTTAGCAAGGGAGGGAATACAGGGTTATGGGAGATAGCTCATAGTACAAGTTGATCCAGGGAGTCAGGAAGGAATTAAAATTAAAATATATTAAAATAAATGTAATAAAAGTTTGTAACAGGAAAAAAAAAGTCACAATGCAAAAATATTTGCCTCTATTGAGGGGTTCAACTCGCTGCCATGCTGAATGTGAAATATGCCAGCAAAATTATTTACTAGAACTCCACTGCCTAAGACAGTAAATTACATGTCAGTCCATATAGCAGGTGCAGATTTATTTAACTGATAAAAACCTAGCAGTTCCGGATTTGTCCCGCTTTCAATAGACAGTCACTAGCTGACTTTTTGTTTTAATAATGAATAATTGGAAAATACGGATTCTCTTTTACGTTGTTTCTTTCAATACAAAAAGCTTAAATGCTCAAGAAGCATCTTGAAATTTAATTAAAGGAATCCCATAGGGCAAACAGAACATTTGTGTGATTTAAGTAAAACTATATAGTAGGCTGCAGTAATAACGGCTTCTTTAGTATAATTATTGACCACTAGATGGCGGCATTACACAAGTTCACAATCACTTTCCATTTTTTGTATTAGGCTGGTTTATCGTTTAATATTGTAAATATATAACACAAAGAGGACAGATCCATTTAAATTAATGTACCAGACCCTGACAAATATTACATGAAAATTAAATTTGTTTATAAAAACCATGGGGTGAGAAAATTAGTTCACAGGCTTAGACTTGATGATGCCTGAAAACGCGGATTTTTTCGGATTATCACCTGAAAACCACAAGTTGTTATCGTACAAAACCCAGCGCAATTCAATTGTAAAAGGAACATCTGCCACTGACTTCTACGTGACCTCGGCAGGCTTGAGATGAAGTACTTTTTTATTCTGATTTTTTTATGATAAATCTCAAAAAAAGTTTTGTCTTGTTTTTTCCACAAATAAATTGTAATTTCCCCTTTGAAACTCCGACCAGAAAAAATCTGACTTTAGTAAATAACTACCCTAGAAATGCATCATCATAAAATTCATATCTGTTAGGGAGGCCCTGTAATATTTTGGGATACATACAGTTCCATTCCCATTATTCCAAGCAGCACTTGCTCAATTAATGGATATAAATTGTAGGGAAGCTTGCAGAGCAATACATGCTAAATCAGGAATGGAGCCCAGGGAGCAGGTGTTTGAGATGGGGGAGAGAAGGATCTACACCTTAGGTTCACAGTTTGAACCATCTTTAGTTTGAACCATCATATTATAATATATATATATATATATATATATATATATATATATATATATATATATATATATATATATATATATATATATATACTGGCATCAGCGTTCAGCATATATACAGACTATATATATATATATTATATATAAACTGATTAAAAACTGCATTATGGTGAATGCACTCAAAATTGCACTTTGCTTACTACACTTATGGATGTGCATGTCCTATGCTGCCTTTTAATATAGGACTTTATTTGTACTGAACCATCAGTTCTGAAGGAAATTAATTTTCATAGTCATCGAATACATTAATAATGATGTAAATAGAGAGGTATTCTAGGACAATTTTCAATTGGTCTTTGTTTATACATGATTTGTTTTCATCTGTACCCTTATGTGGCATTTCAGATTGGAAATTCCACTGCTATCCTGGTAAATAGGTCACAATCGCCCTACAGATATAAGCAGAGCAAACTTGAATATGAACAAGAGGCAGCTCTGAATAGAAATGAAACTCTAATCTCGATAATAATAAAAGTGAATGAGCATGACTGGTGTGTGGAGATTTCAGCCTGGGAACACTGGACATTGAAGCTGGAAAGAGAAGGACTAGGAAGACAAAGTGATGAAAAGCCACATAGAACATATAGGGTGTTATTTATTAAATACAAATAGATTGTTTCTGATTGTACTTTAATAGAAAAAAACTCACTTTTTTTGTGATTTGTTAAAAGTCCGAATAAAAAGTACTCCAATACAGACCTGCCGAGTTCATGTAGAAGTCACTGGCAGAGGTCATGAATATATTCTGATCTGCGCTGGGTTTCCAAAAAAGTTGCGGTATTCTGGCGTCAAACTGGAAAAAGTTTTTGGTGACAAATGTGTGCAATTCAGATTTTTTCACAGTTTTATCGAGTTTTTTCCTGCTCGAGAAATTTTCAGAAAAATGTATAGATAAATGGGGGTGGGGGAAATCTGCAGATGGGGTCGGATTAGTTTTGAGAAATCTTTTTTTTCGGGTTTTTAACAGTGACATGTCTAAGGATATCACTGAGCACATCATATTAAATGCACTTATTTCACTATCCCTGTAATGTCAAAGCCAGGCCTAACAATAGCAAACAGGTAAAGTTTACTCATTGTGTAACCTCAGGAATTTTAAGTAAAGTATGCTTACACTGGCCACAGACTAACCACTTCCACTAACCATTCAGATTAAATAAAGTAGATAAAAGAACAAATCATTAATTGCCATTAATTGACAGACAGCAATCGTACGAAAGTTATGTCTGACAAATAGTAGTGACGGTCACCCACTATCGTCAGATACAGACAGATACATGCAGAGATATTATCGTTAGCCGACAGAATTCTTCTAACCTGTCCGATCGACTAAACGACCAATCACCATGGTACGAAAAATAACGGGACGATCCACACGCGGTCCAAAAAATTGTATCAAACTATTTGAACGACTTTATCTTTGAGTCTATGGCCAGCTTTAGCCACCTTTATTGTTCTTGATACTGTAGGGGATTTAGCGTCACATTTATAAATTGATTTTTTTTTCTTCACATTTGCTAATTATTTAATTATACGATTATTATGTATAAAAATTTACTTTTGTTTGTACCTTGTGTGCTTCTGTGTAGGACAAGGAAGGAGAGGAATGGATGGTTCTTTAATGACACAAGAACTAGCAATTGGAAGACTAATTTACTGACGGACATGGTGCCAAGTTAGATTGCATTAGCAAGGTAAGGCTGTAGGCTTTCTAGGTAAGATAATATATTGCTTTCATTAAAAAGCAATCTGCATGGACCATATCCACTAACACTGGAAACTCTGCAGCTGTCACCTTTATCAAGGGAATACAGGCAAGCCACTACATTTTAATCACTGGAGTTTGTCAGCAACGGAAAACAGCCTGCTCCCCACTAATCAACAGACATGTATCCTGATAAGGGCAATGAATTGGTAAGAGGAGCTTGCACAATTGTAGAATGAGCAGAGCAAAGTCAATGTAGCAGCAAGTTAGGACCAACAATGAGAAGGAAGCCAATATCAGGAGCCCATGGACTGTCATGCAGAACACAAGCTTATTTAGGATTTTAACCATAAATAAGTTGAATTCTTCATTCTGGGTTGTAGTCTTGCCTAAGGTTGAAATTATGCCCTAGTTATAATTAAGGTTTGCCCTTTTCATATTTTCCTTCAATACAAAGTACAGCAGGAGGGTGTAACTTACTGTGTATTCCTCTATATGACTATAAGCATTTATCCTTATAAATAGGAGCTGACATATTGCCTTGTAATGTATCTCAAACTTATACAGGTATGGGATCCGTTATAAGGAAAAATCAATTAACCAGAAAACTCTGAATTACCTCTTATAGACTCCATTTTATCCAAATAATCCAAATTGTAAAAAATTATTTCCTTTTTCTCTGTAATAAAACAGTAGCTTGTACTTGATCCTAACTAAGATATAATAAATCCTTATTGGAGGCAATATATTGGCTTTCATAAAAACATGCTAATAGTAATAATTATATTCACTGGGGAAGCCTAACTGGCACCCCAATTACATTTTCATTTCCATTAAGTTTTGATGCTTTACCAGTAAATTACAAACGCACGTCATATTTTTGAAACTTGTTTTTAACTGTGCAGATTTTGTTTCTTATCAATATGCCCAACACTAAGACTTTATACAATGAGACAAAACTGGGAACAGGGTTTGACAGGGCTGGTGGGACAATGGGAAAAAACCCAGTGAGCGTTGGCCCTTGAAGGCCCTGTAGAACCAGACCCACTCCCTGGACAGAAACCCTGGATGCTGCCCCCTAACCTCCACACATGGTCCTGATTGTAGCTGCAAAAGGATTATAGCACTCACAGGGGATGGAGAGGAGCTCGTGCCCGGAAAGCAGTGTGTGGGGCCCTGATGCAGCAGCCCCGGGGGGAACACCGGACCCCCAAGTCCAACACTGAGTAGCAATTTGTAGATACAGAAATATTATTTGAATTAACTTAAATGGCATGATGCATTGCATTCGGATCCAGTCAACTGCTCTGCTGTGATATATTACATTATTTCATATAGTGCCGGGTCAACGCCTGATAACATAAACACAGTGACTGGGCCACAATATTTTGTACTACCTGCTACTGTTTCATTTACCAGACACCCAAAGTCATGTTCTAACTCGTGGATCTTCATTTACATGGAGGATAAAGTGATTTTAATAAGACTGTTCTATAATTATTTACAGATGAGCAAAGCCCCTTCAAGCGATAAAAGAGGAGCTGGCATGGAATATTTCACAGGGAGAGATAGGAAGTGTCACTGGGCAGGGTTTTGGGCCTGGAATCCATCATTACATTTTCAAGTGATGCTTGTTTTTCCTAAGTAAATCTCAATTGAGCCGAAGATAACTGAACTATTCTGACGTTTGGACACAAAAAGACAGGCAGCTTGGTAAATGGTAGTGGGAGGGAAAGTGAATATCCTCCTCATGGAACAAGATTCTGGTGGGTCTGGTAATAGGGAGGAGAGGCACATAGAAAGCTAAGCTAGTGAGGGTTGGACAGGGAAGAAGGTACATATTAGAGCTATAGATAAGGCCACCAGCTAATCCTTTATGAGTCACAGAGGCTCACTACTGCTAGTTCATTCTCAGAGACTTCCAGCTCAAGGTACAGTGTCAGAAGGTCCAGGCCAGCTTTATCTATAGGACACGGCTCCATTGATGCCTATCTTCTGCACATTTGATTAATGCACAAGATAATGGATGGGTAGGCGGCAAGAGGGGTTATGCCAATGTGACTCGCCTTGTTGTACCAGCCACTGGATCCCCACACTCACTCAGCATATAGACACTAGACACACAGCTTCTGACAAAAGGACTTGGTGGATATGCTTTGGGTTTTTCAATTTTTCATTAAGGTCCCATTTTCTGCGGGGCAGTCCCGATTTTGACAGCTCACCCCACAGTCCTGAGTTTCTTACTGAAATGTCCCGAGTTTTTCTTTTATCTCCTGCACTGATGCCAAAACAAGATACAAAGTTTCTGAAACTTAATTAAAATAAGAGGCTTTTTGTCAGAAAGCCAAGAGCAGAGATACATCTGTAACAAATTAAAGTAAGCGAAGATACAATTGTAACTATTTATTTAAGATAAGCAGGTCTTGTGGGAGAACTGAGAATCACGGTTTAAAGGGCAATTTCACCTTCATTAGCAAAACTATTACAACAGATAAAACGTGTCCCTAAAACTCCCAGAAATGTGTTCAAACTTTCATAACCTGCTAAAAGTTGTAAATTGGACAGGGTAATTAGCGGGCATGGCCATAAAATGGGCTTGATCAAAAGTTATGATTTTCTTCCCTCTTTACATTTTTCAAATGTTGGGAGGTATTCTGTAAGACAGCAGGGAAACAACCTGTCTCAGTCATGTACACAACATGGGCACCTCTCCCATTGATCTTAACGCACTTAATTTTGCTATAAATGGAACAGTGATTGTATAGTGGTTAAAAGAATTACATAAAGCAAAATATACAGAAATGGATATACTTGTAAGACAGCAGGGAAACACACTGCCACTCTCATTTACACAGCAAGGCCGCCAGCCCAGGTGGTTATTAATTAATAACAGGCAGTTATTACTAGATATCCAAGGAAACATATTACAGGAATTTTATAGAATATACAGTATAACACAAAGTACTCGAAACATTAGTAGATAACACATCTACTTGTAGTGTGATGAGAAACTCAATCAGGGTCGGACTGGCCTGCAGGGATCCCGGGAAGAAGCCCGGTAGGCCCCAGCCTTGGTGGGCCCCTAGGCCCTTGGTTACTTTAGTTAATTTGCGAGGGCATAATAAATAAAATAATAAAATTTGTACCATCTGGGTTAGTGATACATATGCAGGCGGTGGGCCAACTAACATTAGAATCGCAATGGTTACTGGTGATTGACAGTGGGCCCACTGCCGCCCGCTTCCTGCTTCCATCACTTCTGATTCTTCTGCCCATAGATGCCTGCAGAGGACCCTGCTATGGTGCTAGGGGCTGTCCTCACTGTGCCTGCACGTAAGTTATACATTTCATGCAGTGAGGCAGGAGGCAGCCAACATGGAGTTCCACATGCGCATTCTATTAGAAGCGGATTGATTTGGAACTAACAAGGGGCTCATTGGCACGCGGGCAACAATGGCTGAAACTACAACTCCCAGCAGCCCCAGTGGTGCATCTGAATACGGTTTACTGGGCCACACAGCAAAATCAATAGATCGCTAAATTCAGTGATTTCAGCAGGATAGAGAGACTCTGCTCATTATTTATACTCCTGCGCTGCCCAGAGATCTTGTGCCACTGCAGCTCCCCGTGACTTACTTGCTAGACAAATCCCTGCATCCCCTGCCAGTAGGGTTGCCACCTGGCCTGTATTTTACTGGCCTGGCCGTAAAAATGATGGTTATCCCAATGTTATTAAAAGGGAAAAAAAGATAAATATATAGGAAGGCCGGTATTTTTTTCCAGAAAAGGTCGCAACCCTACCTGTCAGACTCGGCTCAGTTGCGCAGATCAGTAACAGTGAATGGTTAATAATGGCTGGGGGGCCTGGGGAATGGTGTGGGGGCCCCTGTGCTTCCGGCTGGTGGGCCCTGTGCCCCCCAGTCTGACCCTGCTCATTATCAGGTAGCAGAGTGCCGCTCAAGCAGATTTCTCGGGATGCACAATGTGTTCACTAATCTGCAGTGCAAAGTCGGTAAAGTTGCTGCACAACACACAGTAACCACAGCAGAGTGTATATAATATATTCTAGAGGAGAAATTAACTTCTACAATTGAATATCATGATTTTTCAATAAAGGAGGCATTTTAATTAAAAAAAACAAGAATGTACCAGTGCATTAAACTCTTTTTAGATAAAGAAGGAATGTGTTTGAAAAAGTTGTTTTTCTGGTTACTTTAGTGAGAATTTCTGCAAAAACCCTATTAGTTCCGCCTATCTCTTCCAATCTCTGCTCGATGAATTTTGTGGCTGTGCGGCGGCTCTCAGCTCACTGCACTGTAGGAGAGGAACCAATCAGCAGCTAGCCTGACCTGATAGGGAACTGAAGCCTGTCTTTGCTTGTGTGACTGCAGGGCTGTTATTGGCTGTCCCCCTCCTTCTGTGCTTTTGACTGTAAGGACACACCCACCCCTCATTTGAAACACTTACATTTTTAGCATAACGTGAAACCAACACCATATATTATTCACGATTGCCTACAAAATTAGGTTTTTTTTTGTTTACTCTATATGTCTCCTTTAACAGAACAGTAACAGAGCTCTTATTTCTCCCATAGATCTTAATGCATTGGGGAGGGACTAGACCATTTGTCAATATTCACTAGGGGGTTAAGGGAGGGCCCATTACAGAGATATAGCATGTTCTCCACTGATTTAATCTATGATATCAAACAATGAGGTTTAACTTCTGTTAGAAATCACTTATAACCTGTTTTGGTCCTAATAAACAGCAACATTAACAAGTTTTCATTACAAATCCTGGTAAGCGTGTAGGCACAGCCCAAATATTTTCCTTCCTATTATTCCATTAACCATTATCAAACCAGTAATATTTGGTGAAGATTCATAATTCATAAATTTACTTATATGCCTCACTCCAGCTACCCCTCTTAAACTGAGCTCTGCCAAAAGTAAACGGATCTATTCAAAGGGGAAGCCGCAAGTCTCTGCCTGTTGTTTCACATTTCTACAATAGCAGAACACAGTGGGCTCATTTCTCAATGCTGGGTAAATTTGCCCATGGGCAGTTACCTATAGCAACAATAAATGCAGCCATTTGATTGGTTGCCGTGGGCTACTGTCCATGGGCAAATTTGCACAGTGTTGATAAATGACCCTCAGTGTAGAAAATGAAGGGGTTTGTTACACCCATTTTTGGCACTTTGCACACAGTCCAGGAGGTTGTAAATGTTGTAAATATGTCCAAGTTTTTTGCTTCTTCTTTGCCTCATGTAGCGTTGCCACCCCACTGGTATTTCACCAGCCTAGCCAATTCCACTCCTGACGACAGGCTCTGGCCCCTCGACATCATGACTCCGCCCCTTCAATGTCACGACCCCACCTCTTCGACCTCACTGCCCGCCACTTATGGAAGCGCTCCCGCCCAAGCCGATATACTTTGTCTGAGAAGGTGGCAACCCTAGCCTCATGAGAAAAGGAACCCTAGCAGCAATGCTATAGTGTTTACATAAGACATTATTTTTATGCGCTTGATGTGCATTTAATTGGTTATGAGCCCACCTAAATGCATTCACTAATTGATTCCATTATATTCTGTCTGGCAGTACTCAATTAGCATTCTGAACTGTGTTTTACTCCATTTGATTAGATGCACCATGCTACATTTTCTTATGCTTCACGCATGTTCAGATATCAGAGTCCAAAGTTGCATTTAAAACTGACAAAAATGCACTACATTTTAAAAAACATATTTAATGTAAAATATTTAGGGGTTTTTTTTGCTCAGTGTGCGTTCCAAAAACCCAGAATGTGTATTAATGGATCCCCCGCAAAAGGTACAGACAATATGTTATTGAACTAATTGGTTGCAGGCATCTGGTAACATAGTTAAAATAAAATTGCCTGCTAATGATGTCTCTCTGATAGCTACTAATCCCCGCAATTCATTAACTAATCCTCTCACTCTACTAGACACATTTACCAACTATCCAGTGAATTCAGATAAATTATTTGAGTTTACAGCTGGATTTAACAAGGTATAATTAGGTTAACATAAGCCGTGTTTCCTTTTGAGTTAAGATGAGCGTATACGTTACTTTAGGGTAGGGACACACTGGGCGATTTAGGGAGATTTAGTCGCCTGGTGACTAATCGCAGCGACTTTTCTCCCCGAATGTCTCCCCTCACTCTGCGCCTGGATAAAATGAAAAGTCGCCGGCGCTAATCACACACGGCGATTCGTTTTCCGAAGTCACCCGAAGTTGCCTCACGAGGAAACTTCGGAAAAGGAATCGCCGCGTGTGATTAGCGCAGGCGATTTTTCATTTTAGCCAGGCGCAGAGCGAGGGGAGGCATTCGGGGAAGATTGGTCATCGAAAGTCGCGGCGATTAGTCGCCAGGCGACTAAATCTCCCCAAATCGCCCATTGTGTCCCAGCCCTTACAATAAAATGACTTACTAAGCTTGAACAATGCGGGTCATGGTGTATTGATTTCCTTTGTGTAAAATTATTTTCTAGCTATACTAGAAATGCTTTTTTTTTTTTCAAAAGACAATGGTTCTATTATCATAGTAGTTCAAATATTGATGTAATTACTGAGTAGATGAGGCTTAAAAGGCAGCAAGTACATCCTCATGTCCAAGACAAACCTTTCCAGACTTCAAAAAAAGCAGTCATTCCATATAACAATAGGGGAAGCAGACCCCACAGTTGCTGGTGGCCTCTGGTACGGTGATCCTCTTTATGGGTAAAAATGTCACCTGCTATTTGTCTATAATGTCCTCTAATGTACTTGTAAAGTGTAATCATGTCCCCTCGCAAGCGCCTTTTTTCCAGAGAAATCAACCCCAAACTTGACAGTCTCCCCTCATAATTTAAGTCTTCCATCCCTCTAACCAGTTTAGTTGCACGTCTCTGCACTCTCTCCAGCTCATTTATATCCCTCTTAAGGACTGGAGTCCAAAACTGCCCCCATACTCCAGATGAGGCCTTACCAGGGACCTATAAAGAGGCATAATTATGTTTTCATCCCTTGCGTTAATGCCCTTTTTTATGCAAGACAGAACTTTATTTGCTTTAGTAGCCACAGAATGACACTGCCCAGAATTAGACAACTTGTTATCTACAAAAACCCCTAGATCCTTCTCATTTAAGGAAACTCCCAACACACTGCCATTTAGTGTATAACTTGCATTATATTATTATTATAGTTCCTTAATTTAACCAGTAACCTTTTGTGTGGCACTGTATCAAATGCTTTAGCAAAGTCTGAGTAAATCACATCCACTGCCATCCCAGAATCAAGGTCTCTACTTACCTTCTCATAAAAAGAAGAGTTAACATTGTCATATTTACCCTGTGATTTCTAAGTTCCAAAAAATTTTCCTCTCGGAGAAAAATGTTCGTCATTTATCAGTATGAAAACTACACAACATACCCAGCAGAATTCAAAATAATGCAAATGCGTTGAATTGTCTTTTTTTCCTCTTATTTTCCGAGAGGGAATCTGAGAATTTGATGTTGATCGCTTGATTGGCTGCAGTGGGACTCTTTAACAGGAGGAGGGAAAATCAACAGCTCTGCACAAATCAACTGTTTGCCAGCATCAATCATATACACAGAACAATATCAGATATTTGTACACAAAAGGATGTCATTAACATTTGCAGAAATTAATTGGCATTATTGAGTGTAATGGCAGTCTGTGACACTGCTGCTCAACAACAAAGAAAAATTAAGGGGAATGGAAATTCCTTGAGGGACTGTATAAGATATCTGCTTTGTTCTGTGTTTATTGAAAATGTTGTTTAGCAACAATGCATTGAGCCTGTATGATTTATCCCTGTTTAGTGCACATTAAAGAGCATAATGGTTTATATTCTGTGCTTATAATACTGACAGATAACCCATATATAAAAGAAAAGCTTATAATATACAGGGAAATATAGGAAATATTTGTCGCTATCTGTAGGGGTAAGTGTATTTTATATGTAGTAAAAAGCTGAAAGCCTTAGATGTCCTACATAATGTTCTGTTATAAACGAAGATCATTAATTATACAAATAAACAAGTATGCGATCCATAACACAGAAACCCGTTATCCAGAAAGCATTGAATTACCTAAAGGCCATCTCCGATACAGTCCATTTTAAGGAAATAATTACAATTTTTAAGTATTTTTTTCTCTGTAATAATAAAAAAGTACCTTGGAATTGATGTTAACTAAGCTGCATTAATCCATGACAAAACAATACTATTAGGTTTACACTATTTTTTGCAGATGTAAGGTATGGATATCCAAATTGCAGCAAGATATAACATAAGATAATAAAGAACGGTAATAAATCCTATACTTGTAAAGTTATGGGACCTGTTATTCTGAATGCTTGGGAGCATGGGTTTTCAGGATAACAGATAATTTGGATCTTCATACCTTTAGTCTACTAGAAAATCATGTAAAAATTTAATAAACCCAATAGGCTGGTTTTGCTTCCAATAAGGATTAATTATATTTTAGTTGGGATCAAGTACAAGCTACTGTTTTATTATTACAGAGAAAAAGGAAATAATTTTTAAAAAATTTGGATTATTTGGATAAAATGGTATCTATGGGAGATTGTCCTTCCATAAATCAGAGCTTTCTAGATAACAAATTTCTGGATAAAAGATCCCATAACTATATTCCACAAAAATGATGAAAATGTTAAAAAGTCCTAAGCATTTTTGCAACCATTATCAATGATAATTATACCAAAGCATTTTTAACACAGAAATGTCTCTTTGCCTAGTTCTTTTTCAAAAAAGTTAAATCTCATTGGCTGTATTATTATTTACCTCTTCAGTTGTAACTGGTAAAAACCGTTTGCCTGTATATCCATAATGATTTTAATCTAACGTAGTAGGTTTACTTCATTCATGGAGCAGGTCTGCCTTATGTATAAACATTTTTTTTTCATGTTTATTCACAACATCAATAAAAGATTCGCTGCCGATTTCTGAATTACATTTTCATCAAGTTTCATTAATCTGAAATTTTAATTACATATTACAAATACAATCTGGATATTGGTAATATTATAGCAATTAGTATGTATCTTTGAAAAAGGACAGGCTTTCCACTCTAATTCTAATCTTTAGGTAATGAACCACAATTTCTTCTTGATGTATTTTATTGTGCTGAACAAGCAATATTAACAAATAGACAGCTCATTATTTCCTTACTTTCCTTGTTCCCAAAATATGGAGCATAAGCAAAGGATTATAACAGTAGACTTTGATGAAGTTGTAATATAAGTATGGGATCCGTTTTGGAGAAACCTATTATGCAGAAAGCGAATTATGGGAAGGCCATCCCTCATAGACTCAATTTTAATCAAATAATTAAATTTTTTAAAAATGATTGCCTTTCTCTCTGTAATAATAAAACAGTACCTTGTTCTTGATCCCAAATAAGTATAATTAATTCTTATTGGAGGCAAAACTAGATTATTGGATTTATTTGATGTTTAAATGATTTTATAGTAAACTTAAGGTGTGAAGATCCAATTTACAGAAAGATCTGTTATCCGGAAACCCCCAGATCCCGAGCATTCTGGATAACAGGTCCCATACCTGTATAAACAACAACCATGCTGTAGTGTATTTGGAATTGCTGACTCATGGTGGAATCAGCCAGTAAGAGCAGTTTATGCATGTCAGCAAGTGACAGCACAAGTGTGTTTACAGCAGCTGGAAAAAATATTAGGTTAAAGAAGTCACAGTGACGCTTCCCCATTATCTAGGTCTCTAAGCCCTCATAGCTGGTAACAATTGAGATTTGAATGGTGTATGTATTACTTTACGTGTGTCACTGTGTGTATTAATAAGCATATTGACTCCAAACAAAGGAAAGGGCACTTTGTGTTAAAACAAGCTCATTATACTGTGGTGTGCCTCATTGATTTCAGATATGTTTCATGTTGTGCCACATTCACAAATAAACATTCAATCATGGTAACATGCTCACAGTAAACTCATTGTGAGACAGATCTTTTTGTTTATCTTTCAAATAGGCCTTGTTGCAGCTCTGGAACAAATTACAATACATATTGTTAGTTGTATTAAACCAGAAAAAAAGAGTTATTGATCATTTAATGCATTAGATTGTAAGCTCTAATGAGCAGGACCTTTTTTACCTCTTATATTGGTCAGTGTTTGTAGGTTCCGTGTTTACAAACACTCTTCTGTTGTACAGTACTGTATAACACCGTGGGGGTTATTTATAAAAAATGTAATTAAAAAAGTCAGCGCAAACTAGAATGCACCCTTTGACCTTATTTATTAATAAAAAAAACACAATTTTATTGGATCAGGGAAAAACACTAAAATCGAGCAAAAAATAGGAATAGTATGATTTTTTTAAATTTTTTCTCATGATTCACTTGATTTTTCTGTCTTTTTCTCCAAAAGTCAGAATTTCTAAGCTTTTTGCCTGAAAAGCCCGAAATAGTCGGATTTACGGGCTAATTCCAATAAAGATCACAGAAACTTCCAAATAGGAAAGGAACCTCTCCCATTGACTTATACGTAACTTCGGCAGGTCTGAGATGGAGGATTTTTGGATTCTAGTTTTTTTCCATTCTTGGAGTATAATAAATCTCAAAGAATTTGAGTTTTTTTTCCACTAAAAATTTGGATTCTTATAGTAAAACAAACTCGAGTTTTTAGCATTCAGACTTTAATAAATAACCACCTGTATGTTGCAGATGATCAGATATGTGATATAAATGAGTATATCTGTTTTACCATTGTAGCGCTATAGTAAACTGACTTGTGCTAGGGCAGTTTTAGCTACTTTCCTTTGTGGGCTGAGACCACAGATGAGCTCTCTTTCTCAGGGGTAAGCCCTCGCAACGCGGTGGAGGCAGGGTGTAGTGTAACTGTAACTGTGTGCGATAGCACAATGATGTGCCAGTAGTTCTTTAACGGTTGAACAAAGAACAGTATTTATTGAACAATAGCACATAGATCATTCAGCACATTGATCCACAATGGAGTATAGAACATACACAGAACCATAACGGAAGCATATACTCACAGCTCGTATAGGCTGAATCCCCACAGGCAAGGGAATATACAGCAGAGTGTAAGTTGACAGCACGTGATGGGTATTGCCCAGTTTTCAGGATATCTTCCAGTGGCAGACTAGGGGAACTCCTATCATCCCTATCTCAACACTTGGTTCTTTACTCTGGGTCAGTAATACCCTGGGATCTTAATCCCTCTAATCTCCTCGGTGGAGCCTTGAGCTGCTCAACTAAATAACCTCTCTATCACTCCTAGAGTGATCTATAAACGAGTATAGCTGTCTAATTACTAGGGCCAAGGCGCCTAGAGTCGACCCTACCCATTCCCTTCCAGCCTACTTGGTTGGGCTAAAGCAATGGACCCAGAACACATGGTTCCTAAACCTTTTATACTCTGGCACAGTGCCATCTGGTGTACGCTGTGTGAACTGCAGGGGTTACATAAGCACAAGGTCCCCATAAGGACCCACTAAGGTGTCCATATTACTAGGGATGTGCCTGTCTGTAAAGTGTAAGGGTGTCTAAGATTTTCACATCCCTTCACCATTATAAATATTACTATAGTTTGTAGTACTGCACCAAATCCAGCATTCGGTTTACAAAAAGAAGCAAATCCTATTACATTTTACTCAATTTAGATGTAGTTAAATCTTTCGTGAAATTAAATCATTTTTGTTCACATGCTAAGGAAATGTCTTTTTTAGTGATGGGTGAATTTGCACGAAATGGCGTGTTTTTTGATGGCGGCGTCCGTTTTTTGGAGACAATGTGCTAAAAGACGGACGGACGCCAGCAAATTTTTGCCAGCGAATTTTCACGCCTGTTTCGCTAATTTATTCACTGCCGTGAATCGCACAAATTCGCTGCGAATTCGGGCCTGACGAATAAATTCGCTCATCACTAGTCTTTTTACCTTATTTCAATTTTAACATGGCAATAAGGGGTTGGATGCTGTTTTTGTTTGAATTGGGTCAGACATTTTGGCTAAATCCAAAATGATGGCTTTGGTGCAGCCCTTCTATTTTGTACTTTATAACTAAACAAGGTGGATAATGAGCTATGATACCAAACAGCCCAGGAGAAATTATCAGGAAAACTATTTGTTGTAGTGGGGTAATAATATGATGTGACTCCAATGTATGGACACCATATTTTTCTTTCCATTAATGCCTACGCTGACATTGCTCAAACACAGGTATGAAGTCCAGTTAAGTACATCGTGTCAGGAAGTGGAGATCCCAAGCCTTCCTCCAGCCTGCGAGTTGCAGAAAATACAAAAGTTGTGGTGGTTTCTGTGCTTAATCTTAGCATCAAGAATCAGATGAGCCAATTGAACAATATGAATGCAAAGCTGAACCTCTAGAATTGCAGTGGGTGCTGCTTTCATGTTGATGTACTGCAATCATGTGAACCAATTTAAAATAGCAAGGAATCCCACAAAAAGTTTACTGCAACTGGCGCTTACCCCATTAATTCAACTTACCAGTGCTCCCTATCACAGGTGCACTTGTGGTTAAGCTCTCCTTGCAGTAATCTTTGTGTGCCAAGATTTCATAATTAGCAGGAAAAATCACATCCAACAAAATTACTGATTTTGCATTTATCTACTAATGGTGTTAAAGTGTTACGGCTTGGCCAAGTCCTCGGTATACTTGAAATGATACACAGAAATATGCAGGGGGAAGAAAAGTGTCATCTAGTGTGAACATACCAATTTCTGTATTATGCCTCTTTAGAAAATTAGCTCCCCTGTGAATACTAATCAATAAGAAGGCTTCTCCTGTGCCTAAAGTTTACCATATTAAAGAGCAAAAATATAAAGTATATGTCCCCACATATTTTCAACAATCTTCCTAGGAAATTACTTTTAAGTGCCCTTCAAATGAACCATTTAATGTTAAAGGCGTTGCAATTCAAGGATACAAATTAGGGTAAACTTTTTATCTCTTGTGTTTTGCACATGCACTGATTAAACTAGTATTTCTTCCTGAGATTGCTGGGGAAGATAAATGAACAGGGTCAGCAATTAGAGTAAGGAAAAACTAAAGATTGGCTGACATGATTTAAGTTTGCTGCTAGAGTACTTTGTCATTTTGTCTCTATAATCTCTATCAGAATTGACTAAACCAGTAAACATAAATCATTATACTAATTTATTTTATCACACTGAGGTCTGGTGGAAGAAGATTTCATTTTTTTTCCCCAAGGACCCAGGGGGTAGATGAAGCCGTGCTGAACTTTATT
Organism: Xenopus laevis; assembly: GCF_017654675.1. NCBI lineage: Eukaryota > Metazoa > Chordata > Amphibia > Anura > Pipidae > Xenopus > Xenopus laevis. Next base: position 157,729,718 of record NC_054372.1, on the reverse strand, counting down.
TATTTTTCCCCCAAAATATCAATAATTAGTTTCAGTCTCTCTTCAAAACCATATTTTTGTGTGCTGAGCAAAAAGCATGTTATATATTTATACATTTAAAGCAGTAACTGAAAAGTGGATGTTTGAGGAAATTGATATTCACTAGTGAACTCTTCTGAATAATCTATTCTCTTCAAGAAACTATGAAATTCTCAATGGAATGCTAGCGCTGTTAACATTATTCACTTGCTTCCTTGCTTATATGGAGCTATATTTGTAATTAATATGATGTGGATTGATATGTATGTAAAATAGTTTTAGTCACCAAACTTCAGCTATGGTTATCCAGGACTTTTGTGAGTTGTCTGGTGTTAGCTTTTGCACCGGACCTAGCTGCACCTCCCAGCCTGCAAAGTGCTGTCATGTGTGCAGCTGCACGTGGCATCACTTCCTGTATGCATGCTGTCACTTCCTTTTCATGTGATGTCACTTTTCCAAAAATGTCTCTAGTAACCCCTCACCCTCAGCTCTGCCACCAGATTTACACAGCAAGTCTCCAGCGATTGGGAGATTTTTTATTTTCCTTACAAAAAAAATTTCCATTTTATTGGTACTAGTGAAGAGCGAATTTGTCCCGTTACCGAAATTAGCAAAAGGCATTGAAGGTCAATGGATGTCAAAATAATTTTGACGCGCGACAATTTATACATGCGTGACTTTTTTTCCCCAAATGCATTAAAGTCAATCGGCGTAAAAAAAATTTAAGCGAGCAATTTTTTTTGTCAATGCGAATTTTTCAGCGGAAAATTTTTGCAGCAGCTTCAAGAAAAAAATTGGCAAAGGTGCCATCCATGCCTGGCGAATACATTCGCCCATCACTAATTACTGCCCAAGGGCTGCCCCCCTAAATCTGCAGCCTAGACAAGGACCCTCTGTGCCTATATATAGATATGGCACTAGTGGGCTCTGTTTTAAGTTGAATGAAGGAACCACACTACCTCATTAAAAAACTAGGCACAACTGCTTCTAAATCAAAATGAATTTGCTGGAAAAGGCATGGTACAGCAATCACACAATTTATTTATTCAAGATAATGTGAGACCAGGCAAAATTTTAACCGACAAAATTAAGTAGTACTGGAATGGAAGCAGATTCCAAGCACTGACTTCCTGTAACCTCCTCGGTTTAGCTGCCAGCTCTACTATATGTCCATATCCTTGAAAATGACTTGAAAGTCTTTTTACTCTTTAGCAGTCATTTTTCTTTCTGTCTCTCAAAGGAGAAGGAAAGCTACGGAGGCATTTTATTGCCTATAGATGAGCTGCAATAGTGCAAGCTAGAATGCTATATTTATTCTGTAGAATGTTTTACCATACCTGAGTAAAAAGCTCTAGAAACTTTCTGTTTGTTTAGGATAGGAGCTGCAGTATTAACGTGGTGTGACATCACTTCCTGCCTAGGTCTCTCCCTGCTCTGGGCTCAGATTACAGTAGAGAAGGGAGGGGAGGGGGAGAGAAGCAAACTGAGCATGCTCTTGCCCAGGGCAATGAGGTTTAAGCTGAAGGCAGGAAGTCTGATACAGAAGCCCATGTGTACACAATAGAAGGAAAGAAATGCAGTGTTTCTTTTGACAGGGGATTCAGAGCAGCACTACTTTGGGGGTTTACTGGTATATTTAGATGGACCTTTCTGATAAGGCTTACTTAGTTTTAACCTTTCCTTCTCCTTTAAGGCAGGGCCAGGAGCACTGCAACCTGAAATCTCACACAATTTGCTGTACACATTGCCGGGCCCTGCAGGGGTAGTTTGCCTTTAAATTGTAATGAAACAGTCTATTGTTAACAACTTTAAAATATAAGATCTCTTTACCTTCACTTGAAAGTCTTTTTGTCCTTAGCAGTTCAACTCAGAAGTTTTGCAACTCCCATGGCCGGCTCCTTCTTAGAACAAATAATAAAAAAAAAAAGTACGTTTAAGGCAGGCATGCCCAAAGTCGGCCCCAAAGTCATACAAAAAAAAACAAACGCTGGTGTTTTTTTCATATTTTAAAGTGGGATTGTGTTTAAAAGTGTGTTAACAAGTTTCCATTTTTCAGATCTGACACCCAAAACCTGCGACTTTTTCACATTTGACACCCGAAACCACAAATTATTCGGCTTTTTGAACGAAACCCATCGCAAATCAGGATATTTTCAAAATCTCAATGGGACATCTGCCATTGACTACTACATGAACTCGGCAGGTCTGAGTTGAAGTACGTTTTTATTCAGACTTTTAACACCATCTGGGTTTAATTAATCTTGAAAATTTCTATTTTTTTATCTACAAAAAAAGGTGTCTTTTCCCTTTAAAAGTTTCGACCAGAAAAAATCGGACTTTAATATATACCCCTTTAATATAGGCATTAAAGGGATTCTGTTGTATGAAAACATATATTTTTTAAAATAAATCAATTATTAACACTCCTCAAGCAGACTTGCATTGAAATCCATTTTTCAAAAAAGCATTTAGATTTTTTTTGTATTTTTAAAATTTGATGCGAGGCTAGACAAACTTTTAGTCTCCCAGGTGCCCTCAGACATGTGACTTGTGCTTTGATAAACTTCAGTCACTCTGTACTGCTGCACTGCAAGTTGGAGTGATATCACCTCCTTTCCCTCCCTATCAGCTGAACAATGGCAGTTAAGATATGAGAATAGCACTCAATAGTAAAACAACCAAGTCTGACCACAAATACACCAGTTACACTGAGTAAGAGAACAATAGTTTATCTGAAAGCAGTTCCATTGAGAAGTGTTGGCTCTTTCTGAAAGCACAGGATCAGACACAATGACCTAAGATGGCTGCCTATGCATCAATATTACAACTAGTGATGAGCGAAATTATTTGCCTAGTTTCACTGAGAAAATGATGCCCATAGACTCAGTGAAAATTGTAAAAGTTATAATATTTGCTGCACGTCAAAATAATTTTGACTCCCATAGACTTCACTGCATTTCAGAGAATTTTCGCAGTTTCGCTAATTTTTGGTGAAGTGAAACAGGTCAGATTCGCCCATCACTAATTACAACTAAAAAAATATTATTGGTTCAGGAATTTTAAATAGTAGAATGAATTATTTGCAATGTACACAGTGTAATTTAGTAATGAAAACGACACCATAAAAATCATGACATAATCCCTTTAAGTAATTAATGTACCACCTCTCATTTCCTTATAAGTTCATAATACTTATAAATACACATTACTATGTATCATTTTTCTATTTTAATATATTTTTTTAATGTACAAGTGGGGAAATATAACTTAGCTTAACCCTAACCCTAAGCGATTCGCAAGAATAAAATAGCATAACAATACGGGGCAGATCGTAAACTAAAACTTCTTATTTCTTAGTCTCTGTGCTCAGGTATACTGATAAATGTCTTTCTATCCTGCACACGACAGGTCATAAAAAAGTCACTTAACCATTTCTTTGCCAGAAATACAGTAAAATGTTATGAAGAACCAATGGGGAATAATACAGATGCTTAATTTTTTGTGTCTAGTCTCTTGCCAGATGCTAATAAATTTCCTATGGCACACTGCCCACTAACAACACAAAATACATAACCCTGTTAAACATTCATTTTTGAAAAACTGGAGTTAAACTGATAAATTAGGTCTTATTTATTGAACAGAAGTTGGATTCAATTGCCAAGGGAGTCATTTGACTCTTCTGAAGACCCCACTAACTTAATTGGTGCTAGTTTAGGGGCTGGAGGAAACATTTAATTCTGTAGTAGCAGCAGGGCACAATCCAGAATAAGTATGGAAGAGATAAGATTTCAACTGACAAGGGGAGTCATATATAGATTTTTGTGTCCATTGTTTTCCCGTATTTGTGTGTGTGCTTTACTCAGTCAATCAAATATAATTGACACTGCTGGGTTCTGTTGTTTCTTGGATGACAAGAGCAAAGTCTAAATGAAAGAAATGTGCAAGTATATCTTTTTTTACAGAGGCTGAAGGAAAGTATTTTGCCAGTTGCTTTTTCCTTTCTTCTTTTTTGGAGGTGGGATTGTTTAATTTAAAATGGTTTTCACTTAAAAATGAAATGAATATCACAAGTAAGCAAACATATACTTCTTTGCAGGTAACATGCCTGCACATATACTGGATGTCAATTGCAAAAGATACATTATTTTGGTAAGTAAACAAAATTGACTTTTGAATGTATTTCTCAGTGTAAAGAACAGGTAATGCATTCAATAAGAACTAATCAAACTCTTTGGCGGTTATATGGATGGACTTTTTTGAAGACCTGGTTAGAATGAATACATTTTAAAAGATTCGAATAAGAATGGGATGTAAATAAGGTACAACGGGCAACTAAAGACCAATAAATTCATGCAGCATTATGAGCAATGTTTACTCTAATGTTACAACCCACAGTAGTGAAACAGTTAGCTGATCTGTTACTGGTCTAGTGCAGTCAGCGGTAAGAATAAAAGCAAATATTTAATTGGTTACTATGAGGCTACAGCAAACTACACACTCATTTCTTCCCCTTTATTAAATAGTGTTCCTCAGTTTTCATGTCTAGATTGCACCTAATGCTTGTACACATTTGTTCCCTGTTGTACCTTGCTAATAGGGATGCACCAAATACAGGATTTGGTTTGGTATTCAGCCAGGATTCAGTATTTGTGATACTTGAAAAATAAAGAGGAGGAAGTCACGTTGTAAAAATTGTAAATATTTGTCGGATTTGCTAAAAAAGCTGAATCTCTACTTAAGTGCACAGTATGTTACTCATAATTCAATTCTAAAATAAACAGTCTTGCACTTATACAAGTAGGGGAGACCTATAACCCATATAACCTATTAGGTCTTCCTCATGAAAGTATGCTCATATGGTGAGTGCATGTGTGTGTTCTTCTTGATTTGGTGAATCATACACCTCTAGTTAGGAGAGATTTTGAAGCTATTTAAACTGTCTATAGTACTGCATATACAAAATTTGTTTTGTACACACAGATAAAGGAAACATTTTGAACTTCTGTATGATCTAACAACTTTTTTCTTGTCAAGAATCAACAGAAGATATGGAAATAGGATTCATTCCCCCCTCACTTTTTCAACAAGGAAATTTACAGAGGTACAGTCTTTCTATTGTATTAAGAAATGCAAAAATTAAAAAAAAAAAAAAAGTCAATATACAGTCTATACAAATATCAATACAGGTGTGGGATGCAATATCCAGAATGTTTGGGACCTTTACATAATGTGAAGCACCAAGTTTTGAGGTTACAAAACAGCATATAAAATTGAAAACAAACAATAGGATTGTTATGGCATCAACGTGGATTCATGGTAGCTCATTATTATCAAGTACAAGGTACTAATACTATTACTAGAGAAAAAAAAGAAGAAAAAGAGAAAAAGATAGCCAGTTTGACTGAACTTGTACTTTTAGCTAGCACAATGCCATGTATAATAGGAAAGGTAGATGAAATGACAAAAGAAGAGCTTTGGAGAGGTTAACGACCCTCTCAAACAGACAGATATTCTACATTGCAGTTATGCATTGCTATGGCAAAATATGTGCCTTATTATTTCTAGCTCTCAATCTGATGTTTTTGTTTTCCTTTGTAAATCCCTTTACTAATAAATATAAATCCATACCCCAACTGATCTTCCTTTTCAGCACTATCCAAACGGACACCATGGGGCAATTTTATTAAGGTTTGAATGGTAAATTTGAATTAAAAAATGTTTTTGGTCAAAACTCACAAATTGGAATTTTAAACTCAAATTTGAATTTGAATGTGAGACTTATAACACGTCGACCCTGGAAACAGTTCTAATTTAAATATTCGCCACCTTAAACCTGCCGAGTTCAATTACAAGTCAGTGAAGGTCTGTTAAACCATTTAAAGATGCTACATGCAAGATTGTTCGATGCCCACTAATCTCACAATAATTTGATAGATTTGTTGGATCGCAAAATAATTGGTGGTTCGGGCGAGAAAAATCTTAACGTCTATGGCCACCTTAACTGGTGCATTTACCACACTTGTTACAGGTGCTTCAAAATAACTTCCATGTCAACATCAATGTATGCATTCCTTAGTCTCCATTTTCTCAATATTATATTGTAAAGTTCACCTTAAATCTAAATCTGGCATTAAAGAGTCCCACATAAGGGAGAAGTGGCACTGTGGCCCACTGGATTGCTATCTGGTATGACCAGCGCTTAGCAAAAATGGAAACCATAAGAGGGGTTTATTCATATCTTGTACAAAGTTAATAAATATTTTCTCACAACATTAAGCACAATAAAACCCAAGACTTTTTGTTAATTCTGATGGTCTTTAAAATCTGTGGAAAATAAGACATTGTAGAAAATATTAACTGTCTCTATCAACCACCTACTGTATGTTTCCAGCTTGATCTCATGGATCCTGTGCAGATAAATGACTGAAGTCTGGTATTTGGATTTGGTTCAGTTGTGAGGATGGAACGGTTTATATCCCAAAACATTACCAATCTATATTCAGCCTTCAAAGAAGATAAAGGTAGAAGTGATTTAGGAGTGAAGTATTCTATGGATTTATATCTACAGTGACAATTACTGTACAGCAGACCCCATGACCGCAAGGTCCTGGACAAGAGGGGCACCTGGACCAATCAGGGTTCTGCAGTACAGTGCCATCTTACTTTCTATATTGTGCCTTTTACTACTGCACTGAGTACAACTGTGCGAAAGGAGAGTGTGGTGCCGGCAGCATATACAAATGGACCCACAAATTCAGGGGAATAAAAAAGAGTCCTTGAACTACCACCACCCTGAATGTGACAGTATCTCCAAGGCCCCCACAGTGGGTTACACCCAATGAATCAGATGCGCATGTAATTTTAAACTGGTGCTCCAAATTTGCACCAAGAGCACAATTGCTGCTATTTTAACATAGCGGGTCCAATTGTGTCAGATGCAAAACTCACAATACTACTGGAATTATGGGGGGAAAGGCTGAATTATGCATTAAAAAAATTGTATCCACAATTGCATTTTGCACACTTCACTTGCATTCATAAAGGGTGCAAGGCTTCCTACAGATATAGCAACACAAAGAAACCAATCAGCAGATAACATATAGAGGTTTATTTATTAAAGGTCAGATAATACTGGTTTTAGAGGTTTTTTTAAACTAAACTCACAAACTCTAAAACCATGATTTTTAATCTATTAAAAGTTCCACTAAAAAAAATACATACAAAAAGAAAAATCCAAATACCATGAAAACCTCTAAACATTTGAGTTTTTTGGACAATTCATAGCAGAAAAAAAACCAAAAACCTCTAACATTCTGAGTTGCAGTTTAAAAACAAACATCTCCTCTCCTAGTTCTCTGTTTACATATTTAATAATGCGTCCATTTATAATGTCAAAAATGAATGATTTTTTTCCTGTTACAGATCACATAAGTAAAATATTAGTGTGAATATTATTGCAGGTTGCTTTGAATCACGTTGCCAAGACATATCTGGATCTTTATCAGATCCTTTGTAATAAATTGTACCTATGAAAAGTTGACAGATGTCGTTTTTGAAATCCTAGTTAGATGCAGACAGTATTGATCATTGAGGGAAAATGACTATGACACAAAGCAAATAATAATAAGCAGACATACCTTTGGGACTGTTTGCATCAAGGTTTCACATGCCTCATAGTTGTCACATTTTAATAAGGAAAGCAACAGCCTCCCCTTGACTGAATGCAAAAGGGAGAAGATTTAAAAAAAATATATACTATAGTTTACACTAAAGACAAATAATATGCATTTATGTGTAAACAGAATAAAAAGAAGAGCCAACAGGGCATTGTTCAGTTTGGCAGAGTGCAGAAGAGACAGCGAGAATCTTTCTGCCTTTTAGTTGGTTCAGTTTGGGTTATTGTGCTTACTCCCACTAGTCACACAGCAAAAGGGCAGCACTCCGTGTTTGAGTAAAATTGCCTTTATTTCCACAAGCAGGGCAACATATGCAGCAACATATGCAGCTTACTCCCACTACACTCCTTTACAAAATTCCTGAAATGTTTATATGATATGATAAAGAGAGGGCCATTACACTATCTTCAGCCTATGAAGTAAAGATTTGATACCTTAGTAGCTTGCTTTAATAACCAAAAGGTCAAAAACATGGATGTAACTTAAATAGATATAATAGTCAGTAAGAAGGTAAAGAAGTACCCCGTTTGACCTAAATAATATAGTTTCCAAATTGTAATCAGTCTATAATGAGCTCTAGTTGAGGAATCAACAATCTCCACTTATCACCAACTAAACCCTCAATCAAATATGTAAAATGCAGGTGCTTAGGGTCCTACAACCCAAAAAGGACGATACTACTCAGATTAATTGCTTTGAATAAATTATTTATAACCATAAACACAATTAATTAAAACCCAATCAATAGTAGTCCTTCCTAGATCTACAAATAGAGATTAATAATGAAAGACAGCTGGTGACTAAAAATTTTAGAAAAACTACAGCTACCAACTCCCTCTTGGCGTATTCAATTTTTTCACCCATACTCGTAACTGTTCCTCAGTTGAAGCCTTTAAGGAACAAGCAAGAGAATTAAAAATCAGGTTTAGACAGAGGGGATATTCAGGAAAAGTTATCAAAAAAGCATATAACAGGGCCCTACACACTGAGAGATCTGAATTACTGTGCATCCATAAAAAGAAAACACAAGAATCCAATGATATTAGATTCATTACTACCTATAGCACTAACAGTTCACAAATCCAGCAAATTATCAACAAACATTGGTCGGTTATAAGAGAAATCCTAACATCAAAGATCTACTTACCAGAAGTCATTTCCAAAATAAAGGTCTGAGAACCTGTAAAAATTGGGGTTCCTTTCCCTGTGGGGGATGCAACAGGTGCGAAAAGATGCTTAAAATATCAACATTTGAAGATAGGTTTGGTAAACAACATAAGGTTAATAGCTACATTAATTGTAAGACCCAAGGGGTCATTTACTGTGTGGAATGTCCATGCCATAAAAAATATGTTGGAATGACTACACAAATTTTGAAAGTTAGAATCCAACAGCACTGTAGCTCGATCAGGACCTCAGGTAGTACGAACAAAAACGATAAGACCATGTCCACTGTAGCACAACATTTTAAAAAATATCATAAAATGGATCCAGCAAGACTTAAATTTTGGGCAGTGGAGAAAATTAATCTAGGGGTACGTCAAGGGATCCTTGAATAAGCTCTCCTTATGCGTGAAAGCCATTGGATCTTTAAACTTGATACTGACTCCCCCAAAGGAATCAATGAAAATAATCTTTTTACAGCCTTTATTTAATAAATCAAATGGCAACAAAATTAATTTTTAATCAATAAATTATGGTACTAATGTATTTAGAAATCAATTTTAATTGAGTAATTCTGTATTTGTACGTTTAATTAATAATTGATAAAGATCATTTTTGTGCCAATAGATATTTGAAACTTAATATATTAATAAATTTATTTGAATTCTTATAATAAAGTATAATTCATGCTATAATTCATAATTTCATGCCATAATTCATAATTAATATGTTTTTCATTAGAGGAAGTATGATGATTATTTTGATTCTTATTTCTGTGCTCAATAGAATGGCGGTTCCTTACTAAATATACACAGAATTCAGGGAATATAATTTCATGTAATAGGTCCCTTTCTGTGGGTATTGACAGCTAGGGACGTGTTTTGTGACACCCAGTCTGGTGACGTCTTGATGTAGCGTGCGTCCAGGACTATGTTCCCCGACCTTAACAATAAAGGACGCAGGTCTCGCGAGACTGCAATGACGTCACATGTAGAAGTGATGTGACACGTTGGCGTTTTGGGTGCTCTTTGATTTTAAATTGATTTGCCACTAAACCTTTTTTATTTTAACTGAAAAAAGCTTTGGTCCAGTCATAGATCTACAAACAGGTGGCAATTAGGCACTGCTTGCTCGGTTCTTTCTTTCTTCTACTCCAATCTACTTTCCATTCTAAGGGGCCATTGGTTTGTGTTTTTTTAGGCTTAGTTAGCTCTTCCAATTCCTAGTGTAGGGCTAGTGTAATAATTGAGACCACAGTCACGGTTACCCTGCCTGCCTTCATCTTTGTGATGTCCTAGGGATATAGAAAATATTAGGCAGCAGCCTTTTGGGACAACTCCACCATTCTCGGTTTTCTTCTCTTTCTCTGAACCAGAGCAAGTGGCCCTTTTTTAACCAATTTAACAATTTTTTAATTCTGGAATCCAGATTAATCATGTCCTATTACATTTTTTAATTTTTCTGAGGAATCTTTCTAATTTTATCTCCTCACTAGCACTTTATATCAATCAATTTCTAATTAATTCAGTGGTCACTATATTTATGTAATTCAATGATGTCTTACTCTAATTAACTTATGGAATGAATTGGGATCTGTAATTAACTTAAAAAATTACGCACAGCACTTTAGTAATTTATATCACTTTATTAATTAATTTATGAACTACAATTGATTGGGTTTTAATTAATTGTGTTTATGGTTATACATCATTTATTCTAAGCAATTAATCTGAGTAGTATCGTACTTTTTGGGTTGTTGGACACTAATCACCTGTATTTTACACATTTGATTGAGGGTTTAGTTGGTGATAAGTGGAGATTGTTGATTCCTCAACTAGAGGTCATTATAGACTGATTACAATTTGGAAACTATATTATTTAGGTCAAATAGGGTACTTCTTTCAGACTAACATCATAAATGTGATGCATATTGAGAATTTCAGGTAGACATGTTGGCTCACATATAAACCCACTAGCCAGGGCTTATAAGTCATTTTGTACAAATACAATTCTAGGTGTATGAAGCACAACTTGGTCTGGAATTCTGTTATTTACTCAATACAATCATTCCATGGTGTATTTTCCATCTAAACTGTTTGCAGTAAATGCTTGGCCATTATGTCAGGTCAGACATGCCAAAGGTTGTCACGGCTCAGTAGCCTTGAATGTCCGGTCTGATTTTGCATGAAACGTCCACTGAGTATAAGTTCAACTGTCAGTTTTGGGCTAACAAACTGCTAAACACAATTTTCTAAGACATAGCAACAAGGTTCACTTCTTTTCCTCTGACAACCTTTCTGATACTGGTTTGTATTTTTGTAGTTTTCAGCAAGTCAAGTAGCTGTATTTATTGAATAGTACTCTATAATTTCTATTTCATTTGAAAACAGGTGGATTAGTTAGCAGTCACTTGCTGTCATAAGCAGGTCTCTTTTCATCCATCTGTCTGTCTGCATTTTGCAGTCTAGTAGAATTGCTTTCACATGTCCTACAAGGTTGCGGGCAGCTATGTGGCCTTAAAGAGTAAAAAATATCTCTTTTACAAAACAGGCAGTCCCCCGGTTACGTACAACATAGGGTCTGATTTGTTTTGTATGTAAGTTGAAACATATACATTTACTTATTAAATGCAACAAGATGTTTGTCTTAATATAGTATTTATTTTTACCTTTCTGTGCTCTGCAGTAGACAACACATGCCAGAGGGGATTGGGCTGGTGGTTTATTAAAGCTAAATGCTAATAAAAGTCAAGCAAACAATAGTATGTAACTGTAACAGCCCCCGTCTGGAAGTGTGAGTTGCATGTAAGTTGGATGTATGTAACTTGAGGACTCCCTGTAGTTGTTCCACCAATGCATTCCGGAGAGATGCAAATCGGCACAATTTCTTTTCACAGCAGCTTGGTATGAATAAAATAATCAAAACTTCAATAATATTATTGTCAACTCTGTTTAACTACAAAAGTGCTTCAGAACTTAGGGAATCAACATCAAATGGCTCACTTCATCCTCCTGTGTGACCATGCTGTCTGGGAGAATGCTTCAGAAGTTGCATTTTATATATATATGTAACCCATTTTTGGCCACCCCCTGGTGCCAAAGTGGTACATCACAATATTTACTGACTTACAGGTCCTGAGTACCCTTTGCTAGATGAAAGGGCACTGGGAATTCTGCTTTTCTGGCAGTGCCTCCACCTAATGGGATCCGGGAATGCACCTGCGGATGGGCCCATTAGGAATAACATGAAACACACACTTTATTATATAGAAACAACAACTTTATATAAGGAAAGTGTAATTTAATGGGGAAGTAAAACACATTTACATCATATCAAAATATAACCCACTCCCCTGGGAACCTGTGGCAGTCCATTTCCTGGCCCTCCATGCCAGGCAAAGTCCTGCAACTCCTTTGGCAGACAAAGAATCTCAGTCCCTTTTCCCCCAAAGAGCACATTTGTCCCCAGGTAGCACTACCTGCCCAAAATACCTTTTCCACTGGACAAGATCAGTGGCAGAACTACTAGGGGAGCAGGGGGTGCAATTGGGCCAGGGCCTGCACCCCCTCAGCAGCTCGTGCCCGATTTCCGGGTAGATAATTGCGTACAGAGAGGGGTGGGGGGCCCGGCTACATGTTCCGCGCCAGGGCCCACCCTGCTCTAGTTACGTTACTGGACAAGATATTGGCTCCCACATGGCAGGCACACAAACAGCCTGTTTCACAAACAGGAGATACGCTGGATCCTTTTTCTCTTCTACCCTCCCTAAAGCACAACTCACCCGATGGCTCACACACAGAGCTGGCAGGCTCACCTAGAGCTGGAACAGGCATCCACAGTGATAAATCCTTTTATCCAAGGACAGCAGCTTGCTTTATCTTCAGGGTACATGATATGAGATATGATATGTATAACTTGCATTTATATTATTTTTGCCAAAGTGCATAACCTGCATTTATCAACATTGAAGCTCATTTTCCAGTTTGCTGCCCAGTTTTCCAATTTAGTCAAATCACTCTGCAAAGTGGCAGCATCCTGCATGGAACCTATAGTTCTGCACAATTTAGTATCATCTGCAAAAATAGAAACAGTACTTTCAATGCCCACCTCCAGGTCATTAATAAACAAGTTGAAAAACAAGGGACCTAGTACAGAGCCCTGTGGTACTCCACTAACAACACTGGTCCAATTAGAAAATGTTCAATGGTACAAATACTATGTTCCAGGCCACATATTATGATTTCTAGTATTTTTAAGTACAGACAAAGCAAACTTTATATGTATATACATGTAGAATGATTTCTTTTGCTAGTTTTAAAGATCATTTCAGGCCAATGTGCTCCTGGGATGTGCCAGTTACTGTAAAAATGAGTTTGAACAGCTACAATGCAATGGAGTACTGATGATTCTCAACTGACCACTGCAGCCATTGGACACTCTAGATAAGTGGTCCCCAACCAGTAGCTTGCGAGGAAAATGCTACTCATCAACCCATTGTATGTTGCTCCCAGTGGCATCAAAGCAGGTGCTTATTTTTGAATTCCTGGCTTGGAGACAAGTTTTGGTTGCATAAAAACCAAATGTCCTGCCAAACAGAGTCTCCTGTAGGCTGCCAGTCCATATAGGGGCTACCAAACAGCCACTAACAGCCCCTATTTGACACCCCTATGTTTTTTTTTCATGCTTGTGTTGCTCTCCAACTCTTTTTTACATCTAAATGTGGCTCACGAGTAAAAAAGGTTGGGGACCCCAAGAACCGTATAGCAATGCATATAATTCATTTATTTTAAAAAAAAAATAAAAAGGGTTGTGAAATATACAGCAAGTCCAGTTATTACATGTAGGATATATTACCATTTGCTGTATTAAGTCTTCAGAGTGCAGTTTTAAAAAAAAAAATTAATTGAACATCGCAAATGATTTGTTTTGTCTACAAAATATCAAGAAATTTTATCAGGTGATTAGAATTTAAAGTATTTTTTCTTGTAATGTGGAGAACGTTTTGTTGGGAAAGTGCTCCCAGTAGACTGCTGATCTTACAGATATTGCTCTGAAGGTAAGTCAAAGAGTTGTGTGATGTTTTCATATCGATTGTTGTTTCTGTATATACCCAAGGGTGCAGAAACAGCAAAGAAATGTTTTGATAGGAAAACGTGTGACCTTTTCGGCAGGAGGCATTATAATGCTGAGTGATGTTAAAGCACTAAACTAACAGGAAAAAATTGGTTACATTATTACGGACACTACAGGTGCAGATATTGTGCTAAAAAGTTGCTAAATTACACTGTCTGATCTCAGAACTATTTTCTTATTTTACCCTGTACTGGCCTCATTTCGTTTATGTAATACAGGTATGGGACCTGTTATCCAGAATGCTAGAAAATAATGTAACCATTTAAGAAACCCAATAGCTGGTTTTGCTTCAAATAAGGATTAATTATATCCTAGTTGGGATCAAGTACGAGCTACTGTTTTATTATTACAGAGAAAAAGGAAATCATTTTTAAAAAATTTGGATCATTTGGATAAAATGGAGTTTTATGGGAGACGGCCATTAAGGTTTCCGGATAACAGGTCCTATACCTGTACAGCACAAATTGGGATGCCCACCCTCATTTGTATAGTTGCTTATAAAGAGCTATCCTGCTGGTGGAAAAGTAAATATGGAAGTTTCCATTGTTAAATAATTTAAAGGCCAAACAAACAAAATAATAATAATAGGGACACACATTCAAAAGCTTTCCAGCAGGAACCTACAGCTTGAGGATGTGATCCCTACCAGAGGAAACAGCAAGCACCCACAGATCCTACAAGCAGATATAGTAAAAGAAAAGTCAACTTTATTGTTTGTATTTATTTTCTTTTTTTTTTTTGCTACAACTTGTAGTGGGACCTATGAATCCTGAAACCATTGCCAAATTGTAACTGTAGCTGTTGAGATAACACTGTCAAGATATATTTTATTAAAAATATATATATGACAAAACCAGTACAAATCGAAGCAAACGGTGGTCAATATCTGATTTTTAGATGGAATACACTACAGGTTTGCATTAGAGTATACAAATGTTTGTGTAACTGCTTTTTTTTTGCCTTATGTGGATTGCTTTACAATAAAGGGTACCATCATGAAAAGAAAGCGGTTTTGTGGAGGGTATACTAGGGTACATTTCATTCATGGTAGTGAAGGATGGAAATGGCACAAGTCATCCTTTTGTTTGCACTTTGAATAAATATAGACATTCCCCCTAATTGTATTAGCAGAACAGAAGACCCCGGCAACAAGTGCTGCTTTAATGAGACTAAGAGCTGAGACTTTGGGACCCTGTACAGGATATAGTAAATAGCCTCTAATAACTTTGAAAATGCTGCAGAGAGTGCTGAACTCCAAAGAGCTTGCTAGAATTTGATTATGTGTTCCATACAATCAGTGACAAGTGAACAGGGGTTTTTTGATCACCAAAATATCACATGTCCCACAGGCCCAAGATTAACATACCTGCCAACTGTCCTGTTTTCTGAGAGACAGTCCTGATTTTGGCAGCTCAGCCCGAAGTCCAGGGTTTCTTACTAGTGATAGGCGTATTCGCCAAATGGCCGAAAAAATAGCAAAACGTCGCTGGCGCCGGCATCTCGTTTTTGAAGCCGGCATCTGTCTTTTGGACACCGGTACACATTCGCCGGCGGAGAATCGCGGGAATTTGCCGCCACGACTATTTCTTACTAAAATGTCCAGAGTATCTCTTTCATCTTCTGCACCGACGCCAGAAAAAGATACAAAGGGGCACATTTACTATAGCTTGCTCACTTTGTCAGGTGTATTTTCACAAAACATCTCCATATCTGCTAAAAATCATAAGTTCACTTTTTCCAGAGAAATGTTGTGAAGTTTCTCCTGGCAAAAATTTCCTGCGAAAATTCGTCCAGTATATTTCTCCATACAAAAGTAGTGGGGAAAAATTTCTAGAGAATTTTCACCATGGAGAAAATTAGTATGGAAAGGTCGATGTTGATTGCGATTTAAAAGTGGCTGCTCTATCTTTATAATGGGGCTTTGCCAGACTGAACCTGGTGAATTAAACTTTGGAGAAAAGGGAAACATTCAAACTTTGATAAATAACTTGATGCGAAAGTTCTCTAGCAACGAGGTGTTTTTTGCTAGCGAATTGTCTTACTCTCCATTTAGTATATTAGCGAATTTGCTGCAAATAGTCATTTTTGTGAGTTTTCGCCAAAAAACTATTTGCTCCTAAGTAAATGTGCCCCTACGTTTCTGACACTTAATTAAGAATTACAATAAAAAGCTTTTTGAAAGAGAGGCCAGAACAGTTAGCATCTGCACTTATATACATTTGTAACAATTAAAGATAAGAAAAGATACTATTGTAACTATTTAAGATAAGCTAACTGAGTCATATACACATAAAACATGTCCCTAAAACTCGCAGCAATGTGTTCAAACTTTCAAAACCTGCCAAATTTTGTAAATTTTAATTAGCGGTGTGGCCATAAAACAGCATGGTCAAAATTTGCCGCATTATACGCTGCAGTTCTTTTTGTCCTTGTTTTTTCATTGTTCAAATGTTACGAAGTATGGATTAATACCATCAGCTTTTGGAGGTGCAGTAGCTCCCCTTGTGGTAGAACTACTACACATACCGTACATGGTTTAAAAATTGATGAGAATTCTGTACCTAAATAGATACATACATAGTAAGTTAGGTTAAAAAAAGACACACGTCCATGAAAGTATTAAATGTGCGGATACATGTCTTTGTCTGTTCTATGTTCACTTTTCAATACTAATAAAAAGACACCTGAATGTAAAAAAAAGTACTGACGCATATGATTACAGATTTATAGAGTTAACCTAATTGTAGTCCATTTATTACACTTACATCTTCCATGTACGCAACATTCCATATGACACATCACTAATGATTCTATGAAGCTTGATAAAATATAGACTGAGCTTAATAAATTAAAGTTCCACATGCTGTTGTAGTAAATTTGGAAATATAATCTATAATCACGGCCCTCTCACTTCCAACTGTGTATATATATATACTGTGTGTATATATATATATATATATATATATATATATATATATATATATATATATATATATATATATATATACAAAAACAGCACAGAAACCGGCACTCTCGATAAGGGTTTGAAATGTGCCTGGGTGCAGTGTCCAAAATCAGTATAAAACATATCCAAAAAGCGGTCCGCACTCTCAGGTCTTACAAATCACTTATATTTATTTGAAAAGGTTGGCTGACGTTTCGGCCTCCACCGAGGCCTTTCTCAAAGTACAGAAAGATAAAAATGAACATGCTTAAATACAAACATTGGCGCGAAAAAATCCCTAATTGGACTTGACTACTTAGTTACATCATCGCTATGCGTCCAAAAATTAGCATACCCTAACGGATATTTGCTCATTCAGTACTACGTATATACACAACCAATAAAACTGACACACCCCCCTGTTAAAAAATCTGTTAGGATCATTAAAAACATACTTGTAACTGTTTCATGGCAAGGATACAATATTGCTATTTAGAATCCATACTGGTGTCATAAATAATGTTACAAAGTAAAAACTTGAGTGAAGATTGCAGGTCTAGCAGGAGTACACATACGTTTAAAATACTATAAAAATATAACTAAGCATTTGGGAATCGAAACTAAGGCTGTATTCGAACTAGTTTACAACTAGCTTAAAAGTGGGCGTCCCAAGGGCAGAAAAATTTAATAAAAAGTGCTTCCAGTTACTAAAACATATAAAAAGTGCAATAATAAACGGTGAACAGAAACCAAACATCCCCATATCAATGTGTAGACTACCCTTATTTTGTATACAGTAGTACTAATGATGGGTAAACAACTATAATAACTAAGGTGGCTAAACCATAAATAGAAAAAAGAAACATAATCTTTAAATAAAAAATATATGTATAAAGAATATATAACTATCCCTCAATATGTGCATAACCCCAAATAAAATCTAAAAATGAAAACTAATGAAATAAAATTGTCCAATGACCCACTGTCCTGCTTTTAATGGGCGCCCAAAGAAAGGTCAGAGTCCTTACAGTCCATGATGCGCATGAAGCATGCGTTTTCACGATGTATGGCTTTGTCGGTGACTACTCCGGAATGCGGTCAACTAGCACTTCCCTTCATGGGCCAGACATTCTCCGTTGCCCTTTAAACGTTGTCCCGCTAGGCACATAACGCCGTATCCAGCCTTGTGTGGCCGCGGCTATTGCCTTAATGCTGTTCCGGCTTCGATAGGGCAGACAGCCCTAAATCGTCACACCGCTTGGTCACACTTGTTGGTCCACCGCTCCAGCGTGTAGCGATCCACCTTAGTGCTGTTCCGGCATCAATTGGAAAGAACGTCCTGGATCATCCCGCCGCTAAATCGCAGATACTAATCTGCTGTCCCGGCATGCAGCGATAACGCCGCGATACTGCCCTGGCGGGCAGCGATAGCGCCGCAGGAATCAATGTTTCCCGGCATCAACAGCATGGATCGCTCAGCCAATCGTTAGTAGCCACACATCTGAGAATATATAGGACCCCCATAAGGCCACGACACATCGATTCTTCCATAGCCGCCTCCTATTAGACCCTTAAGACCTCGAGAGGAAGGGGTGTTGCGTCCCTCCAACACAGGGATTCCATCGTCCATCTCATATTCAGCATTTCATAGGTTAAATAGTCCAAATAGTTCAAATAATCACACGGGTGCCAGGTTTAAAGTAGTAAACATACAAAAACAGCACAGAAACCGGCACTCTCGATAAGGGTTTGAAATGTGCCTGGGTGCAGTGTCCAAAATCAGTATAAAACATATCCAAAAAGCGGTCCGCACTCTCAGGTCTTACAAATCACTTATATTTATTTGAAAAGGTTGGCTGACGTTTCGGCCTCCACCGAGGCCTTTCTCAAAGTACAGAAAGATAAAAATGAACATGCTTAAATACAAACATTGGCGCGAAAAAATCCCTAATTGGACTTGACTACTTAGTTACATCATCGCTATGCGTCCAAAAATTAGCATACCCTAACGGATATTTGCTCATTCAGTACTACGTATATACACAACCAATAAAACTGACACACCCCCCTGTTAAAAAATCTGTTAGGATCATTAAAAACATACTTGTAACTGTTTCATGGCAAGGATACAATATTGCTATTTAGAATCCATACTGGTGTCATAAATAATGTTACAAAGTAAAAACTTGAGTGAAGATTGCAGGTCTAGCAGGAGTACACATACGTTTAAAATACTATAAAGATATAACTAAGCATTTGGGAATCGAAACTAAGGCTGTATTCGAACTAGTTTACAACTAGCTTAAAAGTGGGCGTCCCAAGGGCAGAAAAATTTAATAAGCACTTTTTATTAAATTTTTCTGCCCTTGGGACGCCCACTTTTAAGCTAGTTGTAAACTAGTTCGAATACAGCCTTAGTTTCGATTCCCAAATGCTTAGTTATATTTTTATAGTATTTTAAACGTATGTGTACTCCTGCTAGACCTGCAATCTTCACTCAAGTTTTTACTTTGTAACATTATTTATGACACCAGTATGGATTCTAAATAGCAATATTGTATCCTTGCCATGAAACAGTTACAAGTATGTTTTTAATGATCCTAACAGATTTTTTAACAGGGGGGTGTGTCAGTTTTATTGGTTGTGTATATACGTAGTACTGAATGAGCAAATATCCGTTAGGGTATGCTAATTTTTGGACGCATAGCGATGATGTAACTAAGTAGTCAAGTCCAATTAGGGATTTTTTCGCGCCAATGTTTGTATTTAAGCATGTTCATTTTTATCTTTCTGTACTTTGAGAAAGGCCTCGGTGGAGGCCGAAACGTCAGCCAACCTTTTCAAATAAATATAAGTGATTTGTAAGACCTGAGAGTGCGGACCGCTTTTTGGATATGTTTTATACTGATTTTGGACACTGCACCCAGGCACATTTCAAACCCTTATCGAGAGTGCCGGTTTCTGTGCTGTTTTTGTATGTTTACTACTTTAAACCTGGCACCCGTGTGATTATTTGAACTATTTGGACTATTTAACCTATGAAATGCTGAATATGAGATGGACGATGGAATCCCTGTGTTGGAGGGACGCAACACCCCTTCCTCTCGAGGTCTTAAGGGTCTAATAGGAGGCGGCTATGGAAGAATCGATGTGTCGTGGCCTTATGGGGGTCCTATATATTCTCAGATGTGTGGCTACTAACGATTGGCTGAGCGATCCATGCTGTTGATGCCGGGAAACATTGATTCCTGCGGCGCTATCGCTGCCCGCCAGGGCAGTATCGCGGCGTTATCGCTGCATGCCGGGACAGCAGATTAGTATCTGCGATTTAGCGGCGGGATGATCCAGGACGTTCTTTCCAATTGATGCCGGAACAGCACTAAGGTGGATCGCTACACGCTGGAGCGGTGGACCAACAAGTGTGACCAAGCGGTGTGACGATTTAGGGCTGTCTGCCCTATCGAAGCCGGAACAGCATTAAGGCAATAGCCGCGGCCACACAAGGCTGGATACGGCGTTATGTGCCTAGCGGGACAACGTTTAAAGGGCAACGGAGAATGTCTGGCCCATGAAGGGAAGTGCTAGTTGACCGCATTCCGGAGTAGTCACCGACAAAGCCATACATCGTGAAAACGCATGCTTCATGCGCATCATGGACTGTAAGGACTCTGACCTTTCTTTGGGCGCCCATTAAAAGCAGGACAGTGGGTCATTGGACAATTTTATTTCATTAGTTTTCATTTTTAGATTTTATTTGGGGTTATGCACATATTGAGGGATAGTTATATATTCTTTATACATATATTTTTTATTTAAAGATTATGTTTCTTTTTTCTATTTATGGTTTAGCCACCTTAGTTATTATAGTTGTTTACCCATCATTAGTACTACTGTATACAAAATAAGGGTAGTCTACACATTGATATGGGGATGTTTGGTTTCTGTTCACCGTTTATTATTGCACTTTTTATATGTTTTAGTAACTGGAAGCACTTTTTATTAAATTTTCTGCCCTTGGGACGCCCACTTTTAAGCTAGTTGTAAACTAGTTCGAATACAGCCTTAGTTTCGATTCCCAAATGCTTAGTTATATTTTTATAGTATTTTAAACGTATGTGTACTCCTGCTAGACCTGCAATCTTCACTCAAGTTTTTACTTTGTAACATTATTTATGACACCAGTATGGATTCTAAATAGCAATATTGTATCCTTGCATGAAACAGTTACAAGTATGTTTTTAATGATCCTAACAGATTTTTTAACAGGGGGGTGTGTCAGTTTTATTGGTTGTGTATATACGTAGTACTGAATGAGCAAATATCCGTTAGGGTATGCTAATTTTTGGACGCATAGCGATGATGTAACTAAGTAGTCAAGTCCAATTAGGGATTTTTTCGCGCCAATGTTTGTATTTAAGCATGTTCATTTTTATCTTTCTGTACTTTGAGAAAGGCCTCGGTGGAGGCCGAAACGTCAGCCAACCTTTTCAAATAAATATAAGTGATTTGTAAGACCTGAGAGTGCGGACCGCTTTTTGGATATATATATATATATATATATATACATATATATATATATATGCACCGCAATCAAAATTCGTGCTTACATTTGTTTTTAACCTGAGATGATGCTATTTGCACACAACAATATCCACACATACTGTATACTGTATATACATAGACCTTGAAACTGTTAAAGTTTTTTGGAAGTTTGGGAGACTTTGATATATGGCATTTGTCCTTGTAATCTAACGATGGCAGTTTATGGTTAACAAATGTTTGCCACCTCACTACAAAATCCCTTTTTAAAGGGCATGTAACGTCTAAAATAGAATAAGGCTAGAAATGCTGTATTTTGTATAAATATAAACATGAACTTACTGCACCACAAGCCTAATCAAACAAATAATTTATGCTTTCAAAGTTGGCTACAGGGGGTCACCATCTTTGTTAAACATCTTTGCAAGACTAAGACTAAGTGCACATGCTCAGTGTGGTCTGGGCTGCTTAGGGATCGTCATAAACAAAGCTGCTTGAGTTCTGTATGGCTGGGAAGTATGATTGTTTCCCTGCTCAGCAGTTAGGGACCGTCTGACAATTCCTATCCACAGCAGTAAATGGAGGGAGAATTTCACTGCATACAGTCAGGTTTCTTATAAAAACGGTACACATTTTTTATTTAAAGTATATTGGAGATAGGTTTCTTTTTCATTAAAGAAAGTAAAAATGTGATTTTATTTTTTTGGCTTTACATGCCCTTTCAGCATTCTCTTTGTAAAAGAAACAAGAAAAAAAATAAACCTTATTTTAGCAAATTGTAACTTTGCCTCACTAGAGAATGATACCATCAAGATTACAAGCTATCAAGTTGTTGTAATGTCTGAGAAGTGTATATTAGGTATTAAAGCAATAAATCCCTTCTACCTGAACCAATGCAGTTATACTCTAGATAAGATCTGTGTGTATTTATTTGGACTTTCAAGCCTGTTTCAGATGGATCCATTTTCCAATATCAGCATGGAAATGTAAAATAAACATTACTTTGTCTTAGGAAGTACAGTAAATTGTTGTTTCTTACTGCAAACTTTTCAATAGTATAATACAAGCATACTTTCTAATTAAGCAGAAAACTGCTTGAAAACAAACATGTGGCAGCTGTGGATGACCAGATATAGTACAAACTATGCAAATGGTATCACATACCCCTTAACAGTTATTAGGACTATTTATGGACTGCAGTCATATGACATAGTTTTGCTCTGTACGTGTGTGTCCCCTGTCTCCTGTTCCAAATCCCACGCAAGTGTGCCTCTAACACAGGGGAAACCAGTGCCAATATATAGCTCCAGGGGACCCAGTAGGCACAGGGTACTTGCAACTAAAGGCTAGGGCCACACCATACAGATTTTGGCCTGGGGAAAAAACACAGGGCAAGAATCTGCTCCCTTACTGCACCTCTGCTGCTGCTCTGTCTGCACCTGGAAATATTACCCCCACTTGGGTGCAGAAAGATGCAGCGGATTTCAGTGTCAAAACACAAAATATGGATTTTTCTATAGCAAGCAGTGGTCCAGGCCGGGTCAACCTAACCCCGCCCCCCTCGTAAGCGTGCATGCACCATAACAGAGGGGGAGGGAAACCAATGAGGGAGAGGGAAATGGTGACAAAATAGGAGCAGACAGCTAGAGCAGAGTTTCTATGGAAATCAGCAATACCATCTCTTCATTGGCTGCTAGACTGGAGGGTGTTTTTAGTAATGTGAGCTGAGAAGGACTGAACATGCTCCGTAGCCAACAGCTGAAGCAAATTCCCAAGGGAGGGGGCCAAGTGGATTAGAGGAGAAGGAGGAGAATCCTAAATGATTAAGAGAATGCTTCAGCCTTACTATTAAAGGAACAGTAATGCCAAAATATTCAAGTGTTTTAAACGAATGAAAATATAATGTACAGTTGCGCTGCACTGGTAAAACGGAGGTGTTTGCTTCAAAAACGCTACTATAGTTCATATAAACAAGCTGCTGTGTAGCCATGGAGGCAGCCATTCAATTCTAAAAAAGGAAATAAGGCACAAGATACACATCAGATAACAAATAAGCTGTATAGTAGTATACAATGGGATTCTTTAGACCTTATCTGTTATCTACTGTGTATCCTGTGCTTGAATGGCTACACAGCAACTTGTTTATATCAACTATAATAGTGTTTCAGAAGCAAACAGACCCGTTTTACCAGTACAGGGCAACAGTACATTATATTGCCATTCATCTTAAAAAAACTTTCATTTTTTGGAGTTACTGTTCTTTTAACCTCTGAACAACTTTAATGGCTGATTTCAAAGGGGATATTCACTAATTAAATTTTTATATATACTTTAAGGCTGTATTAGCTGGTCACATTCTTTCACAGTGCAACGTACACGGTCATTTACAGTGCTGCATTTTATACTCCAACAAGGCAAACATGGTCCTATTATATAAATCACAATATTTGTAAAATCACTATCCCCTCTATGTCTCTTTCAAGCTCCTAAATTAAAAATGTTGTTGAGATATCTACAAGTCGTATTTAGATTTCAAAGTGAGCCATTTTTATTAGGCTTCTAAATAGTGTTGGAATTAAACCTGTAATTTAAACCAACAATTAAACCTGCAAAAGAGTTGGGTTTGGATATTAAAAGATCACACTTGTACCCTAGTTCTATGTCCCTAATATCTACAGTATACTGCTAGTTATATCAACACACAGGGGAGAATTCATAAAGATCATTCATTTTTACGAATTGCTTAACCAAGTATTACCTTGAGTACTAATAGGAGACTATACACCTGGATATCTATAAAAATACATTGCATAAAACAAAATCTCATATATGAAAAAATGTTCACATAAATAAAGCATTTTCGTGAAAAGATACTTTTTTATTAGTATATGCTGTTGGTTAATCCTATAAAGAAAAATTGGCATTTTAAAATATTACTGTAACAACAAACCATGAGCACACAATGAATGGACAGAGGACACTGTTTTGATATCTTAGTAAAGTTTTAATGTTGCAGAATTTAAATTGCTGGAAAATCCTTTAAGACACCCCAGTTTGAATTTTACATAATCTTCCCCATATTCTTCTAGAACAGTGAAAAGTTAAGTATTTTTTTATGAAAAGAGAACCCATTATTGGCTCTGAATGAAGTTCAGCTCTGTGTATATGATTGATCACTAAGGGTGTTATATTTTATTAGATTCAGAACTCTACTTAGACCTTTAAGTGAGTTTGTATTCAAGGTTCAGAGCTGTACAATAATTTGTTCCACAACCAAAAGCTGACAGAACAAATCCAAAACATCCATGTGTACATGTTTACATGGGAAACGATGGGCATCAGCGGTGTATTGAAGGTGTGCTTGAAGTCCCTCATGCTTTTTGTAACATTTTAAAGTTCTCAGCTGTCTTCCGCATGACAGAGAATCTAAGTTTGCTTTCCTCAAGGGGCATTCGTATTCACACACAAGTCAAAAACCCTTGACAAAAGACAACAAAGGGAACTCATTGACCTTTCAGCTGCCTGTCTAACATCAGTTCAAGTATTGCTCCCTGAAAAAAGCAGAAATTCAGTGCTAGAGAATTTGTTGCAGCAATTTGACTAGACTTTCATTTTATGTGCCCTGTGAAGTTGTCTCCAGACAGTGAGTAGGTAAAAAGAAATTGTTTGTTTCTCACTTTTCATTTGCCTTTGTAAGTTTAAATATTAGTATCCAACTGTTGAACTAAAGAAGCCACTTGGATGTGTGGTGAAACGTTTTGAAGAAAAACTCTAAATGTCCAGTTGCCTTTGACTTAATTCTACTAGATACTGTATATCATGACCTGGATAAACGAGAGTCTTCATATTCACCATTTGACCGTATCTTCATAGATGATTTAAACCTTACTTGAGTTTAATGCAGTTTCATCAGAAGAAACTATGAAAGGCTGCCTGTCACTAGTAGGAACCATGATCCAATCCCCCTTAAGCAGACATAGTAATTTAGTTTGAAAAAAAAAAAAAATATCCACCAAATATAATATTCCTGTTTGAGAATTTCTACTTGATCTAGAGCAGGGATCCCCAACCTTTTGAGCCTGTGAGCAACATTCAGAAGTAAAAGTAGTTGGAGAGCAACACTAGCATGAAAAATGTTCTTGGGTGCTGTGATTGGCCATTTGGTAGCCCCTATGTGGATTGGCAGCCTACAGGAGGCTCTGTTTGGCAGTACCCCTGGTTTCTATACAACCAAAACATGTTTCCAAGACTAAAATTCAAAAATAAGCACCTGCTTTGAGGCCACTGGGAGCAACATCCAAGGGGTTGGAGAGCAACATGTTGTTCACGAGCTACTGGTTGGGGATCACTGATCTAGAGGAATGCAAAACCCCTCTGCAATTTGCCTCAGAAGCAGAAAAAAACCTTTCCGATTGCAACTTGACCAGTCCCTGGTTCAACTTTGTACTGAGAGCTTATTTCAATGATTATGTAGAGGGTACAGGACTTATGATCTTATTATTATGTTGTGGATTAAAATATTGAAGGCCAAGAGGAAACACAGAAAGGTTAAAGCAGGTAACAAACAAAACAACAGGGGAGGGCAATGCAGAGAACTGAAAGTAGAACAATGCAGGACAAAGAGACTGAGATTATTTTAATCATACAAATAGGTCCATGCCCTAGCTGAATGGCCTCCCTACCACAGGTACACAAAAGTCAGAAAAAAAACAGTATGGGGCCTATTTCTAGTCAAGTTTTAAAGAGGAAAAATCAAAATTGAAAACTCAAAATGTTTCAAGATTTATTATACTTCAAAGCTGCTAAAAATTTGATTTTGAAAATACTCCAGCTAAAACCTGTTGAAGTCATGTAAAAGTCAATGGCAGATGGTCCCTTTAACAATTGGAACATGTTTTTTGCCTTCATGATTGTTGAAAGTTTTGAGCTGTTTTGGACTCGATTTTGTCAAGATTTTTCCCGCATGACGATATCGATCCTAATTATTAGTAAATTTAGCCAGATTGTGGATGGGAGTTTGTTCAAATTTTTATTATTAAAATAATGTGGAAAAAAATGTGCATAATGGGAGATTAAAGCCAAGTAAGCAAAGATTGTGAATAGGCAAAGGTCGCTACAGGCAGTGAATTAGCAGAGGTCAGGGACAGGCAAGGGTCAAGAACAGATAACCAGACAAAAAGCACACCCAGGAACTATCTAACAATAATCTACGTTGGGTGATGAGAATTAGGTCTTGGTGCTTTTAAATATTTTAATTTCACGCCAAGCACGATGACAGCACGTGGCAAGCTAAATACAAAAGGATGCGCACAATCTTGACACTAGGAAATGGCGTGTCAAGAAAAAGCCTCATGCAAAGGAGGAGATGGGGGGAGTCCCAACCACCTCCCAGGTATGCTCACAGTGAGGTTACTCCAAGGTTACTTCTAATATCCTCTTATTTTACTTTATTTATTACAATACACAAGATTTAGTGAGTCATGTGACAAAAATGACATCACTAAGCTCCTTTTTTAACTAATGACATCACTAAGAGTTGATTATGAGGATATTGCTCGTGAAAGAAAACACGTTTTTCACGTGTAATAAGTGTCTGGACTTTTTTGTTTATTATATTATTTGTTGGTTGTGGACTATGTCTAAGACAGGGACAGTGCTCCACTCCAGTTTGTACGAATATACTGTATATATACACACATACACATATATAAATGGAGCCAAAAGCTTATATATATGTATGTGTGTGTGTGAATGTATTTATAGGTCTGTATATATATTGGCATTTCATAAGCACTGGTGGTCATTCAGAGGGCTTTATGGAATTATGTCTTTTTTTCAACCAAAATTAAGTATGCAACTGTAAATATATGGCACATGCAGAACTATTAATAGCTGCTGAAAATTGACTTATGACAAAGCCTTAAACCTGCAAGAGCAAGAAACCATAATAATGCCACCAGCCAAC
Organism: Xenopus laevis; assembly: GCF_017654675.1. Classification (NCBI taxonomy): domain Eukaryota; kingdom Metazoa; phylum Chordata; class Amphibia; order Anura; family Pipidae; genus Xenopus; species Xenopus laevis. The sequence goes on along the minus strand of NC_054372.1, from coordinate 157,702,279 downwards.
CACACCTTTGGTACTTCATGCCTAATTAATAAAAAAATATGTAAACTGTAAAGAAAACAGATTGCAGTCAAGTTCTATATCAAGGATTATTAGGCTGTAAAATAAACATTTAATAAAACAGCGTACAATAGGGAGCATCATAAAGACGTAAAATTTCTGTGTTACATTTCATAATATTGAACATCTATTCCATTTCCAAAGCCCAAACAGGCAATATGTAAATAGAATTCCCATCTGTCTAACCTGACATTTCACATTGAATAGCTTTTATGAGCAATAAATAGAGTCTTTAAAATCTAAAAGCTGTAATTATATACTCGTACATTTCTCCAATATTTATGTGCTGTCACGTGTAAGTGACTGATATTGAGGTGTTTTATTGTTTTAAATGTGGGTGTGCTGAAGCTTTGATGTTTCTGTCACAATTTATACTTTTATACGATTAACTGTAATCTAGCTGTATTTTTATTTAGTTAAGAAGTAAAAAGGTCAATGGAAAATATTTTTTCCATTTCTTTCTCCTCTGATCTTTCCAATAATCAGTGCATTTTTTCCAAAAACAGTTTGTCAGGGGGATAAAATCACAATAAGCCGTAAAATCCAATAAAAAGAATGACTGGAAGGGAAATAAGATGGGAGCACAGACACTGGGCATTGCTGGTCACCATGCAATTTAATGCTATTTGCTCCTCTATGCTGAAGTTAATCACAGCACATTTATGAAGACAACTAGAGCAAAGTGGGGGGTGCTTACTAATATAAATGCTGTTTAGAAGGTGTAACCCATTCAGAAGAGTATCAGTTCTGACAGTATTTATTAGTGTAGCCACATGATGGTTATGGTGGTGGGATTATCAATATGACATATCAACAGGGCATTGTTCCTCCAGGATACATATGTCAGTAAGCAGGCCTCTGCCTCTACAATATGATGCCACGTGGCTTACAATATGACAAAAGATCATAACAAAGACACTAGCAATGGCACAGATGTATTCTATGTATCTAACAAATGTAATGATTACATACATAAAGAAAATTCAAGGACCAATATCTATCTCCACCATAACAAACATCTGTAGGGGGCAAGTATATTGGAAGTCCCAACACCATAACGAAAAGGAAATGTGCATTGCAAATAAACAATTTTTAACAGATTCTATAAAGACACTGTGCCAGTATCAGTACTTAAGCATTATTTGAATACAGTGAAACCTCGATTTTAAGTACCCTGATTTTAAGTTCCCCCGCATTTTACATTTCTTATTTGTGGTCACACAAATACATTTCAATGGGTGCATTTCCCTGATTTTAAGTAATGTTTTCCCAGATTTTACATCAAAATTTTGTTCTGATGTTTCCCAAAACCTGCTTTTTTTCCCTCTATGAATGTTATTATTTGTGAAATAAAAAGGTTTAAAATACTAACCAGATGTATATTTTGCCATGATTCTGTCTGCAAATGGTCAATTCCAATTAGTCTGCCCCTTATACAGTCCTGCACCAATCACTTATTGCTTTAGGTTGTGAATGTGACTGACAGAGAGTCTTGCACATGCCCCCCAATAGAGTAACATTAACACTGCAATGCGTATCCCACAGTTAATATTGTATCTCAAAGTAAAACAGACTCTGGCGCTTATATCCTTTCAGTATTTGAAGAAAAAGTTACTTGAAGTCTTAAAGGGCCACTACATCTGTAGTTTATTTTCTTCTTCAGAAAAGCACTTTCTACAATCAATATCTTCATTAACAGTCTATGATACTTAGTTATACTTGGAAACTTAATGAGATATCCCTGTTAAGGTCCTAGTTATGTCTAATCATTACCCATTGTCAGGCCACACCCTCCTTATAGCTTAAAGGAGAACTAAACCCTAAAAATCAATATGGCTTAAATGGCATCTTTTATATACTAAATTTATTGCACCAGCCTAAAGTTTCAGCTTCTCAATAGCATCAATAATCCAGGACTAAAACCATCTTGGAAAATGTCTGTGACACTCACATGCTCAGTGGGATATGAGCAGCTTTTAAGAAGTTAAGCTTAGGGGTTGTCGCAAATTATCAAACAGAAAATGAAGTTGGCCTGTGATATAAGATGATGCTACAGGGCTAGTAGAGGAGCAAGCTGAATATACTGTAAGGGTGCCAGTGGAGGAAGGAAAGGAGACAGCTTAGACATGAAAACATTTAAAATATCATGGTTAGCTGGCTGTTTAACAATCATTAATCATTTGTTTTAAGCACTTTTACTTTTTTATTTTTCTCTTTCACTCAGCATACATGTAATCTACTATTTGTCTTTTTTATCTTAGCCAGTCATCTATTCCTTGAGAACATTACAGAACATTTTCCCACAACTATTATTTTGTTTCTTTCACTCTAGAACATATGTACAATTGATCATTTCTTGTGAACATGCCAGAAACCTCTTACTGATGACCTCATCATCTGAATTTTGTTAGCGTCTGAAAAAATAAAATTCTTATAAAATGAAGATGCAGATAGTTGCACAGAATTGTAACAACTGGCTTATACCATATCACTGATTGTATAATTCAGATGATATAACTGCAGGCAGGTTTCAAGTCATGTTATAATATGTTAATATCATATAATATTCCATTTATATTTTAGGAAAATAACATCTACATTCTATTTCCCATTTGATGGAGTTCCGTGTACATCATCTCCACTAACTAGTTCAATATGCATATTCTCTAAAATTTCAAGGCCATTTTAAACTTTATGCACCAGGTAGCATGTTTCACATATATTTTCAACCTTGGTGGTTAATCTGGCAATGTGTAATTCCTACTACCCCTTGGGGGGAAACATATTTGTTTACTTTTTTTTGGACAGCAGCATCTGGAGTTAAAAATTATAATAAAAACAACAACAATAATATAATATTAATAAAACTGTACTTTACTTAATTTCTTGTCATGCCTGGGCAACAGGTAAAGTCCAAAAAACAGGGTGCTGGTTGATCTTTGCCCATTATCCATCCTTCATAAATGAGGCTTATGTGAATGCAATAGGAGCTTCAATGGTTGGTTGAAGACAACACAAAATTACTGAAAACATTGAAGATGATTCATAAATTAGCATAAGGGTCATGGCACACGCTCAGATTCGGGGAGATTAGTGACCGGGCAACAAATCTCCCCCCGAACTGCCTCCCGCTGGCTAGAATGTAAATCGCCGGTGGGATGGCACTTTGTTTTCCGAAGTTGCCTCAGGGGGAGATTACTCGCCCCAAAGAAGAGGAGATTTGTCATCGTACGACTATTCTCCCCGAATCTGAGCATGTGCCCTGACCCTAAAAAGTAAGCTGCTACTTTTGTAGAGAATTAGTGCATGTAGTCCAGTACATAAATGTATAAAAAATGCTTTATTAGAATGTTTTTTTTTATTTTATATTTCATTTAAGTAATCTAACAAAATTAAACTCTTAGGGGTCCATTTACTAACAATCGAATTGGGATTTTTTTTCAATGAATCTCGAAAAATTTGTGGATTTCCTTTATTTCTAAAAAGCTCTAAAAATTGTAAAAATCACAAAAACCTTTTAAGGCTAAAGTTTGCCAAATAAAATTGTCAAGGTGCAATAGAAGTCAATGGGAGATGCGCTGATCCAATTGGACCTCTTTAAATTAATTAGGAGTTTTTAGAGGTTTTTGGATTATTTCTCCTCTGGGAATTGTCAAGGTATTCATATTTTTTAGCACATTGTTCAGTGCTTTTTTCATTTGTACTTTTTATAAGTGCAGTTTCCAGAGAACAGGAGCACTGCCCGGGGTGTAAGGTTTTTTATTTTTACTATGACTATGAAGATTTTCATTCATCCAGGTCATAGTATATCTAGTATAGGTCAATCTAAAAACAACTGGACTTGCTGACGTTTCACTACTCATCCGAGCAGCTTCTTCAATTCAACTGACTGGTGTGGGAAGTTCTCGGCATATAAACTCTTCCACTAATCCATTTACAATGGCACATTGTAACTCTTCAAAGAGGTGACATCTGAAGAAACTCACAGAGGTGTTGATTATGTGTAGTTGTGATAGGATTATCCAATGTATCATGTGACTCCTAGATACAGGTGTTACTTGTGAGAGTTGCATGAATGGATGTGTGAAGTGTTCTGAATCTGCCGGGGTACAGATGTTAGAACAGCATTGTATGTAGCAGACAGGTGGTGTCGAAGGCCCCCACCTCTGTTGAGAGATGGTCACCTCTTTCGTGAAAGAGGCGATTCATGTCAAGGTGGAGAGACCATCTCTGAACAGAGGTGGGGGCCTTCGACACCACCTGTCTGCTACATACAATGCTGTTCTAACATCTGTACCCCACTAAATGGATTAGTGGAAGAGTTTATATGCCGAGAACTTCCCACACCAGTCAGTTGAACTGAAGAAGCTGCTCGGATGAGTAGTGAAACGTCTTCATTGATTACTCAGCAAGTCCAGTTGTTTTTAGATTGACCTATACTAGATATTTTTACTATGCTTAACATTTTACACCCCCAGTGACTGCAACTTTCCTTTAGTGCATGTGAGTGGTCATTGTTTACCAATGTTGATATAGGTGAGTTTTTTTTACATAAGTGGAGGGACAAACACTTTCAGAATATGTCTCTTTTCCCATCCACATTTTTACCTTATTCATCAATAAATTAACTCGAAAAAATCTGGTGCGGAAAAAAAATTATGAAAAAATCCGAACCATACCTTTTTTCCGGACTATCGCCAAAAGACACAAATTATTCGGATTATAGTACAAAACCCAGCGCAGATTATGATATCTTCCAATTGTAAAAGAGACATCTGCCATTGACTTCTACATGACCTCGGCAGGTTTGAGATGGAGTACTTTTTTATTCTGACTTTTAGCAGTTGATATAGGTGAGTTTTTTTTACATAAGTGGAGGGACAAACACTTTCCGAATATGTCTCTTTTCTTAGTAAAACAATTTTTTTGAAGGTCAAAACTTCCACTTGCCCAAATCTTTATAAACCATTTTTCCATGAAATGTTTTTATGTTTCAGACCAACTTTTTCTTTTACATTGTACATTGCAAGCTCTAATAAGCAGGGCCCCATTTTCCTTCTGTATCAGTCAATACAGGTAAGGGGCCTGTTATCCAGAATGCTTGGGACCTGGGGTTTTACAGATAATGGATCTTTCCGTAATTTGGATCTTCATACCTTAAGTCTACTAGAAAATCATGTAAACATTAAATAAACCCAATAGGCTGGTTTTGCTTCCAATAAGGATTAATAATATCTTAGTTGGGATCAAGTACAAGTTACTGTTTTATTATTACAGAGAAAAAGGAAATCATTTTTAAAAATTTGGATTATCTGATTATAATGGAGTCTATGGGAGACTTGACTTGAATCTGTGTTTGATGTATACTTCCTTGGTTTGTATAAATTTGAAGAATATTCTGGCAATTTATGAATGTGAGTTAAAAATAAAAATATTTATTGTGAAAGTTAGAAAAGTGCAGTAAGTGTAACAGAGGCATTCACCCACTGGAATTCTGAACCTGTAGGGCATTTGATTTTTGGCAAGGTGATTTTCTGCCAGGGCTAATTATAAGAAACATTTATATCAAAATTTCAAATAATAAATATAGCTTCTGAATTGAGTTGGCTGGTAACTAGCATAGTGTTTTTTTTTTTACAGAATATCCATTCTCTACTAAAGAGTGCAGTTGCTGCTTTTATTGAGCACAAAAAGACCTAAATTGTGGCACAAAGGAAGATGAACTACGTGAACCATTTTTTTAACGGAAACAGGGAAAGTTCCTCAGCAGAACAACAAGTCCTCAGGAGACACCGTTGACAGGCCAATACTGTCGCCCTGTATTGATCCATTCAATGAACAGGCTTCAGTAACAAATCCAGTGGAGAGCTTGCTGCTTTAGCTAAGACCTTTTCAAACCCCTCTATAATCACCATCTGCAAAGCAGTAAATTAAAGTAGTCTCAAATCCTGAAGGTTCGAACAGGCAAAGTCAACATACAAAGTGAGATTGAATTATTGTACTGATAACTTATACATGCTTGCCAGGATAATAGATTTATTTACTCAACTCCACATGCAATATGAACTCAGAAGATAACACCACTTTCTTAACAACGCTGCATTACCTGTTTGTATTTAGCATTCTTATGCAAAACCCTAATATCCCATCATTTGTTTAAAAACAACGTGAATAAAAAATCAATATTTTTTTTGCGTTTTTTTTTTCAATATTCTTTCATTTTACTCATACATGACATGGGATTCAATTCCCTTTTTCCCTAGAGATTTAAATGTGAGTTTTTACTAAATAAACTATGCAATGATTTGTTATAGTTAAAGTGAACAATAGCCTTATTTTTGTCTTAATGATTGCCTTTGCCTTTGTGTGGGTCTGTGTTTCTATTTATATAACGTAATTTAATTTTATAGACATAGGGAAAAACATTTGCACTTTTATAAGATACATGTTGAATATAATAGGGATACAAAAGGGTATTTATTCAATAGGCAAAAGACTTATGACTGCAAGTAAATGAGAGACTGCAAGTAAATGAGAGCATAACAATAACATTATCACCTTTGTGTAAATTGAGTACAGGTATGGGATCCTTTATCTGGAAACATATTATCCAGAAAGCTCCAAATTATGGGAAGGCAACCTCCTATAAGAAAGTAAATCAATTTAAATGTTTTTTTTCTATGTAATAAAACAGTACAATGTACTTGATGGTAACTTATGATGAATCCATATAGTTGTTAAAACAATACTGATGGGTTTATTGGTTATTGACTAAAATCCAAATATTTCTCATTATTTTATTAAAACCACTTCGACCAAATCCCATCCACATTTTTACCTTATTCATCAATAAATTAACTCGAAAAAATCTGGTGCAGAAAAAAAATTATGAAAAAATCCGAACCATACGTTTTTTCCGGACTATCGCCAAAAGCCACAAATTATTCGGATTATAGTACAAAACCCAGCGCAGATTATGATATCTTCCAATTGTAAAAGAGACATCTGCCATTGACTTCTACATGACCTCGGCAGGTTTGAGATGGAGTACTTTTTTATTCTGACTTTTAGCAGCCTCAGGGTTTAATAAATAATTTGAGGTTTTACAAAAAAAATTGTGTTTTCCCCTTTAAAACTCCGACCAGAAAAATGTGGACTTTAGTAAATAACCTCTTGATATTTCAAAAAAATTTAGCACATTTAAGGTGTGGAGATCCAATTACAGAAGGATTCTTTATCCAGAAAACCCCAGCTAAGCCTGTATGTACTTAAATAAGGTGAAAACAAATGCTCTTATAATTTACTATAGTGCAGTCCTTTTTAAAAACATTACATTTTTGTTCCAATTTTCCAACACTAAGAGGGCCATCAGACATTGATATATTTCCAAGGGTGACATCTGGGCTGCACTAAAATTGGGTGAAACCAGGATACCATCCAGTACTTCTCTTCAGAAGAAAAAAAGGTTTTCCTAAATTCTTATGCAGTTAGTTTGCTTGTAATCCAAGTGAACTTGTGGAACGCTCTCCGAAGAACTTGTTCTTCTTTCATTAACAACATCATTAATAATTTAAATATGAAAATGATCCATTGTTACAAAACCTCCTTGGAAATCTCAGGTAATCAACCAACCAACCAATTTAAAAATGCATTACTTTTCACAAGTTGAAATTCCATCAAATACAGTTTGATGCTGAGAAATTCCACGAGATGCTGATTTTAATCACAGGTTAATAAAGAAAGGTTTTGCTTCACACTTTACTGCTCAACAAAAGAAAATCAAAAGAAAATGAGCCACGTTTAACGTACAATTTGCACTGAGAAAATATTTAGAGAATGCAAGTGTGAGTAAATTTAGAGGATACTGTTGATTTCATTTAAATGCATAACTTAAATTGATTTTCAATTTAAATGCATTTTCTTCCTCTTTTGATAGAAAATGATGCCATTTGTCCTGCATAAGCTTTCAGCAGCAAGTGATATCATGCATGTCACAATCATTACAACTTCCTCAGGTGATTAAATAATTTGCTTCTGGTGCAATAATAAGTGATTATTGATTTGTCATAATGATAATAAATACTGTTGCCAAGTTAAATATTTCAAAAATGGTCTTTTGTTCACCATGCACTTTCATTACAGGCTATTACTTGAAACAAAAGTAGAAGGAATCAAAACCTCTCACTTTTTTTGTTTTGCTTTAAATTCTAAGCTTTGAATGTGATGTATTATCTCATAAATATGTGGCAACAATTTAGTGCTAAAGAAAACAGAACTGGCTGTTCATTCAAGCTATTTTATTTTTTTAATAGACTACACAGCATGCCGAGGATCCAAATGCAGAATATTGTTTTCCATCTTTCCCATCTGTAACCTCAAAAAACAAAACCCAAAAATAAAACCATGCCATAAACCAGTCAAAGTGGGCAGAATAAGAAACAACTTTCTAAATTTGCACATAAACTAAAGGTAAGACGTTGTGTAATTCCCTTTCATGAGCCCCATAACTTTAGAGTTAAGCTGTCTCTTTAAAGCCTTGCTATCATCGTTAATAAGCCCATATTTATTCCTATATTATAGTTTTTAAAGAATTTTCTAAAGAATTGTCTTTTAATTTCTCCATACAAATTTTACACTCTTTAGTCTGTTTGTTATATTTAGTATTTATTTTATTATAATATAATATATTTATTCTATATTATATATTTATTATTTTGTAAGAAAAATATTTAGCATAATAATCATTTAATATATATTTTAAAAAGGAAAATATCTGTGTTTTTCCATTTTTGGAGAGGGGGAGTAGCTGCCTTGTTAATCTTTATATCTTTCCATGACTTTTATACATACTAAATAAAGATAGAGACGTCAGTAGCTCCAGTCTGTTCCTATTAACATTTAGTGGAATCTCTACTGCAAGCAGGCATTGGAGAAATCCAGCAGAGGGCAGACCCTGCTTAATATTCATATTTCATACCATAATAAACTGTTTAGTAATCTAGATTAGGTTCTTTATTATCCTTCTATATAATTAACTTTTCTGTTGGGATACAATATGATATAATATGATATACCACCATCACTAAGACAAACTGGGAAACCATCTGGGAGAATGCAGGGATAACTTCCATATAAGCATATAAGATTATATACAAATGGTACTATACTTCCCAAGGCTTTTCAAAATGTTCAGTAAATTGCCAAGTAGCAGATTTGCTCTTATAAGTTTCACTGAAGAATTATAGTTTTATTGCTGAAGCCTGGTGCCTGGTTCTCACTGCTGGCAGATACCTTTAAGGACACCTATAGAATAAAAACTGTTTTCCCCACCACATATATGGGCTGATGCAGTTAACACTCTACATGGGAGAAACTTCTGTATTGTTAGAAAATATGCCGCACAGTCGTGGGCAGCAACTCCCACATTGTGTGTTACTAGTTAGTTGGGGCAACACATGTGCCCAATAAGCTCATGCTCATGTGATACAAATACAGTGCAGAAATTGCATTATTGTTTCTCCCATCCTCAGTGCACTAAATCTGATAAGTTAACCTTGTGAAAATGTAATATTAGGCAAAAAGGCAATGCACAGAGAGGGGGCAGTGGGTAAGAGGTACACGAGCTTCCCTTTGAATACCCCTCGCTTGGGCATCATTCAGTATTATGCTCCCTTGCACCTGAGAGCCTGACCACCGTCAGAAATTATTCTTTCCCTTTAATGTGTACAACTGAGGAGCCAAAGTTATAGGACTAACTCTGTAAAGGTGCTTAAGGCTCAGCTCAAACTAGTTGTATTTGTTTGAGGCAGGATATGGTACTTAAATGTTTAAGCAAAATGAATGTAAACAAGGGCTTGGGTCCTAATAGAATACACCCTAGGATACTTAGAAAACTTTAAAAAGAGAAGATTAAATTCAGCCAGACTTTTTCTACTTTTCTCAGACTCACTTTGATCAGGTAAGGTACCTATGGATTGGATAAAAGATGATGTAATTAGAATATTTCAAAGGGATTATGAGCTCAGCCTGGCAATCGGAATTTCTCACTGTTTTCTTAAAACCACTTCGACCAGGTTTTAAGACTTGATAAAATATTAGAAAAATCTGAATTGTATGTTTTTTTCAGAATTGACGCCTGAAAACTTTTTTTGGATTATCGCCAGAAAACCATACATTTTTCAGGATTATTGTACGAAACCCAGTGCAAATCATGATATTGTCCAGTTGTAAATGGGACATCTTCCATTGACTGCTACATGAACTCAGCAGGTTTGAGATGGAGTACTTTTTAATTTGGACTTTTAGCAATATCAGGGTTTAATAAATTACAAAAATGTTAGGGTTTTTTTTCTATGAAAAAATCGACATCTGACCAAAAAAAAAAAAGATCTGGCCAGACTGGCAAACTGGGCAGCTATGTGGCACATAAGATTCAGTGTTGATAATTGTAAGGTTCGGCATGTAGGATGCAAACAATATCAAAGCCACTTATACCATAAATAGGTTTAAGTTAGACATACAGTATCATTGATGGAGAAGGACCTGGAGGTACTGGATAATAGACTTAGTTGTAGCAAGCAATGTCAGTCAGCAGCAGCCACGGGTTAGGTTACATATTTGCTCTAATCTTTAATAGGATGTTATAATAAAACTTAATTCTGTCTTTATATTAACTATTAGTTATAAATCTTATAAGTTATAAACTTGATTCTTAATTTTAAATAACCACTTCACTTCTATGAAAGGCAATACTTAGGGGCAGATGTAAGAAGGGTCGAATATCGAGGGTTAATTAACCCTCGATATTCGACTAGGAAATAAAATCGTTCGACTTCGAATATCGAAGTCGAACGATTTAGCGCAAATCCTGCGATCGAACGATTCGAAGGATTTTAATACAACGAGCGAAGGAATATCCTTCGATCTAAAAATCTCAGGCAAGCCTATGGGGACCTTCCCCATAGGCTAACATTGACTTCGGTAGCTTTTAGCTGCCGAAGTAGGGGGTCGAAGTTTTTCTTAAAGAGACAGTACTTCGATTATCGAATGGTCGAATAGTCGAACGATTTTTAGTTCGATTCGTAGTCGTAGTCGAAGGTCGAAGTAGCCCATTCGATGGTCGAAGTAGCCCAAAAAACACTTCGAAATTCTAAGTTTTTTTAATTCGAATACTTCACTCGAGCTTTGTAAATGTACCCCTTACTGTATATCAGATATCACAAACAAATATACATGTCAGTACCTGATATAAGAATAATTGGACTCCAGTTAGGTTTCGAAATAGCTGGGCCAGATACGGGGCTTTTATAAAATATTTAACCTTCATCCAAGAAAAAGGAATGTGACAGTTTTAATACCTCAAATAAATGATTAACTGTTAGAAGCAAAAAAGCAGTGTTATCATACATTTCTTCTGTATTTTATTTAATGATACCCTTTATTTCAAATCAAATCTATATCTGTTATCATCATGGCAAAATATAACGGGACACTTTTGAAAATGATTGTTTAAATTCTTTCTTGATAAAATCAAAGAAAACAAAAGAAACTCAGTACACACAAAAAATCAGTTGAGGTGAAATATTAAGATACATTGCTCTTATTTCAAATGAATGCCCATCCACATTTATTTACTTATTCAGAGGTAAAACCCAGCAAAAACAATTTTTGGGGAGCACTGCTGGTTTGTAACTGTACTAAGCAATGCCAGTCAGCAACACCAAGGGGCAAATTTACCTAGGGTCGAATATCTAGGATTAATTAACCTCTGATATCCGACTGCTGAATTGAAATCCTTCGACTTCGAATATCGAATCGAAGGATTTAGCGCAATTCGGTCGAGCGAACGAGCGAAGGAATAATCGTTCGATCAGTAAATTGTTAGGAAGCCTATGGGGACCTTCCCCATAGGCTAACATTGGCCTCGGTAGGTTTTAGGTGGCGAACTAGGGGGTCGAAGTATTTTTTAAAGAGACAGTACTTCGACTATCGAATGGTCAAATAGTCGAACGATTTTTAGTTCGAATCGTTCGATTCAAAGGTCGAAGTCGAAGGTCAAAGTAGCCCATTCGATGGTCGAAGTAGCCAAAAAAACATTTGAAATTTGAACTATTTTTCCTCTATTCCTTCACTCGAACTAAGTAAATGAGTCAGTAAGACACTGTACTGTAATAAAGGCTAAATATTTGCAGAGGGAGTTCCTCCCTTTTATAATGCACAGGTACGGCCCATTTAGAATACGCGGTACAGTTTTGGTTCCCAATGTACAAAATATAATAATTTAATAATTTAATATAAATAATTTATGACTGCAAGCCGTGCATTTAACTTTCTGGAAGTCTGTTGAGTCTTTTGGCAAAACACACTGAGGGAATTTTAAAATTACCTCCATATACATGTGGATGTCAGATCAGGGTGCTTGGATGCAATGAAGGTCACGGCAAGTACACAGAGTTTCAATGAACATATTTGGGTGCAAGCACCTTGCTGCCAACACTTGCACTGGATCTTGAAAATGAGAATTATTAAAACTATCAAATAACCACGAACAAGGTGGCACAGGTAAACAGCGTAAATGTACTCAAGTCAAATTGGTGGTCCAGGTGCACCAGACCCTCTGCTCAGGGACAGCAGTAGAAGTGGGCATACAGGCACTCAAGGATTCCACAAGAGCCTCAAAAATAAAAATCTTAATTGAAAGCTACATTAAAGGGCATGTAAAGTCTAAAATAGAATGAGGCTAGAAATGCTGTATTTTGTATACTAAATATAAACATGAACTTACTGCACCACAAGCCTAATCAAACAAATAATTTATGCTTTCAAAGTTGGCTACAGGGGGTCACCATCTTATAACTTTGTTAGACATCTTTGCAAGACTAAGACTGTGCACATGCTCAGTGTGGTCTGGGCTGCTTAGGGATCGTCATAAACAAAGCTGCTTGAGTTCTGCATGGCTGGTAAGTAAGGTGGGGGCCCCCCCTGCTGTTCATAAGTATGATTGTTTTCCTGCTCAGCAGTTAGGGACCGTCTGACAATTCCTATCCACAGCAGTAAATAAAGGGAGAATTTCACTGCATACAGTCAGGTTTCTTATAAAAATGGTACACATTTTTTAATTAAAGTAAATTGGAGGTTTCTTTTTCATTGAAGAAAGTAAAAATGGGATTTTATTTTTTTGGCTTTACATGCCCTTTAAATAGATAAGCATCTCCATTTGCCCTAATAGCACGTAATCATAGCCTAAAGTGTTGCAATTGTGGTCCATGTTCCAAATTTAACACAATAACACTAAGGGGGTTATTTATCAAAGTCCGAATTTATCTCAATATTTTGTGCTACAAACTCTGATCAAATCCCCTTGGGTTTTTTACGCTTATTTATTACATTTTGCTGAAAATTTGCTTTGCGGGGAAAAAAAATCAGATTTTCAAGATTTTTCTGATTTTTCTTCAGATTTTCAAGTTTTTTTCGGATTTTTAACCGATTTTCACGATTTTTTCAGAATTTTCCCCCAGGGGTGGTTGACTTCATTTCCGGTGTTCTACTCAAGAGTGACACATGCACCTAATTGTTTTGATGCAAGTGCACTGCTGCTATTAACGCATGGCATGAAGTGAACCCTGGGGTTACCACCTGATCCGGAGGTGGCAGTAGCTCTAGGCTTCCTCTGCCTCAATAGATGAAACTGTACTAAATTCGGAACTGGAGGCAGGAATGACTGAGCAGCACAGTACAGCAAGTACCTTTAATGAATAGGGTTTCACATGCAACTGACTGTAGGAAGATTTGCTAGAATACAACTGCACTTGTTGATGTAAATGATCCCTTGTGTCTCCACACACTATTTCCAAGAATTCCAGATTTACTAATAAATATAAATAAAGATAGACTGTCAAAGTTGGTAGCTGCTTATTAACATGGAGTTTAAATAAATGAGGTGTAGACTAATCACCCCTTGAAAATGTTCATGTCTGCAATCATAGTTATTACTTGGTAAAACATTAGAGGAATAGCAGAAAACAATTTTCAACTGAATCTTTTCTGCCCGCACATACTTTCTGCAATACACATTGGGGAGTCATGTTTTTTATATGTGATGAGCTGTGCTGAGCACTGGTCACTAGACTGGCACAGGTCTCATGTATAGGGGGCAGATTCATTAAGGGTCGAATTTCGAAGTTAAAAATACTTCGAAATTCGACCCTCGAATTGAAATCCTTCGACTTCGAATATCGAAGTAGAAGGATTTAGCGCTAATCCTGCGATCGATCGAACGATTAAATCCTTCGAATCGAACGATTCGAACGATTTTAATCCAACGATCGAAGGAAAATCCTTCGATCAAAAAAAGGTTAGCAAACCTATGGGGACCTTCCCCATAGGCTAACATTGACTTCGGTAGGTTTTATCTGCCGAAGTAGGGGGTCGAAGTTTTTTTTAAAGGGAAAGTACTTCGACTATCGAATGGTCGAATAGTCGAACGATTTTTCGTTCGATTCGTTCGATTTCGTTCGAATTCGAACGAATTTAACCAATTCGATGGTCGAAGTACCCAAAAAATACTTCGAAATTCGAAGTATTTTTCATTCGAATCCTTCACTCGAGCTTAGTGAATCGGCCCCTAGGTGTCTCTTCTCAGCCTGTCAGTTAGAGTTTCTAATGCTACCGGACTACTGCTGCACAAATATGGCAGCCCCTTTATAGAGGAACAGGGTAGTAAGAAAGGTAATGTAAAAGCATCCGGCAAATACTTTTATACCAAAATCATAAATAGCATTCAAAGACAATGTTATAATAGATAATAAAAAAGGAAAGGTTATTTTCTGATGTCAGTATCTCTTTAATACAGTTGATATTTGATAACTCAGCCTCTTACTAAAATCTCTCAGGTGTTTTGTTCACCTGTAGATCTTTCAGAGGATACATGTACAGCCTTTAAGGTTAGAAAAAAAGTAAATTCATTATAGAAAGTTTGAAACACAGACCTACACAAAGGACAATAGACCACCCTTTTAGCATGAAAAGCATTTTTATCTGGAGCAATGGAAATTATTTTTCACTGTAAGGGCTGTGGAGTGCTCTGTCTGGTGATGTTGATATGCAATTTTTGTTAGAGCAATTTCACTCGTGCCATTGTCTCTGCAATTTTGGAGTTAGTAAGGACCCCCTTTTTCTACGTACAATACCTTAAGATGTTTTTTACATTGTGGATTCAAATCACGAGAAATAGGGTTGTAAGCTATAAACAAATATAAAATGTCATATTCATATAGAGTGATATGTGTAGTTATGGTAGTAATGCTGAATCTCAAAGGCAAATTGTGTGCAATGGAGAAAGTGCACTTGTCAACAATCCCACATAAGCCTAATAAACAGGGCTTGTGTTGAAAATGACCCTAATGTGTGCTTATTCTTTTCATTAAAAATCTATATTTTGTTTAATTTTTGTATTGTATTATATATAAAATACTATATTTATCTCATGGATCAGTGTTTAATTTCATCTTTAACAACTCATTCTCCCTTTCCCTGTTGTTAAAGGAGTTTGTTTATAAAGATAATTAGCTCTGTATTTATTATGTATTAATAAACCCCTTCCTTCCAACAACTGCTGGGTGTGGCTCAAGTCTACAGATATGGAAAAGTATATAGCGTTTTATGTAAAATTTGACTGGCAACAGCCTTATCCTCACCCCCAACAAAGCTATAAAGAACCAAGAAAATAGGATTGAGTGTAAAAGCAAAGCACTTGTCACTATTCTGTACTATTTAGTGAAAGAAATAACAAAAGCCATAGATATTTTCTGCCTGTTGTTTTAGCACATCCTACAAAAGACTGATTTGTTGAACTAATGTTGAATACAAGAGTATATTGCCCTGTAAAGGCTCTACATCAAACTGCTTACTTCAACAGGTCCTTGCCTCCAGACCCTCAGGTATGGTAGGATCCAGCATGAGACCCCAGATAACAACATGCCTACCCAGTTAATACAGCGAGTTGCATTTTAATGCAGTTGTTATGATGTTATCTTTGTAAATCTTTTACAATCTATACTTTCTTTATTTAGTTAATAAAGAATTTAATATTTGCAGTGACCATTGGAGTATTTCAGCATTATCTATTAGGGTGAAAAGCTATCCCTGGGTAAGTTAAGGCTAAGTCTCCTTCCTTCAGTGATCATTTGACATGTTTAAGGGCAGTTTTCATTATGTCATGGTGATAGTTTAAATAAACGGTTTTTCCAGAAGCATAACAAGCATCATTGGTTACAAAAGCAGTGTAGGATTAAATGAAAGGTAATTTGATCAATTACATACAGTAGCAGAGGTCTCTGGGTGAGACAGAAGCCAGTGTACACACTTTGGCAGATGACGAATCAGCGCAGTCAACACATGGCGTAAAGGTAATGAACATTCCTCTGGACTTCATTTTTTATCCTGCACAGAAGAAAGAAAGATTAATCCCAATAACTGAACTACTTAGAGCCCTAAAGATTTTATTCTGATAAACGCACACTCAGATCTACAAAATAAACGTAACCATTTAGATTTCACTTTTTACATTGCCTAAATCATTATCTTTTTTTGGAACTGGGTGCAATTTTTAGATTGACAACAATAAAATAGGGAGAAGGTCATTGTGTCTTTTTATCTCTCAAAACCATTCAGTTTTAGGACTATGACTGTAGCAAGGACAAACCAAGGCAATTGGGGAGACTACAGTGAGCTAAACAGAAAAATTCAGTTTGCACTTGCCATTTAACAGTAGCTATTTAGCCATGGCAGTCATTTATGCTAACTGTACAGAATGAGAAGACTGTAAGTACTTATTTCCTTAAATCTGAAAACTTTTGTATTCTAGAATAACTTGTACTATGCATATACTGTACAACTCTGGGTCATTTACTGGAGCAGGGAGCAAAGTGCAAACTACCATGTGCCTCTTCATTGATAACAGTGCTGCTTATGTGCTGAATCGTATAAGGACAGTATGTGGACAATCCCTTCATATTGCAAGGTAATAAGTGCTAATGGGTGTAGGACATGATGAGTCTGCTTTCTAAAGGTGAATGACTGGGCTTTAATTTAACATTTTTCCTAGCAGATTTCTTAAGGCTATCTCCTGACAAAATAACTATGCGACACTAAAATGAAGCACTTCTGCTGGAATTCAAGGAACACTGCATAGAAACATGGCAATTTGTGGCAGAAATTGAACTTTGGGCACTTTGTATGTCCTTTCTGCCCGATATCCCAGCTCAATGTGGCTTTTCACAATGGAATTGTTTAAACGTGATGGACATGTGTCTTTTTAAACCCCCGACATTTATAACCATATTAACTTTGTGTGTGCTGAAAATCCTTTGGTTTAAAAAGAGAGTGAGAAAATATTTTTGGTACTGCTTTCTAGAAAAGTTCATTGTTGTACTTCCCCCCACTGTCACTGGATTCATCCTTTTTCCTGCTTCTTGTTCAACACAGCATTTCGTGTTATCCTTGTTTCCTATATGCTGAGCTGTTTATCCTGTGCAATTCCTGTTTGATGTATTCAGATTAGCAAATGTACCACATCTTGTCTATGTTAGTTACTAATTATAACATCAATGAGTGCTTGAGTCCTCACTGATACTCTGGATGAAGCTCACCTTCCTTTAATTATCTTTAATATGTGTATTCTCGTAGCCTTGCTAATACCTTTATTTTTAATTATCATTATTATAATATGCCTTTGCCCCAAATGTGGCATTGCTTGTGTAGCTTCCTATCTGGTCACTAGAACTGTATCTGCAAAAACCATACCCCTTACTACTGAATGGATTGCAGAATATACATTGTATTTCATTTTTAGTAGGACAAAAAGAAATACTGAAGGTCAAATAGAAATACCAAAACCAATGGCACTATGTGAATTTGGAATCTCCTTCAGTCTTCTTCTAATTTCTGTTTCTACAGCCCCTTTACTTTGCTCTTTGTTATAGCCCTGGATCCAAAAACACAACTTCCACTTCCATCACTACTTTTTAATCAGTCATCAATATTTCTGTATCCACAATGCCTCCCGGGAGCATCATGTGACAATGCCAATATTTCAGTCTGGAGACTGCATCATTAAGATACACCAATACCACTGGGTTATCTCCAAGGTGGAACTAGTGCAGATTCCAATACTAGTGATGTCTAGTATAGGTAAATCTAAAAACAACTGGACTTGCTGAGTAATCGTTGAAGACTTTTCACTACTCATCCGAGCAGCTTCTTCAGTTCAACTGCAGTGTTTTCTTTTGTTTTTACTTTTTGTTCTGTTGTCTTTTTTTGGACTATTAACTAACTCATAAGCACAAATTAGCAAAAAGCAAATAAATGAAAGCCTAATATCACTCCATGTTCTGACAAAAGATAGAATCAGATAAACCAAAAAGACACGTTTCAGTGCAATTTTCGTTCATTCAAGTTAATGCCCAATTTGTTTTTATTAGTGTTATCTTTGGTCAAGTTCTCAGTACATATAGCAGATTAAAGAAACTTTCAGGTGTGAAACGTTACATTGAAACTGGGAGGAGGGTGATGAACAGCAGCCAATAAATCAGTATTGATCCCTGCCACCAATGAGCCATTCAGCAAATGAGGAATGAAAACTGTAGTATGTAAACTCATTCTTCTTTTTCACTGGTTGATGATATAGAAAACAATAGATGTTGAGTTTTATAGATGACAAACCAGAAGCCCACATCTGAATTTTGACTAACCAATGTTTTCCTATGCAGACAATAACTTCACGTCGCTGCAAGATTTCTATTTGAAATCCAATCCAGGTTTTAATATTTCTAGATGTGAATTATAAGTGAGACCAAGTAATTATGTACATTGTCTCTGGAGACTGTATGCAGACTAATAATTTATATTTAGCACATACAGATCATTAATCATATTCAGTATAATGCTTCACATTTGTAAATCTATAGATATGCACTATATACACGTAGATATTATCCCTATAGCTGTCACTGTTTTACACAGTAAAATATTGATTTGGGGATTAAACGCCTTATTCTGGGAACAAAATAACATGATATGCTTTTTATAAAAACACATTACACTTGCCTTAATACCTCACTGATCAGCAGTTGCTACATGCCAGCATTACCATTGACAGATTAAGGGAAATATGGGAAGCAATCCACTGTGCCAAATTGGATGCAGAGATCTGTGCCAAGAGCACTCCCTAGAATGAATGATGCTTATTGTATTCACACTTCATTTACTGAATAAGAAAGTCAGCCAGATATATACTTGGGGCACTGGCCTGGCAATTCGTTTTTAATTTTTGCTCTTATAAGCAATGCCTGTGCATCCATGAACATGTCACGTACCTTTACTTCTTAACCCACATATTTGATCTATCTCAGTTATATTGTACAGTAAAAGATGAATAAGCAGAGATTCCATTTTGTTTATGAGATGGTAGAAACTGCTCTAGAGATACATGATGTATGATTTCTTATGTTCCTTTGATGAATACATTTGAGAGTGGGAGCCATGAAGTAGGTCTTGCAAGTGTTTGCAGCCCATTTAGATTTACTTTAATTTGGTTCAACACAGCTGATACAACCTGACATGCTGACTCTATCATCAGTTCTACTGCAACTACAATTTACAGACACCCATGGTAAATATATTTAAAGGGCTTGTTTATATACCACTGTGTACAAAAGATTTGCAAAATAATATGCATTCCTTAATTTGCAACTTGCCATGTGTTTGGACAACCATAGATACTATTAATTGGGGAGATGCAGGTTAGAATAATGTGCACCTCACCAATGAATGCAATTCTGCCTAATTTCTAAGTGGTGAGGTGGGTTTGGGGCAGTACACAATTTATTTGTAAAAAAGAAATTAAAGTTTTCATGATTTATTAAACTCTGATAGTGTGAAAAGTTTGAATAAAAAAAGACCTGCTGAGCTCATGTAAAAGTCAATGGCAGATGTCCCTTTTACAATTAGAAGATATCCTGATCTGTGCAGGGTTTCGTTTTCATTCAACACGAAGATTTCATGGTTTTCTGGTGATAATCTGAAAAAGTCACAGGTTTTGTTCATCAAATCTGAAAATGTTTTGGTTTTCAGCAACAAATCTGAAAAATTTGTACGACTTGGATTTTTTCACTATTTTATCAAGTCTTTTCCCACACAAAAAATATTTGTGAAAATGAGAAATGGGGGGGGGGGCTGGGGTAAGTCAGTGCACATTTGGTCATAGTGGTTTTCAGAAAATAGTGAGAACATTTTCGGATTTTGATAAATAACCCCCATAATGTGGGGCAGATTAATCAGAGGTTGGGTTTTTCTCCCATGCTTCATTTTGACTACAAATCATGAAAATCAGTTAAAGTAAAAAATTTGGAAAAGTCAGTATTTGTATTTTCATCATTTTTCATTGCCCCTCCCCCATTCATGACATGGCAAACCAACTTATAACTAACGAGCCAATTTGTTGCAAGTACGAAAAAAATGAGTGGACCCAAATTAAAAATAAATTCAAAATGGGAAAGTTTGTGATTGAAAAACATTTTCTCAAGTGTTTTGTAGCTATCTAAGCTAAGATCTTAATTTATATGCCTAGTAAGAAAATGCAGGAACAAAAACCCATTTCTTTACCCTGGAATAAAAAGTTAAAAAAGTCAAAAATGTTTTCCAATCTTTGCTATATCAGTTCATGTTTTTGCCATGCTGTAAATTTTTACAAAAAGTACTATTTAAATCAAAACACGCATGTATTAAATATTACACATTTCATATTCAAGGTATCATGGCAAAGGCTAGAATATAGCAATGTTCTTATGTTTTAGCTCTGTCCTCCTATAAATTAATTGCCTGAAGTTAATTTAGTTGGAGCATGGAAATTGGTAAGGACATCATTTCTCTCTTGTTAAGTCTTGACCTCTGATTTCCATTAATCATCACCTAGACAAGGGCTGATTTACTTTCTCGGCCACACATTTCTGAGCAAAGTCTGACCTGGTATCTGTTTAATGTGAATAATATTTCTGTGTAGATAACTACTCACCAGGGACTGGAGCTGAGGCCGGCTTGTCTAATTTTTCAGTGGTCATTTCCAAAGTTGTGCCTTGGGAAAATACATAATAATCCATTATTTAATGTGGCTTGGTTTAAATGTTTTCACAAAGCATGGGGTATATTTTTCTTGAATAGTTTTCATTGGCAATGAAAATATAATGCATGTTGTGTTGGATATTAGTAAGAAAATGTAAAAAATAAATCCTGATGACAAAATGAGCTCAAACAAGCAAAATGTATGATATGTGTAAAAAAAGAACTTTGCACTTGTTTTATTTTTAGAATTGTTCCCAAGACTACAGTTCAATACTTAACTTGAGCAGTTAAAGCATAGTTGGGTCAATCTGTGTGACAGTCTCTGACATCAGTAAAGCAGCAAAGTTTCACCTAATTGGATAATAAAGAATACCATCCTTTGCCACCATATGTCCCCATGGTAAAAGGCATGCAGCAATTATGAAACTGTGTTTCAATAAGGTTCTATACAGAAAAATATCTAAACAAGGTATTGTGCTTAATCTAGGGATGGGGTTAAACGTTAAACCCAATAGAATTGTTTGCTTAGTTGGGACCAATTACAAGGTACTGTTTTTTTATTACAGGGAAAAGGAAAATGTTTTGTTTTCCTGATTTTAAATTGGAACAAGCTCTTTTGGTATTTTTTGTACCATATTTTAAATGCTGCATTTTTGAGTGTACAGGAGTTTTATTCTAATTTGAATTTTTTTGAATTATAAAAGTATTAAACATGTCTAGGACACTACTGATGTTTATGTTTGTGTACAAATGTCTGTATACCAATAATCATTTTATGGTTGCTCCTAATAACTCAAAAATATGAACAACTGAACTAAATCCAAATGCCAAAAATTCTAGTTTTTTTCTTACTATAAAATCCAAATTTTAGTGCAATAAAAAACTAAAACTTTTCAAGATTTATTATACCCCAAAGATGGAATCCAAAAATCCGCCATCTCAGACCTGGCCAGGTTGTATATAAGTCAATGGGAGAGGTCTCTATCCTATTGGGAAGTTTCTGTGGTCTGCGCTGGAGACACATATGACTAAGTGCTGGAGGGTACGAAACACGTAAGTTGGGCCATGTGGGGTCAGTATGTATTAAAAAACTTAAAATGTGAATACTAATAAATAATTTATTTTTACTGATAATAAGCCTTGGGACCTATATCTTTTGATATAAATGTGTGTGTGTTGGCTGCCTTTGGAACCGGGGCATGTCCCTCTGGCTATGGCTAAAGATATACGGAAATCAGATGTATGGACTCCCAATTATTAAATAATTTCTGTGCTGGAATTAGCCCAAAAATCCGACTATGTTGGACTTTTTAGGCAAAACTCCAAAAAACAGGAAAAAAACCAGAAAGAGTTGAGCAATTCTGGTTTTTTTTCGTGTTTCTTCCCGATCCGATTAAATCAAAAAATTCAGACTTTGATAAATAAGGCCCTCCATGATGACTGCCAGTAAAACACGCAGTCCTTTGCCTCCTATCTACTTATATCCACCATGACAAATGGTAAAAATAGTTAATAATTTTTGTTTTTAATGTATTTTGGACTAAATCATTATCATTAGTTATTTCTAAACCGACCTTACTATAAACAATGAAGAATGATCTATAATGCTGTTTAGCTTGCTAAATTACCCATTATCTTTGTCTGGCTTACTCCCCCAATAGTACAGTACATCAGCCAAGGTACAATAAGTCAAGGATTGAAAATCATATCCCTGAGACCAAAGTGCTGCTGTGTGTTCGATTGTCTTTGTAAGCTGATTGTTAAAATAATAAATCCAGAGAGTAAATCAGTGAAGAGGAAAGGTAGACTTGTAGAAGAGGAGTTAGGGTAGAGAAACATTAAATAAAAACATATTAAATGACAGAGTTTTAATACGTAATTGAGAGAACAAAACCAGACCTTGTGTTGAGGAAATGATTGCATGTAAAAAAATAAACAAAATAAACAAAAGCTTAACTGCGGCCAGACAAATTATACACTGAAATAGGCAATCCAGAAAGTTCCATATAGTCTGAGATTTAGCAAAACTTTCCTGACTGTGAGAAACATTTTCCTGAGAAAAGTTTTGTACAAATTTACACATTTATCAAATGATATCTGTGTCATTTTGGCAGAATGCATTTGACTGCTGTGAGCACCCAAATGCCATTCTGCTCTATGGGGTGGGGCACTTTTTATTTTTTTAAATATCAGAAGCATAGAAGTAACAGAAGACTGTTAAAGCACAAAGCTGCTTAAGTGGATAAGACCTCCGTGTGAATTGTTTATTATACAGTGAGCCTGTAAATTCAGCAATTGACTTTATTACAGTAGCTCTATTACTGGGGAGAGTTTTATTTAAAAAATATCTAGTAACCCCATGTTACCTAGCACCTCGGGAGGAGCCCTTGGCTAATTGGATGCTGCCAGCTCTTATAAAGAGAGGAGCCAAGCTAAGGGTTCTCGACAAGCAGAGGGGCATGATCGTTAGCAAAGTCTTTTGGGCAGAAGATCACAGTACAGGGAGCAGACAGAAGGCATAGTCAAAACCCGGTCGGGTCGGTGCATGCAGGATACAAGCGGAGTCAAACAGGCAAGGGTCAAAACCAGGATATCAATCAAGAAGAGTCAGACAGGCACGGGTCGGAATACAGATTTAAGAATAGTCGGTTACCAGGCAGGATCATGGAAGTCAGATTAATCAGGCAGTCAGGGGTCAAAACACAAAGACGAACCAAATAACGGGCAATGAACACAATACTCAAGTCCCTTTAAATCCAGTTTGAAGTAGGCGCCATGCACGCTGACGTCACGCGCCAGCATCACTGCGCCTTTAAGAAGAGGACGTACGTACCGCGCGCCCTTAGGAAGCGGCACTAGCAGCAGAACAGGTCAGTGTGGCGGGCGTCCCCGCGACCCCTTGGAACCCCTAGACCACCAGGGTGAGTAATCGTTACACCAGTAAATTATGGTTTGATTTGTATGTTTGCTATATATATTTGCTATATATATTATATTCCCTCTGGAAACAGCAGTCCTTAAAGTTATTCTTTGCATCTCAATTATTTTTATTTGGGTAACAGTAATTATACAATATATGAGAAAAAGGATGGCACACCGCCTCTTAAAGTAAAAGTAATTGTTTATTCAACCATTAAAAATTTGTTAAGGTCGCTGGAGTGCATAAGACCGCTAATGCTTTTCGGGAAAACCCCTTAATACAGGGTGTCCTGAAACATGCTAGGCGTCTTTTGCACTCCGGCGACCTTAACAAATTTTCTATTTAGGATTACCCAATGGCACATACTACTAAAAAAGTATATTATTATGAAAATGGTTTATTTACATGAAGCAGGGTTTTACATATGAGCTGTTGTATGCAATATCTTTTTATAGAGACCTACATTGTTCAGGGGTTATAGTTTTCCTCTAACCAGCCAAGAGTCTATTTCCTACAATGGAATGCACACTAGTGATGGGTATAGTCCTTTAATTTAAAAAGGAATTTAAAAATACTAGTGCTAGTGTTATCTCTTGTACTAAACAGGGAAAATCTCAAAATGAAACTACAGTTGCAATCAACTGATTTGTTTCCCTCAAAACCTAACAGGCTGCAGCTGGGTAAATGTGGGTGAAGGAAGGGGTTTTGTTTATACACAGAGTTTCTTAGCGGCTAATGATTTGTTTTGAGTGTGCTCACATGAATCAGGAAGGAAAGTGTGACTTTAGTTTTTATTTTAGTTTTGCCCTGTTTATGGTGCAAGAAATAACAAAAGTAACATACAATTTTTCTAATGAAAGCAAAAATCCTGTTAAAAAGGTGGTATGCTGCCCATTTAAGAAAACATGAATTTCTTCAATTAATTGATGCTGCAATTAAAAACTAAAGGGGAAATCCCAAAACTTGAATCAAGCAAATGAGAACTTTAGAAAGTATCTGATTTTGTCTGTAAATTGTAGCTAGTCTGTAAATGTACAAGGAAAACATTGGCCCATTCCGTCTTTTGTAAATCTTGTCACAGCAAAACATATGATTCTTGTTTCCAAATAAATCAACAGATATCTACAGATAAAAAGAAATAACATTGCTGTTTGCGTTAGTCTAGTTAATTTACGGTATCACTGTTCTAAGCATAATTTTTATTTGTATCCTGTCTTGATGGCTGCTCTATGGTTTAATGAGGGATAACGTAGATTAAGTTACAGATGTCAAGAAAGCCCTGCAGGGTGATGTTGTGATGGTTGATTTTATTAATGCCTTTAAGAGTGGCTTGGATGAAAAAGTAAAGTTCAGAATCTCTGCTTTTTTCTGTTCTCATCCACCAAATGACCCACCTCTGACATTAAGGGTCCCACCCCTTCCTGCTTAATTTTTTTACTATTTACATATTTAAAAAAATAATTTTGGATTCTTTTTACACTTTTCCATATCGATGTTAGCTTTTTTTGCATGATTTATTGGCCTCCTTGTACCTGAGAAATGTTTCAACTGTTCAAGTAGAATTCGAGAGGCACGCTTGGTTCAATTTC
Source organism: Xenopus laevis (assembly GCF_017654675.1). NCBI lineage: Eukaryota > Metazoa > Chordata > Amphibia > Anura > Pipidae > Xenopus > Xenopus laevis. The sequence continues at coordinate 157,676,596 of NC_054372.1, read as the reverse complement.
TTGTTTGTTCAGGATTTACATATATATGGGGGGGTCATTTGGTGCAGTTGAACTTGATGGATTTTCTTTTCCAAATGTAAAATAAACTATAAACAATGTGAGGATTTGGAACGGTGATTGTAATAACAATCGCATGATCCTTCCAGATGATAAGTACTAAACCAAAATCTGACCACTGTCTTTACATGTGTGGCCTGTCTGCTGACTGATATTTTGTGCAAATGATCAAATGTTAAAGAAAGCAGCCTTCATGTTACCGTTCATTTGAAAATAGCTGTACAGGCATGGGATACGTTATCTGAAAAGGGCATCTCCCATAGACATCATATCTAGCAATTTTATTTTGTATTCCTTTCATTTAAAATGACACCCTGTAAAATAGTGCTGTATTCATTTTCCATAAAATTATTTATTTGCAATGTCTTGTTTCTCTGCCTTTATGTATCCTCTTCCACTCTTCTTCTTTACAATAATGATTGTGGTGCAAAAAAAAGGGATTCAGAGCATTGATACTATAATCAGTTGCCTGGTGGATAGGCCCTATATACTGTATATGCAAGCAGAATTAGTATAAAAATATGCCCCCTGCTTACCTACTCCATCATTTTTGGACAGTTAAGGTACAGGGCACTGACAGGAATGTAGATGAACATCACAACAATAATCAGTGTCATTCTTATTTATGCTTTTATACATTCTTCATTTACAACAGTTCTTCCTGGCAGAGGGGTGTCTGAAAAAGAATCTTGCTTAAAAAACAGTGGACCAAAGGAGCAATACACAGCAAATATAGAGCCAGCAAAGTTCAGCTGAGGTTTATTTTCAAAAACAGGTGGAATGCAGTGGTGAATCTGAATGGAATGCTTACAGAATTGTATGGTATATTTGTTATGGATTTCAGAAGAGACACACATGTACAGCATTTACCTGCATTTTCACATAAAAGAAACCCTATGATGTCTTCATTTCAGCCATTCCTTAAAATTAAACCCTCGAACTGTGTGATTAAAGGAATATTTAGCATGAGTTTATTTTCCTGAAGATAATTCATAAGGAAATCAGCTACATTAGCAGCAATGTAACAGGTTCTTTGACCAAATGGATTGGTGTTTTGATCTTTACTGGGTCTGTTGTAATTCACATCAATATCACTTTCTTTTAGATTAAGTAAAATTGATCTAATGTCAAAATAACTGGACAAGCTATTAGTACAAATTTTAAAAAGACAATTTGTTTGCACATTGATTTATCAATTTAAAATTAAATTAGGTTTCATTGTGGGCAAATCTTTCTTGCACAGAGAGAATCTCCTCTTAAATAAAAATAAGTTTTGTTTTACCACAACCTCATCTTAGTTTATTGTATATGTTAAACACATTCGAATACATACTAATTTTACTGATACAGGTTTGGGATCTTTACATTACAAGTTATTTTGAGCAGTTATTTTGTATCAGTCCAGTAAAAGCACTCACGGCAGCAGCTCCTCAATTGTATATCAAAAGGTTCGCTTCACTTCCTGTTTTTTCATCCTGACGACGGGGCTAGACTGTTTCCCAGGTGCTCCCAGTAATGTGCTCTGATAAACTTTAATCACTCTTTCCTGCTGCACTGCAAGTTGTAGTGATATTCTAACAATAGAACAATGGAAAGGTAACCAGATAACAACTCCTTGGTACATATGAGAACAGCATTCAATACTATAACTATGTCCCACTGAGACTTATTCAGTTACATTGAGTTGGAGAAACAATAGCCTGCATGAAAGCAGTTCCATCCTGAACTGCTGGCTCTTTCTGAAAGCACAGTATCAGTAAAAATTACCTGAGATGGCTGACTACACACCAATATAACAACTAAATAAAATGAATTATGGTAGAGTGAATTATTTGCAGTGTAAACAATTTAATTTAGAAATAAAAACTACACCATAAAAATCATGACAATATCCCTTTTCACACATTATACACCAATTTTTTTGTGGACCCACCAATTTATAATGCATTTCAGTGGGTGCTTTTCCCTGATTTCACAGCATGTTTTCCAATAATTTTATCCTGATGTTTCCAAATATATCCTTTGTGAATATTATTTTTAGTGAAACTAAGAGGTTAAAAACCATGGTTCTTGCATAATGTAATATTAATGCTGCTTCAACCTATTCATAAACCCAGTAAATATTTATTTCAAAGTAAAACTGGTTTCTGTGCTTATATCCTTTCTATACTTAATGAATGCTTTTACACATTTCCATGATTTTACTTTTTCACAGATTTCACACACCTTTTTCCTGGTCCCCTGAAAAACATAAAATCAGGATTTACTGTAGTAAATGTTACTTGTACATACGGTTGCCAACTTTTCGCCCCGTGTTGCAATCTGGGCCTGGAGTTGGGCCTTGATGGGACAGGGTCATGACATCAGGGGCAGGGCTATGACACGGCGATTGCCGATTGTCCGGTCGCCGCATCAATCATAGTTGGAAAACGGGGCAGGCAGTTTTGACCCGGGGAGCCCTTCAAAAAACCAAGCTGTCAGGGTCAAAAGCAGGCAGGTGGCAACCCTACTTGTACACTTGTGTAGGGGACTGGTAAATAAGTCTCCCAGTATTATTTAGCAGGCAGTCCCCTAGTGTTATAGATGCCTAACTGGGTCCTAAAATACAGTTAGGAGGGGGACATGTTTCCTTATCCTGCCTAAAGCTATAACCACTGTCGTTTACCTAGTGCCCAGCAGATGGCACTGTTCTAAAGTATAAAGTTCTGGGCAGCCATGGCTCAGGGTCCATTTTGTGCAAGCCCTGGCCTGAGCAGGCAGGCAGTGTAAAATGGAACCTAGACAGGTCAGGTTACTCACCTCAAGAGGTCACTGTGAGTGGGATTATGATCCCGGGTACTAATTGCCCAGAAGTAGTGACTAAGAGTAGGACTACATGGACGTTTTTGTCTCGATCTGACGCGCTGCAACAAGTCGCATGCAACAAAAATAAGGTAAGAGATAGTATTGCCGCATGATGTCGCAGTGTCGATCTGACGCGACACGACTGTCAGATGCAGACGCTGCACACTGCATCTGCATCTGACAGTCGTGCCGCATCGGATCAACGTCTTTTGTCACAGCGTGTCGGATTGCGACAAAAACGTCCATGTAGTCCTACCCTTAGTGTACAGACCTAGGGATGTAGAGATTCCCCTCAGGTTCCACTTAGGGAAAAGGCTGAAAGCTGGGGTACCTCCTCGCTGCTGTACATGTTCTCTTCCCTGCGGGGACTGATACTGACCAAAGGTGCTATGAGTATATGTCTATCCACTGTTGCTGTATGATCCTGCTTGCTCTTCATGTACACCCCTTTGTGCATTGTCTAGTTCTATAAATATATTTTATTGTTAAGTTATAACAAGGGTGTCCAAACTTTTTGCAACAAGGGCCAGATTTGGTGAGGTGAAAATGTGTGGGGGCCAACTATTTAGCCTGACATTCTTTGAACCATTAACACCATTTAACTAATTTAAACAAGGAATCACGTAGCCGTAGCAGTAATATTTGGGCACATTAGTAAAATGATCTGCCACTTGGTCTATACTGCTGCCTGTGTGCTGAAGGTGTTAGCAATAGACACGTACTGGCACATAGTGATGTGCCGCTCTCGCATACGCCTTAAGGGCTGAAGGTGCAATCGAAGTAGTGACAGTGCCAGTACAGTAAAGTAAATAAGTACGTGAGAGCGGGGCGTCACTATGTGCCAGTACGTGTCTATTGCTAACACCTTCAGCACACAGGCAGCAGTATAGACCAAGTGGCAGATCATTTCACTAATTTACCCAAATATTACTGCTATGGCTACGCGATTCCTGATCGCACTGTGCTGGGGGCCACATTATTATTAATTTCATGATGGAGGCTGAGGGCCAGTGTAAATTTGATAAAGGCCCGCAATTGGCCCTCGGGCCACACTTTGGACATGCCTGAGTTATAAGAATCACTGACGCCCAATTATTGTATACTGCACCTAGTTACAGTTATACTACACCCAGCCTTCACACCGTTGCGAGGGCTTACCACTGAATAATTAAGGTCTCATCCGGAGCAACATATAGGGATGAAGCTTATAGAAAGAGAACGGTGTACTCAATTTAATATAGAGCTACACTTGCATACACACACAGCAATGTAATTTATTTAATGTACATGCACATTCTTTACTTCTTTATTTTATTGCAGGTATAGAACCTGTTATGCTTGGGACATGGGGATCTTTACGCAATTTGGATCTTCATACCTTAAGTCTACTAGAAAATGATGTAAACATTAAATGAACCCAATAAGGATTAATTATACCTTAGATTGGATCAAGACCAATTTACTGTTTTATTATTACAGATAAAAATGTAATCATTTTTAAAAATTTGGTTTTTAACCATTTTAATCTTTAATAAGCCCTGCAAGGGGCTGTTTTCCATGCAGTGCAGTTTTATTCCACTGAATGCAAGTCAACACAAGTTAACTGATGCCTATCTGTCTCATGGTTTTTTATTCACAGGAGCAGGAGCAATGCAGAACACAGAAATATACTCAGGGAGCAGATATCTGTTGTCACATGTGTTGTGGCATATTTGCAAATAAATAAAAAATAAAAGCTCATAAATGCTCACAGCACTCAAAGCTCTTTCCATCTGTAGATTTACCATCTATACAATCTATGAAAAGACCAATACAGGTATAGAGATCAACAAACTACAAAAAGCTTAATAACAAGCACTACTGAACCAATTTTATACATCAATATTTTATCCTAAAAGAACATCACATTTCCTGCAGTGACAAATTACTTAAAGTGATACTGTCATGGGAAAATTTTTTTTTTCAAAATTAATCAGTTAATAGTGCTGCTCCAGCAGAATTCTGCACTGAAATCCATTTCTCAAAAGAGCAAACAGATTTTTTTATATTCAATTTTGAAATCTGACATGGGGCTAGACATATTGTCAATTTCCCAGCTGCTCCAAGTCATGTGACTTGTGCTCTGATAAACTTCATTCACTCTTTACTGCTGTACTGCAAGTTGGAGTGATATCACCCCCCCCCCTCCCCCCCCCAGCAGCCAAACAAAAGAACAATGGGAAGGTAACCAGATAACAGCTCCCTAACACAAGATAACAGCTGCCTGGTAGATCTAAGAACAACACTCAATAGTAAAATCCCATGTCTCACTGAGACACATTCAGTTACATTGAAAAGGAAGAACAGCAGCCTGCCAGAAAGCATTTCTCTCCTAAAGTGCAGGCACAAGTCACATGACCAGGGGCAGCTGGGAAATTGACAAAATGTCTAGCCCCATGTCAGATTTCAAAATTAAATATAAAAAAATCTGTTTGCTCTTTTGAAAAATGGATTTCAGTGCAGAATTCTGCTGGAGTAGCACTATTAACTGATGTGTTTTGAAAAAAGACATGTTTTCCGATGACAGGATCCCTTTAATGAAGAATCAGGATAACATTCGGTACTCTGTGACTTAGATTTTGCCGTAGGCCTCTTTGCTCCTGCACTAACTAACCCAGCTGTTACCCATATGTGCACTATAAGGCACATTTACAAATGCAAACACAAAAATGTACACAAGTCACCATGAGCTTTTTTACCTACAATTCCAATTCCCTGAATTCCAGTGTAATAGTCAGTGCCTGCCATTTGTTAGTAACAATTGAAACTTCAGCATATTCTGTAGCACTGTACATTAGGCATATGCATCAAACACACTGATTACATACTATTATTGACCCATACAAGAGGTAAAGAGGGCCCTGTTCAAGAGCTTACAATCTAAGAGGAGGTGGGTGGGTGACATAAGGTGTAGGGATGAGCAAAATCAGGAGTCAGCCAAGTAAGGTATGTACTGTAGTACTGAGAATTGCACTACCAGATGGCATATAGTTTATAGCAGGGGTCCCCAACCTTTTTCCACCTGTGAGCAACATTCAGATGTAAAAAGAGTTGGGGAGCAACACAAGCATCAAAAATGTTCCTGGATGTGATTGACTATTGGTAGCTCCTATGTGGACTGGCAGCCTACAGGAGCCTCTGTTTGGTAGGACACCTGGTTTTTATGCAACCAAAACTTGCCTCCAAGCCTGGAATTCAAAAATAATCACCTGCTCTGAGGCCACTGAGAGCAACATCCAAGGGGTTGGAGAGCAACATGTTGCTCACAAGCTACTCGTTGGGGATCAATGGTTTATAGTAAAGGAATGCTATACTAAGGGAAGGATTTATCAAAGGTCGAATTTAGAATGTATGTGAATTTTTTTTTACTCTAATAAATTCTTTAACATATCTCTGTTTATTAGTTTTCATATTAAAATATACATGTTTCAACATTGAATAAAGTAAGCAAAGTATCAATATTGTATTACAAACAATATGTTTTGTCAGTTCACATATCTGATCATCTGAGACAATGTTGATAATAAAATGTTGCACTTAAAGGAAAACTATACCCCCCAAACAATGTAGGTCTCTATTAAAAGATACTGAGTAAAACAGCTCATGTGTAAAACCCTGCTTCATGTAAATGAACCATTATCATAATAATATACTTTTTTAGTAGTATGTGCCATTGGGTGATCATAAATAGAAAATTGCCATTTTAAAAAATAAGGGCCGCTCCCTGAGATCTTAAGATTCACTGTGCACATATACAAACCACATGTAAGGTCACATGAGCCAATTAACAGACAGAGTTCTGCCTTTTGCTTCCTCACTTCTTAATGTTACAGTTAGTGTTGTAGTATTTCTGGTCAGGTGATCTCTGAGACAGCACAGATACAGTCACGAAATGGTGGTTCAAGGCAAGAGATGTAAAAGGGCAATATTTATGTAAATATATATTCCAGTTTGGTAAGATTCTTTAATATGTCATTCAATTTCATATAAACTATCTGTTGCTTAAGTATTCATTTTGGGGGTATAGTTTTTCTTTAACCTTTAAACTAAAAAAAATAGAAATTAAAGATAAACATACAAGTGTAGCTTCATAACTTTTGTTGAACCGTAATCTCAAATAGTCGTGTTATTATATTCTGGTAGTAAGGTACCTGTTTTCCTAACTGTATCATCTAGACAATAAAAATTTTCTAAATGACCCCATTGATTATTATCTTATGTGTAGGAGGTGATGTTATCTAAGTTGTAATGGGAAAGAAGGGGACTTTTTAAAATCTTCCCAAGGTTGCCATATAATGTTGTGGTTCTCTTTTTTGTTCTCAACAATTGCTGTTAGATTGCATTTCTTGGATATAGTTGAGTCTAAATATAAACGGAGGCACAGAGAGAGTCAGAGAAATCCAATTAAGTGCTATAACCCATAGTGCTGCTGACCATATTTGCAACAGCAAGTTACTCTAATAAATGATGTTATCGTATTTAAGAAAAAACTCGAAAGTCTAAAATTCGTATTAACTTCTCTAAACAGGTCAATGAACCTCTGTCATTGACTTGTAAATGAATTCTACAGGTTTTAGGTGGTGAATATTTGAATTAGAACTGTTTACATAATTGAGTTGCGATAAATCTCACATTCGATTTTAAATTCAAGTTGGTGCTTTTAAATTAGAATTTGTGAGTTTTGACACAGAGAATTTACCATTCGAAACTTAATAAATCTACCCCTAGATCTAGGATCAGCTTTTCTAAAGAAATTTAGATCAAACAGATCATATAAAAGCAGAGAGATTGGAATTGTTCAATCTGAGTGTATTCCAGAGAAGGGGTGCAGCTCTAGCAAAAAGCATGAACTTTAAGAGCTAATAAGTGAAGCGCTGATGAGTATATCACTAGAAGAGTGTACTTATCAGTGAGTGAAAGTTACCATTTGATATATATGCTTCTAAAAATAGAATAAGAATGAATAGGAAGTTGGTGAGTTTATCTGTGGTGTACTCAAATCCAGGGGTGCTGTGCCAACGAGGTGAGTTGAAAAACTTGCCTCAGGCAGCAGTGACAAACAAGTTACCAGGGGCAGCAAAATGTCACTCCTAGTAACTTTAAGAGACGAATGTTCGATTTTTATATCAGAAATTTGGCTCTTCTAGTGTGAGAGAGTGCAATTTCAATCTCCGCACTAGTGATGCAGCCTCCCTGGTGCAGGAAAGAGAAGTGCTGGGGGGGGGTGGATTGCAGGAGTCATCTCAGGGGGCTCTTTATGCAGAAACGGCCCTTCTCAAGTTGCACATTTGAGAAATCTGCCCACAAGTGTTATTTTTTACCAGCCAGTTTGATTAAATAGCAGCAAAACAGCAACACTAAAATAACTAAGCTGGTAAAAGGTATGGAAAATCTCAGCTATGAAGAAAGACTGGCCAAATTGGGGTTATTCACGCTGAAGAAGAGGCGCTTAAGGGGTGATATGATAACTATCTATAAATATATAAGGGGATCATATAATAACCTCTCTAATGATTTATTTACCAGTAGGTCTTTCCAGCTGACACAAGGTCACCCATTCTGATTAGAAGAAAAGAGAGGTTCCGCCTAAATATTTAGAAGGGCATTTTTACAGTGAGAGCTGTGAAGATGTGGAATTCTCTCCCTGAATCAGTTGTACAGGCTGATACATTAGATAGCTTTAAGAAGGGGTTGGATGGCTTTTTAGCAAGGGAGGGAATACAGGGTTATGGACGATAGCTCATAGTACAAGTTGATCCAGGGATCCAAGTCCGATTGCCATTTTGGAAGGATTTTTCCCCCCTCTGAGGCAAATTGTAGAGGCTTCAAATGGGGTTTTTGTCTTCATCTGGATCAACTGGCAGTTAGGCAGGTCGTCTTGATGGACATGTGTCTTTTTTCAACCTAACTTACTATGTAACTATGTCACTGCAAAGCAGTGTATTGCCCCCTATCAGTGTGTGTGGCTGCAGGGGGCCCAGGAGGTATAGGGGCCCCATGAGGTCCTAAATCTTATACAATTTCAATAAATATAAGTAAAACAGGTTAATAAAAAAAGGGCCTAATAAAAAATTTGCTGGGGGGGGGCAGTGATATCTAATTATGCAACTGCCCCCTAGTCTTTGCTATGGTCTAGTCCAGTGATCCCCAAACAGTAACTCGTGAGTAACATGTAGCTCCCCAACCCCTTGGATGTTGCTGCCAGTGGCTTCAAAGCAGGTGCCTAGTTTGGAATTCCTGGCTTGGAGGCAAGTTTTGGTTGCATATAGACCAGGTGTAAGGCTATATAGAGCCTCCTGTAGTTTGCCAGTCCACATAGGGACCACCAAATAGTCGATCACAGCCCTTTATTATCACCCCAGGAACTTTTTACATGCCTGAGTCAACTCTTTTTATTTTTGAATGTGGCTGACGGGTAAAAAAAAGTTGGTCTAGTCTAGTCACAGCCAAACTAGACTTCCACATCCTGTAATAACATTTTCAAGTAACTACCCCTCATTTATACAACCCCATGCAAGCCAGCTCTGTAACCCCCCTCCTCTCAAAACTTTTCTTTATTTAAGTATTGGCATAAAATGTCACTAAACCGTAACATCTCGTTCAATTGAGTTAGAAAACATAGGCCTATCTGTGCTACACAGTCACGTTCTATACAAACTCCCCATTCACACGAGTAGAATCACTAACAGCTCCATTCACTATTCAGGCATACAGCTGCCTCCTGCCCTTATCAAACATGTCCGACTAATGGTTCCCTTGCTGCGGCCTATTGGCTGAAGGCTTCTGAGTGTTCGCGTCAGGTGGGTCACGCGGCGGCACGTGACAGTAGAGTAGGGAGTAGCTGCAGTGACAGTCGAGTCAAGATGGCAGCAGAGAGAGAGCCTCCTCCTCTTGGGGATGGGAGACAGGCTGAGTGTGAGGATCTGGAGGAAGGGGAAGACTTGTTTACCAGTACCGTATCTACACTGGAGGTGAGACTGGGGCAGGCGGGTGCTTGTTTACGGTGTTAGAGTCCCAGTCTGTGAGGCTGAAGGAAAGGCCTGTGCTGGTCGCTTGCGTTTGTCGTGTCATTGGAGTCCTGTAACACAACACTGTGCCCCTTCCTTCTGTCCCCGACATCTCTTGCTAATCTTACACTGCGCCATTGCTGATGTCCTTTAGTCTCTCCCCAAGCTCAGTGCCTCTGAACTTGCCAACAGCTGGAGGACCGACCTCTGCTTGGCCATCGCTCTATAGTCCGGAAACTGCTGCCATGATGTTAGTTCTCAATGTGTCTCACATCCTGTTGTTAGACTACACTTCCCAGCATCCTCTAGCAGCCTGTCTTGGGTTTTAATGCATGAATAGCTACGGGGCCCCAGATGAAAGATCTATCCTGTATGTCAAACAGCATCTTAATCTGTATTTTTTACCCTCTATTTATTAAATGAATTACATGTTATGCAGCAGGGATTATATCCAACCTAAACCACAAACATCAAAAAAAACCACAGCCTGTCTAGAGCTGCAGGGAGTTGTAGTCCAACATTAGTAGCAGGGCCACACGCTGAACACCCTATAAACTTACTGCTTGCTAAGCTGTGTAATGGCCCAATGGAAGTGGAGAGTGTAAGGCCAAAAAGAGTCCGAGCCTCCTAGTAAAGTAGAAATGCAGTTTTTGTGAATGTCTTGCCAGGTAGTAAATGATTTCTGCAGGGTCACTCTCTAACGAACAGTTAGTGCTGCGACAAAAGGCTAAAAGTTGCCGGATAAGTTAGTTATAAAGCTAATGAGGTTTGCTGTATTATAGGCATCTTCCCCCTGAATGTTATGTCTACACAATAGAGTTCTGTATGTGTAAACAAAGAGTTCTGTATTGCACTGTAAAAGCTTTTAGATTTGTACTAGAAAACAATATGTCATTGTGTGTATAAAGTAGCCTAATACAAGGAGGGGCAAAGGCAGTTTTACTTGTTTAAAGGAGACATATAGGATAAATGAAAAAAGCCTAATTTTGTAGGCAGTTATAAGTAATAATGGGGTTGCTTTTACATAGTTAAATTGGGTTGAAAAAAGACAAAGTCCATCAAGTTCAATCCCTCCAAATGAAAACCCAGCATCCATACACACACCCTCCCTACTTTCACACAATTTATATATACCCATATCTATAGTAGTATCACAATAGCCTTTAACAGAATCAGCCATCACAACATCCCCCGGCAGTGCATTCCACAACCTCACTGTCCTGACTGTGAAGAACCCTCTACGTTGCTTCAAATGAAAGTTCTTTTCTTCTAGTCTAAAGGGGTGGCCTCTGGTACGGTGATCCACTTTATGGGTAAAAAGGTCCCCTGCTATTTGTCTATAATGTCCTCTAATGTACTTGTAAAGTGTAATCATGTCCCCTCGCAAGCGCCTTTTTTCCAGAGAAAACAACCCCAACCTTGACAGTCTACCCTCATAATTTAAGTCTTCCATCCCTCTAACCAATTTAGTTGCACGTCTCTGCACTCTCTCCAGCTCATTTATATCCCTCTTAAGGACTGGAGTCCAAAACTGCCCCCATACTCCAGATGAGGCCTTACCAGGGACCTATAAAGAGGCATAATTATGTTTTCATCCCTTGAGTTAATGCCCTTTTTTATGCAAGACAGAACTTTATTTGCTTTAGTAGCCACAGAATGACACTGCCCAGAATTAGACAACTTGTTATCTACAAAAACCCCATGATCCTTCTCATTTAAGGAAACTCCCAACACACTGCTATTTAGTCTATAACTTGCATTTCTATTATTTTTGCCAAAGTGCATAACCTTGCATTTATCAACATTGAACCTCATTTTCCAGTTTTCTGCCCAGTTTTACAACTTACACATGATACTAAAAATTAATAAAAGCCCCTTTATTGCAACTCAATATAGATGTTTCAGATGAGGGGTGGGCGTGTCCTAACGGTCACTGCCAGAAGCACAGTAGGAGGGGAACAGCCAATCACAGCCCTGCAGTCACACAAGCACAGATAGGCTTCAGTTCCCTATCAGGTCCTGCTAGCTGTTTGATTGGTTGCTGTCCTACAGTAAAGTGAGCTGAGAGCCGCCGGCTCCCCTGCACAGCCTGGGAATTCAGGGAGCAGGAAGTGGCAGGGAAGGGAGGGATTATTAGGGGGTTTGCAGAAATATTCAATAAATCAGCCTGAAACACTAATTTTTTTTAAACACAATTCTTCTATATCTAAATGAGTATAATGCATTGGTTCATTCTTGTTTTTTTACACAAAATGTCTCCTATAATCACTTTGGCCACGTATTTTGCAAGTGTAGTCAATGTGTTTCCTGCCACATAGAGCTGATTCTACGCCCTTCCTGGCAATACACAGCAGTGCTCACGTGCTTTACTCTTCTACATAAACAATCCCATTCAGAGCAACGGTCTCTGCAGACTAGCAATACACTTTGTCTTAAAGGTTTCCTTCCACACTCCAAAAACATACAGGCAGATAAAACTGACCATCGTGGGTGTACATGCGAAAGGGACCTTAGATTTTATGCTCTTCTGGGGCAGAGGATAATGTAAATGGTCTCTTCTGAACTCTATAGAATGTGTTAGTGCTGATAATAAATGACAACATTTTATTATTATTATTTTATTATTTATAATAAAATACTTGGTTTCTTTGTAATGCTTACCTAGACAGTCAAGTAATATTTGTTTCTTTTTAACCGAGTGTAACTTTTATATTTTATCCTTAAGAATCTGCCCCTGAGGCAAAGCATTCCCCTTGCCTCATATCCCTAAAAAGAAAAAAAATGAATTTTTGGGTAGAGGCAGAAAGTTAAATGTAAGCTCTTCAACTGTAAATCCCTCTTCCCCCCATAAGATGTGTGGGTGCAGCTGACACCAGCAGCTACACGGGGCAGCCTTGCATTTCTCTCTTAGATGTCTGAATGAATTGGACCAATTAGCAGGATTTCTCATTGGCCTCACACTTCCAAATTAGCACACAGCAAAAGGCATTTACAAAAGGCTAATTATATGATTACATGATTCATTTACTTTACAAGCAAGGATAGGGGTTATTTGCTGCATAAGTGCAGCCCACAAGCAAGGGGTGTTGGAAGTTGTACTTTTGCTTATATAACTAAGCAAAACCTAATCATTTTAGTCTTAGGGGTATTGCTTAGCATTTACAGCCAAGTCCTATAGTTTACATACACCTGTACTAAAGATGTTCAAACTCAATTGTTTACATATTCACTGTAATATTACCATGCCTATGTTAAGTAAAATATAGTAGTTACTTTATTTCTCAATGAGATCACTTAAAGGGATTCTCTCATGATTTTTATGATGTAGTTTTTATTTCTAAAATTACACTGTTTACACTGCAAATAATTCACTCTACAATATAAAATTGAGTTCCTGAACCAGCAAGTGTATTTTTTTAAGTTATAATATTGGTGTGTAGGCAGCCATCTCCGGTCATTTTGCCTGGTCATGTGCTTTCAGAAAGAGCCAGCAACAGCCTGGAACTGCTTTCTGGCAGGCTGTTGTTTCTCATACACAATGTAACTGGATGTTTTGCAGTGGGACCTAGATTTTAATATTGAGTGATGTTCTTCGATCTACCAAGGAGCTGTTATCTTGTGTTAGGGAACTGCTATCTGGTTACCTTCCCATTGTTCTGTTGTTAGGCTGCTGGGGGGGGGAGGTGGTGATATCACTAACTTGCAGTACAGCAGTAAAGAGTGACTGAAGTTTATCAGAGTATAAGTCACATGACTCAGGGCAGCTGGGAAACTGTCTAGCCCCATGTCAGATTTCAAAATTAAATATAATAAAATCTGTTTGCTATTTTGAGAAATGGATTGCAGTGACAGTATCCCTTTAAAATAATCTTTTTTTTATTTACATGTGAGCCACCTTCATTTGTAAAAAGAGTTGGGAAGCAACACAAGCATGAGTCCCTGGGGTTGCCAAATAAAGGATATGATTGGCTATTTGCTAGCCCCTATGTAAACTGGCAGCCTACAGGAGAATCTGTTTGGCAGTACACCTGGTTTTTATGCAACCAATGCCTCTAAGCCAGGAATTCAAAAACAAGCACCTGGTTTGAGGCCATAGGAAGCAACATCCACGGAGTTTCTGGGCAACATGCTGCTAACAAGCCACTGGTTGGAATATTATTTATTTCCACTTATATTTACCATGCCTGATTTCCTGTGGGTCAAAGGTATACATACATCAAGTTTACTGTCTTTTTAAGCAGTCTACAAAACAAATAATAACACATACTGGAGGTAAAGAGGACCATAGCAAATTACAATATAAAAGATTAAATGGGAGTGCACTTGTTGCTGGATGTACCTTATGTGCCTTAAAGACACTTCATGTTTGTCTTCCATAGCATGGATAATCTAAGTTATTCATCCAAGACCTAAAATATTTGACCTCCACAAGTCTAGGTTCTCCTTAGGAACAATTTAAAAAATAAAAGCTGGAAATATATTTCTTTCAAATGTAACCGTTTGCTGTGCGATACAGCTCATTTGCAGTACATTTTTACCATAGTTCTTTGTTCTCTTACAGTTGACTGTAACCTACACCTTCAGTCTAAGGTTACCATACATTTCTTGTGTTGTGTTTTATTTCCGGTAACTGTATACTCTACAGTTGTGCATCCATGTTATAGGTATATTCTGTAATTATTATTTTTTGCAAATTGCTTGAGATATGTTTGCGTGGATAACACCCCCCCCCAATCTACTAATATCATTAAAAAAGAAACATCACCAGCCTCTTATGACCTTGCTTGCTCTAGTATTATTAGCTGTTTCTTTGTTTTTAGTTAATACCATGCCTTGTGTCATTGGTAAACACTGAGAAAAGAGTTTACTTCATTTTCAGGCACAGAGCCGCCAGCTGTGATAGATCTGCAAGACAACCTACTGGTTATTGTATTTCATACGGTGTTATTTGTTATTGTACTGATTACAGCTAAACCTCTTGTTTTTATCGTTAGTCTTTCCAAGTTCTTTTAATGTTAGATGCAAGCTCATACTATAGGATGCAACTCTAGCGGACCAAAGTTTGGCATGCTGCAACTTTGGTGTGTTGGACTTGATACCATTTGATATAATTTGATACGATTTCATGCGATTGCATTTATCTTTGGTAGAAGTCAATAGCTGTAAGTTGTAATGTCCTAAACTGTGCAGCTAGATTGATTATAACGTCTGATTTGTATTCTTTGGCTGGATGAATGGATTAGTACAGTTGGCCCTTTCTCATTTGTAGCCTTAGGGTAGGGGCACACTGGGAGATTAGTCGCATGCGATTTTTAAAAAGGAAGTCGCCGCGACAAGGCGATCATCTTTGTGCAGGAAAGATTTTGCACAACTTTTGAATCCAAGCTATTTATACCCCATAGTACTTCACGCTACGTTCTCCTCCCACGAAAGAGCCGGAAGTCGTCTCGGCTTTCATTCCTTCTGTGTATTGTGTCCACGTCATTACGCCAGTGCAAGAATTCACATACTATTGCGGCTACTAATCTCTTTGTGTGTAAGGGTCTCTGTGTGTTTTGGAGCTACAGGTGATCTCAAATTGCGCTGTGTGCATAATAGCTGGTGATTTGCATGTAGCTACGTGCAAAGACAAAATGAACAACTTGTCGCCAGAACTCGCTTTTAAAGATCGCTGGCGACTAACCTCCCCGTGTGCCCCTACCCTTATCGCTACATGTCTGAATGGCAGATGTGGCCAATTGCACCGCACTAACATTGGTCTGTGCAGGGTGAATGTAACACTAAACAGACAGGATAATATTTCCTCTGTTGGTATTATGTTTCAAGGTTTTTTTTTTTTTACATTTCCTTCAACTTGAAAAAAGGCCATGCAGGCCTGAAATATTGTTTGTTCGAGATCTGAGCCAGGATTCCAATAAAGGCTTTTTATAATTACAAAGATTTGGATGGTGCTTTGACTTTACTACATTACATTTCCTTCATCAGGGATTTTTATAAATAATATTTGCAGTTGTGGAGCTTTGAATATAGGACGAATACAGTATGTCTGGCACTGTGTAATTTGTAAAGCCTCCACTGTATCTTTTTCAACATTGGGTCAATGCATGGGCTTTTGATAAATGTACTTTCTTAAGCTGGCCATAGACGGCAAAGATACAATTTTCGTACGATTTTCGGACCGTGTGTGGAGAGTCCCGACATTTTTTGTCCCACTGAGATTGGTTGTTTGGTCGATTGGACAGGTTAAAGGATTTCTGTCGGATTTCTCTGCATGTATTGCCGATCATACGATTTTCAGTGGGAGACTGTCACCAGCTTTGTCGGACATAACTTTTGTAAGATTGCTGTCAGGGGCAGAACATCGGCTGATCTGTTCTTTTACTATTTTATGTGATCGGAATGGTTAGTGGCAGGTCGGGAGATGGGGAAGTCCGATCGGATCTTTGCATCCATGGCCAGCTTTAGTTGACTGCTGGGTGTGTGCTTGACTGTAATCTTTAGGACCAGGAAGGAGAATGTGGCTTTAATTTCATTTTCATATTCTGCCTTGTTTAAAACAAGAAGCAAACATTTTGGATGTCTTGTAGTTAAAAGAATAGGACAAATGTATGCTCAGTACTAGCCCTATTCATTGAACCAGTTTTGGAAAAGTGGGGTATACTGTTCCTAATAGAATCAGATGAAATAGGTGATGTACATACAGTCAGGATATGGGTACTAGTTTTAGTTAATTAGAATAAACAGAAGCATGCAAGTAATGCACAGTGTGTCATCAACATCAAGAGCAACAAATATAAAGATATATTTTAATGGTTATTTATATTATATTGTGTGTAGGTATGTATTACAAACCTATATGCACGTTTTATTAAAACTCTGCAATTTTTCCTACAATTATTGTTGAGTGACTTTTTTTATCTGCAAAACATGTGTATTAGTAGATAGCCAACACACCCATTTCTACGTTATACTGGGAAGCTGAGCATGCATGATACCAGTTAGCTGACAGTTTGTAAGTTCAAACTAATTAATTAGCATGCATTTCTCTTCAAAAGCTTTCCTCTTGTAATTCCTTTCAGCCTTTGTGTTTAAAGTTTAAAAAAGATTGTTTTATAGCCACCTATTTATGTGTCATGCCCTTTTTCCTGTGTTTTACTTCCTATTTCTTTAGTAATTGTATGTTACCTGTAGCTTCAATGTGTGCACACTTTATAAATATTGAAATATTTGTTACATATAATCCATACAAAAAACTAGGATGCTGGAGAACCTGCAACCCACACACACCAAAGGGGAAACAGGGTGCCTAGTAAGAGAGGCTTGGCAGGGGGAGAGGTTAATTGCAAGCCACACAATATATATTTTAATAGAGATTTTAAAGTAGACTTTATTGTCTTATTTGGAAAGGAAAATTAATTTTTCCGAATGTTAGAGAATCTGCCCATAAATGACATGTCCATGTCAGAAGAAGCTGACATTGAGATACTAATATTTAGGGGGTTATTATTTATTAAAATCCGAATGAAAAAAAAAACTTGAAAAATTCTAATTTTTTTTAACTATAAAATCTGAATTTAGTGGGGTTAAAAAAAAAAAAGCAAATGTTTTGAGTTTTATTATACCCTGAGGATGGAAAAGGTCAGGATCTGAAAATCCTCCATCTCAGCCGAGGTTGGATTTTCGGGCTAATTGTAGCACAGACCACAGAAACTTCCAAATAGGATAGGGACCTCACCCATTGACTTATATACAACCTCGACAGGTCTGAGGTGGTGGATTTTCTGATTCAGATTTTTTGCAGCATTGGGCTCTAATAAATCTTGAAAAATTTGAGTTTAAAACAAAAACAAAACGCCCGACCCGAGTTTAGTAAATAACCCCTTTATTGTGTTATAGCATGGCTAATTCTAAGCAACTTTTCAAATGACCTTTCGTTTTTATTTAATTTGTTTTTTTTTATAGTTTCTGAATTATTTGCCTTCTTCTTCTGACTCTTCCAGCTTTTGAATGTAGGTCTCTGACCCCATCTAATAAATAAATGCTCTATAATGCTACAAATGTATTGTTATTACTCCTCTTTCCATTCAGACCCTCTCCTATTCATATTCCAGTCTCTTATTCAAATCAGTGAATGGTAGGCTAATTTGGGCCCTAGCTACCAGATTACTTAAAATTCAAATTGAAGAGCCACTATATAAAAAATCATAAACCTCAAATAATAAAAAAAATGAAAAGTCTCCAAATATCACAGTCTACATCATACTAAATTATCTCAAAGGTGAACAACAAAGTGCTCCTGTTAGCAGAAAACTGCACCAGCCCCTGCTTCTTTTACTCTGATGAACCTAATTGCAATATTCTTTGCTCCTCTTTGGGTTTGCATGCACAGTAGCATGAAAAAAGATGAAAAATATAACTTTTATCATTTACTCTTTTACTGCCCGTGCTCTGGCCTGGGGCAACAGAAGAAACAAGAAGTGTAAGAATAAGAAGAATAAGATCACTACTAAGGATTTTAACCATAAATATCAGTACAATTCTTTTGCTGTCATTACAAAGTTCTGCTAGGTTAGGTAGTAAAAGGAGTTGGAAAAAAAAAGTCACAAAATGATAATAAATACATGTATAAACAGGCAATAAAAAATAGGAAGGCCCGTACAGTTAGGCTTGTGTTTTAAGCAGTATGGTGTACAAGAAGTGTTTTCAATTTCTTCCTTTTATTCTAATTGAGGTTTCTCCTAAGTGAAAGTATGTTACCTTATCATTTACTTGTTTTAAAAAATAAAACGTTTTAGTGGTAGAAGTAAATGTAATATATAAATGTGACCTTTTTGTTCCCCTAAAATGTGTTGTGATAAATGTTTCATTGTTTATTGTTATCTTGTCATGATTAGGAAATGGAAAGTGCTGACATTTTCTGCTGTATCCGTTTTGTTTTCAAGCGAACATTCTGCTTCCTTTTGTAAGAGCCAGTAGGGCTTCGCTGTACTGAAAACATTCTGAATTGTGTGTGCTTGTTTTCTAGTCAAGCCCATCATCCCCAGAACCAGCCAGTCTTCCTGCTGAAGACATCAGTACAAATTCTAATGGCCCCAAGACTACAGAAGTTCTACTTTGTGATGACCGAGAAGATCTTTTTGCTGGTAATGTTTGGTTTTTTTCATAGATATAATGATGCAGTAGTATGTTGTTTGGTCTGCCACATATGGCCACACTGTCACTGTGCAATAAAATCATATAATATACTGTTACCCAACATTGGTAAAATCAGTATATGTCTATTAGATATATTCAAAGTAAATGTAATATATAAATGCTTAGTTAGTAGCCCCCTAATGGCCCATGCTGTTTACAAACTGCCCACCCTGGCATGCAGCGGAATGCCCTGCAAGCTAAATGGAATGGGGTCCTGTTTCTTAAAGGAATAATGTCATGGGAAAACATGTTTTTTTTCAAAATGCATCAGTTAATAGTGCTGCTCCAGCATACTTTTGCACTGAAATCCATTTCTCAAAAGAGCAAATAGATTTTTCTATATTCAATTTTGAAATCTGTCATGGGGCTAGACATATTGTCAGTTTCCCAGCTGCCCCCAGTCATTTGCTTTGATAAACTTCAGTCACTCTTTACTGTGCTACTGAAAGTTGGAGTGATATCACCCCCTCCCTTTCCCACCGAGCAGCCTAACAACAGAACAATGGGAAGGTAATCAGATAGCAGCTCCCTAACACAAGATAACAGCTCCCTGGTAGATCGAAGAACAGCACTCAATAGTAAAATCTAGGACCCACTGTGACACATTCAGTTACATTGAGTAGGAGAAACAACAGCCTGCCAGAAAGCAGTTCCATGTTAAAGTGCTGGCTCATTCTGAAAGCACATGACCATGCAAAATGACCCGAGATAGCTGGCTATACACCAATATTACAACAACAACAACAAAAAAAACACTCGCTGGTTTAGGAATTAAATTTTATATTGTAGAGTGAATTATATGCAGTGGAAAAATTCATAAAAATCCTGACAGAATTCCTTTTAACAAAAACATGCTTGACCATGAATTAGACCATCTTGTCTGTCCAGGCTCCATAGTGCTATGGGGCTCCTGACAGGACTCCAATCTGTCCCTCCTCATAGGCCACAATCAACAAAATACAAAGTAGTTCCACTGTACATGTTAAAAAGATTTAGCCCATATTAAAAATCTCTGCTATTAACAAATATGACTTGCTCTTTGTTTGGTGTGTTCCTTGCACCAACCTCTCTTATTTTTAGAAGCTACTGATGAAGTTTCCTTGGATAGCCCTGAAAGAGATCTCATCCTTTCATCAGAACCTAGTCCAGCCATAACACCTGTGACACCAACATCACTTATAACGCCGCGAATGGAAACTATTAGTATATCTGCACCTGTGATTTATGACCGATCAACAGATGAGGTATTAAGATATGTTATAATGGCAAATGTTAGTGTTTTGCAGCTAAAAGTTTTATTTACTTGTGGTGCTAATATTTACAGACAAATTATTGCCAGTCAAGCTGGTCGTACACACACATTGCTTTGTGTGATTTTTTTTTTTTTTTGGTACATGTATAACAATTGGTTTGTCAATTTTGAAAAAGAGCATGACGATAGAAAGGTAGCTATATCATGTATGTTCACTTGTATCAGGTCAGTCTATAAGTCTTGTGGGCCTGGATACTGTCATGTTTCAACCGGTGTATGGTCCCAATTACTTTTGTTAACTGCCTATTCTTGAAGCTTATGCACCTCTTTCTTTCTTGTTGAGCACTTCACAAGAACTCCAAAAAAAAAAAAAATATCCGTTCTCGGCTCACCATTCAACTTGAGGGGCTGCAAAGTCCCCGGCATTCCCAAAGCGGATAGCAGCACATACTCAAATTAAAGTAAATTTGCAGTCTTTTTTGGCTCCACATTTGAAGGAAAACTATACCCCCAAAATGAATAATTAAGCAACAGATAGTTTATATTAAATTAATCTTGGCATCTTAAAGAAGCTTATAAAACTGGATTTTTTGTTTAAGTAAATATTGCTCTTTTACATCTCTTGCCTTGAGCCACCATTTCATGATGGTCTGTGTGCTGCTTTAGAGATCACCTGACCAGAAATACTACAACTCTAACTGTAACAGGAAGAAGTGTGGAAGCAAAAGACAGAACTCAGTCTATTAATTGGCTCATGTGACCTAACATGTATGGTTTGTTTGGCATGTTTGTGTGCACCGTGAATTATACGATCCCAGGGGGCGACTATTGTTTTTTAAAATGGCAATTTTCTATTTATGATTACCCAATGGCACATACTACTAAAAAAGTATATTCTTATGAAAATGGTTTATTTACATGAAGCTGTTTTATGCACTATATATTTATAGAGACCTACATTGACCAAAGTACTGTTTTTGGAGTATGTGCTGCTATGCGCTTTAGGAACGCCGGGGACTTTGCAGCCCCTCAAGTTTGAATGGTGAACTGGGAGCAGACATTATTTTTATAGTCTTATCTAGTTTAGCCCTTATCCATCTGTGTGACAAATATAGATCTGTTCACTTGCAATTGGAACAAATCTTTAATGGTGACATATTTAGTATTGGGGGCTGCATGCCGCTCCGGCCAGTTTCTCGGGAGCACTGGGGACGAGCAGGATGGGCACTAGGACAACGTGGCCAGGGGAACCGGCCCATCAAATTTGGCCCTGGAAACAACAGCCTTCCAGAAAGCAGTTCCATCCTACAGTGCTGGCTCTTTCTGAAAGCACATTACCAGGCAAAATGACCTGAGATGGCGCCTACTCACCAATAATATAACTAAAAAAAATACACTTGGTTCAGGAATTAAATTGTATATGGTAGAGTGAATTATTTGCAGTGTAAACAGTGTAATTTAGAAATAAAAATTATGACAGAGTCCTTTTAAGGAGATGTGATAAATTCTTGCTAAAGTAGCAGCAGAATTGCACATTGCAGCATTATAATTTTTGTCCTCTAAGAAGCGCTACATAAGCTACATAATATATTTTTAATTGCATTCAATTTGAACCCGTTTTCATATAATTATGTTTACACAGATTGAAGAGGAAGCAAATGGGGATGCCTTTGATTTGGAAATTGGTGTCTCAGACCCAGAAAAAGTTGGTAAGCTGTAATTTACTCCTTTTCTCTACATTCAGTAAAAATAAGTCAATTTGTCGAGATTCTTACTTAGGTCATTGGTTACCAAACTCTGGAGCTTGCCCCCTCCTCTTGGGGGACATAGAGAAGTGGCATGAGGGGCATGCCTTTAGGCCACTTTATGTAAGATTTGGGACTTAAAGGCAATTTTGGGTGACATCTGAAGTGAATGCTTATTTATTATAATAAATATTCTTGGAACTATTGCTGATTCAACAATTAATTTATATTTCAACTATGTCTGTGAATCCAGTGGTTCACAAAAACAATGGTTTCTAGATCACCTAACAGTATCAGAAATATGAATAAGCAGTTTAGGGATACCCATTGTGAAAAGCTAAAGGCATGAGGAGAATTCACTACCCATTGTGGTCCAATTTGAATTTCACGTGATTTTCTCAGGTGAGGTGCTATGTACTGTATCTGGAAATTTTGTCAGTACGTATTTCTGTGGCACATACTAGACCACAGACACTTGACTGGCTTCTCAACTAAGCTAATTTTGATTACAGTCACTCAGATAATCACAGTGCCAACTGCTAGGCCCAGCAAACATTTCATGGTCCATATGCCATAGGGTTCTGCACCAAGCATTTAGGAGACTTTGCTTCAGTGGACATGCAAATATTCTGTTTTTACATTTTTTTGTTCTGCAGCTCTCAAGTGTAGAATTTAAACCGTTATCTGGTGGGTAGGTGTTAATTAGAAAACCTGAAAGGGAATAATGCAATAAGAATTGCAATGAAATTGAAGTCTTGTAATCCGTCTGTTTTTGGTTGCAGGGGCCCGTGACCCCTGGTAATCAGACAGCATTTTCAGGGCTCTATTTTTGTTCTGCTTCTAAAAATATGTGGTATATTTATCAAAGAGTGGAGTCTGAGATCACCACAGTCCACTAGAGTGAAATACTGGCACTCTATTCATTTCTGTCGGATTTTTAAAAGAGTATTTATCAATGGGTGAAAGTGAAGGTTCACCCTTTGATAAATACAGTTTTAAAAATGCCATAGAAATGAATGGAGAGAGCTGGTATTTCGCTCTAGCAGATTGTGGTGATCTCTAATTTCACTCTTTGATAAATATACCCCAAAGAGTTTGCTAAAAGTGCCACAGGACACACATTCCAAAAAGTGGCACAATCTGCCTTTGTTAAAAATGTAATATGCAGTGTCAATATTGCTTTAAATGGAACTATAAAAAGGTGGTCACAATTTCATGACTGTCCCTTTGAGAGTTAATGACAAAAGATTTTTTTTTTCTTCACATTTTGCTTTTTTTTTTTTTTTAGGGGATGGAATGAATGCTTACATGGCATACAGAGTTACTACCAAGGTCAGATACAATTGATGCTTTAAAATAGCTCTCATGCATTTTTTATTGGTTAGTTGAAGTCCTTTGTTTCTGTTTACAGACTTCTTTGTCAATGTTCAACAAGAACGAGTTCTTTGTCCGTAGAAGATTCAGTGATTTTCTTGGGCTGCATAGTAAACTAGCAACAAAATATATGCATATTGGGTATATTGTGCCACCAGCTCCTGAGAAAAGTATAGTAGGTAAGTTCTAATGTGTAAAGTCTAACTGTACTGCATATGTATGGAACTGCATATATGCACAGAGTGAATTTTCTTCATATGCAGTAAACTACATACGTATATTGTACTGTGACTGTGAGAAATTTACATCAGTAGGGAGAGTATTTAACATTGGAGACAAAAATCACCAGTAATATTGCCCATAGTAATCAATCTTTGTTTAACTGGTAAGTGAAAATTCAAATCTAACAGCTGATTGGTTGCTCTGGGCAGATGTATAGTAATAGTATAATGGGGTATAAATACTAGGGATGCACCGAATCCACTATTTTGGATTCGGCCAAACCCCTGAATCCTTCACAAAGGATTCGGGCGAATACCGAACAAAATCCTAATTTGCATATGCAAATTAGGGTGTGAAGGGGGAAACCATTTTTTACTTTGTTTTGTGCCAAAAAGTCATGCGATTTTGGTTGCATATGCAAATTATGTTTCGGTTCGGCCAAATCCTGCTGAAAAAGGCTGAATCCCGAACCAAATCCTGGATTCGGTGCATCCCTAATAAATACAAAACCAAATGGTAAAAGATGAAAACTAGGAGTTAGTGAGTATGTGAGCATAGAATGCAGGCAGCTCGATGGGTGGTCAAGTCTTACTATTCAGACAATTGGGAGATTTTGTGCAAGTCTCAGCACAACTAAGGTATAGCGATCAACCATTAAAAATGGTCGGGCTCATTTATAAACACTGGGTAAATCTGCACATGTGCAGTAACCCATAGCAACAAATCAGTAACTAGATTTCCTCACCCAGATGCAGTAAAACAATGACATTTTCAGTTAGTTGTCATGGGTTACTACCCAGGGACACATTTTCCAGTGTTTATAAATGAGCTCTGGTATGTGTTGTTGTGATATGAAGTGATTGTTCTAATCCATTTCTAAATAATAATAATAATTATCCAGATTGGATGTGACTCCTAGTGCAGGCCATTGAGTTTTAGCCACAATTTTTCTTCTAAATGAATAATTGGGACACGTTAAATTATAATCATTTATGCTAGTAAGTTTTTGGCATTAAAATAAAAAAAACTCTCTTGTTTAGCTAGAAATATAATGTAAAAATAAATGAGCCAATAAAGCAGTCTTCCCTTTTTCTTTTAAGGTTTCATCCCAATTTGGCAGTTCATGGCTGAAGTGTGGACCTTCTGAGCTGCTCCTTGCCAGTACATGAGCATTGGCTCATGTTTAATTGAAAAATGAAATTGGGTAAATGGATAGGTTGGGCAAAATATTTTTCTAATTTAATATAGTTAGCCAAAAATGTAATCTATCAAGGATTAAGTGACCAGATGTCTAACATAATAGCAAGAACTATGCAGCTCTCTAACCTGACCGGTAACAGGTAAGAGAGAAAGTTGGGTTCTGGTTATTATGTTAGACGTCCAGTCACTCCAGACTTTATACATTACATTTCTGGCTAACTAACTGTATTGAAAACGTTTATTTTGTACAGCCTATCTATTTACCCAGTTTCATTTTTACACTGAACAGTTCTTTTAATAAGATGGTTACATGTTTTGTTTTTGTGATCTGTTAAGAGAATGGACGTGTTGTAGCCATTTTCAAGTAAAGACTAGTTTGAGAGCATTTTTACTTGATTATCTGATTGGTCTTGGAACAGGCCTTTCCCATGATCCAAAATACAAAGGTATTTTCAGGCATTTTGGCATCTGTGCAGATCACTTCTTTGTTTGATAACTGCCCATGTGCCATTTTCCTTATTTTTAATGTATATATTTTAAGGCATGACGAAAGTAAAGGTGGGAAAAGAGGATTCGTCATCAAACGAGTTTGTTGAGAAGAGAAGGGCTGCTCTGGAAAGGTAATTTTCTTTTAACTACTGTTTTAAGATTGCAGTTCGCTATCTTCAATTGTTTTCTTAGTTTAAGAAAACAAGGGAGCATAAAATACTGTAGCTTACTAAGGGTCAGGGCACACAGGCAGATTCAGGGAGATTCGTCACTTGGCGACAAATCTCCTCTTCTTCGAGGCGACTAATCTCCCCAAACTTCCTTCCCGCTGGCTAAAATGTGAATCTCTGGCGGGATGGCACTCTGGAGCGATTCGTTTTCCAAAGTCACCTGAAGTTTCCTTGTGAGGAAAGCCCCTGAAGATGCCCCGGGTGACTAATCTCCCCAATTCTGCCTATGTGCCCTGACCCTAAATGTACAAGATACATTAACTGGGCATCACTCTCGACTA
The DNA here is from genome assembly GCF_017654675.1 of Xenopus laevis. Classification (NCBI taxonomy): domain Eukaryota; kingdom Metazoa; phylum Chordata; class Amphibia; order Anura; family Pipidae; genus Xenopus; species Xenopus laevis. Next base: position 157,650,661 of record NC_054372.1, on the reverse strand, counting down.
CACAGATATTTCCAGTCCAATGTGCTGATGCTCAGTGGGAAACAATAGGAGTGTCTGCTCACATATACTACAATGTAAAGTGTGCTGCTCTCTGTCTCCGGCACTTTTTGGAATAATGTACTATGTGGGGAGGAAGCAGGGAGGGGGGACTATCTAGACTAGTGGATGGGGTTTTTGTTATGGGGGAGGGTTATCGGCTAAATGTAGCAAATTATACCCGTTCCAAATCTGCACCTGGATCACTGAGCTGCCAGACAGAAACACCAGAGAAAGGAACATTAGACTTTCAACTTCAAATTTGGAAAAACCGTTGAAAAGAAATCATAGAAAGCAATTATTATTTCTTGTGAACAGTCTGAAAACAATTTTTATTTCTTGTGAACAGTCGGAAAACAACTCAACTGAAAAAAGTGTTTGGAAGGTGAACTTCCCCTTTAGTTAGTGCTTTGAATCTTACAGAAACCCAGTGATTTCCAAAGAACAAAGCAGGGTTTTGCATGATTTTACATTTTCAAACAAATGTTAGGTTCTAAAATATCATTACCTACGCTGAATTCTACACAGTGTAACTTGGCATTGTAAATTGGAGTTCAAAGCTGTATTTTACACTTCTGTATTAGTATGACTGTTGTGTTAAGGGTTGCAGCAGAATTATAAAATTAAAGGGAGTGTAGAAAGCGGGTGGGGTGTTCAGGGGGAATTATTTAGAAGTTCATAAGCTTCCCGGAAGAGGTAAGGTTCATGGAAAATGTAAAATTCCACTTTGGCAGTGTTAAAAAATCTGTAAGCAACAATTCTTCACTTTCAGGTGTGTTCAGAGTGTGTAAAGAAATATCGCATCTTTTATATTTTCAAGATAAAAATTGTATACATATTTCGCTCAGAGGATCTAAGCTTTAAATAATATATGTTAAGAAAACTTGGCTTGGTTGTAGAAACTGAAGATAAATGATTGTTTTCCCCAGTTTTAGACCTATGCATGTGTGATATCAGAAATCTTTTTGATGAATGTGATAGTTTTCTTATTTGTGTTTCTACATTATATTGGGGTGCACTGTCTTTAGTACGTTTGCATTAGTACCACCATTGCTGCTCCCACTCACTCAAATAAAAAACTAATATACATAAACAACCTCTAGCAGAAAATATAATTCATATGGTATGGCAGCAGTCTGTAATAATTTCTAAGACAAAACATCAGTCAATATAATTTTTTGTTATATTTTACTCAAAATATTCTTTTGAAGTGAATGTTTATTTTTTTTTTAAACCCCTAGATATCTACAGCGCACAGTCAAACACCCTACTCTACTGCAGGATCCAGATTTGAGGCAATTCCTAGAAAGTTCTGAGGTGTGTGTTTTCCCTTTTGTTTTTCTCAGCTGGTTTTAGTTAACTATTTTCATTTATCTGTTGTAATAATAATAATAATAATAAAACAGTACCTTGTACTTGATGGCAAGCTGCAAGAATCCATATTGGTGGTAAGGCTATCCTATTGCATTTTTTTTAATGTTTTTTAGTATATTGAATCCCAGGTCTCAAGCATTCTACCTCATCTATGCATGTCTGTCTATTTTAAATGTTGTAATGTTTTCTTTTATTACTATATATGTAAACTCTCTCACAAATATTTCTGACTTCTGCACAGTTTGTATATTTATGCCAGTTTATATACAAATGTGATTATGCCACATAATGAAAAAGAGCAAAATCTTTCTTTTATTAGATGTAGAATGGCAAAGTAATCGAGTACAAACCATCTTGGGTTTTTCTGTTTTTGTTTCATTAAGCTCGGGGGCCTATTTCCATTGACCTTTGCTAAACAGCAAATCTATTCATTTAAACTGAAAGCTGTCTATCAAAGTCAAATATACATTCATTTATTTTTTGTTGTATTGAAAGCAGTAAGGTGGGAAAATTGTGTTTACTTTATTTTGAAACGTAGAAGGGTGTAGAAAACATTGCATTCTTTCTGTTCATACTCTAGTGCCCTGTTAGGACTCCAGCTTTTTAACCTGTTTGTTTGCCCTTATTTGTCATTCAATTGTAGCTGCCCAGAGCAGTTAGCACCCAGGCTTTGAGCGGAGCAGGATTATTGAGAATGGTGAACAAAGCTGCAGATGCTGTCAACAAAATGACAATCAAGATGAATGAATCGGATGCTGTAAGACCTGTTTTTTTTTTAATTGTATAATGATGGACTAATGAGGCGAAACAATTGAATTTTAAGCTTCTACGGGCAGAAAGTAAGACCATTTATGTGTTGACTCAATTCTCTTAAGCCTTGTTGACCAAGATAAGCTTGTCAACTACTAGTAAATCGAATATAAAAGTTTTTGTTCCGTGATAAATGAGCCTTTTGATTTTTTATTCTTTACCAGTGGTTTGAAGAAAAACAGCAGCAGTTTGAAAATCTAGATCAGCAACTCAGGAAGCTACATGGCAATGTTGAATCCTTGGTTTGTCATCGCAAAGGTTTGTCTCTAATTACCAGAACTTTGGTTTGGCTTTCCATCTGTAACTAGCATTACTAAGATAGTGAACTCCAGGGGCGTAACTACAGAGGAAGCAGACCCTGCGGCTGCAGGGGGGCCCAAGAGGCATAGGGGTCCCCATAATGCTATAATTAATTAGGAATTTTAATATATATTGTTAATACAGGGCAACCACTGGATATTTTGGGAGCCCTAAAATTATTTTGCTGTGGGGCCCAGTAACATCTCGTTACGCCACTGGTGAACCCCTTAAAATTTTATAAAATGCAGGTGTTGGATCTGTTATCCGGAAACCCGTTATCCAGAAAGCTCCGAATTACATAATGTCTCCCATAGACTCCATTTCATCCAAATAATCCACATTTTTAAAAATGATGGTATGAAGATCCAAATTACAGAAAGCTCCAGGTCCCAAACTTTCTGGATAACAGGTCCCATGCCTGTACATTTCTTTTCCTTCCACTTGAAACCAAACACATTTTGTGCCTATAGCTTTCCCTCTACAGTCATCTTGTGATTTTTATCAAACATTTATATCTACATGCCTTTTATAAAGATCACATAGTGGACCATAACCTGAACAATACAGTGTCACTAAATCTACCCCTTTCCATCTTATTGCTCAATAAGTGACCCTTGGGTGTTGTGCTCTGTGTCTTGCCTTTATACAAGATTGCTTTAAATATTGGAGCACTGCATTGCAGTTAAGGATGATAAAGCACCTGCTACAACTGAACAAAGGTCAGAGCACCTAATGCAAAGTCAAGTGCTCCATCTTACTCTTTGTCAATATGTGATCAGCTGTGTTGTAAAACAGAAATTGGAAACATTTTATTGGCTCGTCTAAACATGACACACAATGAGCCAGATGTCGAGACAAAGCATTCTTTGAGTCCTATGCATAACCTCCTGCTACTAGTAGTGTCAAAATACATAGTGCAACTTGGGGATATTTAATGTACTGCTTGACCACTATGATATTGCTAACTATAGTTGATGTTTGATCCTTATATTGCAGGTCGGTTATTTTGATGCTTTAGCTGAGCTACACATCTACATTTCCTGCTGTACCAGGAAAATTGGCTGCAGAGTGGGGGGCTCCAGTTTTAAAACAGCATCCTCGCTCTCTCTGTTCACCAGTCATTTAAGGAACAGTAACATCAAAAATAAAGTGTCTTAAAGGAACAGTAACATCCTAAAATAAGTATTTTAAAGTAATAAAAAGTAATGCAGTGTTGCCCTGCATTGGTAAACTGCTGTGTTTGATTCAGCAACACTATAATTGTTTATATAAATAAGCTGCTGTGTAGCAATAATAAAGGCTCAGGTTATATAGCATATAAGCTCTGTAGAACATAATGGTGTTATCTGTTATTCAATATTTGGGGTCAGGGCACATAGATTCGGAGAGATTAGTCGCCCAGAGACAAATCTCCTCTTCTTCGAGACGACTAATGTCCCCGAACTTCCTTCACGCTGACTAAAGTGTAAATCGCCAGTGGGATGGCACTCGGAACTATTTGTTTTCCAAAGACGCTCGAAGTTGCCTTATGGGGAAACTTTGGGCGACTTCGGGATTAGTCGCCCTTCGAGATTAGTCGCCCCGAAGAAGGAGATTTGCTGCCGGGCGACATCTCCCCGAACCTGCCTGTGTGCCTTGACCCTTAACCTGTGCCTTATAGCCTTTGTGTTTCTGAAGCAACACACATCAGTTTTACCAGTACAGGGCAACAGTACATGGTATTTTCATTACTTTAAAACACTTACTGTTCCTTTAATACAGTATGTTTATATTTAAAGCAGCACAGTATATATGATGTTTGAAGCTCATCGGGTCCTAATCATATAATATAAATTGTGATGCCCACATATTTTTGGCCTTTTCCATGTCCCTAAGAATATTTTCTTCACACTTCCCTAAATCAGCCCTGTGTTATTCCTTCAAAGCTAACCCCCTAGCCTTCAAAGTCATGTGTTACATAAGGGTTTTTTCATCTACAATCGAATTAGTATTATGTGTTTTGAATTATAAAGGCTTTATTACATTCCCATTCCCTCCCTTCAAAAAAGCTTTTAACCACTAGCCTATGATTCATTATTCTGTAGAGCTGTCAGCCAACACAGCTGCATTTGCAAAGAGTGCTGCAATGTTGGGCAATTCAGAAGATCACACTGCACTCTCCCGGGCATTATCCCAGCTTGCAGAGGTGGAAGAAAAAATTGACCAGCTGCATCAAGATCAGGCCTTCGCAGACTTCTATTTGTTTTCCGAACTCCTAAGTGACTATATACGACTTATTGCTGCTGTCAAGGTACATCCACTGCAGAAATCTATATTTAATCAATTAATTGTCAATTATTGACCCATAATCAAAACAACCTGGGAAGTAGATAATCTTATAGGCTGAGTTCCTAAATGAGTGCCTTACTTAATTTCTCAGGGAACTGAACAGTGCTTATAATCATTCAGTCTAGTAAAACCTCTCTGCTATGTTTGTGTGTGGTTGAATAAGTGTTATTTCATGTCATCTTGTACTTGTAGGGTGTATTTGATCAGAGAATAAAGTGCTGGCAAAAATGGCAGGACGCTCAGGTCAATCTGCAAAAAAAACAGGAGGCAGAGGCCAAACTTCAGATCTCCAATAAACCTGATAAACTTCAGCAGGCTAAAGATGAAATCAGAGAGGTATGGCTTATGCACTATATTCTATCACTTTATCTGCAACTTTCTTAATTAAATCCAATCTGAATATTGATTTAATATTGTCAAGTAAAGAAGGATTAAAGTGGACCTGTCACCCAGACACACAAAGCTGTATAATAAAAGTCCTTTTTAAAACAAACATGAAATCCAATTTCTATTTTTTATTAAAGCATTCATAGCTGTTGTAAGCTCATTTAAAAATATCAGCTGTCAATCAAATATTGTCTGCCTTGGGCATAGAGGTGGAGCAGAGAATTACTTTCACTTTCCATTCAGCACTTACTAGATTTCACTGCTCTCCCCACATTCCCCTGTTCTCTTTACCATTTAATTGTGAAGCCAGGGCATCGGGATGGACATCGGGTCCCCCATTCTGGTGCACAAACAAGATTCTGAGATGATACAAGACTTGCCTTAATAACAGTGTCCACAAAATGGCTCCTGCCTGCTTTCTATAATTATGAATTCCCAGACTGAAGGAAACAAGATTCAAATAATTTATATTGTGTAATTAAAGTTCGTCTTGCTTGACTAATGTGATAAAATACGATTTTGAATCATTTTTTTGTGTGACGGGTCCCCTTTAAAAACCAACCATATATTGGGTTGCAATAGCTTTTTATAGCAATTTTTCTTCATGTATTTATTTGTAGCTTTTGCCTTGCTTATTAGTAATATACATCAGTGGGCAGATTTATGAAAGGTCGAATCTCGATCTCATGTGAATTTTTTTTTTTTTTTTACGGTAATAAATTCGAATATACTCCTAACTCGAATGGGAGGTTATTTAAGAAAAAAATTGAACGTCTAATATTCGATCGAATAGGAACGACCCTAAAATTCGATTCTTATTTGATTCGAGTTTTCCCTCCGAAAAAAAACTTGAATGTCAGGAAGGCAATTATCATCCTCAAATGGATCTAATGACCACTTCCATTGACTTGTACATGAACAGGTTTTAGGTGGCGAATATGCGAATTAGGACTGTTTCCAGGGTTGAGTTTTGATAAATCTCACATTCGAATAGGGGGGATTAAAGTTCGAATTTGGGAATTTTGACACCAAAAAAAATTTGAGAATTCAAATTAACTATTCGGCCCTGAATAAATTTGCCCCTAGATGTCAAAGAATAGATCTCATTATTTTTTCTGGTGCCAGCATAGTATGCTTACAATGTGTGGAAACACTTTTATCAAGCAGCAGTAGTAGTAGTAGTACAGGTATGGGATCCGTTATCTGGAAACCCGTTATCCAGAAAGCTCCCAAATTACGGAAAAGCCGTCTCCCATAGACTCCGCTACAATTAAATAATCCAAATTATTACAAATGATTTTCTTTTTCTCTGTAATAATAAAACAGTAGCTTGTACTTGATCCCAAGATATAATTAATCCTTATTGGAAGCAAAACCAGCCTATTGGGTTTATTTAATTTTAACTTGATTTTCTAGTAGACTTAAGGCAGGGATTCCCAACCTTTTGAACCCGTGAGCAAAATTCAGAAGTAAAAAGAATTGGGCAGCAACACTAGCATGAAAAATGTTCTTGGGGTGCCAAATTAATGCTGTGATTGGTCATTTGGTAGCCCTATGTGGATTGTCAACCTACATTGAGGCTTTGTTAGGCAGTGCACCTGGTTTTTATACAACCAAAACTTGCCTCTAAGCCTGGGATTTAAAAATAAGCTCCTGTTTTGAGGCCACTGGGAGCAACATCCAAGGGGTTGGAGAGCAGCATGTTGCTCACGAGCTACTGGTTGGGGACTTAAGGTATGAAGATCCATGTTACGGAAAAATCCGTTATCCAGAAAACCCCAGGTCTTAAGCATTCTGGATAACAGGTCCCATACCTGTATCATTGTGCCTTTTATAAATGGCTTTTGAATTATGCATACTAGTGTATGATGTGAGTTGCATTTCACTTGGTGTTATTTAGTTCATTCATCCAGTTCCGTTACATTGGAGATGTCTATATGGATAGGAGTAATAAATGCTCAATAAATACATTTGTAATAAACCTCCAAATAGTCTGAAAATGGAAGGGTAAAGACTTATGAATTTAATTCGTCCTGACAGCATAGCTCTGGCTACATGAGATAGATAAACTTGAAGGTGTGAATAGAATAGAAGCTTTGTCATATTCTTCATATTCTATATAGTCAGTGTCATGGACAATAAAGGTGATGTTTCTCATGTATCTACTGGGGAAAGCCTTGCATGATAAAAACGAATAATAATAAAATTAGGATAATAGGGTTGGAGGCACGACAGGCTCACTGTGACGTTGTAACTTATATGGAATCATTTGCTGTTGCATTTCTATACCTGAAATTTGTAGATAAACCAGTATTTGCCGGTATGTGAATGCCCGTTCCATATAAGAATTTTATGTGGCACTTTTAATTTTAAACTTCTGTTAAATTTTTTTTATCGGTCATCTTTCCCATGCTTCTTTAAGGAGATTGAAGAGGTAGGATATAATGTATTCATACACTTGTGTTATTTGTGTTTCCATTTTTTTAAATCTGTACCCAAGTTGGTAGAGCCTTAATAGTTTTTTTTTTTTTTTTTTTAATAGCAATGATTGTTTGGGTCAGTAATTCATTCCATAACCTTTATTTCACAATATATTGGTTGTGTTTTATTTGTTTACCATGATTTTTTGTTTATTTTTTTTAAATATCTCTCTCACTTGATATTGCAGCCTTAGTATAACATATAACTATTAGGTTAGTATGACAGGCCACTTTCCTGCAACACTAAACCAAATTATCTGTTGTGGGGTAGCCTTGTAGTATCTGCCCATACAGTCTATTAGAAAACTGAGAGATGTATCCCTGCTTTGAAGAGTGCCATTTATGTCTCATTGGCTGTTCAATCAATGTCTGCAGCTTCTACATAAAATGGGATTAAAAACTAATAGGTAACCTTTGTTTAAACCTGTCAGATATCGGTTGTGCAGGCTGAAATATTGGCCCCATACACAGGCCAATAAGCTGATAACTTGGTCTGGAGTCTGAGTATTTTACTTAGGGATGCACCAAATCCACTATTCTGAATCCTTCGCAAAAGATTCGGCCGAACACCGAACCAAATCCTAATTTGCATATATAAATTGGGGGTAGGAAGGGGAAACAATTTTTTACATCCTTGTTTTGTGACAGTCACACAATTTCCCTACCCGCCCCTAATTTGCATATGCAAATTAGGATTTGGGTTCGGTTCGACCGAACAAAAGGATTCACCTGAATCCGAATCCTGCTGAAAATGGCTGAATCCCGAACCGAATCCTGGATTCGGTGCATCCCTAATTTTAGTAGAGCTTTAAGCAACAACAACAGTAATTGCACAGTGGGGAAAAAAAGTCAAAATTCAACATGTAATATGTGTCCATATATTGGTCCAGTTATCTGTGTTTTATTTAAGTGAGCTCATAATAAACAAGTCTTTGGAGCCTGTGGGCAGGCAGATTCATAAAAAGGCAAGGGGGCTGCATATTTTTTCAACCATTTCCATTAAAGGAGAAGGAAAGGCATTTTCTACTTGGTTCTATTTACTTACCTGACACCCCAGGCCGGTGCTTCTATCAGAATAAAACTGCACTGGTTCGGCATTATTCCAATGAGCAGCACGGAGCGATCCTCTTCCTGCTTCTTCTTCTCGCGGCTGCCCAGTAGACCGAAAAGTTAAATTTTAACGAAAAATCCAGGCTATTTAGTTCTACTTCTTTGAAGAAAGAAGAAGCAGGAAGGTGATCACTCTATGGTGCTGGCTGGAATGGGCCGCTGCAGTTTTCTCCTGATAGGAGCACCGGCCGGGGTGTCAGTCAGGTAAGTATATACAATCACTTGTGGGTGCCTAACTTTTGGCATCCCCAAGTAAAAACACCTTTCTCCTTTAAGTCCATATAATAGACAGCAGTTGTTGGTAAATAAATGTCCATTTGGAAAATTCGCTTCTGCACACCATCTTTATAAGTTTTTATGAGGGGCTAATTTCTAGGATGGATCAGATTATGGCAGTGGGAGTGGTATATTTTGGTTTTGTAAGCCAAACGATAATGATGCTCATAACAAATTGACACACAGGATGAGAACTAGTTAAAAGGACTAACTAATGCAGACATGTCCAAAGTCAGGCCCGCGGCCAATTGCAGCCCGTTCACTTGATTTTCCAGTATACTTAAGGTATGAAGATCCAAATTACGCAAAGAACCGTTACCTGGAAAACCCCAGCTCCTGAGCATTCTGGATAACCGGTCCCATACCTGTGTAAATGAAAAACTGCCAAATGAAGTTTAACACAGGTTGATGTACGGTTATGCACTAAATAGACAGCTGCTGCAAAGGCACATAGAACTCTGGGATGTACCATTAGGGACATACAGGCATGACTTAGATGTGTTGTGTAACATTTATTGAGGTAATGTAATCAAAGTAACTCATTGCATTCAAAGAGTGCCCCCCCCCAAATGATTACTAACACTTGTTTTGTTGCTATGTGTTGCTAGTCCTTGTGCAGGCACTTTATTAATCAAGAGAATGAAAGGTTCTCTTAAAGGAACAGTTCAGTGTGAAAATGAAAACTCTGTAAATAAATAGGCTGTGCAAAATAAAAAATGTTTCTAATATAGTTAGTTAGCCAAAAATGTAATGTATAAAGGCTGGAGTGACTGGATGTCTAACATAATAGCCAGAATACTACTTCCTGCTTTTCAGCTCTATAACGCTGAGCTAGTCAGCGACTTGAAGGGGGGCCACATGGGACATATCTGTTCAGTGAGTTTGCAATTGATCCTCAGCATTCAGCTCAGATTCAAAAGCAACAGATATGACCCATGTGGCCCCCCTCAAGTCTCTGATTGGTTACTGCCTGGTAACCAGTCAGTGTAAACCAAGAGAGTTGAAAAGCAGGAAGTAGTGTTCTGGCTATTATGTTTGACACCCAGTCACTCCAGCCTTTATACATTACATTTTTGGCTAACTAACTATATTACAAACATTTTTTATTTTGCACAGGCTATTTTTTTTTTTTTTATTTAATCAGTTTTTATTTATACACTGAAGAATTCCTTTAAAAGGGACGCTATACATCTATGTCCAGTCTAGGCAAAATAAATATAGCTTGCATTGAAAATTCAAAATGAGCTCTGTTCTTTAAATACCGTTAACATTTTTTTGTACCTAGTCCTGTACAACCCTTATATTATCATGCTGAAACAGGAAAGAGACTTCCCCATAATGTTTCCAGAAAGTAGGAAACACGGAATGGTCAAGAAAAGCATTGTATGTTTTTACAGTAGGCTTTACACATTCAGGCATGTAGCATTCTCCTGCCAAATCCAGACTTGTCCATTAGAGTGAAAATGGTGATGTATAATATATAGATCATTATTATAGGTTATTATCACAATTAGGATTGTGTGCAGATGCTTCCCCTTTAAAAAAAATCCTTTTGTGTATTAGGTGGGTGGATACGGAGGAGTCTGTTGTACAGGGGTGTTTAAATGGGAAGGACAATATAATAAACGTCTTCTCCAAGTACTGTTACATCAAGAAACAAAGGAATAGGGAACATGTAATATTAAATTCCATTTCTGTTGATTTGTTTAGTGCAACAAATCGAAAACAATTCAAAGCTTTTGTCTAAAACAATAAGCAGGGTGGGTTTTCACAAAAGCACTATATTACTCTTAGCCAGGAAAAGTGGTGATAGCCACTATATTAGCTGAATTGAGCTGATTTGGGTGCCTTTATTACAAATGTGTTTTCTATCTATAATTATTAGAATGCATTATTATAGATGGTCCCATAGGATGAATTTGATTGCACCAATATGGCATCGGAAAGAAAGGGGGGGGGGTTAAATAAAATGCCATCTGTTTCTCACCATTGTTTGATTTGATCAAGCCTAGAAACAATCTGTTATTAAAAACCGAGTTGTAGAATATTCAAAATTGTCTCCTGCTTAAAGGAGAAGGAAAGGCGTTCTTTACCTGGGGGTGCCAAAGGTTAGGCACCCCAAGTGATTGTATATACTTACCTAACAGGAGAAAACTGTACCAGCCCCAGGTTCTTCCAGCGAGAACCACTGAGCGATCGGCTTCTGGCTTCTTCTTTATTCGCACGGCTGTATCGCGAAAAGCTGAACTTAAAGAAGTTGGCTATTTCGTTCTACTGTGCATGTGTCTGCCCTCGGGAAATTTGAAGCAAGATGGAAGACGATTGCTCCGTGTTGCTTGCTGGACTTCGGACAGGTGCAGATTTCTCCTGATAGGAGCACCCGCCTGGAGTGTGAGGTAGACATATATAATCACTTGGGGGTGCCTAACTTTTAGCACCCCCCAATTAAATATGCCTTTCCTCTCCTTTAAATGAATAGGAGTATTAACAATGTGTAACAATCTGTGCATAAGTTAGTTTATGCATAAAACTTTGTTCCCATTAACTTTTGTGAACCTGCAAAAGGTCCGTTGGGTTGCAAAATTCTTCAATATCATTTTGGCATACTCGTTTTATAACACTGCAAACATTCCGTGCAGACTAAATCCAAAGGTATTCCATCTGCTGCACATGAACTTGTGCATGGTTATCGAACACTGGTTGTTTTGTTTCAGATTTACAACTCGCTTTAGAATTAAGACATTCTGAAAGATGATAGTGCTCTACTGTCTCTAATTCAGGGCATCCTAAAACTGGGGAATTCAACCGTAAAAAAAAAAAAAAAAACCCTACCCTGTGTAGACCCCCCTTCCTCCTCCTCCTCAGCCTGCCTGCCCCTCCCCAGGCAAATGCCCCTAATCCTTTACTCACCGTGCAAATTCTGGTCTCGAATTTACGGCAGCCATCTTTATCTTCTCTGGTAATCTTCGTGTCTTGACGGCATTTTCTGTGCATGCACAGTTGGAGTAAATTTCCGGTCCTGAACCACTGCTGCGCATGTGCCGAAGGGCATGAAAAATTCCGAAAGATTTTCGTGACTTTCGTCACATGAGCAGTTGTTAGGGACTGGAAATTTACTCCAACTGTGCATGCGCTGAAAATGCCGTCAAGACACGAAGATTACTGGAAAAGAAGAAGATGGCTGCTGTGAACTCAGAGACCAGAATCTGCATGGAGGGGGAAGTAAAAAACTTAGGGTAGGGGGAAAGGTTTCTTTTTATTACGGGTTGAATTCTCCTTTAAGACTTAATGTTAAGAATAGCTTGTTTGCTCATTCAGGCACTAAAGAGTATCACTAAATTAGGAGATTTATATAAATGTGAATTGTATGATATTAGGATACATGTGTACAATAATGCAGGGAAAAACCCGTATTATATGCATTCTCACTAATTAGGCTAAGGAAATATATGTCAATTAGTGGTTGTGCTTTCTAAATAGACCAACATAAGTCAGTGATTTGGAATGGCAACAGCACAACTAAGCTCATAGCTTTTGTAAGACTGTCACATTGTTTTGCCTATTGATTGACAATCGACATTTAATAACACCCTCCTTCTCTTCTAGTGGGAGGCCAAGGTTCAACAAGGAGAGAGAGATTTTGACCAAATATCCAAAACTATTCGCAAGGAATTAGGAAGATTTGAGGCAAGTATCCCATACCAGCGCATTCTAGAATTGACTTTACAGTTCATTTTCATGTGTGATAATCAAGTATAATAAATGAAATCTTTATTTCTTTGTTTTAGAAAGAGAGGGTGAGAGACTTCAAAAACATTATTATAAAGTACTTAGAATCATTAGTGCGAACACAACAACAGGTATGTGAATTAACCAGCCAAAATGACCAGAAACATGTTTGTATTCTATAACAGTATTATTTATGCTTGTTACACAGTGCTCTACAGAGAGAGCTTTTTAGCTGGCCACTCCCTTCCCCTGTGGAGTTTACAATCTGATTTCCCTATCATAGGCAGGCACACAAACACTGGCCAACTTTATCGCAATTAAATAGGGTTAATAGACACAAATACGGCCTAACTTGGAAAAAATCCTTAAAGGAACAGTTCAGTGTAAAAATAAAAACTGTTTAAATAAATAGGCTGTGCAAAATAAAAATAATTTCTAATATAGTTAGTTAGCCAGAATATAATCTATAAAGGCTGGAGTGACTGTCTAACATAATAACCAAAATCCAACTTCCTGCTTTTCAGCTCTCTAACTCTGAGTTAGTCAGCGACTTGAAGGAGGGTCACATGGGACATAACTGTTCAGCGAGTTTGCAATTGATCCTTAGCATTCAGCTCAGATTCAAAAGCAAAAGTTTTACCCACATGGCCCCCCCTTAAGTCAATCAGTGGAAAGCAGGAAGTAGTGTTCTGTTCTATTATGTTACACATCCAGTCACTCCAGCCTTTAAACATTACATTTTTGGCTAATTAAATATATTAGAAACATTTTCTATTTTGCACAGCCTATCTATTTAGCCAATTTTTATTTTTACACTCAACTATTCCTTTAAGGCAACAATGAGTTACCATATATATTATAAATCTTTTCGTTTTAATAAACCACTATACAGTATATTTTCTTGCAGAATTCAGAAGTGTTTATAAAAAAAAATATATATATATATATATATATATATATATATATATATATATATATATATATATATATATATATATTATAATTATACATCCAGTGCTTTAATATTTCCCATTCATTTAAAGTTACTTTAAAGAGGTATTTCACCTATAACAACTTATTATGATGCTTTCAGTGATAGGCAATAGGGCCTCCATCTTTTGCTTATTTTTATTGTGACTGCCTAAATCTATTGTTCAGTGTAAAAATTAAAAACTGGGTAAATAGGCTGTGCAAGATAAAAAATGTTTCTATAATTAGCCAAAAATGCAATGTATAAAGGCTGGTGTGAGTAGATGTGTAATATAATAGTCAGAACACTACTAACCTGCTTTGAAGCTTTCTTGGTTTCCACTCATTGGTTACCAGGCAGTAACCAATCAGAGACTTGAGGGAGGGCCACATGGGTCATAACTGTTGCTTTTGAATCTGAGCTGAATGCTGAGAATCAATTGCAAACTCACTGAACAGTTATGTCCCATGTGGTCCCCCTTCAAGTCACTGACTAACCCAGAGTTAGAGAGCTGAAAAGCAGGAAGTAGTGTTGTGTTCTGTTATGTTACAAATCCAGTCACTCCAGCCTTTATACATTAGATTTATGGCTGATTAACTATATTAGAAATATTTTTAATTTTACCCAGTTTTTATTTTTACACTGAACTGTTCCTTTAAAGTACTACCTGGGATAACTGACGATTGTCTTATGAGAGGTATCTATAGTTTTTATTATCCATACTAGAAAAATGATTGTTTGTTTGTGTTTTTTCCAGCTCATAAAGTATTGGGAAGCTTTTCTACCCGAAGCCAAAGCCATAGCATAGGATGAAGACTATATCATGTTCAGCTTATACATTGATGTACACCCCATTTCACAATAAAAATCGTGTAAAATCAAAATATCAAGATAAACCACTCTATATTTTATTAACATGTGGCTTCTTTTATATACTATTGCATTTTAATAAGTGCTGCATGTCCTGACCCATTCCAATGGACTGTGGCATGATATTCTGCTGAACTGAACACTATTTTGCATTTAACAAGTGCAGAAGAAAGCAAGAATGTTTTACTCTGGACTATTATTACTTGCAAACAAGTTCTGTCAAACGATAATTACCTTATCTTTATGAATCAAATTATTGTTGCATTTATAAATGGTCACTTACACATTCCTGTACAGATATTATGATTTTGTGATTATTATAATAAAGGCATATGCCTTGTGTAATGCCATTTTCTTTTATGTCTTTCCTAAACGGATTCTCACCTTTGTAGGGCTGGATTAAGTAGAAGCTAAATGTGGTACACAATGTAAATGGAATTCTATATACACAAGCTCTTATTATACACAGGGTTTGGGCAAAGGTGACTGCAACAAGACAGCCGATGTCCCAGAATGCTACACTGTATAAAATGAGTGTCTCTAGTATATGTTTTTACAAAAATGGAACTTCAGTAACCAGTGGCTGTATCAGACCTCATGGGTTTTACGCTTGATTTTTTTTATATCTTTGTGTGAGTGTTACAAGCTTGTGTAGCAGGCCAGGTTAGAAGGGGCTGGAATTTTCTGAAATATACTCCAACCAAATCCGCACGTTTCCCCTTATTTATTAATACATTTTTACGAAAATTTCATGTGCGGGGAAAAAGCTTAAAGAAAATCGGATCGTTCAAATTTTTCGGATTTCTGCCCGAAAACCACAAAATCTTCGTATTATTGCACGAAACCTGGAGCAGTACAGGATATCTTCGGGACTTCTCCCATTAAGATATAAAGCCTCAGCAGGTCTGAGATACCGGAGGTATAATAAATTCTGGAAAATTCTAATTTTTTTTCACAAAAGATTCTAATTTTATAATTAAAAAATTATTTTTGGCACTCAAACTTTAATAAATAAACTCCCATAGTGTCATTGGACTGTGACATGTTTTCTGATCATAAATTTCGGTTCAGTAAATAGCTAGTTGTAGCCATTGGCCATTTTCAGTCTCATGTGTTGGTTTTCTACATTAGAAAGGCCCTGTTAGAAGATCACTAAGCAGCTAAAGGACTGTGACTATATACTCTGCCTCTTACTGGAGGATGTTTTCCCTTTTTCCAGGTTAAAGGAGGAGCAAACCCAAAAGTTAAAAAACCCTACCCCCCACCCTACATAGACCCCCCTCTCTCCTCCCCCCAGCCTAAGTGTTACCCCGGGCAAATGCCCCTAAGTCTTTACTTGCCCCTCCATGCAGATTCTGTCCAGTGGAGTTCACGGGTGCCATCTTCTTCTATTCGGTAAGCTTTGGAATGAGAATGGCGGAGCGGCGCAAATTTTCCGTTTCGCGACCAAAACTCATGAAGATTGCCGAAGTGCTGGTTTCATTCCGAAGATTACCGAAGCGGCTGAAGGTGTCGCCTGTGAACTCCGATGCCTGAATCTGCACCAAGGGGTAAGTAAAAAGTCAGGGACATTTGCCCGGGGGAACACCTAAGCTGGAGGGAAGGGGGTCTATGTAGGTTGGGGTTTTATAACTTTTGGGTTTGCTTCTCCTTAAAGCAGGAGGAGCAGTTACAAGATCAGCAGTTGAATCGAGTTTGCATAGAGCAAATTTGCTTTCAAAATCACATCTGAAAGGTTGCCAGAGCAAATCAGTCATTGAACAGAGACATAAACTGAAGGGCATCAAATCGCTGTTCCACTTGAAAAATAAACTTGCAACGTGCCAATACCTGAATAAACCAGGTTGTGTAAAACCTGATAGAAAGACTGTACAATTATAAAAAGCATGGACATTTAAGAATGTAAGGATAAGCTTACGGCTTTCCATATGGGGTCTGGGTGCTCTAGCTCCAAGCCCTCAGCAGGGGAGAAATTCATACAAAAACCTGAAAAATAGAGCTGGCACCATACCGACACCCTAAAAAAAATAACTAAAGTAAATTCCAGGAGTCTCAAGATATCAATAAAGTAATACAAAAAGCTTTATTTACGTCTTGTATAAAAAATAATAGCCTGACGCGTTTCGTGTCCCCACAGGACACTTAATTTTTTTTGGGGTGTCGGTATGGTGCCAGCTCTATTTTTCAGGTTTTTGTGTAAAACCTGATATGGGAGATAATAAATTGTATTATACACAAATTCATTTAGAGCAAATTGCATATTTCCTTTTTTTTTATTGTCATTTATTTTTGTAGAACTGATTTTAAATATTTCTGCATTTCACTTAACAGCCAACAAAAAAAATGTTCCAAGTTCTTTAAACACAGTATCTCACAGGTACAGGGTCGGACTGGGGGGCCGGGGCCCACCGGGACTGGTGTCCAGGGCCCCCCTCTGGCCCCCGCTACCTACTTGTTAGGCGAATCCTTGCTTGGCGCATCGCGCAAACGGAAACGGCGCGCATGCGCAAACGGCGCTGCTATGCGCCGAAATTTTTTTTATTATTTTTTAAAAAACTGTTTGGGAGAGGGGGACTGGCCCGGCGGGGCCCACTAGGGTCGGGGCCCACCGGGTATTTTCCCGGTATCCCGCCGGGCCAGTCCGACACTGCACAGGTAGACAAGCAGTTAAATGCTCAGCGGTTCAAAAGGAAAGCAGATGGGCGCGCACCCTTGCTTTGCTAATTTTGTATAATCATCAGTTAGAAAACTAAATAGAAAAGAAAAAATATACTTGCTGAGCAAATACTTCAGAGATCAAATTTGATTCAAAGTTTTTCCCCCCAAAAAAGTTGATTTTTCAAAGTTTTAGATGGCGAATGGTCTGTCAAATTTTTAAAGAGACCGTATATGATAAATTTCAATATTCAAATTTTTGAATTTCTTTCAAATTCGAATCGAATTTGTACTATTCTCTAGTCGAAGTACACTAAGGGGCAGATTTATCAAGGGTCGAATTTCCTTCCCTCGAATTTGACCCTCGAAGTAAAATCCTTCGAATATCGAATTCGAAGGATTTTAGCGCAAAAGGTTCGATCGAACGATAAAATTGTTCAAAATGAATGATTTTAAGCGACCGATCGAAGGATTTTAAAAGTGCTGTGGAAGGTCCCCATAGGCTAACATTGGACTTCGTTAGCTTTAATTTGGCGAAGTATTAAGTTGAAGTTTTTTTTTAAAGAGATAGTACTTTGATTATCGAATGGTCGAACGATTTTTACTTCGAATCGTTCGAATCATGATTGATGGTTAAAGTACCCAAAAAATTACTTCAAAATTTGATTTTTTGATTCGAACTATTCACTCGAGCTTCGTAAATCTGCCCCTAAAAATAGCTTTTTGGATTTGATTTTTTTTTCATTCAAAAATTCACCTCGACCTTTGATAAATCTGCCCCGAAATGTTGGAAAATTGTAACCGTTTAGAATCTGCATCAGAATTACTGAGCTGCCAGACTCCAAACACCAGAGACATTAAACTTTGATTTTGGAAAAACAGTAAAAAAAAAAAAATCATGCAAAAAAAGTCTTTATTTCTGGGCAACAATCTGAAAACAACTGAACTGGAAAAAGCGTTTGGAAGGTGAACAAGCCCTTTAAAGGGTAAATAATAAAAGATGGAAAGAAAGTGTTTATTTCTGGTGTGAACATCTGAAAACATCTGAACTGAAAAAAAGGTGAACAAGCCCTTTATACCGCCAGTACTGCAGCTTTTCAGCTGTTCTTGGGAGCGTTTTTGTGATGAAAGGCTGCAGCACAGGAACTTTCAGGGGTTTTCATAAAATACATTTCTGATTCACTAAATACTCTCTGACTGAAACCATAAATGGGAAAGCTTTACGTCAGCGCCAGGCAAGTTATGCAAGGACGCAGGAATCCGGCAAACTTCAGAGCGGTCACATGATCGCATCACATGACAGCTCCTTCCATATGGCTCTCCCCAGTGTTGTGCCTCTAGCGCTCCTATAGCAGCTGCGATCAGCACCAGCTGTGACGTCATCACTGGGAAGCTTCCCATTGGCCGCCTTTATCGAGCCGTGCCTGGGGACAGCGAAGGCAATGGAGGTTTACATTCCATCATTCCGGTACGAAGACAGTGATATGGAGAGAGGCTACACGGTAGGGGAGAACAGCGCTGCAACTGAATAATAATAATGTCAGTACTTGTGCATAATAATGAGGGCATGTCACTGAATGAGAGACAGTCTCCCTGACACAACTACTGAACACACAGCCTGAAACTACAAACGCTCCGTGTTATAACCCTATTTTACTGCATCACCGCGTTGCTTTCCGTCCCATGAGAAATGTCAGCACAGGCAGAGATGAGGTCACAATCAGTTTAGCATGGGGGGGGGTACATGTCCCTGGGGATGTCACAACCGAGCCCTGCTTAGGACCATCAGGATTTGAGGTAAAATTATCAACTTTTCCCTGCCAACAGAAGTGACATAAAAAAGAGGGATCTGATTCAATCAACAGTACAGGCATTTTTATAACAACAGCCAACAGTGTCTCCACATGAAAGGTGTGTGGGAAGGTATTTGCTGCTGAAACGTGCTGACTGTAACAATTCCAAGTCAGACATGAATGATCCCAAAGTCTACACAGACGATTTACTTTTCAAGGGGTAATTTACCTATAATAGCTTTGTAGATCTGTATGTGTAGTTTGTGTATCTGTATGTGTAGTTTCTAGATCTGTTTGTGTAGTTTGTGTATCGAGTCCACAACCATGGTGAAAAATAAAACTTCACACTTCAATAATAGAAAAACAGTCACAAATAGAAAGTGATTGAAAAAAGTCTTTATTTCTGGTGAACAATCTGAAAACAACTGAACTAAAAAAAAAAAAAGGTGTAAAGGTGGCCATAGACGCAAAGATCCGATCGTACGAATCAGCGTACAATCGGACTTTCCCATCTCCCGACCTGCCACTAACCATTCAGATCAAAGTCTTACCATTCAGATCAAATAAAGTAATAAAAGAACAGATCAGCCAAAGTTCTACCTCTGACAGCAATCGTACGATAGTTATGTCTGACAAAGCTAGTGACAGTCTCCCACTGAAAATCGTACGATCGGCAATACACACAGAGATATTATCGGCAGCCGACAGAAATGTTCTAACCTCTCCGATCGACCAAACGACCGATCTCCGCCGGACGGAAAATGTCGGGACTCTCCACACACGGTCCGAAAATTGTACGAATCCACGATTCGTACGACCGGATCGTTGCGTCTATGGCCAGCTTAAGGCGAACATCCCCGTCAATTCTGATGAGATTGCACTGGTTTATATGCTGTCATGTAATGTGAATACAACTTAATTTAATAATCAGCTTTTGATTGTGAAATGTATATTGTATGTTTGTGTGTATATAACATTCACCTGGCTCTGAAAAACAAAATTCAGGTGGGCCTGGAGCCCACTCAACCCCCCTTACCCAGCTGCAAACAACTAGCAGCTAAGGAACTACTCTACAGCAGATCCCATGGTTTTGGGCCCCCTTATACCACAGCCACCCCCGACCATGGGGTCTGCTGTATGGTAGCTATGAGACTTTATACATTTATATATTATAATTTGGCCTGTAAGCTGAGGTAACATAGAGCATCCTATAGCAGCAGAAAAATAGATGGGGAGCTACTTACGGCTTATTTTGATCCACAAATATTTAATGCTAAAGGGTTTTGGTTACCTTGAGCTGGTACAGAACATGGTGCCATCTGAATCAACTAACAATCTCTAACAAGTGAATGCAGATAGGGAGCATGCCTAGTTGAAGCCAGGTCCAGATCATCTTTAACTGCACCTACAGGAGAAGAGTGCCTTCTTTAAAAATGGAAGGTGGCCATGCACATGTATAACTTCTCATGGTATCTGTTTGCCTCTTTGGGGGTAAAGGTGGCCATACACGGATAGATCCGCTCGTTTGGCGATGTCGCCAAACGAGCGGATCTCCCTCCGATATGCCCACCTTGAGGTGGGCAATATCGGGCTGATCCGATCGTGGGCCCTAGGGCCCAACGATCGGATCCTAGCGTTCGCCAAACGGGCGGTCGGATCGCGGGACCGCATCAACTAACAGATGCGGCCGCGATCCGACGGGATTTTTAATCCCATCCGATCGAGATCTGGCCGACTTTCGGCCAGATCTCGATCGGGGAAGCCCGTCGGGGGCCCCCATACACGGGCCAATAAGCTGCCGACACGGTCTGTCGGCAGCTTTTATCGGCCCGTGTATGGCCACCTTTAGGGTAGGTTTTCTTTCCCACACTACATCATGCATAAGTGACAAAATTTATTGTGTAACATCACCCTAAAGGGCTGAAGAAATGTATACCATGAGTGGCTACACATGTGCATGGTCATCTTCAATTGTTGAAGGTGACCAATAAGGATATGCAGCTCTTCTTGCTCATTTACCAGCGCACCCACCATCTAGACATACTTTGCAGCATTTTCTATACACTTGAACAGGATCACAGCATGGTCTGACAGAACCAACCCTTGCCCTGGCAAACATTCCCAGTTTGCATAAGCAAAACTTGATTACTAGCGTTACAAGCAACCTGATAATATTTTAAAGTTCAGTTGCGTTATTCATAAAACACAATAAATAGATATATATTTATAAGAAGTTTAGATTTGTTCAACAAGGTACGAATGTACATTTTCAGATGCCCAATTGTGTTGAGTTAATATCTTCAGTTTGTATTTCACCTCCCCATCATACCGTGTTAACTTCATTTGTGCCTCCAGATGTTTCAGCACAGCTCTGTCAAATGCATTTATGAAATCATTCTATTTAAAAAATAATGTTATTGGGAGTTTCATCTTTCTGTATGGCGCTGGAGTTGGATTCCATACATGGCTCTTGTCAAATATTGGCACCTTCTTGTCTGACATGATTCTGAGTGACATGTGAATAACAGTGCACTCACTTTTAGATTCGTACATCTCTAAAAAGAAGTTCACTTTCCCTTATAACTGCCCAGTGCTGCTAAACTGAGATACCCAAATGGTTTCATATCTGCTAACTGTTCTATAGCATACTCTATGCTTCCTCTTTTTAATAACATTTACACTATTTTTGTAGGTTAAATTCTTCTAAATAGAAAGTTAAGTTATTGTATCTGTTATCTGGAAGCCAGAAATAAGAGAATGCCATGTCCCATAATGTCATATTTAAATAAATAGCTCCTCCTTTTTGACTTATTGCCATTTTATCTGTATTAATAAGACAAAGGGGCACATTTACAATGCACTACGCAGTGTGTGGGGGGAAAAAAGGCCACAATCGAGGCATTGTGCAAAGAGCCACAGACTTATTATAATATATTCAACTCTTTATTTTTCTCTAAGTATCTGTCTAAAGTAAAGATTAGGACATAGTAGCCCTTAAACAAATGGTGACCTCTGCAGAAAATGGGGACCCCTGCAGAGAATTAACGACTATCTGAGTGGTATTATGGAATTAAAACCTTGTAAAACTATATTTAACGAGAGCTTTGACTGGCATCAGCAGGAGAGAAAGTTAACATTCATTTTAATTATGGTATTAATGTGAGGATTAAGGATTAATCCTTGTGCTAAACAACTTCCTTTAACTTTGCCAAGGAAGCATGGCTCTAAAATCTAGTAGTGCTTTATTTAGATCAATCTGTTATTCTCAGCATATAAATGATGCAATGATTATCTTGCTTGCAAATGTGGTAGGGTTTTTTTTTGCAGGAATGGCCATAATGAAGCTATAAGCCATACATCCTGTGATGTGTATGGAGTTGTATGACTTTAAATACCTAAAAAAAAAAGTAAATTTTTCATAATAAAGAAACATAATAAGAAACATATTTAGCCACAGTATTACAAAACAGAATTTTTAAACCATGGCACGTGAAAAAGCATACTTTTAATTGCAAGAAAAAAGTTCATTAAAAAATATCTGGAGATTTACACAAAACGTTCCTTTTTGGCAGGGAGAGACCCCAAGATGAAAATGAGTGCATTTGAATTTTTATGGCTGACACTATATAGCTGCTGCAAACCTGGGCAGTAACCCATGGCAACCAATCAGATGATTGCTTGCAGTGCTCCACCTGCAGTTAGCTGAAAAAAAGCTAATCACTGATTACTATGTGGTTGCTATGGGTTACTGCCCAGGTACAAATTTACCCACTGTTTATAAATGAGCCCCACTGCCTGTGCAGGAAAAGCCCCCTATACTGAGCCGGAAAACCAATTTTTGTAAAAAACACATTCTGAGTAAGTCATAAAAGAATAAGTTTATCTGAACAGTTTGATGCCTAATATGCATAGGACTAGAGCTATGTGGCATGTAGGTACCCAAAAGTGTACACAAGGTTTCATGATGGACAAACATGCCTGTGATTTGTATGTTAAAACCAAACCATTAAATTCAACAGTACGTTTCCCCACAATAACATATTTTTGGAAATGCACATTGTGCAAATTTAGAATGGATAAATGTCTTTGTACCCCAAACTACCAAACTGCAAATATTTGCCAAAGTTAGCCGCTTTTATAAACGTTCTTTTATTCGCTATGTGAGATAAATATGAATGGTGGATGTCTTCAAAAACAGTTTGGGTCCGTGATCATAACCCAAGTTACAAGAGTCATACTATTCACAGAACTTTTTTATGGACAAACCAATCCGTCAGCAACACAAAACTGGAAATGCAGATGAAATCACTAAAAATGCAATAAAATGTGCTTGGCAATCACAATGTGTAACAAAGCATGTGTATGTGTGTGATGAGTGAGAAATAGACACTGATGCAAACAAATAACACTGTGCCAGTCTGTGTGGTAGAATTTAGTTTGGAACAGTAATATAATTTGGTCTGACTTTGGAACTTGGAGTTAATATTACAGCTCTTCTTTAAAATGAATGCATACATATAAGCTGATATTAGTATTGACCACCGTTTTACATGTTTTGGATCATAATCCAATGTACCATGTGTTTTTGTGGCTGGATCAGGGCCAGAACTAGGGGTCAGGATCAGACCTGGATGCCCGGGGCCCAACGGGACTACTGTCCAGGGCCCCCCTCCGACCAATCCCCACCCCCCTACTGTGACGCACCTGCGTGAAGGCGCCACTCGGTGCTCCTGAATGAATGGTGCCGCACAGATGCCACTGCACAGCGCCTAAAAAAACCACAGCCCTTTAGCAGGGAAGATCTGTGTCTCCAAAGATGCCCCAGTAGCTCCCCACCTTCTTTTCTCATGATTCACTGCACATGCTCTGTGCTGCTGTCACTTACTAAACTTAGGGTCCCATTTACAATATACTATACACATAGAATATAAATGTCACAATATAAGGCTGATTAGTAATTAATACAGATAATTACTACATGCCAGCACAGAAACCAGTGTAATTAGCATCAGAATGTAATAATCAGCCCTGAAGCATCCGTTTATATTACAGGCCAACCTCATTTTTTGGTTGATAATTTGTGACGACCCCTAAGCTTAGCCCCGACAGCAGCTCAGAGCCCACTAAATGTGAGTGTCGACACTTTCCAAGATGGTGACCCCCTGTGACAAGTCCTGGAATATTGCTGCTATTGAGAATCTGAAACTTTCTCCCAACAAAGGGAAAGAGGGAGTAAAAGAAAACTTTTGACCACCCCATTTCAAGGCCACACCCCTAATTACCATGTTAGTTTTACAAAATTTGTCAGGTTCTGAAAGATTGAACACATTTCTCGGAGTAGTAGAGCCAAGCTTTATGCATTATAATGGTTTTGCTAATGAAGATGAATTTGCCCTTTAAACTGTGAGTCTCAGTTCTCCCAATAGACCTGCTTATCTTAAGTAGTTACAATGATATCATTGTTTATCTGAAATTGTTACACATGTATCTATGTGCAGGTGCTCAGTGTTCTGGGCTTTTTGCCAAAAAAACTCTTATTTTATTTATGATTCAGAAACTTTGTATCTTTTTCTGGCGTCCGTGCAGTAGATCAAAGAGAAACTTTTTAATAAAAATCCGGGACTGCTGTCCGAACTGCCAAAATCAGGACTGTCCTTCAGAAAACGGGACAGTTGGGAGGTATGTTGTAGGGATTAGTTCTCCTTTCAGAAGCTCTTTATTTGACATAAAACTGTGCATATAAAGGCCACTATTGACTGCAGGCTCAGCTACATCTGTCCATGGGTAGCTTATTGGTATGTGAACAGGGAAAAACGTGGCCTTCCTTGCCAACACTGGTTGGGGCTCAGTCAGATATTAATTAGAAAAGCTTGAAAATCGCATCAGAGGAAAACATTGTGCATTGAATGTTATCCCCTTTGGTCAGCTTTAGCCTAAAATTTCCTCTTTACTTTACTTTATTGGAGTGCAAGTGATGAGAGGGTCAGTTTAATATAAGCTTCTTTTTTGTTTTGTTTGTTTTTTATGCTAAGCCAGATTGTCTGGAACATTATTGTTTTTTATTTTAAAGGCAGTGTCTCAATGGGCTAAGCCAGCTCTTGGGAGGTAGATCAGCTGAAACACATTCACCTGCCCAGACAGGTGGAAAACCAGTTACACTTGTCTTAGGGACAGAAGTAATATATGAAGTAACTATTCTGCAATGTTCATTTGGAAAGTCGAAATACTTGAATATTCATTTATTTGCCATAGGCAAGGGAAAACAATAAGTCTTTATTTCAGTGTGTGGTTAAAATGAATTTCATAGCAAATTACATTTAGTGCTCTCCCTTAAAAATATCTCTGTCCTGTAAACCAAACATAAACTGATGTTCATTGTTATATGGAAAGTGTTGCAGCTAAAGGGATTTCACATGGTTTATATCTCTATGTGGGTTACATATATATTCTAAACCCCTTCCCAGACCTGAACATATTAGCATTTTGTAGGTACCTGCTCTATAAAACTAGTGGATTAAATATGAGGGTTGTAACTTTGCTAGGTCTAACTTTTGTACTTTATTTGATCGGAATGGTTAGTGGCAGGTCGGGAGATGGGAAAGTCCGATCGTACGATGATTTGTACGATCGGATCTTTGCGTCTATGGCCAGCTTTAGCCCTCTTGTCAAAAGAAACATCGCATTTCTTTCCTTTGTTTGTGTACACATGGACTTAAACCCCCAGGGTTTGGGCTTGAGCATGCTCAGTTTGCTCCTCTCTCCCTCTAGCTTTTCCCTCCTCTCTCCTCCCCTCCCTGCTGTAATCTGAGCCCAGAGCTATGAGTGAGCAGGGAGAGACTCAGGCAGGAAGTGATGTCACACCAAGCTAATATGGCAGCTACTATCCTAAACAAACATAGAGAGTTTCTAGAGCTGTTTTCTCAGGTATGGTAAAGTACGCAACAGAACAAACATAGCATTTTATTTTGCACTTTTGTACACATCTATTTGCTATAAACTGTCTCTGTAGCTTTCCTTCTCCTTTAAGATCGCAAGTTGCTTAGTTCAATAAACTGCATGAGGAGTTGAGAATATGTAATATCCATTAATTAGCCTCAGTGCTCACAGATATCACATGGATTATGTTTTCCCTATGAAACCATTGGTGATCCCAAAGGATGGATTCAGAAATGGCAACCTGACATGATGCAGAAATAGATGTATTAATTATCACAGTAACACTAGTTCAGAAAACTGTAAATATTAATATACTCAAGTGAAAAGGTGCAAAGGAAACATAGTCTGAATTTGAATCTGTAGTCACAGGATTATTTACGGTATTTACAGTGAATACATTTTATGAACACAACAATAATTCTATGAACACCTTTTCTGTTGTAGTTACAAAATACATTTCATCTAAGAAACTTTAGCTTTTATATATTGCAAAACTTTTTGTGTATATAGTTAATTTTGTTGATATAGGTGTGCAACTCCGTATGATGAGAGCATATACCCTTGTATGCCCAATACTGCTGCAACTTATAGACACATCAGGTGCATTTTTGCTTATAACACATTTATAGAGTGCCAACATGTTTCACAGCACTATACAATAAAAGGGTGCATTTCTTTAAACGTGCAGATTACATACAACAATACATTTTGTCTGAAAGACTGTAGAATTTATTTTGTGAAGACAAAATTCATTTTGGAATTACAAAATATCTTGTTTTACTTTTGCAAGAACAAAATAATATTTTGATTGTGAAATGTATTTTTGACCTCAAAGGGAACATTACAAAAACATAATAATGCATGAATTTTTGTTTCAAAATTAATAAAATATCTGCTACTACTGCTTGTACTAATTTATCTGAATTAGCAGGGGAGGAGCAGTTGATCAAATTTTGCCTGTGGGTGACCTTGATATGAGACCACTCAGCAGGGCTCACAATAGGGAGCAATTCCACTTTTAAATGACACGGATAAGTACTTGTTATCATTTAAATGTGCTGTTCGTGCCAATACCAGAATAACAAATGGCACTTTAATTTCTAATGCTGATTAAGAGCCCATAAAACAGTGAATACATTAGATCACATTTGCTTTGTATTGACCTGCGTGCCCCTCTTGCTTATTGCAGGTCAAGGTGACACGTTACAAAAAGTCATGCATGATACATGTTATGATTAGCATGTTCCTGTTTCAATATTGTCATTATATATTTATATTGATGCCTGTTTACACAATTGCATTGAATTAGTTGAAGAAAGACATGTTTACTGAGCTTATTTTAAGGACAATATGGAAAAAGTGCCTGGCATAATAATTAGCTTTACTTGTGTTTACAGACAGCTTTACATATCTGCAGTGTGAAGTATACAGAATACAAAAGTATACTGTGGATGGCATTGCTTAAATATTTAAATAGGGATAGAATTTGAGTTATCTGAGAATTCCAGTATCCCTTTAAAAATGCAAAGAGCAAGAATCTCAGCTGTGAAACATGTCAGGGCTTCATGTTTGTGAATGGAATTATGGAAACAAACTTTAAATTTGCATAATCTACTTATGCTAGCATGCTGCTGTAGAAATTGCCACCCTACTGGAAAGAGGTTAATTAGTAGCATGCAGTTTGCTAGTTGGCATTGGTGAATTGGTGTATTCCGAGCTGATGCTTATGGCCAGCATAGGGTTCTGGAGGTACCAGAGTTTAAAAGGAAAAAAAGTGAATTAAGCGAAGAGCCATTTCATAGCCATGAGTTTAAAACAGTGTGCCTTCCCCTCAATATTTGCTTAACACTTTAATTGTATATTACAGCTGTAAGTTCATGTACCTATAAGAAATAAATACTATAGTATATAAATGCACATTAACGGCTTTCTAATGTGCTGGGTGCAAAGTACAGAACTTGCCACAAACTTTCCATGTTTTTTGCACGCTGCCTGTTATCTTTGCAGGACTGTCTTTTGCTCACAGCTCTGAAAGTTGCACCGGATTTTTATGCCAATGCCTGGGATGCAAGTGCTCCTTGAATGAGCATTAACCGGGATAATCTTGCACCCCTTACTGCCTAAAACTTGTGTCGGGGGCATTGCCAAATGACTACCATTGTATCCGGCACATATAAAATACTTTTAGTGTTAGGATTCTCTCTCTCTCTTGGCGGAGAAAACATCAATCATTGCTCATGCTCTCATCTTTATTTGATTTTTTTGGTTAGCATTGCACCTTTACAAGACAGCACTGAGCAGCAGAGTGCAGCCACTTTGTCCTCTTTCTTGATTTTTTTTAATACATAAATCGTGGACTTGAACTAGGTTGAACTTTTCAGTTTGCTCTGGTAGCAGAGTGCAGCCACTTTGTCCTCTTTCTTGATTTTTTTAATACATAAATCGTGGACTTGAACTGGGTTGAATGGTTTCAGTTTGAACTGTTTCAGTTTGCTCTGGTGCTTATACTATTAAACTGAGATGAATGGTTGAGTAAATACCTTTACTGTATTAATAGTATCTCTTCTAGAAACTGGCAGCTTGTAAAGTCTACTTGATGTGGCAGAACAAGGCAGATTGCTTGCAAAAAGGGGAAGCAGGTGTTGCAAATAAGAAAACACTACAAGATACAACAAAGCGACATGGATGTTCGAGAGGGCTGATCTCTAATATAATTTGTACGATTGCTCATTAAGTGCCATTGGCAGGGTGTCTGCATAAAGCTTCTGCTAAGCAAGGTCAGCCGTAGAGTCAAGGCAGATCAGCAAGTGTCAATATCTGTCCCAAGCTTTCTACCTTAATCACAAACATTAACAAGTCTTCTTGTTCCTTTGAATTAGAGGAGAAATTGACCCCTGACCCGCTTGTCTCAACAAAAAAGAATTCATTTTACAATTGACATTACTTAACTGCTCAGCGGCCAGCCTTGTGTTCAGAAGCAGTCTTGTGTAAAACAAAGGTTATAGCTATCCAAAAATCTCTCTCTTCAGCCATCAGTCTTCTCTGTGGATTTGTGGAACCTAAATTGTAATGTTTGTCTCTTTGAGCCTGGGAGATATTAGAACATACCAAAGGATGTTTAAAAAAAAAAGTGATTTTCCAGCTTTAGAAAATTAAAGGAAAATATACCACTGAACAATATTGTAAAACAGCTCATGTGTAAATCCCTGCTTCCTGTAAAATAATGTAAAATTCATAATGTAAAACTGGTGAAAACTGATGTTTGCTTCAGAAACTCTACTTTAGTCGATACTGTGTGGCCACAGGGGCCGCCATTCAAGCACAGGATACACATTAGATAACTGAAAGTTCTGAAGAATCCCATTGTATGCTACAGAGTTTATCTGTTATCTGCCGTGTATCCTGTGCCTTTATCGGCTTTGAATGGCTGCCCCCATGTTCTGTTTTCTATTCCCACACTTTTTCCTGTTACAGTTAGAGCTGCAGTATTTCTGATCAGGTGATCTCTGAGGCAACACCGAGAATATCATACAATGGGGGTTCAAGGGAAAATATATAAAACATGTATATTTCAATTTAGTTGAAGATTCTTTAATAGGCCACTTTAGAAGGATATAAATCTGTTGGTTAAGTATTCGTTTTGGTCATAGTTTTCCTTTAAGGATTCCCTTCACAACACACAGAAACCAATTGACCACCCCTTTACATCATCCAAAACCCAAGTGTCCACCTGCAAAATACAACTGACCACCCCACTCTTACCATACAGAAGTCAAGCTGAGCAACATCCTCATACTTTTTAGAGCCAAACTTAGAACCCTATCCAGAGGCTAGGGAGAATAAAACAGGTGCATTCAAATATTTATAAAGACGTGTAAAATACTTTCCTTGGTTATAAAAAGTGTGTAACGGAGAGATCCCAGGAGCTGAACATTGCAACAAATATATATATATATATATATATATATAGGTTATCTCTGGATGTAACCACAGTCAGATGTAGGCTTTTAGTTCCGAGTCTTGGCAACATCACACTTTGATAGTAACTGCTGTACCGCTGTCATGCACATTTAGAGGCACATTTATCAATGGTCGAATTTCGAATTCATATACGTTTTTAAAAACGCCCCTAAACTCAAAATTTTCGTACCGTGGTGTTGGTTGTTTAGTCGACAGCTTAGAACATTTCTGTTGGATAACAAGAATATTTTTGCATGAATCTGAAGATATCAGACTGTCACTACTATTTTCGGGACATACATTTTGCAATTAATGGCTAAAACAGTGTCTGATTTATTATTTTTCATACTTTAATCTTCCAATTTAAATCTGAATCGTTAATTTTAGATCTTTCATTGTATTGAAAGGAATGATCACTATCTGAACATTTGTGGTACAAGAACTCATATCTGTGCGTCTATGCGTCAACTGAATTAGTCCAATTTGTCCCAACACAAGGGTGTGCAAATCTGGCAGCAGGGCCGGAATACCGGTAGGCAGAGTAGGCGCCTGTGTAGGGTGCAATTATGGGGGGGCACACTTTTAAGGGGATTTTTTTTCTTTTTTTTAAACCTTGGTTTGCTTGGCCTTTAATAGTTTTTCAATTTTATAAACCACCTGTTCCAACCCCCTCTTGCCTGTGATTTGCACTGTGGCCAGAAGCTCTTCCCACCTCCCTCTTGGAAGCTGCTGATACAGGTTCATATTTGTGGCAATATCTTGGCAGCTGCTTGCACAGGTAAGCAGATGATTAGGGCAATATGATTTTTGACTGCTGCTGGCACAGGTACATATTTGGGGGCAATATGATAGATTTTTGACACCTGTCCAATTTGATCTGGACAGCCGGTTTTCAGAAGGGCTGCCCGGGTCAAGATAGTCCAAATAAGGAAAACCTTGGGATTAGCTTCCAGTTCCTCACCTCCCTGTACTCTAGATTCACTGATGTTTAGTGTGGGGTTTATTTATGATATCAGCAGAAGAGCAATGTTTCCTTGGTGCTGTGGTCAAATAGAAGTGACCCTGCTTGTTCACAAGGGCCCAAAGTGTAGCGATAAGGGGGTGCAGAATAATCGAATACAATGGAAAGAGTGTACTGTAATTATTTGTGTCTGTCAGCTGGAGCCCTCTCGAGCTCCCAGTGATTCAAATCTGGGAACTCTGCAGAATTCTATGCCGTAACCAAGGCCGGCATCGGAGAAATGGAGCCCTGTTCCTCTGATAGAGCTGAAATTGCCTCAGTTTGTCATGCGCTGAGCATGCCAGTTCCACACAATATCATTTATTTGCAAATGTGCCAGGCGTCTCAGCCCTTTGGTATCTGGCCTGTAATTTGTCATGTTCCTGGCACTATCAGTGCGCAGCTCTTTTCCTAGAATCCGATTATTTGTGCAAGCGGCAAAGAAGGTACATTTTTCTTTGTGTAATTAGCAAAGTGCTTTAACATTTCTGCACAATAACATATTTTGTATTTCTGTGTATAGCAAACACACACACAGTAGATTTTTTTTTTTAATTTGGAAACAGCCGTGAACATTTCCTTTTTTTATTCCAACTTTTTTCCTTACCATAATTTTTATTCTATTCTCTCTCTACGCTGCTATGATATAAACCCAGGAAATCATAAGCTGCCCCAAGTCCTTGTCATATCAGGACTTTAGATATATATTATCTTAAAGCATGCAACAAAAATACTTTTTATTAGATGCATTTTAAAAACAGAACAGAATCCATGGTTGATGGCTTTTTGTGCATTACTACTACATCCTGAAAAAAAATCCTTCACTTTTATGTCCTATTTTGGAAACCATTTAATTTAGTGTTTAATAGCTAGTTAAATTCTGACTGATCATGGACCATTGCCTCAGTGGGACCCCTACTCCAGCCGCCCCCAATTGTAGCCGTCTCTATGTTATAGAGTAGTTATGGAGCATGTTCAGTGGGGGCTGAAGCTGCTGCAGCTGAGCATTGTGTCAACTAATACACCACACTGTAACCATTTAGAAAATCCATTTTCTCACCTACTGGTCTGCTTCTTCTTTTTTTTTTTTTTAGCCAAATAGGGCTATAATTAGATTGCCAATGCACAAATAATCTCCATCCATAATGGACTTTGCTTATCGGTAACAACAAACAGTCACAACAAAGGGTGAATAAGGATGGTTGTTTATACACAGCTAAGTATCTCAAATTTAATAATTACATAGTTATGTTGAGTTGAGAAGACCATCAAGTATAACCCATCCAAATGGGAAAAAAAATGAATGTTCACATAGACATACTCACATTGACAGCTCCATACACTCTCATAAACTATTTATAACAATATATATATTAACTGTAGATTTTAGTATCACAATAGCCTTTTGATATTCTGCATGTCCATGAAATCATCCAAGCCCCACATCACCACAAACTTACTGTCCTCACTGTGAAGAACCCCCTACGTTTTCTTCAAATGAAAGTTCTTTTCTTCTAGTCTAAAGGGGAGGCCTCTGGTACGGTGATCCTCTTTATGGGTAAAAAGGTCCCCTGCTTGAATCTACATTTTATCCGTTGACCTTCAGCTGCATTTGAAGACCCACAGGTTTGAGATTCCTGCTGTATTAAATATCATGGAATAATGAGCATGTTTAGATTTAAAGTTGCTCAACTTTCGGTCACCCTCTTTAATTATCCTGTCTATGTAAAGCTCCCCATAGACGCAAAGATTTCTTTTGCGTACGACCAATTTTTGTCGAAGTCCGACAAATCCGTCAAATTATCGTGCGGTTAGTGGGATTCGAACGATCGCACATCTTATGATTTTTCGTCCGACATCTGTCCGAAAATTGATCGGCCAGGTTAAAAATTCTTTATCGGCCCCAGTGCAAACTATCTATGTTTGCAGGGCCAAGCAGGCAGCTCCCCTTTGTTTTTCTGGCAAATGGTCTTTTTAGTTGATGGACAATTCGTACGATCGTTTCGAGATAATCGTGGTCTCGCGATGACGATCGGATCTTTTAAAAATCTTTACATCTATGGCCAGCTTAAGAGCATTTCTCCTTTGGTATTGTCATAGCTGTGATTATTTTTCCATTGACATAGCTGATCTTTGCACCATCCTTTTTTTGCTTCATGTTCTTAATTGATTGCTTGTGTGATGTGCTTGAGCCTCCGATGGAGCATTGCAGATTTCTAGAGACATCGATCGATTAGCACCGGAGTTTTAATGCTGGTGATTTCATTCAAGGAACATTAAAATGTGTCAGAAATCTGTGGCTAAAATCTGTCTGATCGTGAGTTCTTGTTATTTTGATCATGCTGTCTGCCATTAACAGAGAACTCTCCGCAGGTTTCATGCAAAACTGAGTTTTGCCACTTTATTCGTGTGCAGACCAAGGAGAAAATTGCCGTCAGCTGCCTGAGCAGTAGTGTGGAAACAATATGGATTCTTTTAATATTTCATCTTTGTTTTTCACTTTCTTACTCCTCAGTCGCATTGACCCTGGCAAAGAGACTCTGGGCACACAGGATTAGATTCTCTTGACGCTGTGAAGGTTGGCAGGGAAGTGACCAGGAGGCTTCCTGAAGCAACTCTGTAATTATCTCACTGAGGCATAGGGCAGGCAGTGGAGCAGATGCTCTTCATTATACCCTACACTTTAAAGGACCACTGAACATACACATTACTAGAATGAAAAAAAATTATTATACAGAATGCTCGGGACCTGGGGTTTTCCAGATAATGGATCTTTCAGTAATTTGGAAAAGTCATTTTGCATGGTCATGTGCTTTCAGAAAGAGTCAGTGCTTTAGGGTCGAACTACTTTCTGGCAGGCTGTTGTTTCTCCTACTCAATGGAAGTGAATGTGTCGCAGTGGGACCTGGATTTTACTATTGAGTGATGTTCTTAGATCTACTGCAGTTGTTATCTTGTGTTAGGGAGCTGCTATGTGGTTACCTTCCCATTGTTCTGTTGTTAGGCTGCTGGTACAGCAGTAAGAATAAAGTTTGTCAGAGCACAAGTCACATGACTGGGGGCAGCTGGGAAACTGACAATATGTCTAGCCCCATATAAAAAAAAATCTGTTTGCTCTTTTGAGAAATTGATTTCAGTGCAGAATGGAGGGGTGTACGGTAATATATATGCAAAGCGGTAGCACTCCAAGGAATTTAACACAGATGTATGTGAAACAAAAAATAGGTTTATTTGATTCCAACGTTTCAGTTCCGTATTGTAACTTTCATCCGGGAAGACCGATACGGAACTGAAACGTTGGAATTAAATAAATCATGTTTTTTGTTTCACATACATCTGTGTTAATTCCTTGGAGTGCTGCGGCTTTGCATCTATATTCTATTTTTGATTGGATTAGCACCCAGATGGTACCCGCACTCTAACTCCAATATCCGTTTGTGGTTGCTGGGTCAATGGAAATTGTATAATTCTTATAGAGGGACCTGCACTCCAATTTCTCGTGTTGAAAAAAACTCTTTTATTTATTTATCACTCGTGCATCTATATATATATATATATATATATATATATATATATATATATATATATATATATATATATATATATATATATATATATATATATAGCAGTATCACTCAAACAGCTTTTTAGGGAATATATATATGTTTTCCCTAGAAAGCTGTTTGTACCATGTTACAATTCAGTGGCACAATCCATTGTTGCGGCTCTGTGTAATAGGAAACAAGATGTAGGAATTATGGGATTAAAGTGTTTAATTTAATTCATTCTAAAAGATTGTATTGCTATCCCACACTGGTAAGAATTGCATGTTTCCTTCAGAAATACTTCTACAGTTTATACTAAAAAAGTTGCTGTGAAGCAATGGGTGTAGCCATTCAAATTGAAGAAAAGGCACCGATTACACAGCAGACAACAGGTAAATTCTGTTGAAAAAAATGAGTTTAGTTCTTAAAGGAAAACAATCCCCCTGAATAGAGAAGGTCTCTCTAAAAATATATTGCATAAAATAGTTCATCTGTTTCGTCTAAATAAACCATTTTCGTGAAAATTTACTTTTTTAGTAGTGTTTGCCATTGGGTAATCCTAAATAGAAAATTGCTATTTTAAGAAGTAAGGGCCACCCCCTGGGATCCTATGATTCATAGTGCACACCAACAAACCAAGGGCACACATACATAGGGTTGCCACCTTTTCTGGGGTCGGAAAATGGGCAGGGGGTGGGACCGGTGATATTGGGGGTGGGGGCTGGTCTCCCCTGCAAAAAAATATTCAGAGGTGCCCAGCGCACTCTGATCCCCATCCTCCTGCCCACTTCCCACCTCAGCCCACTTCCAGTCTGGACTCCACCCACTTCCCTAAACTCCGCACACTATGCACCCTATCCCAACAGGCTCTGCCTCCCCACTGCAGGTAAGAGAGCGACTGGGGAGGGGGGGTGTCCTTGTTGGCTATAGAGAAAGCAGACCCTGCAGTCCGGGCCCCCCTTTACCCCGGGCCACCCTGCGACTGCAGGGTTTGCTTTCTTTATAGTTACGCCACTGAACGGGACACTTTATCAGTGCAAAAAATTAAAAGACTAGTTGCAGATTGAGTTCAAGGCAGACACTGATATTCTGAGTCAAAGTGAATTTAAAAGTGAACCCTTTTAACCAAAGTCTAGTCACAGTGAAACCAAATTACAATCTCATCTGTTGTTTTGCTTCTCATTTACAAATGTGTGAGTGCGGATGTTGATCGCAGATGTTGACATATTACTGGGAAGTGAAAAGCTGAACTACTTCATGAAAGGTTCTGACCTGAAATATTGTCTGCTGTGTATCAGGCTATCTTCCATGCTTTGTTGCATGTATTTACTTTATTACCTGCCGTTAGCCTTTCAGCTATTGTTCCAAAAATATCTGGGGAAGTAAATAAGTGTTCATCCAAATCACACACTCACTAATAAATCTTCAAACTGGGTTTCTTTTAGTCTCTAGGAGAGCAAATAGTCACAATAATCAACCAAACTTGTTTTGGGTCATCAGTTATATAATACAGGTATGGGATATGTTATCAGCAAACCTGTTATACAGAAAGCTCCAAATTACAATCTACATTTTATCCAAATACTCTAAAATTTTTTAAAAGTATTACCCTTTTTCACTGTAATAATAAAACAGTACCTTGTACTTGACCCAAACTGAAATATAGTTCTTCCTTATTGGAAGCAAAACCAGCCTTTTGGGTTTATTTCATGATTACATGATTTTCTAGTAGACTTAAGGTAAAGATCCAAATTATGGAAAGATCCGCTATCCAGAAAACCCCAGTTCCCGAGCATTCTGGATAACAGGTCCCTTACCTTTATCATTATTTTTAATGTGAAATAGCAAGTAATTCAATTTACAAGTATTATTATTATTTTCCCAAAAACAGAACTGAAGGTTAAAAAGCACAGGAGCAAAGAGTACAACTCCTACGTTTCGTCCTAATGGTTAGTGCTACACTAAAATAGGATACAGTGTAGCACTCTGAATCGAAGTAAAACCATTATCTATCGTGTCCCAATGATTCGAGAATATATATATATATCGGAACTCTGCAGCCTTATGATTTGTTTACACAAAAAGATATAGGAGATAAGAAAAGCACATGACTATGGTATACGTGTATTTTGTACTGGTGATTTACATCTAGAATATATAGTTACATAGTTAAATCAGGTTAAAAAAAGACAAAGTCAAGTTCAACCCCTCCAAATGAAAACCCAGCATCCATACACACACCCCTCTATACTATCACATAAATTATATATACCCATATTTATACTATTACATAATACAGTATAAGAAATTTAGATGAGACCTGCAACCCGCAGACCCGTTACCCGTAGACCCGTATCTATACCCGCTCCTGAAAATCCTCCCCTCATTCCGCAGGGTACCCGCTTTTTTTGCGGGTAACACAAAGACTCTAATCCAAGCCATTCTTAAAGGCATTAACAGAATCAGCCATCACAACATCACCCGGCAGTGCATTCCACAAACTCACTGTCCTGACAGTAAAGAACCACCTACAAATATAACATGAGAAAAGCATAATAAAATACAGTATTTATGGCTATATCCTTTTAATAACTATATATAGGAGAATAAAAATATAGAATATAATTATATGGAAGATTTTAAAAAATATTCTGTATATTTCAGCCGAAGTGATAAAAATTTCCAAAACTCTCGACCAGTATTGGAGGTATCTTTTGTATCTAGCAACAATATCTGCATGTGTATGGCAGTCTTTTGTTCAAATGAGCTTCTCTAAATAATATTTTTTTTACATTGCCCTTCTTTTCCTACAGATTGTCGAATCATGAACAGAATACTTGTTTAGCAAATTAGAGAATTCCCCCAAAATAATAAGTGCGGGGGAAACCAGCATTTTCCATTGGCCAGACAATTAGATACAGCTCCAACATAATCCGGTATTCAGTGCATGCCTACATTTTTACGTATGCGCTCCAATTCTATCCATTATTCCCAGCTTTCGTTATGGAGTGTGACATCTTTCCTTTGGTTCTGCCTTGGTTACATGCTGGGAACCTGAAGTAGGATTTAAAGGCTCAGAGCCTTTCCCTCACCACCCAGCTTGAACAGGTATTCTCTTCCTTGTAATCATTCCTAGAAACTGCAAGGGAGCTTTCAGGCCCAAAGCCCATGTTTTTTTCTCCCACCTGCCATTTATGAGTTTTCAATTTGTTAGGTTTTTTTTATTTGTATTTTTTTTTTTTTTGCTTTGATTGTAGGTGTGTGGGTGGGCAGAAAGGAAAGCACATTTTATTAGTAGCTGTGTGCCAAGAAATGTCATTATTTAAAGTGGCAGTCACCTCTTTATATAGAATTTGGAACAAATGAAAATTAAAATAAATTATGTTGGAGCCAGCTGCAGTATCAGCACAGTTTGTTTTGATTGCTTATTGATGTCAATATATTTCACTGTTACATACAGAAAAGTTCAGTTGTTCTGTTAAATCACATTGACAATGAACTTGCTTTGACGAATCACCAGTAGATGTCACTGTCACCACTGACCTTGCACTGTCTCTTAGACTTAATGGCTTTACATTATCCTGTAAACCTTGTTATAACCACATACACACATTATTGTACATTGCTGGTATCATTATTGTACTGACTTGTTTGGCTATTGACTGTTTAATTAGTGCCTGAAGTACTGTAAAGTGTTTCCTTTTTTTTTTTTTTTAGCTGTTAAAGATATTGGGGATTATTTAGTCACAGTTGCTTCCCAAACCGCAAGCATTGTGATTCTAGTATGATCTGTACAAACTGAGAACATCTTGAGAACTACTGCTGCTCTGAACCTTCCACTTATGTGTAATGATGTGTAAAAATTCAAGCATCATCCCAGTGTGGCCCAACATGTTCCATACGCAAGAGATTTGTAACAGAAGTGTATTCATTAAACAATAGATACATCATTCTATAGCCACAGGTACAGTGCAAATGTTGTGTTTATGATATAAGAGTTGTGTGAATGTACACAGCTTGCAATGCTGCCTTAAAGAATAAAACTTCAAAAAGACTCAGTCGGTCCCCAACAGATTTTTTGTACTTGAGAGAGTGTGTTACATTTACAATAGAACATGAAAATAATGACCAAGCACTGCAGTTTCTAACTAATACATGCAAGTACTTAAAGTGGTTTTTCTAAAATATACCCCCCAAACAATGTAGGTCTCTATAAAAATATATTGCATAAAACAGCTCATATGTAAAGCCCTGCTTCATGTAAATAAACAATTTTCATAATACTTTTCTAGTAGTATGTGCCATTGGGTAATCATAAATAGAAAATTGCCATTTAAAAAAACAAGGGCCGCCCCCTGGGATCGTATGATTTATTGTGCACACAAACATACCAACAAACCATACATGTTAGGTCACATAAGCCAATTAACAGACAGAGTTGTGTCTTTTGCTTCAACACTTCTTCCTGTTACAGTTTAGAGCTGCAGTATTTCTGGTCAGGTGATCTCTGAGGCAGCACACAGACATCATGAAATGGGGGTTCAAGGCAAAAGATCTAAAAGGGCAATATTTTCTTAAATATTTGTACCCCCCCCTTCTGGTCAAGGAATTGGTAAATATTGGTTGTGCTTTAAAGTTTAAAGGAAAACTGTACCCCTAAAATGAAGCTTAATTATATCTTTGGTAGGATCAAGTACTAGGTACCATTTTATAAGTATAGAGAAAAAGGAAATAATTTTGATTAAATCTGTGGGAGAAGGCCTTCCCGTAATTTAATATTTCTGGATAAGGGGTTTCTGGATGCCAGATCAATGGGTTGCTGGTGGCCACAGCTTGTAATTATCACTGGAAGATGGACATGAAATCACCATGGGTACCATTATTAGGAGTTCATTGATGCAGTATCTTAAAGCATTCCACAAAGGCATAGTGAAATGTCTTTACCTTTCCTAAAAATTTTGACCTTCCCTGAGCTTGGACTTTATTAATTCATTGCACAGCAAGAAAAGAGGTTTAGCTATCGAATTAACATTTTTATTATAGGGCAGTAAATCAATCCAAAATAGTCGCCTTAGAACTGCTAAAACTCAGAATAGCTTGTAGGGCTTTGCTAAGTTACAGAACTCACAATCATCACGTAGAAGAGCTTAGAAAGTTTATTTTTATTCCATAACTTCCAACAATAAAGAATACGTTTTTAAAAGAACAATGCAGTTGAAGTCTTTGCCCTACAGTTGTAGGACTGATATAGGACTAGACTGTGTTTTTCTTCCAATAGTTATTATTTAGGAAGATTGAGCTCCTCCAATTAGCTGTGTTTGTAGGTGTGGTTTTTCAGGTTGCTCA
The DNA here is from genome assembly GCF_017654675.1 of Xenopus laevis. Taxonomy (NCBI): domain Eukaryota; kingdom Metazoa; phylum Chordata; class Amphibia; order Anura; family Pipidae; genus Xenopus; species Xenopus laevis. The sequence goes on along the minus strand of NC_054372.1, from coordinate 157,610,756 downwards.
TTATATCAGATGGCCGGCTAATATAACGGACAATTTATAAGCTCTGCCCAAGGCTTTTATGGGCCGCAGTTGCACTTGGAAAATACTGACAGTTTAAAAATGTTGATCTATAGCTCTGGAGACAGCAGACCTTTGTTTGGTTTAACCTAGGGTACAACCAGCTATGTAGGGCTAAGGAGATCCCTCTAGACAAGGTACTTGGTTTTTATAAAAATTAGACTTAATGGAGTACATTAAAGAAACACTATAATTTGTCCCCACTGTAGTGATCATTAGGCAGACATTTCCCCTCCAACCCTGACTTTACCCCAAAGCCACCAATACCTTTGGAATCTGCCTGTATGTGGGTATTTTTTTTTTAAAAAAAAAAAAACCTTTATGCTGAGCAGTGTGAATAGATCTGCTAAAGTCTGAATTCGTTTTGTTTTTTAAATGCCTTCCTCTGATATCTTATGATGCTTTCCTTTATCGTGACCATAAAAGCTTGATATGGTTGTGTCCCTCCACTAATGTGTTCATAGTGCTACAGGCAGGCTTTCAGCAATAGCGAGACCATTCCCTAGTTCCTCTGTCCCTGTCATAAAGGCTCTGCGTCTTCTCTTATAAAATAATACAGTCTTTAGTCACATCATTTGGTAAGCCAAAAAGTCTATGCTGTCCCTCTGAATGCAATGGCATTCTTCTCTTCAGAGAAACTAACTTAGAATTTTCAAATTTAAAAATAATCTACATTATGCCAATGGCATGGAGGCACTATTTTCTTTATTAACTTATATACCTTATCACTGTGTGATGTGAAACTGTTATGTCAACAGCAATCTCTTTGGAATCGGGTATAAATTATTGATTTATACACCGATTGCAAATGAACTCTAGGTATTTGCTAGTGTGTAAATACCAATAAAGTAAATACTGGGAGTTTAGGGGACTGGAACTTCTTGTAAAGCAGAATTAGGAACTTGTTTCCTGTGAAAAAGGGCAAAAGCTCAGAAAAAAACGCTCATCATTTTTTTATGCGTATTTGCCAAAAGGTTTGCTTGAGTTGGATGATTTAACATGTTTCAGTGCAACTCCTGTACCTCAAACCTGCCTTAACCAGTCCGAAAGCTCAAGTTTTCCATGGCGCTTTGCGCCTGTGATTCGGTAGGGTGATTTTCCAGCCAATATAATCAAATTTGCATCCTTGCTTTTGTAGCTGTAGTGGCTTTCATACTCCATCATCTATACAGTCTGTACTTCAATGGCACTCAGTCTTACAGTACATTGTTTCTACCAGCCAAATGTAACCAATTTAATTGCATTTTGCTATATAAAACATTCTATGTATATCCTTTTAGTGTTTGCTGTCCTTTACAAATGCTACCTAGGAACTTCTTTCCACTGATGTCTCACCAGTAGCAGAGATTCAAAATCTTCTCCGTGTGCTGTGTCTTTCAGGGCACCCTATAAAAGTTTTCATGAGAACGTCACTTGATTGATAATTGATCTGGGTGCAAGTAAATTGTCTTCTCTGCTCACTGCTTAACCAGCCAGGACATCTGTGTGATGTGATAAATACTAGTGGCATGATATAATGAAGCTGCATGCCATTTAACACTTCAGTAAGAGCACTCAAAATGTCTTCACCTCAGGGTATCTACAGTCTTAAACAACAGCCCTGTTCATGCCATCAAATGATTGTGTGCTGATCAATAGGCCGTTTTCTGTGCCCTTTCTCTACTGTCAGGTGCCATTGAGTGATTTAAACACACGTCAGAATGTGGAAACCTCATTGCCTCTCGGTGACATCTCAAAGAGGACCAACTGACAGTTTCCCTGTTGCTACGATGACATGATGTCAGGGAGGCAGATGTTTAGACTACCATCTAATACACTGGCTACTGTTGAAGAATTGTTGGGTTTTTGGACTCTGGCACCTCTATTAATGCTGGAAGTAAAGTTGTAAATAACTCATTAATCCGTTCAATCCTGATTTCTGCAATAAAATGCTTATTAGCAATTACTGACATTCTTGATCTCATAAGGAACCGTTTTTATTGTCTTTTTAATATTCAATGATGGTTTAACCCCCTGTTGACTTAAAATATCCACCCCAATTGAAGGGGCATTTTGTTGTTGCTTGAAAAATTAGAAATCCTACTATGAAAAGATCACATTTAAAATTGGAAATGGTTCTTGTCTTCTATTCTAAACAGACTGAACTGCTGTACTGATGATTATTTCCCTTTCAATGTAATTAAAATAAAGGGACTAGGGCTCAGGTTACCTAAACTTTGGAGGTCTATAAAGATTTTTCTGTTACAGCCGTATCTGAATGTTTAAGAACACAAAATAATTTCACAGAATGACCTTACCTGATGATGGTTGAGTCTGCTTGCACCAAGGTAATAAGTGGCTTGGCCCCCATTACAATATTTATAGAGAGTTGCTTGCAGACTAGAAGACTCTTGGCTCTCAACCCACCTCTGGTTTGGCTCCTGGCATCCAATTGGAAAGCAACGGCTTGTCATATAGTCACTTCTAGAAAGAGGACATATTGGAAAGGGGCAAAACTGTGCCTTGCATGTGAGGATTTTATTGGATGTAGTTGGAAGCAATTAAAACACCTCTAAAGTCCTCTATCTAAAAAATGTTTGTATACAGTGAATACAAGTGTGCGTTTGTAATGAGCAAACTTTGACCTGTTTCACATAAACCAAATAAGAAAGGTGCTAGAACTGACTCTCCTGTTTATCATAATAATCGTCCAATACACTGCAGCACACTGTAGAATAAATGATTGTTTAGAAAAGTGAATTTATTGGCTCATAATTTTGAGCAGACAACAAAATGGCAACGTTTCGGGCCTCATGGGACCCTTTATCAAGCTTGTGAAATAAACTGCTGTTCTGTGTTAAATAGGGTAAGATGTGGGTGGGGAAAATTTGTGGGTGGGGAAAATTAGAAAGTGCTAAACTAACAGCTGTGTCCATTAATAAGTTATATTTGTGTTATAAATGTCCAGTTCCACTCCAATCTATTTCGCTTTGGACAAATCCTATGTCCCAATGACGCCAATCCTTTTTTTTATCGATTTGTCCAAAAAAAAAATCAGCTTTTTGTGTCCAAATGGTTTACATCATTGTTTCCTTTCACCACACTTGAAATGTGTCCAAGAATTTCAATTATAGACAGTGTTTCTTTTAAAAGTGTCAAATGTGAACAAATCAAAAACACAAGTGAAAATGTACCCAAAAAATGAAACTAAGTATATCCTGTTCCTCAAAAAGGAAACTGAGTGTATCTCTTTAAATCAGAGGATCTGAGACGCTTACATATTACCTTATTCATACTGCATTCTTGGTTCAGTTCTGTGACCACTCGGTTTATGCAGAAGGTAAATTTCAGCACTCAGGATGTTCCGATACATAAGCATTCTATAGTAACCTTGGAAAAAAAGGAACAAATTAGTATAAATTGCTTATGTTAGTTTCACAGCAGTAAAATCAATATCATATTGTCTATTTCCCTACTGGTATATAAACTGGTGTATGTATCTAACATAAACAGGTATGGGACCTGTTATCCAGAATGCTCGGGACCTTGGGTTTTCCAGATAAAGGATCTTTCCGTAATTTGAGCCTACTAGAAAATCATGTAAACATTAAATAAACACAATAAGCTGCTATAGCCTCCAATAAGGATCGATAATTTATCTTGGTTTGAATCAAGTACAAGGTACTGTTTTATTATTACAGAGAAAAAGGAAATAATGTTTGATTATTTTATTATAATTGAGTCTATGGGAGACAGACTTTCTGTAATTCGGAGCTTTCTGGATAACGGGTTTCCAGATAACGGATCCCATACCTATATAACATGTAGAATACAATAGATTACCAATACAAAGGTGGCACTGCTTAATAGTGTTTACAATTTAAAAGATAAAAAGTTTTTGAATTAAGTATGAATTGCTTGAACTGTTTGGCTTAGGTTATGTCAAACTGGCCATTTGCTTTAACAGCTGTGAATAGTTCATGGCATTAAGGTGGAATTCTGTTTATAATCCCCATTCTCTCTATCAACTTTTAACTTTGCTCTACTGTAATTTGCTGTATATGAGCAACCCATCATCGTCATGTAGACATTTCTATCTGCTTCTCCCTGTAGCCTTCAAACGTCTGCCCGTTTATTAAGACTTTAAAGATACAAAGCAGTAGCTCAGTAATTGCTTTCTTTAATCTGCCCTTAATAATTACATGTAGTAAGGTTGTATTGAAAATTAGAAAGGCAGAGACTAATGGAAAACTAGATTTTTCACTGAATTAGAAAGCAAGACAATCCATATATTGACAAGACTTCAGGTTGAAAGAGATCAAGAAAACTGTTTTAGACCCTCTGTGAAAAGACTCAAATGCCGGTCTGATATACAGTGGCATCTGCCTCTTCTCCTAGTGGATATGTTTCGGGTGATTTCATGTAAATATGTGTCTTGAGCTGGGACAGAAGTTGTTGAAATGAACAGGACAGTGTAGTTGCTACGTATGGCTGTACTGGATATACATGCAGACTGATACAGTAACTACAGAATATGTACATCTGCTTGTGTTTAAAGCCTTGTGCTGAATATGCTACTATATGGTAGGCTGCTCTTATGGGAAAAGATCTATTGAAGTGAATGCAATAATTACAAAACTTATAGTATTTGAAACCGCTTGGCAGTAGTAGAGGCAGAAAGCAATCTTGCTCATTTGGCCACATTTTCCTACTGTATAAAATGTGCTGTGTTTTGGGAGGTTATATAAAAATATATAAAAATGCAATTACGTTTTACCTTTTGCCATGGGAATATTTTACTAAAAGGGGGTATAATATAATATACTTCTTATTTTATTATTATTATTGTTGTTATTGTTATTATTGTTGTTGGTATTATTAGTAGTAGTACAGGTATGGGACCTGTTATCCAGAACGCTCAGGACCTGTGGTTTTCTGGATAACAGATCTTTCTTTAATTTGGATCTTTCTTCCTTAAGTCTCCTAGAAAATCATGTAAACATTAATTAAAGGGGTGGTTCACCTTTGAGATAACTTTTAGTATGATGTAGATAGTGATATTCTGAGACAATATCCTGAGGCCAATATAGGGTTGCCACCTTTTCCCGGAGAGAGAGATTGGGCAGGAGGCGTGGCCATTATGTGGAGGGGCGGGGCCGTGATGCGGAGAGGCAGGCAGTGACATTGAGGAGCGGGGCTATGATGTGGCGATTGGCCGATCGGTGTGTCAATTATGGGGATTCCCCATGATTGACACTGCAATCAGCCTTCAAAATACCAGACAGGTGGCAACCCTAGGCCGATGGGGCCCATGAAACCCAGGGCCCACTGTGTTATTTCTCTGTGTCCCACCAGCTCAGTGCGACACTGATCCTAGATATTATTCTGTAATTTTATAGTTGATATACAGGAATGGGATCCGTTATCCGGAAACACATTATCCAGAAAGCTCCAAATTACAGAAAGGCCGTCTCCCATAGAGTCCATTTTATCCAAATAATCCAAATTTTTAAAACTGATTTACTTTTTCCCTGTTATAATAAAACAGTAGCTTTTACTTGATACCAACTAAGATATAATTAATCCTTATTGGAAGCAGAACCAGCCTCTAGGGTTTATTTAATGTTTACATGATTTTCTAGTAGACTTTTAGGGGCATTTACTAAGGGTCAAATTTCGAAGTGAAAAAAACTTTGAAATTCGACCATCGAATTGTAGTAGTTCGAATTTTGAAGTCGAAGTTTTTTTTGATCGAATGTGGCTATATTCGATCGAAGTAAAATAGTTTGATTAAATCGTTCGAATCGAACAATTTAATCGATCGACCGAACGATTGATTTTACAGAAAAAAACTTTGACTTCCAAAAACTTAGCCAAATGTTGCCTATAGGTTCTAGGAGGTCCCCATAGGCTAACATAGCAATTCGGCAGGTTTAAGGTTTAAGGTGTCGAAGTCGAAGTTTTTTAAAGAGACAGTACTTAGATTTTCAAATGGTCGAATATTCAAAGTATTTTCAATTCGAATCAAAGTCGAATTTGGTCGATGGTCGATGGTCGAAGTACCCGAAAATTCCCTTCGATCATTAGTAAATGAGCCCCTTAAGGTATGAAGATCCAAATTATGGAAAGATCCGTTATCCAGAAAACCCCAGGTCCCGATCCTCTTGGATAACCGGTTCCCATACCTGTACTACTCTTTGTTTGTACCTAATCATCATAAAATCATTTAGCGCACAACGGCTGCATTATATTGTAATAAACTATCCCATGTGACTGTGCACAATTAATATCTCATGGCTCATAAGTGAAGCAAATTGTATAAGTAATGCAAAGTGATAGCATTAAAATCACAATTAAAATGAAGACAGGACAAGGATTAAATGAAAAGGCTTCTGGCTGGGTATTAAATAGACACAACCAAGGTTTAAATATATTTATCAATGTATATTGATGTTATAATAGCTTGGAAACAATCACACAGGCACCCTTATTTAACATGCCAATATTTATTACATCAATTTTCCATTATAACGCCTTCCATCATGAAAGGTTCAGTGATAAATACCGTAGCCTAGTGGTTGGATGTTAAACCTGAAACACTGACCTCGGATTGTGCTCAAGTTATCATGAGATAAATTCTTAATGCAAAACATATTTCTTTGTGTTTTTTTACGCTTCTCCTGAAATACTGAGTTATAAGGGAAACCCATGAATCTGTCGTCATATTAAAGCATACAGTATACACATTCAGTATTGATAAAAAAAAAACCCGTTTCTCACCACGGGGAGCTGTTTGGTACATTTTCTAAATTATGGCTGAGACAGCTGTTTCAATCTTTCTAAAACCATATTAAATTTTGCAAGTCAACAGATTTCTCTGGAGTCATTGTTCCCCGGCCAAAGCCAAGATACAAATGTTCAGATTATGATAGATCCTTTAACTAGGAAAGTGTCTTTGTTTGGGGTGGAAAAATCAATGGCAAAGGTTTTGGAACAGCTATTTTTTCTATCATATGCATTCAATCATATAAGAGAATAAAGGAATGCTGATGCAATATTTATAGTGACAGAGATTCATGCCGAGTGGTGGGTCACAGTGAAGAACATTTGTATTGAATTTGTTTCTCTCCTTAATGGGCTCTATTGTATCTATTGATATTTAGGTTTAAAGGGCATGTAAAGTCTAAAATAGAATAAGGCTAGAAATGCTGTATTTTGTATACTAAATATAAACATGAACTTACTGCACCACAAGCCTAATCAAACAAATAATTTATGCTTTCAAAGTTGGCTACAGGGGGTCACCATCTTATAACTTTGTTAAACATCTTTGCAAGACTAAGACTAAGTGCACATGCTCAGTGTGGTCTGGGCTGATTAGGGATCATCATAAACAAAGCTGCTTGAGTTCTGCATGGCTGGTAAGTAAGGCGGGGGCTCCCCCTGCTGTTCATAAGTATGATTGTTTCCCTGCTCAGCAGTTAGGGACTGTCTGACAATTCCTATCTCACAGGGGCGCTTGCAAGCCGAAATCCGCCATGGGACACTAGTATTGGCTTTTTTTTAGCAGAAACATCAAGAAACTACCAAATCAATAGACTCTATGGGATCTGCACGTTTGAAACCACACTTTACTTAAATACGCAGCGTATTTTAAATATGGCGTCCAAATTCTCGTGAGATAAATGATATACGTTTTTACGGCATATTAGGCCGGTGATGTAATTACGTTACGTATTGACGATCAATCCTGCTCCATTTTGCATGTAAATAGCTTTTCTATTTTTAAATAGCTTTTCTATTTCTAGCCAGCGGAATTATGGGGAACGAGAACAATGAGAAGTGGCTGTTGGGAAAAGAAACCTATGTGCTAAAAAACGCATGCTGATGGTTGCATGTGGTTTCAGTGGCGTATTTACGCTCTAGCGCGCTTTTTTAAAAACGCAACGTAAAAAAGGCCACGTCTGGCCTTGCCCTAAGTGACGCTGCCTGGCAGGTAGGATAGTAAAGCGCCGCTTGCTGCTATTTTTCCTCTTGATTGCAGGCGGTTCATATTTCATGGGTGCGCTTCGGTATTGTTTACAATAATTAATTCAAACATTTCTATTTTTTTGTTTTTGTTATTATCTTCTAAAAGATAGCATTATTCAATGGGAATCTAATTTCCTTGCAGTGTTTTTATTTTTCATCCATCTTTGTTTTGGCACCTTGAGTTATGTGATCCAATTTCCTGGTATTGTTAGGTGGGAGCAGGCTGCACTTTCTCAGCTGAAACGTGATAGAATAGGACAGCGCATGAATTAGACTTGTTTGAATCAGACTTTTAAATATGGTTTTCTTTGCAATGTAAGCAGCACTTGAAGCACTTAAAGAAAATATTGTGGTGGGTATTTTCTTAGTCATGTGCACTGAATTTGTTTTTATTATAGAGTATACTGGATTCTGAAGTTTTGAGAGCTCCCCTTCCTTTTTTTCTTATGTGCCTTTTAGTGGGGTTTCCGCAAGGTTTAGAATTTTAATACTGATGGCAGGGATTTAATTACCATGGCTTTTATCAGAAACATTTCAATGTGTAATATAGAAGTATCATGTTAGTTTCTTTTAATGTGCTGTAAGAAACGTGTATAGTATTTAGAGCCTGGCCCTAGGGCAAAGCACATGATTTATATTAGATTAGATACATACAGTATTAATATGTGGCCTGAGCGCCTGGAGTACAGCAGTTCTGCATGTTGCACCACACCTAGGGGGTTATTTACTCCGAATGCAAAAATCACGAAAAATTTGCGTTTTTTTTTTTAATATAAAATTGGACTTTTAAAAAATCACAAATTTTTCGGAATTTATTAAACCCTGAGGATGGAAAAGTCAGAATCTGAAAATCCGTGTCAAGGTATAAGTCAATGGGAGAAGTTCCAATGATTTTTTGATGTGCGCTGGGTTTTGTCCAATACCCCGAAGTTTTCTGAGTTTTTGGGTGAAAATTCAGAAAAAAACGTGAAAATCAGATGGGAAAAATCAGAAAAAAATGATTTTTTTCCCGCAAAGAAAATTTCCGGAGAATTTAATAATAAATAAGCTTTAAAAACCCATGCGGATTTGATCGGACTTTGATAAATAACCCCTCTAGACTTACCATCTTGCCCAACTTTTACCACTCTCTCCTATTATATGTGATGCTCACTTGCCAACTGTCCCTAATTGGACAGGCTAAATATATTGTTGCCTGTAGCCAATTGGCTGTAGAAGATTATTACAGAGATTAACTTTTTGTTATCAAAATAATACAATAATAAGAGTTTAGGATCTATACCCATGAGTTTTCCAGATGAGGGATCTTACCTTAATTTGGCTCCCCATACTAAAAAATCATCATTACATAGTTAGCATCAAGTACAGTGTGCTGTTTTATTATTATAGAGGAATAGGAAATCAGTTCTTTAAAGAATAAGAATTATTCACCCCCCCCCCCCCATTTATGGGAGATGGCCTTCCTTTATTTCAGAGGAACTGTCTGGATATCGGGTTTCCAGATAAGGAATACCATACCTTTACTTTTATTGTACTAGGATTATGTGGGGCAAATTTACTTAAGGGCGAATTTTCGCCAGCGTAGACTCCACCACACTTAGCGCCAATTCGCCAGGTGTAAATTCGCTATCACTGCGCTAATTCACTAAAATGCGAAGTTGCGTCTCTGCAGTTGAACACTGGCTAAGTTTTGCTAGCGTTAATTCGTCGGCATGAGTATTTCATACAGAGCTTTCGCTAACTTTCATTTCTGCCGAAACTACGTTAGCACTCTTATGCTTACCTCAATTTGAAAAGGCCGGTACATATAGGTTGTATATATGTCTTTATTAGAGATGTTGGTGCAAATGCTTGAAGTGGCAATTTATTATTAAAAATGTCCAAGGAAGCAAAATAAAAACAAACAGATCCTCTAATGCCCTAGACATGAGCCCACCCTAAAACAAATGTGACATACACCTCAAAAAGTTGGGGGAAAAAATGTTAACACAAAAATCTTTAATAGCTAGAACTTTTGAAAGCAATCCCGCTTTAAAATATGAAAAAAACCCAGCGTTTATTTGAACTTTTGTGACTTTCTGGCATACCGGATATGATGTCCGAAGTTTCCTCGTGAGGCAACTTTGGGCGACTACGGAAATCAAAGCGCCGCGAGTGCAATGGCGCTGGCGTTTTGGCATTATAGCAGACGTCAGGCAGGGGGAAGGCAGTTCAGGGAGATTGTTGCCCCGCAGAAGAGGCGATTAGTCGCCAGGTGACTAAATCCCAACGCAACGAGTCTGCTCGTGTTAAACCCTAAAGGAGGATGTAGCTTCATTTTATCAGTTTGTCAGGTCTAAGCTGGCAAAGGAAACTCTGGCGAAAGACGTAACGTTCTGTAAAATTCACACTTTAGTGAATTGGCGGAGTAACGATTGCTCATCTGAGCGAAAATTCACCTGGTGAAGGGTGTGAAGCTACGCTAGTCACTGTCTCTTTGCTAATGAAGCATTGTATATTGCATTCCCTGCTTTAGGAGAAAGAAATGAAAGGCCATGCATTTTATAAAGTACATTTTCCCCATTTAATCTGTGACCGTTACAAAGTAGCAAAGTTCCATTATTGTTCACTTATTACATTGTTTCAATTAACGCTTTCTCCTGGTATATTTTCAGGTGTTTAGAATAGAAGTACTGGTGAATGGCAGACGGCATTTTGTTGAAAAGCGGTACAGCGAATTCCATGCCCTTCATAAAAAGGTAAATATTACAGCTTCTGTGTATTATGTTTTATTCCTTGTGTGTTAGTGACCGTGTAAACCTTCCATAGGCGCATATAGAAATGATATTAATGAAAAAGGTAAACCACGGATGAGAAAAAGAAAAGTGTTACTACTGTATTCATCATTTTATCAAAAGGTAATGCAAAATATTTAATGTTTATATCTGCAGAACAAAAGATGAAAATTAGACAAAAGCTGGGAATACAAACAAGACACAAAGCTATTGGTAAAGTCCAAGCCAAATACAGCCAAAGACACAGATCAAAGGCTGCTGAAAAGTTCAGTTAATAACACATAAGAAAGGGTCTCGATATAGAAAAGGGTTGGACTTTAGACTGGTTAAGCGCACCTCAAAGTTGAATCTTCCAGTACAGGTATTAGACCTGTTATCCAGAATGCTCGGGACCTGGGGCTTTCCGGATAACTGATCTTTCTGTAATTTGGATTTCCATGCCTTAAGTCTACTAGAAAATCATATAAACATTAAATAAACCCTACATGCTGGTTTTCTTCCAATAATAATACTGTTTTATTATTACTACAGAGAAAAAGGAAATCATGTTTAAAAATGTGGATTATTTGGATAAAATGGAGTCTATGGGGGCAGGTCTTGTAATTTGGAGATTTCTGGATAATGGGTTTCCAGATAACGGATCCCATACCCGTACTTGTCTAATCCTCATACAACTATTCGTCAGGGTTACTCATTGCATAGAATGTGCATGTTTAAAATTAATAAATAAATAAAAATCTTAGTACTGGGGATGTTCCTCCTCCATATAGTGTATCTCAGCTGCTTCCACATAATGGATAAGACAGCCTTGTGTGGCAGGAGTGATCTGTCCTACTGAAGCGCCACTGCCTCCCCAAAAACCCTATAGCAGAAGCATTAACCCCAAGTCCCTTATCACTCCTGCATTCATCCTGCTCAGTACTCTCTCATTGATAATAAACATTGTGTTGCCCAGCAGTTGCCCATAGAGAATGACTTAGGCCAAGGCGTTGCTAAATCAGTAGAGAAGGAATGTTCTGCACAGATACTATACTGTGAGATTAAATAAAATGCTTCCCTTTTTAAATATCTAAACAGTAATTTAGCATATTGGTTATATGGCAGCAAAATATTATGAGCGCCATCACACTCTGCCGCATCCTAAGGAGCACTGGGTGCTCCGGTATTTAAGAGCGCAATCATGCGCACAGGGGCAGGCGCTAGGTCTGTGCAGCTGGCACTAGGACCGAACGACCACAGAATGGGGTGCGCATGTGTGAAGCTTCCTCCCTGGCTTTGGGGTGCCACTTGAATAAATCCGGCCCTGGGTACTTTATTCACTATATAATCTTACCAACACTGTGTAATGGCTTTCTGTACCAAATGCTTTTTTCATTTACAATGTAGTTGCAAACACTCCTAGGCATAAGGCTAGTTTTCAGGTTGAGAGCTTGATTGCTTATAATTTTGGCAAGAGTTTTTTGTCTTGTTGGGCAGCTGCATTGTCTGTGGGTTGCATCTCTGTAGCCTGTGCAATTCCAAATAACTTTAGAAGTAACTAACTTGTCTTTCACATGTGTTGTCACCAACTCCAGCAGCTGTGTTGATGGCCTATTCAAAGCATGACACATTAATAAAGTGAAAGGAAGTGTGTTTAGGTTTTTTTTTGTCTTTCTAAATAATAATAATAATACATAATAATAGATAAGTAAAATATTACTGGGCTGTCACTTAACACTTGGACGCTGGTGTAGTTTTGCCACAAAAACATTATTTTTGGACACATACTTTATTGATGCGAGTAAAGCAGTGAGATATTACACATTGATCATGCAGTCATCCATAATAGCCAATCATATATTTGCTTTCAGTTTTTAATTTTTAGTAGACTGTTCTCAGCTAAAGGTGGTCATACACAGGGAGATCTGCTCGTTTGGCGATGTCACCAAACGAACGGATCTCTCCCCCATATGCCCACATTGAAATGGGCAATATCAGGCTGATCCGATCGAGGGTCCTAGGGCCCAACGATCGGATCAGAATGGAGGCCAAGTGGGTGGTCGGATTGCGGGAACGAATCAACGAAAAGTTGCCCTATGGTTATCTGGCTGACTTTCAACCAGATATCGATAGGGAAAGCCCGTCGAGGACTCTACACACGTGCCGATAAGCTGCAGCTTTTATCAGCCCGTGTATGGGGGCCAACTTGCCATCTGTTGGTAATTGCCCTGGTGCAATACAGCATGCATCATGTGAGTAAATTAGCCCTGTGTGATATTCCTTTTTGTGTCTATGAACCTTGCAGACTCACTGCTGTTTGCTACTTAGAAATAAACACAAGCAACTCCTATGTGACTTGTCATGGGCTTTAGAGGCCAGAAGTGATGGGGTAACTATAGAGGAAACAGACCCTGTGGTTGAGGAGGGCCCAGACCTCAGGATCTACTTCTTCTAAAGTTATTTGGAATCCAGCCGCTGTCTTACCTACCTCCGGTTTGGGGGCCATGGGGCGTGGAGTGGGCAGAAAGTTGTTGGGCAGTTGGGATTGTAGTGCAGGCCCTCTGAAGATTTATTTGCATGGGGGCCTGGCTCACTCTACTTATGCCACTGGCCAGAAGATAAGACATACTGTATAGAGCTATTGGTGTCACATTTGAATCCGTAGTGACATGGCTCTGCCTTGGCAGGTGAACCCAAAATAACATTTTAAGAATTAAATAAAGCACCCGGATCTATTGTAAAATATCACTTTTTAAGTGTATTGACTGGTGTAAGCTTGCTTGTTTATAACGTGGGATAAATTAATGACACCTGACATGTAAAACAGTTTTTCTTTTTGCTCTTTAGCTTAAAAAAGGCATTAAAACTCCAGAGATCCCATCTAAACATGTAAGAAACTGGCTGCCTAAAGTGTTGGAGCAACGTCGGCAGGGTCTAGAGGCATATTTGCAGGTAAGACGGTCATTCCATTAACAACATTGCTGGATATCTGAGAGGCAGTTGTGTAGGGACAAGTTTGCATTGGTCTTGTAATGTAACTGCTGCTGTAGTTTTAATTCAGGCAGATTTGCTCATGGTACCATATAAATGTAAATACTGTAGACTAAATCAATGCTTGCAGTACTAAAAACTCAAAATGCCTTGGCAAAAGTTAGTGTACTCTCCCTGAGCACTGGAAAAAATGTATCTATCATATGCCTGCGAATGAAGTAATTGGTGTTTATTTTCAGCTACTTAGTAATGATATATAAGCTGTGCACTTGTTTGCCCATGCCTAATGAAGCAGAAAAACAAACAAAATTCATAGTAAGGGCAGTGGCACACGGGAAGATTTGTCACCACAATTTTTGAGACACGGCGGCAGTCGATAAATCTCCTGAAAATGCCTCTCCATTGCTGGGAATAGTAATTCCTGGTGGTATGTCCAACTGATCACCAAGTTGCCCGGAGTTTCCTCTGGAGGCATCTTCAGGCGATTTAACAATCAGTTGGGCATACCACCAGCGATTTCAATTACCGGCAATGGAAAGGCATTTTCAGGAGATTTGTCACCTGCAGTCACGTCTAAAAAAAACGCGGGCCAAATCTTCCCAGTGCCACTGCCCTAAGGGACACCCTGGGCAGGAGGAAAAATAGCAGAAAACCTTATTGTAAGAGAAAATATTTGTTCATTTAAAAGCATTTGTATAGATTTGGGATCTATTATCTTGAAACTCATTAGCCAGAAACCTCCAAAAAACATTTTATACTATTTTACTCAACGATTTGTCTTTTTTTCCTAGTTCAGGTTTTTGTTTTTTTTTTGGAATAAAATAAGTCTAAATATGTAGCAATACAAACTAAATGCACAAAAATACAGGTGATGCTCCAATATCAAATATGTATAGTTTCATGAATCTCTACATAAAAATACATGAGCTAATACGTAAATGCGAATCCTTATCTGTGTAGTATAAAAACATACAGCAGTACAGTACTGAATCGTCAAAGCCCCAAAGCAAAAAAATCTGCATATTTTAGACTGCAAGGCCAATGTTAAATAATTTGACCACAGAGAACCAATCAAATAAAATAGTGTATGCAGGTGATTGTAGAGCTTGCAGCTTGAACAATTCTACAATTGTAAATTTTACATTTTTTTTTTTTATTGCCAACATTCTGGCTGCAGCAAAACAAGCATCTTGCATTGGACAACCCTCTAGAAAACCGATTTTTTTTACTACTCCTACTACAATCTACCTACTACTCCTACTACTCCTACTAAAGTGCAAATCCAAGCTAAACTGAGAGTTTTTTAATTACATTTCTGAAAATCCTCTCCATGCTGGTATTTTACACTTTTCCCCCATAATAATAATACTCATATGAAATATATAAATATGAATGACAGGGGACTTCTGAATAAATTCAATACCCAGTTTGCACAGAATTACAACCCTGTGTGGCATATAGAGACAAATACTTTGTGCAAATAGATTAAGGGCAAACACAAATAATTAAAAACAATGACACCACACTCTCTGGCTTTACCGAAGGGGGCAGGGCACCCAGGCAGAGTTCGGCCAACCCGCTGGATTTGGGCAGCCCACACAACACTACTGGCCCACCTATGGAGAGGATGGGAGGGCGCTATTTTAAGCATGAAATAATGAGTGGCTTTATTAGAAAACGGCTTGTTGGAAGCACAACCAGCACCTTTTTTCTGACTATAGATCCCCTTTAATGTTTATATTTTTTTCGTTTATTCTAAGCACGGTGTTCCACATTGCAGAAAAATCCTTCGTCTAGAAAACCTAAGTGTCCTGGTTAAAAATGGATCCCATCCCTTTATAAGCAAATCTTCCCTCGTTTTATCCAGACACAGAATTTGATTAGAATTACATTGTCTTTTCAATTCTCTTCTTTGATAAATTATAAAAATAAAAAAAAAGCTTGATTCACTTTTTCTTGTAATTATGTGTATTGATTTTCGTTGCGCTGCTGTTTCAATAGAAAAAAAATAGAAGACAAAATTGGAATAGGAATTCCCAGCGGAGCCATCTTCTCCTTTATTTTCTTTGATAATAGGAAATAAAAGCACATCACTAAAAGTGGAGACATTGAAAGTGAAATGTTTTTTTCCGTAGCGGTATCCGATCCCGGTAGAAATCGCGGATCCTTATTAAAAAGTTTGAGCGCTGTGTTAAATAATATTAATGGCCCTGGTTGTAAGTACTTAACAGTTCTTTTCCCACACAACTGAATGTATTGATTGATCTGGGCTTGATGCAGCACTTCAGATTATACGACTAATTCTGCGTTTGTAAAGTGCCCCACATATCTTTAAATGAATCAAGATGATGATGTAGATTGCGAAAAGCAGAAAACCATCCATCTCTTTTTGATCGGTTAATAACTTGAATCCATCATTGTGTATATCAGCTGGACTCCGTTTGTGGGATGAATTCTTGTCTCAGGCAACCTCTGGAACCCGACTGCCTGAGTTTAGATTAGATAGCACCTATAAAAGCACCTTCTCTTTTACCAATGGGCTTCTAATACTATTAAAGTTTACCTAGCTGTTTGAATCTTTCGTTTTAAGTGGTTGTTATTTAGAATTTAGAATGTTTATATGATTAGCTTGAGCAGTCTTTAGGACAAGAAAAGCCTATTTCACTAAGGGGTTCCAAAATTTTAGCACCCCCCCCAGGTGGAAAAGATTACTTTTTTCCCAAGGTCAGTTGCACCTGCCTGGGCTGTACCAGCATTTACCTTGCACTGAAACTTTCCAGTTTTACTTAACTGCACATGCGAGAATAAGGGGCAGATTTATCAAGGGTCGAATTTCGAGTTCAAATTTTGAATTAAAATTTTCGAGTTCTTTTTTTTTATGGCCAAAACTGTCAAATTAGACTAGGCAGTTATCAAAATTCGACTGGAGTTTTAAAAAAAAAATCGAATTCAATTTTCGAGATTTATCAAACTCAAATTTGGCTATTTGCCACCTAAAGGTGGCTATACACGGGCAGATAAAGTTGCCGATATCGATCGGTTAGACCAATTTGACAGCTTATCTGCCCGTGTATGGAGGCTTCCGACGGGTCTTCCCGATCGATATCTGCCCACGATATTGATCGGGAAGGTTTGATTTTTAACCGACCGACCCGTTGGAGCCCCTTGGCGTATCGTAATTCGATCGTTCACCCATACGTCCAAACGTTCTAATTACCCCCGATATAGCCATGCCATGCCGTTAGTGGCATATCGGGGAAAGATCAATTCGTTTGGCTATGTCGCCAAACGAGCGAATCTTTGAGTCTATGGCAAGCTTAAAACCCGCCGAATTTCTGTATAAGTCAATGGGAGAGGTCCAGGGATCAATTTGGTGATGTTTGCAGCCTTCCTGACATTCAGATCAAGTTTTTAAAACTCAAATCGAATTAGATTTGAGTTTTCGTGTCGATTCCTATTCACCCGAGTTTAGAAAATTTATTTTTATATTCGACCCTTGATAAATGTGCCTCTATGAGTTTGCCTGGTACTTTTGGGAAAAAAGGTAAGCAAAATGCTGGTGCAGCAATTAGACTTTGTTTCCCCCCACTGTCTGTTCAGTTTTCTCTGAAGCTCCCACCCTTCCCAGCTAAAGTCAGGTGATCCCACTAGTGGCCAATAAAATGGCAGCCAAGTTTGGGAGTTTTAACCTTGAAAGCAGCTAGTAAGTTGCAGGTAAGACTTAATCCCTTTGTAAAATGTATAATGAAGCAATAGAATTCTTAATAAAAATGTCCTTAATATATTGATAATGGGTTTAGTGCAGAGGACCTCTTGTATTTGTCCAGTTTACGCTGAACACAAGCTCCTGCCCAGGAAAAAAACATAGTGATTTTATTTAAATTCAAGACAACCAACATTTTGGCACCCCCTCCCCCAATGAAATGCGGTTTCCTTGTCCTTTAAAGGGCACCTGTCACCCTAAAATAGTTTCTCCCACCAGATGTGCGGGCAGTTTTTTATATCTTTTGTATTTTGAAGTATCCCATTAGCACTAGGTCTGTACCAGGAGGGAGGTGGCCATGTTGTATAGTGTGCATGTGCATAATGGCCTTCTGACCTATTCGCCTAACAATCTGACGTCATGCGCATAATGAGCAAGTTGAGGCACTGTCTCGTATGCACTTGCCTGTACCTTAACATGCCTGTCTGCACCCCTCAAATCTGAGCATTGAGGACCATCAGCTGAACTGGAACAAATAGCCAAAATCACTGGGCACCACTCCTTTAGGGTAATGTCACACAGTGCGTTTTGTCGCAGCTACAAAATGCAAATACAAAATACAAAATGCCAGAAAATGCCTTGTTGTTGTAGGGATAACCTCTTCTAAAAAACTCAAATTGCTAAATTACTCCAAATAGATATCAAGGCATTTTTGAGCAATTACACTATTTGAGTGTTTTAGTAGAGGCTATTCTCTCTGAAATGCTTTCCCGCCGGCTAGAATGTAAACGGACGGCGGAATGGCACTCCGGTCGCATTATTTTTCCGAAGACGCCTGAAATAGCCTTATGAGGTAACTTCGGAAAAACAAAGCAATCTGAGTGACATCCCGCCGGCGATTTACATTCTAGCCTGCGGGAAGGCATTTTGGGGAGATTAGTTGCCCGAAGATGAGGAGATTTGTCAATGGGCGACTAATCTCTCCGAATAGCTACGCGTGCCACCACCCTTATAATAAAATAGCACCTTGTACTTGATCCCACCTAAGATATAATTATCTTATAGGAGGCAAAACAATCCGTTGTGGTTTACTTTTTTATTTTTTTAACAAATTTAGGGTATAGTGATCGGAATTTACAGAAAGACTCCGTATCTGGGAAAACCCAGGTCCCAAGCATTCTGGATAACCGGTCCCGTACCAATACAGACAATGGGTTGGAGCCATTTGCTTTTTTTCAGAAATAGATGACCTTAAACCTCCACTGGCTTGGAATAAGGAAAGGAATATTCAGGGAACATTAATTCATAGGGCATGCAGTGAGGGGTTTGCGTCATGTCCTTAATTGGTTCTTTAATGCTAAATACCAGGCACTTTGCATTTTTTTCATACCATTAGAGTGACATGTAAATAACATTGAAAAGCTGCTGTAGTTCACCTCTAGTGTACAGGACCTGCGAGGACACAGACTCAGCATCTACTGCTACACAGTCAGTAAGTCTGGGTCTTTTTATGATCTACAGGTTAATAAAAAGTTTTCGTTTATCAATTCCTCTAATAAGCAAGAGCTTGCAGCTCGTTTTCATTAACACTCCTTAACTAGTAAAGATTAATGTATATTTCTCTTGCTAATTCTTTCCAATTACTTAGCTGATATGAATTCCCTGGCCTTGTTAATTATACTGACGCACGGTGGGTAAACGTGAGCCATATTTCCACAAGAGGGAATTGCAACAGAGTAACCTTGCCCTCCAGGTAGAAATCTCAGCAGATTTGGCCCTCTGATATAAGCCAATTCATTTTCAGATCAAGCCTAATTGCTGAAGACTGGCTGCCACGGGTACACTGGCAGTCCTGAGTACAAGGCATGTAGGTTCTTCTGAGAGCAAATAAGAAAAGATTAATTGTTTGTTTTCTTCCACCCCCCCAGAGAAATCCAGCTGCTTAATCAAGAAAAATCATTTCTTCTTCTACAGGTTAGCTTTATTTGTCAAACTGGGACAATTACATAAAAAGTAAGGCAGAAGGATATGTTATGTGTGAAATATTGGTAGTTTTCTATAATAGTCAGTAGAAATAAATGTAACCCGGCAGAAGGATTAATAGGTATCGTGCACATTTCTCATAGTTAGTAATTTGGCGCTTGGATTTTTTTGCAGACTAATACTATTAGATTGTATCCCTATTTGTTTTGTCTTTTGCCTTGAGAAATGCAATCAAAGAGACAATAGTAGAAAAAAGAAGGGGGGGGGGAACGAGAATTTTCTAAATTGCTCTTAATTGCTTAAGCACAATGTGAACTAAACATTGTTTCCAATTATAGGACTTGCTTCATGCAAGCACCATTAATTCTCTCCTTCCCCATCTGATAAATAAGCTATCAAACTGGGGCCGATACATTGGAAGCAATTAGTTCCAAACAAAGCCACATAACTGGAAACCACTGCAAGAGCTAATGAATGCAAATTCTGTAGGGAAGGAGAAATAATGGTGTAAGCACTTCATAGTTAATATTTTCCTGTTTATTCTGTCGCTAAAAATTCCTTCATCATGCTTTTCTAGAAAAAAGAAATGTTTGGTGGAAAAGGTTATACAAGTTATTTGGGGTTGTAAAACTATTAACCAAATTCATTTAAAATCTGCCCCATTGCTAGTAGTAACAATCTAATCTGATTTGTAATCTTAAGCATAGTTAAGATTACAAGTCAGTGGCCACTATAAGCTCTCTCTTAGGGCTCTTACACATGAGCGTTCTGACCTGCGCTTCCCTGCGTTCCGTTTTTTGGCGTTCAGCCGCAGGGGAGTGCAGGAATAGACGCAAGTCATTATTTGAAATGGGGCTGTACTCACTCAGGCGCGTGTAGGCGCCGAACGCAGGAAAAATGCAGCATGTTGCGTCTGAACCTGCGTTCGGCGCCTACACGCGCCTGAGTGAGTACAGCCCATTTCAAATAATGACTTGCGTCTATTCCTGCGCTCCCCTGCGGCTGAACGCCAAAAAACGGAACGCAGGGGAGCGCAGGTCAGAACGCTCATGTGTAAGAGCCCTTAAAGGAGAATTCAAACCCCTCCCCCCTACCCTGGGTAGATCCCCCTCCCTCCTCCCCCCCAGGCAAATGCCCCTAATTTTTTACTCATGGAATAAATTTCCGGTCCCGAACAACTGCGCATTCCCCCAAAAGTCACAAAATGTCCGAAAAAATTTCAGAAATTTTCGTGACTTTCGGCGCATGCGCCAAAAACTTCCAAAAAACAAAGAAGAAAGAAGATGCTGCCCATGAACTCCTGTGGCCAGAATATGTACGGAGGGGTGTGTAAAAAAATTAGGGCCATTTGCCCGGGGGGGGGCAGGTAGGCTGGGGGGGAGGAGGGGGAGGGTCTTCCCAGGGTAGGGGGGTTTATTACGGATTGAATTCTCCTTTAAACGGGCTCATTAGGAAAACATCTTTACAGAACAGGTTAGTCATCTGAACTCATTAAACATTCACTCAATGATTTGTTTGTGTTTGTTTGAGCAACCAAGAATATACTCAAAAAAATTACAAATTTAGATAGGTGACAATAATATATATAGTCATGATTATAAGTAAGTACATACCATATATTTTAAAATATGTGGACATTTTTTTTAAAAAATTTTTTACCAGTCCTTCATGCTGAACTTTTAGATGATTTTTGAGAGGTTTCTTGTACCCTAATTCAACTATTTTAAATCCCCTCAAAATCTTAGAGGCCCATTTATAAAAGGTTGTATGTCAAATTCATTTGAATTTTTTTAAATTCAAATATACTCACAGTTGGACTGGGAGGTTATTTAAGGAAAAATTCTAATATCTAATCGATTGAATGGTTCAGACCTAAAAATTCAAATTGTATTCTATTAGTATTTGATTCGTACGAATCGAGTTTTTCTTGAATGTCTCCATATGGCTCAACTAGGTAACTGTTTCTATGGTTGAGGTGTAATAAATCTCGCATTTGAATAGGGGGTTTAAAATTCGAATGTGGTTTAGATCCAGTCATTGACTTGGCCACAGGGCCAGATTTACATAGCAGGTGCCCCTAGGCCCGCTGCCGTTCGTCACCCCTGTCCCCTTCCCCCTTATTCATGCACATTCACAAATTTTCATCATCAGGTTAGGAGCACTGGGGATTGGCGTACAGGAGATTTAAAAAAACATTTGTATCCCTGAGCAGCCCCAGAGCTTTCGAACCAATGTAGATGTGGTTGGGCAGTTTGCTGCCCTAGGCCCAGGCCTTGGTGGCCTTTCCACAAATCCCGGCCTACTTGACCATTCAAAAACTTCCATTTCTTTTTTTTAACCATCCCTTGGTGGATCTACTGAATTGGTTAGGATCATTGTTATATTGCACAGTCTACTCCCAGTGGAGCTTCAAGCTTTTGATAGATGGTCTCACATTATACTCACACACACTCTTGTACAATGAAGAATTGGATAGTGGATTCTATGATGGTAAATTGTCTAGGCCCTGATGTAGCTAGAGAAACAAAGTAGAGAGACGCACACCCTAAGGTTAAGATAAGAGGTGCTAATCCGTGGGAGGCTCCCCATGCGGGTCTCCAGGGCTAAGATAATAAAAATCGAAGAACGGATTGCACACTCGATTTGAAAAAATCATAAACAAAATTTATTAATCAAAAAAAAGAAAGTTTACAAAAAATTCCAAAACAAATAGTGAGCCCAACGCGTTTCGACCATAGTGGTCTTCCTCAGGGGCACAAATAATAAATAATGAAAAAAGAAAAGGCAGAGGAGCACATCAGCCCTACAACTTGAACATTTTCACACCATAATTTACAGCTGCTATCAGGTCATTCTGTGGAAATGCTGTGTTGAGATTTTGTTAAATATGTTTTTTGGTATGGTGACCAAATAGCAGACTATCTTTGCCTCATTGCACATTGTTCCAGAAGTACTGGTCTTTGCATAGATGTTTACAACATATGTCTTGCCCTGATGTTCTTTTTCGACAACAGTGGTTTTCCTGGCACATATCCCATGTAGATTGCATCTCTGAAACCTCTTTCAAATGGTAGACTTATGCACTTTAGCCTCACTAGTAGAGATAACTAACTGTAGTTCTTGAGAGAAAAGTCTGGGGATATTAGAGACTTTTTCAGCATATTGCCTTCTGCTCTTTTGCTGAACTTGTTGGGACAGCCTGACCTGGGCAGTTATTTGAAATATATTTTACTTACCTAATGAAAACAAATTAGGTATTCAAGAACAGTGTTCAGCTGCTTGAGTTAATTAAGGGAAAAACTTTTGCATTCATTCTTGTTATGACATAAATACCAAATGATGGAACATAATAAGAGTTTGAACCTACAAAGTCTTAAAAACAATGGACTTAGTGTAACTTGCTTAATTCATTACATGGAAAAGGCAGCAGTATTATTTGTTTGTTTTATCTTTCTACCTTGTCCAATAGCAACCACAACCTCCTAACTATCCATAAAGCAGATATGTCAGGTAAGCCATTGTCTTGCTTGACATGTAACCCCATCTTGGCCACCCCCCTGTGCCATATGTTATACACTATTCATTTCTTACCAATAACAGGTCCTGAATTCCCTTTGCTAAGTGAAAGGATGCTGGGAATTTACCTTTCATGGCAGTGCCTACACCTAATGGGATCCAGGAATACACCTGCGGGTGGCTCCACTAGGAAACAATGATTTCACACACAGTTGCAGTATACCAAATAACTTTATATATCAGAAGAAAAGGAAATATGCAAGTTGCATATTACTGACCCATTACTCTGGGGACCCCTTTGCAGTCTAATCCTGGCAACAACTTGGCAGACAAAGTCCCACACTCCACTCCTGGTGGACAAAGAGTCTCATGGTCCCTTTTACCCAATCAGTACTCAGATGTTCCTGGGAAATGAAAGACATACCACTGTTATCTTTTTTGTTGAAAGTGGAGTAAATTATTATGCAGGCTGAGAGGGGTTCCCAAACTTTTTCATATGAATCTATGTATTATAGCAGTTATTGATTATATCCACCTTGCTGTTTGTTGTCCCCTTTCTTTTTACCCTTTTGCTCTTTCAAAGATTGTCTTGGTAGTCTCAAAAAAACTCTTGCCATGAATTTAGATGATGTCTAAGATTTTAATGTCCTGCTTTATATTTCAACTTGTACATCCATTAAGAGTAACAGAAACCGTAAGGCTGTACAAGTTACATTAGTAGAGATGAGGATTTTTTATAGGTTTTTAATTTTTGTCTTATTTAGTTGTCTAAGATTTCTATATGTTTACCACAAACTACCAAGCAACTTAACTTTCATTATAAGGCTCTTTAGGGCGTCTTTATTTTCAGCTATAAGTGTAGTATAATTTGCATATTAAGGTTTTTGATGATTCTTTTACCAGTCTTGAATGTTTGTGCCTTTAACTCCAGTGTTGCTTATCTCATTATATACATATTCTGTTCAGCCAGGCACTTGGATTCGGCCAAATTTGAATCCTGCTGAAAAAGGCAGAATCCTGGACAAAATCCCTATTTACAAGTAACAAATGGAAATAACAATATGATCATTATATTAGATGGACTATATATAATGCAGAGCTGTAAACTTTTTTTTCGGGAGTTACCAGATTTTCAGCTCTGTCCCCCAGTCTCCCATCACTCGGATGCATATCCCTGACAATTGCTGGCGATTTCTAGGCAAAAATCCGGTGCATGTGCAGAACAATTCAATAATGTCAGTGGAGTGAAGTGCACCGGACGGTTTGTGTGGATTCAGGAGAGGTTCTGCGCATGTGTCCTCTGATGTCACGACACAGAAACATTTTCAGGAATTTCTCCCGGCAACTATTCATGTAAAGTTGACAGCTACAATTTCATGTTCTTTTCCCTTATTTTTTCATAACACTATATGGTCAACACAACAAAAGACAAGCTGTATTCAGAAAAGCATTTTGTTCATTTCCAAAAAGAAGAAGAAACACTGCCAGTGCACGGTTTGCCTTTAAAAACAGTAGGGGGCCGATTCACTAACTTCGAGTGAAGGATTCGAAGTAAAAAAACTTCGAATTTTTGTGCTTCTCGACTATCGAATTGGCGTAAATTCGCCTGAGTAGAATGATTCGAATAGATCGAGCGCAAAAACGCTGCGACTATTCGCCATTCGATAGTCGAAGTACTGGATCGAGCGAAAAAACGCTGCGACTATTCGCCCATTCGATAGTCGAAGTACTGTCTCTTTTAAAAATACTTAGACTGCCTACTTCGCCACCTAAAACCTACCGAATTGCTTTAAAAGCCTATGGGAAAGTCCCATAGGCTTGTTTTCCAAGTTTTTGATCGAATAAAAAGGCATTCGATCGAATGAAAATCCTTCGATCGAGCGCCTATTCGTCTGGCGAATATTCGCCAATTCGACTATTCGCCAGCGCTTAAATTCGCCCGAATTGCCTATTCGATTCTATTCTATTCCCCAGTCGAATTTCGAGGGATTTAACCCCTCGAAATTCGACCCTTGATGAATTTGCCCCTTGGTGTTAGTACCACACTTTGGCCAAAATATCTAAGCTCACGTGCCACGTGAAGGCCCCTCGTTGTACGTGAGTCCTAAAGTATCCATAACCATTCTAAGTTTGTAGTGCATTTAAAATCAAGTCCCCCAGCAAAAAGATTATTGTGCACTTACCCTTCACTCAGGAGATGTAATAAGAAAGCAAGGAGTTTTTAAGCCCCAGCTAATTTACATACATCTATAAATAATTTCCTGTTTTAAAGGGAAATTTCCAGTTGGTCCATTATCAAGTATGTCCACAAAAGCTCAGTTTTTTGTGTTTCCATTATCAAGTATGTATCAGTAATAATTTCACTTGTTCATTGGCCTCGCTTTAATCCAGCTTGCACATCTGGCAGTTCTCTCTCAATGTCAAAATCTACTTTGTGTTGAATAATCTTTAGAATAATTTTGCTAGAATGAGATATATGGGAAGTTGTAGAACAGTTTGCACATTTTGTGAGCTATCCACCACACTTCTGGCTCTTCAATTTGCAACGTCTTTGTTGATGCCCCAATTATATTTATACACTTGTTTCAGTGGAAAAAATTCCCTGCCCCTTGACTTATTAACAAGAGCAATTGATAACATTCAAAAATTCCCAAACAGATTCAGAGTGGGCGCGATATGGTGGATTTAGTATAAATGATGGTTCCTCTATAAACTTTTGTTGTGTTTTAATGTTAACATGTGAAATGTTATGATGAGCAGTTATATCAATTAGAGTATGAAACAGAAACCAAACTCTTTCCTAAGATCTTGTGAGCTGTTCTTTTTTCAGTAATTGCACTGGTCCATGTTTTTATCCTGTTGTCTCGCTCCCCATGGAGCTATGCAAGGAGCAAATGTCAGGAAGAAGAAAAATGAAGAATCCTTTTGACAAACTATGGGTTACATTCCTAAGTGGATCTTGTGAAATTGTGTCAGGTTTGGCCGCCGAAATAAATGCCTTGAGAGCGTAAAACAGGGAGCAGCGCGACCCTTGAAAAAAATAAAATCAATGGCGATTCATATTTCAAATGTCTGTAATTGCTTGTGAGAGTGGAGTTGCTGTTTTAGAAAAAAAAAAAAGTCTTGGCAAACATTTTTTTCCCCAGAAACCGTATCTTACAGTGGGTCATATCAGCAAAACCATATGGAGCAGAGGCGGTTCCTTCTGAAGAAAGTCTGAACTTGTTTGAGTGTTGTCTTGATTTTACATACGAAAATCTTTACATTATATTTAATGTTAAAAAAAAGCATTTTTTTTTAAATCTGCAAACGTACATTTACATTTTGGTTTTAATAAGCAGAATGTTTTCAACTTTTAATGGTTGACCTCTCTTTATTAATACTGATTGTGCAGCCTTCTGTAGGAGAGTTGGGGAGATACCGCTAGCTCTCTACTCCACTCTTTCCAGTAGGGTCAACCATTTTATTTCTGATCTACTGGTTCACGTTTCATGCTTGTTCTTATGCTGTTATTTGATTAATAGCAGAAGACATTACATGTTGGATTGTTTGGATGGTTTTTCAGTGGACAGGTAATACAAAGTTGTACAAACATAGGATCCATTATCTGAAAACCTGTTATCCAGAAAGCTTTGAATTACAGGAAGGCCATCTGCCATAATAAATAGTACCTTGTACATAAGGGGTCTTCCCATAATTGGGATCTCTATACTTAAGTCAACTAAACTATCATATAAATATTAATTAAAACCAATAGGTTTGTTTTGTCTTCAATAATGATTATTATTCTTGATGGCAAAACAAGCCCATTGGTTTTAATTAATGTTTATATGATAGTTTAGTTGACTTAAGTATAGAGATCCCAATTATGGGAAGACCCCTTATCCAAAAAACCCAAGGTTCCGAGCATTCTGAATAAGAGGTCCCATATCTGCTGAGTTACTGGACTTGCATAATTGTTTAATAGGTTGGTATGATAGAGAGCGGATGTTCTATTTGTTATCCCAGTATCATCTTGGTTCACCAACTGTTAATATTGCAATAATAAGTTTGGCATACTTGGTTAGCTTCACCTCTTGGCTAACTCACCTCTGCAAGCAAACCAATGTAGTAGTAGTAGTAGAAGTAGAAGTAGTAGCTGTCCGGTAGTAGTCGTCAGGTAGTAGTAGTAAGTAAGGATAAGAATTAGAAGGTTGTGTATTTGAGAGATAACTTTTTTAGGAAGCCACAACACTTCCTTCTATAATCAGAGTTAATGGCAAACATTATTATGGTAGTTGATTGCCTATGACTGTTAAGAGAGATGATTTTGGTGACCACTTTTGGACCATGTTCAGTCTTGCATCTTTTACTTTGTGATGACCAGGGTTTAAAGCAGAAGTGTAACCAAAGATGTTAAATCTGCTCACACATATGCTTAGTGTAAATCCCCTTTTATTGCTCCAAATGCAACTTTCTTAGTGTTGCATGTGACTTCCCAAACCCAGGCTTAGCACACTTGGCACTGCTCCTTTGTATGAGACTCCAGTACTCTTCTGCATTAGTTGCACACTATTACTTGGCTACTAGAGGCTCCTTTGTGAATACCAGCGTAGACCATAGGCAGAGAGTTCCTAGTTCTGTTCGGTCAGTTCAAATGCCCCGTGCCATAGCCCTAGAACCAATAGTGCACAGGGCTGGCAACATAGTGGCAGCAATTATCATGGAAAAAAAATTGTTAATATATCCTTTGTATGCAAAAAAAAATCAGATAAACTGAACAAGATAATCTAAAGCAATATACTTAAAGTGGACCTGTCGCCTACACATAAAAAGCTGTATAACAAAAGTTGTTAACAAATTAAACATGGAACCCAAATAGTTTTTTTTCATTAAAGCATTCATACCTGTTATAAAGGCTTTTAAATATCTCAACTGTCACTCAAATATTACCTGCCCCGCCTCTATGCCTGAGGCATAGAGATGGGCAGTCAATTACTTTCACTTTCCATTCAGCACTTCCTACATGACACTGCTCTCCCCACATTCCCCCTTCCTCCCCACACTCTATTATTGTGTAGGGCAATGTGTATGGGCATTGGGTCCTCCAGTCGGGCACATACACAAGATTTTGGGGTGATGCACAACTTGACTTAATAACAATGCACAAAATGGCTCTTGCCTGCTTGCTGTGATTGTGTAATTCCAAGACTGAAGGAAACAAAATGTAAATAATAAATGTAGTTTAAGTAAGTTTTATTTTGCTCAACTGACATTTTTTTCTTAGGATGACAGGCCCCTTTAAAGAGGATAATAGCTAATAAGTGAATAAAATATTCTTATACATTAGCTGCCTGGTATATTCTGCAAAACAATCAAGGAGAACTTCATGGTAACCTCCTTCTTTGCTGTATCTGGGAAAGTAGAAAGAGCGGCGATCTTGTATGAAGACTGAGATGTCCTAGTCATAGAGAAGACGCTGCTCACTTTATAGATTACAGTTAGGTCAACAAAACTTTGGCAGCATTGATTAACTTGACAGTGAGTACAGCAGTACATTTATCACTTATGCCTGTGCAGTAGAAAATCTAATAAGAGTCAAACTATTCCCTTTGGAGCTGTAACGGGTTCACTGTGGCTAACCGTGCATTCACTGCAAATCTCTGCCTTTTGCTGCTGGCTGGATCATTGACTCACACATACTGCTCATTCCTAGGCCATGTGCTATCGGCGTCTCTTCCTTTATCTGCAACTTAATCTGAACGGCGCTACATTTGTTTTCTGCTGTTTTGAAGCTGTTCCATAGAGAAGAACTACACAAAAATAACAGATTATTAATATGAATATAAGTTTCAGACCTGCAAAGTGTGTGCTCTTGTACAAACATATGTGGGTAAGGTTGCCACCTGTTCTGCAAAACAAATACAGGCCTTCGTATATTTTGTATAATTGTACCGGCATGGGACCTATTATCCAGAATGCTCAGGACCTGGGGTTTTTCCGGATAATGGATCTTTCCGTAATTTGGATCTTCATAATTTAAGTCTAATAGAAAATCATGTAAACTTTCAAAAAACCCAATAGGTTGCTTCTGCTTCCAATAAGGATTAATTATACCTTAGCTTGGATCAAATACAAGGTACTGTTTTAATATTACAGAGAAAAAGGAAAATGTTTTTTAAAATTTGAATTATTTGGATAAAAATTAGTCTATGGAAGACCTCCTTTCCATAATTCGGAGCTTTCTGGATAGCGGGTTTCCGGATAACGGATCCTATACCGGTATTTTTAATAATATTGGCATCAAGCAACATTTTTAGCAGCCCTATGGGGCAGATTTATCAAGGGTCGAATTTCAAAGTAATACTTCGAAATCCGACCATCGAATTAAAATACTTTGAATTCGAATATCGAATTCGAGCGTTTTTCATTGAATTCGTGCATTCTGCGGTCGAAGTAAAATCGTTAGATCGAACAATTAAATACTTTGAATTGAACGATTAGAACGTACGATCGAACGATTTTACTTTGACTGCAAAAAACGTAGAAAAATGCTCTAGAAGGTCCCCATAGGCTAACATAGCACTTCGGCAGGTTTAATTTGGCGAAGTATTGAAGTCGAAGTTTTTTTTAAAGAGACAGTACTTCGATTATCGAATGGTCGAATATTCAAAGTATTTTTCTTCAAGTCGAAGTCGTAGTATGCTATTCGATGGTCGAAATATCCAAAAAATTACTTCGAATTTCAAATTTTTTTACTTCGAAAATTCCCTCTAATTCACTTCGACCCTTGATAAATCTGCCCCTATGTGTTGGCTTGTGTTAACACACAGCTAACATGGATCATTTTAGGAGCTCTGCTGGCTTTATTACTTATTACTGGTGAACAACAGCTATTTATTGGGTCCCAGGTTTTAGTCCTCTAGAATGTGAAGTATTGAATATGTTTAGTGTATATAGAAACTAGAGTGAACTAGTGGCAACTGCAGGGTCACCTGTAAGATCCCCAAAATAATACAAGATAATGTAGTTTCGCTGCACTCAAATAAACATAATTTTTTTTACTGCATATTAATATAATTTGAATGCCCTGCTGCTAGTTTAGTTTTTTTTTTTTTTTACATTTTGGAGAGCGGAAAGCTGTAAAAGGCACATGTTCTTATTTTGATTTGTGGCATAAAAACTGTCAAGGTAATTGTATTTGTACTTTCTGTAGTAGATTCTGTGGAAGCAGCAGATAAATGTTGGTATAGCAGATTCAGTTTATCCATAAAAGGGTCTAGTGACATTTTTCTATCCTCCTGGTAGGTTATATCCATAAAAGTCTATTCATATTATAGTAAAATACTTTTACTTATAGTAGTTGGAACAGATCTATAGTTGTAGATATTATTCTAACATACCTCCCAACTGTCCTGTTTTCAGCGGGATAGTCCCGCTTTTGACAGCTCAACCCGCAGTCCCGCATTTGTACTGAGAAGTCCCGGCTTTCTCTGCACTGATCAGCCAGAAAAAGAAACAACGTTTTTAACGTTTTTAACTAAATTGGCTTTTGGCAGAGAGCCTAGAACAGCCACCAGGTGCAACTAAGTTACTTTGTAACAATTTTGAGATAAGCAATAAGTAATTGTAACAATTTAGATAAGGAGGTCCCTTGGAAGAAGTTAGATTTACAACTTAAAGGGCAATTCACCTTCATTAATTAGGGTAATTAGGGGGTCTGGCGACAAATCAAAAATTCCACCGCACTGTACACGGCAAATTTTTTCGTCCCACTTTGTATTTCCAAAATATTGGGAGGTATGTTCTAATTGTTTATGAGTATGATTAGAAACTATTAGGGGTAATATGGAAAAATGTCACTAGGTCTAGATGCTCAGGGCAGAAATAATAGGTGTTTAGATGCTTGTACTAGAAAAAGACACTTCCAGTGTCCCATAATCATAGGGACCATTCTGTTTCCCAGTAGCCCTACTGTGATTAGGGTTTCTACCAGAATTCCTCTGAACTCTCATTATTCAGTTCCATAATCCTTTCTTGAATTACTGCCCCATGAGCCCCGATCTGCTGGGTACCAGCCTGCGTGATGTATCCATGATTAGTCTACATGTATGTTCCTCTTTGCATTCAACTATATGCTATATTCAAAATGATGTCACAAATGCTTTTATTATTTCTCTGTGGTTAATATCTCTTAAAGGGGACCCGTCACCCATAAAAATATTCAAAATACTATTTTATCACATTAATCAAGCAAAATGAACTTTAATAACCCTGTATAAATTAGTCAATATTCATAATTATAGCAAGCAGGAAGGAGCCATTTTGTGGACACTGTTATTAAGACAAGCCTTGCATCATCTCAGAAACTTGTTTGTGCACCAGAATGGGGGACCTGATGTCCATCCCATGCCCTGGCTACACAATTAAATGGTAAAGAGAACGGGGGAATGTGGGGAGAGCAGTGACAACTAGGAAGTGCTGAATGGAAAGTGAAAGTAAATGTCTGCCCCGCCTTTATGCCTAAGGCATAGAGGAGGGGCAGACAATATTTGATTGACAGCTGAGATTTTTAAATGAGCTTACAACAGTTATGAAAGCTTAAATAAAAAATAGAAATTGGGTTTCATGTTTAATTTGAAAAGGACTTTTATTATACAGATTTTAGTGTCTAGGTGACAGGTCCCCTTTAATTGTCTTCATACTTTGGTACCCAGTAGAAGAAATGCATCATGTCCTTACAAACCCTCAACTCTTTTTTCGGAGGCGCTCCTCACGCGTATTGCTGTCAGTAACTCGTTGCGAGGCAGTGAGAAGAATCCTGACATCCCAAGCACCCCCCTACCCTTCGAAAAATCAGATTACCTGAAGGTTGGAGTAGGCGTCAGCATTCTATGGTTTAAAATTAGCTCATAAATGGTCTGCATCCATGCACCACATAGTGCTCGACCTGAGAATAACACCCAGCAGGAGACTCCTAATAAAAACAAATGCATGGCTGGGAGATAAGACTTGAGGCACTGATGCAGTCGCTTCCATAAAGGACTAAAGGTGGCCATACTTTTATCGTTCTTTAGTGAACGATCGTATCGTTAAATGATCATCTGGCGTTTGTTTTACCATACGATATGCCATCCACGGAGAACGATTATAGGAACAGATAGAATCGTATCGTTTGCCAAAAGAAAGAAAAGATTATACATCAACGTACGATGTGATATAAACTTGTGGCGGAAGCAGGATGTAAAGCATACAGGAAGTGATGTAAAACACTAGTCATCGGTGGATTGTTTGTGGCCGAAAGTTCCTTTGCGTACGGACAAACGTTGTTCAACAAATGATCTCCCGGCGAACGACAAACGATCTGTGGAATGGCTTCATTTATGGATTCAAAGCAAAGATTTAAGTTGCAACTGCATTTTTAACAACTCAGACTGTATACTCTGCACTTTCACACGTGTAGCAGCGTTTTCGCCTCATCAGACAGTAGTAGTAGTGGCAGCATTGTGTCACTGTCTGTAGTATATAGTCGCTTTCTCCTTCCCTGCTCCATGCAGACATATGGATTTATGCTATGGCATAATAAACTTCTTTCACATATGAGGTTATAGGGTGATATTCCTGCCAGTCAGCACCAATTTATTTCTTTACATAGTTCATATGGTTACAAATGAAGCTTTCAGCAAAGAATGTTCGGGTCCTTCCGTATATGTTCGTTGGCTTGTGCTACAATCCTGACATGCGTAAAGAATGACAAATGTCTGTAATTCACACTCACTGCCCGATTTTTAGTCCGGACACACGCACGCACGCACGCACACACGCACCCCCCCCCACCCTGGGGTTTTCCAGATAAGGGATCTTTTTGTGCTGTAATTTGGATCTTTATACCTTACTGTTCACCTTCCAAACACTCTTTTCAATTCAGTTCCCCATTACTTTCCGTTATTTATTTTTTACTGTTTTTACAAAATCTAAGTTTAAAGTTGAATGTTCCTCTCTGGTGTTTGAGTCTGGCAGCTCAGTAATTCAGGTGTAGACTCTAAACTGTTACAATTTTGCAACATTTAGTGGATACATTTCTCAGCAGCATCTCTGGAATATTAGCAACTATTGTATCAATTCTAAAAGCTGCCTGTAATGAAACCCAGAGATTCTGCTCAGCAGGGACAAAGATAACAAATGTATCAACTAAATGTATCCATTTAGAACAGTGAAAAATGACACTTTACACTTCAATATTAGAAAAACAATCACACAGAAAATAGAAAGTCATTGGAAAAAGTCGTTATTTCTGGTGATCTATCTGAAACCAACTAGTTGTTTGAAGGTGAACCACCACTAGTAGAAAATCATGTAAACATTAAATAAACCCAATAGGCTGGTTTTGCCTCCAATAAGGATTAATTATATCTTAGTTGGGATCGGGTACAAGGTATTGTTTTATTATTACAGAGAAAAAGGAAATAATTTTTAAACATCGATATTCAGAGCTTTCTGCATAAGGGGTTTATTAAATGTTGTTGTTTTTCCTTTAATAAAAGCGGTTAGAGTGCCTTGCTACTGAACTTGGTGGACACATGAGAAAAACTTTAAGAAAGCAATGCCCAGGAAAAATCCGATCACAAAAGCATCAAGTAAGCGACTCAATAATGGGCTGTTTGCGGTCCAGTGCAATAGATCATTGTACTTATTCTCTGAGCAGGAAGAAACGGCAGAAAATGAGCGGCAGATGAATTTCAGTAGGGATGCACCCCGGTTCTGGATTCGACTTTTTCAGCAGGATTCGGCCGAATCCTTCTGCTGACCCGAATCCGAATTTGCATATGCAAATTAGGGCGGGGAGGGAAATCTTGTGACTTTTTGTCACAAAACAAGGAAGTAAAAAATGTTTTCCCTTCCCACCCCTAATTTGCATATGCAAATTTGGATTCAGTATTCGGCTGAATCTTTCGCAGAGGATTCGGGGGTTCGGCCGAATCCAAAAAAGTGGATTTGGTGCATCCCTAAATTTCAGTGCCTAGTATATTATAGTGCTAAAGTGCTGCATTTATTGTGCAGGAGTAGTAGGCAGTGCTTTGGTGCAAATGGAAAGCAGAGTTGTAAATAAACCCCCTTGAATCAGTATTTAGTTGTATAATGGCCACATTGAAAATAATCATTTGGAAACAGTTCTGAATGAAAACTTAGGGATTCATAATTTTCCATGAGTAGCCCCTTGGCTTGCCCTACTGAACAGGCCTCCTATTGATTAGCTTTCACCCTGGCATCACAGCAACTCTTAGGATTCCATTTTTCCCCAGTTTTGCATATTTTATTGATCAAATGAGCATGAAGCGTGCAAGGAGACGATGAATTGTTTACTTGCATAAAGATAACCTTTCAATGAAGGAAGATGCATGGCTCACACTTTTGGTGGTGTTTTGCTGGCCGAAGCAGATGCCATTCAGCTGCTATTGATTTCCCAGCCCCCGTTGGAGAGCCGGGTGCAAGTAGGCACGCTCATTCCCTCCCAAAGAATCTCTTTTTGGGGAGGAGAGCTGGGCCCGTGCCAAAGCACATTAAAAGAGAAATGTTAGATTAAGATGAGTTTGTTTCCGTCCAACTCATTTACATTCTCGCTGACCTTTGACTATGATTCCCAAATGACAAATTTGATTTGTAAAGTGCTTTCTTTAACCCTCCGCGTGCTATGACCTGCTTGCATTGTTTATAGTGGTACAATTTAACTGGTAGGGTGAAAGGTTTGTGCTTGAATTGCAGCAACAAATCTCCAGTGAAAGCCCACAGCCCTTCTTGACAGTGAATAAGCAACGGATTATCATGGCAGGAGAATTATGAAAGGCTACCCGTGATGGTTATAGTACATTCACCAAAACTGCCTTTGTCATTAATTGCTGTGTGTAAATTCTGGGAGGTTTGTGCTGACCTTTTCCACTGTGTGGTGCATCCTGAAGCTCAATGAAAATAATGCTACTGTTATTCGATGAGTTCCTACTGTGTTACCCAGGCGTTGCAAACTAAAGCTCTGGTAGCACTTTAAGCTTTAACCTAGTGAGAGTACTTGACTTAGTAAGGGGTGTTGTCACAGTGAAAGGGACAAGATAGTCAGACCCATTGGGGGACCCTATACATAGGCCAATAAATGGCTGAGTTGGTCTGGAGGCAGGGCTGTATTTAAAATATTAGCACTCAAGGGCCTGTGCCTCGGGTAGCAGCTTTAGGGGGGTGGCCCTTGACTGCTTATATAGTTAGGGTTTCCACCTGTCCAGTTTTGACCTGAACAGCCTGGTTTACGGAAGGGCCGTCCAGGTGAAAACTGCCTGCCCAAGTTTCTAAATTAGGAAACATAGAAGTTAATGGCATGTTGATGAACCAACCGCTGATCGCTATGTTACAAAGCTCCCTTACGCAATAGACCCACCCTGCCTCTCACCCCTGACATTATCCGTCCTGTCCCCTGTCCAGATTTCTCCACCAGAAGGGCTGCCAACCCTATATATATATGGGAAATACATTTTCACCAAAAAATTCACCTCTAGATCCTTCCTGATGGAGGCTGGCCCACACACAGACAGAAGTAACCTAATACACATGCATATTATACCACTTCTGTTCATGCAAATTAGATCACACATATACTGCGCATTCTTTAATGGGGTGCTCTGAGGTCTGGTGCCTAAAGCGGCACTGGACCAAAATACAGTGCTTTCTGGAGGGGCTTAGTCAGGCCCATGTATGGCCACCTTAAAGGAGAAGGAAAGCTACCAACGCAATTTATTGTCAATATATTAGCCACAATAGTGCAAGCTATAACACTATATTTATTCTGCAGAATACTTTACCATACTTGGTAAACAGCTCTAGAAGCTCTCACTGTTTTTAGGATAGCAGCTGCCATATTATTTTGGCGTGACATCACTTCCTGCCTGAGTCTCTCCCTGCTCACTCATAGCTCTGGGCTCAGATTACAGCAGAGAGGGGAGAGGAGCAAATTGAGCATGCTCAAGCCCAAGCCCTGGAGGTTTATGCTAAAAACAGGAAGTCTGATACAGAAGCCCATGTGTACACAATAGAAGGAAAGAAATATGGTGTTTCTTAGAGGACTCAGAACAGTATTACTTTGAAGCAGGCCTGGACTGGCAATCTGTGGGTTCTGGCAAATGCCAGAGGGGCTGCTATAAGGTGCCATATAAAGTCAGTATTTAGTGGGCTGGTGGGGGCTGTTTGGGCCTCTGTGTACCTGAAATGCCAGGGCCTATTTTAATTCTCAATCCGGACATGCTTTGAAGGTTTACTGGTATCTTTATATAGACCTTTCTGATAAAGCTTAATTCATTTTAGCCCTTCCTTGTCCTTTAATTCACATATTCTAACACAAACTATTTCATATACCGTATATACTCGCGTATAAGCCGAGATTTTCAGCACCCAAAATGTGCTTGAAAATCCTACCTCGGCTTATACGCGGGTCAGCTGCCTTACCGGTAGCGATGAATGATCCCGCTCCCGAAGAAAGAGCAACAGCGCACCTGCTTCTGCCAGCGGCAGTCTTGAATCGCAGTAAGCACAATTAGTTTCCATTGCGCATGTCTCTAAGGCAGTTTGTTCCTCCCTCCCCTGATGACACGCAGCCATGAGCCCGAATAAGGAGCAACATCAACAATGATATGCGCTGGAAGTCAGGGGAATGAATTTTCGCACATGCGCATTAGCGACGATAAGGGGAATGAAGCCATTACGGTACTCCATATGCAAGATGGCAGCTGCTTTCTGATAAAGCTGCTGCGATAGCTGCGATAAAGAGACATGAAAAGCTCCTTGGTTGTACAGTTAGGTGAGCTCTAAACTTAGCGATCTTACACTACTTTATAAGATCTGTTCAGGAAGGAGGATTACCAAATTTGGCTTTCCTTCTCCTTTAAACTTTGAAGGGGCCCAGCAGCAGAGAGCAGCTTCCCCTCCCACCCACTAACAACTCTGGGCAGCCTTTGAAGGCGATCAGCACCTACTACAGGGAGCAGCTTCCTGACTCTCCCCTTCCATTGGAGCAAATTTACCGGTAAGGCAGCTGTCTTCTTAATATATCTATTTCATCTACCAGAGGTTTTTTTTTATCATTGTACGATGAATTAATGTTTTAAGCATCATGGCTTGATTTTTAACATTAAACCGACTGTTTGATATTTCTGAGACTTTTCTGAGTTGTGTCTAGGCTTATACGCGAGTCAATACGTTTTTATGGTTTTCATAGGTAAAATTAGGTACCTCGGCTTATACGCGGGTCGGCTTATACACGAGTATATACGGTACTCAAATCATATTCTACTAAGTGTGCTCATCCCTGCAGATTCAGAGAAACAGCAGACTTTTTCTCATTGAGAAATAATTATATACAGTGTGCCATCACTGCTTTAACCAAATGGCATATACAAATAAGTATTCAACTCTAACAAGGAGTGGTGTAGTGTCTAAACATTCTACTATGTTGGGTGCATGAAAAGGACGGTCACCTCTAGCAGCTTTTCTCATGCCAACTTAAGTGCAGGTGCCCATCAACACTTACTCCATACTGTGTGCACCAGTACATTCATATACACCAGTATAACCATGATTGACTACAACTTAGTTCAAGACTAATGAATGCAATCTTTGCATCCATGTGCAATGGAATGTACCCAGGAGCCCTCGGACGTCTCTGATCCAGGGGTCTAATCCCAAGGTTTTCTATTAGAAGGAGACTGTTTCTTCCAAACAAGGAATGATAAGTAATACCCTTTGACAATGACAAATATCCACCTCATAGCCCTTATTTTGCACCCCAAGAAAATTTTTCATGCTTGTGTTGCTCCTCAACTCCTTGTACTTCGGAATGTTGCTCACGGGTTCAAAAGGTTGGGGATCCCTGCTCTAGATAATATTTATTTGCTGTGTTCATCTGCGAGCAGGTGGTGAAAAATGGCGATAGAAGACGTTTGAGAGGAAAACCGTTCCAGAGATCGGAAACATCACAATGAATTCATGAGTGAGAAATATAACTGTTAAAATAGACAATTTGCACTTATAATAGATACAAATGTGCTCCAGGCCTCGGTACATTCAAGTTGGAGAACCGTACCCTGTATTTTAAGCCTCATATTGTAGCCAACAGCTGTTTTGCACTGATTGGGATCTTTAAATGATCCCTGTGGTGTTTGAACGAGCGGGACTGAAAGAAGCAGCAATTCATACCAGTTAGTCTTTATCAGAGACTAGCCCTGTTAACAGCATTTCGGGGGAAACTAAAGAAAGAGATCAATCATACTGAGAACTCTGTACAGAGCTCATTTAAAGTGAAAAGTGTATTGCAGAGGGCCATCCATTTAACGTTCGCGGCTGTAGAGAAACTACTATAATGGTGACAAATTGCTTCCATTTTAAAGGGTAGAAACAGATGCAAGAATCTAAAGTACGCACACTGTCAAGACAACCAACTGCTCTTGATTGAATCTCATATTTTTAGAAGCATTTGATTTCTAAAAACATTTTTGTTGTAAAACTTGCTTCAGATCACAGGGGTAGTCAGACAATTATTTTGAAGGAAGAGGAAGACATGTAGAAGTCTAACATTGGAACAGCCAGGAACTGATATGTTCTTTTGCAGCCGTTTACTACTCCACCTTACCCTGTCATTCCTTCATGGCCGGAACTAGGGGTAGACAGAACAATTATTATTCAGCAACAACAATTATTGCAGAATATGAATAGTGGAAGAGTATTCTAGTTCATAAGACGTTCCAACAGGAACAAAATACACACGTTACTCCTATAAATCAACAGATATATCCTTCTTTATTCTTCAGATTTGTACCCAGATTATTTCTCTGTGGGACTTTTATCCAGAGTTTTAAAACTGCCATTGACTTCCCTGTATACCCAAAGTATACATTTAACTCTGTAACCAAATACACATATTTATTTAAAGCTACAAGATCTTTGGAGCAGGTTTCTTGCATCTTAGAGCTTTACATTCAATCCTCTCTCTCTCCATAGAAGTCTCTGATGTTTCCTACCCCCCCTTTACAGTAGTTAATCACCCCTCTTATTTCTTTTTACTATACTCATGTCTATAACTAAATGCATGTATGTACACCTTTCTTGAACACCAAGCTTTCCTGTCTTACAATACAGCTTTGCTGTCATCAAAATTTATTTGTAGGCCATGCCTAATATTTAGCCTGTAGCCAAGAAAAATAAAATATCCCAGCTCAGTAATAGAAATAAAAAGGGCATACCACTACAAACATTTACATTTCAAAAACATATATGCAAGCAGGGTCTAGATACACGATTCCTGCAAATTAGCTGTGCTAAGATATCATTTTTTGGTGGGCCAGATTCTTTTACTTGACATAGCGCTTCTGTTAATAATACATGTATGTGAACTTAAGACACGAGGTAACAGGTAGAGAGCGGCATAAACTTTTCTGCTCACCTCTCCCTAACAAAGACTGCTGTCCTTTCCTCTATCACAGCCAGAATGGCCACCGTATTTCCTGTTCCTGTATGCTTTATTCCTTTTCAGTACCAACAACTTTCACAGTTCAACTTAGAAAGCACTGCCACCCAGTGGCCAAACTAATTATACATCAACTATTTAACAATTCACATTTTGCCTCCTTACATGTATTGTAAACTATGTCTAAACATCCAGAAATGGTAGCGGCAGTTGAGCTTTTTACTTCCTTAAAGGGCGTGTAAAGCAAAAAACATAAAATCCCATTTTTACTTTCTTTAATGAAAAAGAAACCTATCTCCAATATACTTTAATTAAAAAATGTGTACCGTTTTTATAAGAAACCTGACTGTATGCAGTGAAATTCTCCCTTCATTTACCACTGTGGATAGGAATTGTCAGACGGTCCCTAACTGTTGAGAAGGGAAACAATCATACTTATGAACAGCAGGGGGAGCCCCCGCCTTTCTTACCAGCCATGCAGAACTCAAGCAGCTTTGTTTATGACGATCCCTAAGCAGCTCAGACCACACTGAGCATGTGCACTTAGTCTTAGTCTTGCAAAGATGTTTTACAAAGTTATAAGATGGTGATCCCCTGTAGCCAACTTTGAAAGCATCAATTATTTGTTTGATTAGGCTTGTGGTGCAGAAAGTTCATGTTAGACTTTACACGCCCTTTAATAAACTGTAACAGTTTTAGTAGAGTCAACCCTTTTTGTTAAAAAGAAACACAGTTGTGACCCTCCCCTCCCCCCTGAAGAAGAGCATGTTAAAACATCCACAGAATTCCACAGGGAACTACGGTCTCAGCGCAGGTGGAATTAATGCTTTTATATATATTTCTATGGCAGAGATGACTTCCAATCATAGAGCTTCTGAGCAGATATTCGTGCCCTCTTACTTAAAACCTGCTCACTCCTTCCATGATACACTTCACAAAGGACTTTTCGGAGCACTAAGTGGAAGGAAACGGTTCATTTTGATCATGTTATATCTTGCTCCGTTCAAAGCCGGCTTGGAAATCTCTAAAGGTTAGCCAAGTGGTCTTGTTGAAGTTTTCAGTAAGAAGCTCTGTTCCAGTTATAATTGGCTGATGAGTAGGCTTGGCCCTAACTAGAATGCCATTCTTCGATTTCCCACAATCCCTTCTGAAGATATGTCACAGTTTCTGCTTGCTGTGGTGACAATTTTCTTAAAAGCAAACTCAAGGGAAATCATTACGCTCTTTACTCGTCTTTCTGTGCAGTACAGCGCGATCCTGTGATATTTGAACACTATTTTCCACTGCGTGATGGCAGCTAGCTAAGGTTAAAGCAGAACAAGTCCCTCTGTTATTATGTGGCTGTATTTTAGCCGCTGAAGAAGAAGAGATAACTGACAATTAAGTACTAAGGATGTCAAAGCTGTAACGTGCAGCCAATCAATGAAGCCCATGGGGAGCACAGTTTTGTGACAATAATAAGGTAGAACAGGATAAGGAGAGCTGTGGATTTCTGATGAACACGGTTATATTGGTTTATGTTTATGCTGAATATACAGCAACATATGGACACGTCTTTAAAAACTTTGTTTAAAATAGTTGTACAATATTAAAATTGAAATCATTTTGCATTTTGCACTTGTTTTTTTTTTTTTTAATATTCAATGGCATAAAGCAGCAGAGTAAATTGCCTTATCTTACATCTATCTGTCTGTCTATGATTCAATATATCTATCCTACATTAAACGTAACGTCTGTACAGACTTCTAATGGGAAAATGGACTCCGTTGCCAGCAAAATGACATATAAGCTTAAAAGACCACTACACTCTGGGGACCTGTGTCAGAAATTCCTTTTATTCATTATCAACATTTCCACCCTCACTGGGGTCTTTGTCAGGTTGACACAATACAATACCACAAGTGAATAAATAAACTTAAAATATGTTTTCGCAGCAACCAGCAAAGCAGCCCCAGAAGCCGCCTTATATAGGTTATTTAAAGGAATTGTTCAGTGTAAAAATAAAAGTGGGTAAACGGATAGTATGTGCAAAATTTCTAATATAGTTTGTTAGTCAAAAATTAATGTATAAAGGCTGGAATGACTGGATATCTAACATTTTAACCAGTGTCGGACTGGCCCACCGGGATACCAGGAAAACTCCCGGTGGGCCCAGGAGTCAGTGGGCCTTCATGCTGCTAAACATTTGAGCTATTTCATGGCCATTCTTTATTTCTATGAGAAAAAAGAGAAGAAAAGACCAGAGGTTGAGTGAAGAGAAGAAGAATAATAGTACTGAAAGTGGGCACCTGGTCCAAGGTTTTTTGGTGGGCCAGTCTAAGGTTTTTTATTGGGCCCCTTGTCCAAAGTTATTTTGGTGGGCCCTTAGTCTAAGGTTTTTGGGTGGGCCCCTGGTCTCCCAGTTTGACATTGATAATTACCAGAACACTACTTCCCGCTTTTCATCTCTCTTGGCTTCTGCTGGTTACCAGGCAGTAAACAATCAGTGACTTTAGAGGGGCCACATGGGTCATAACTGTTGCTTTTGAGCTGCATGCTAAGGATCAATTGCAAACTCAATGAATAGTTACAGTTATGTCCCATGTGGGCCCCCTTATAGTCACTGACTAACTCAGAGTTAGAGCTGAAAAGCAGGAAGTAGTGTTCTGGATATTATGTTAGACATCCAGTCACTCCAGCCTTTAT
Source organism: Xenopus laevis (assembly GCF_017654675.1). Lineage (NCBI taxonomy): Eukaryota > Metazoa > Chordata > Amphibia > Anura > Pipidae > Xenopus > Xenopus laevis. Next base: position 157,568,581 of record NC_054372.1, on the reverse strand, counting down.
ACATTACATTTTTGGCTAACTAAACATTTTTTATTTTGCACAGTCTATCTATCTATCTATCTATCTATCTATCTATCTATCTATCAATCTATCAATCTATCTATTTATTTACTCAGTTTTTATTTTTACACTGAACTGTTTCTTTTAGCCCATTGTGTGGTAGAATTTGTGCATTGCTTCTCAGCCTTTTGGCTTAGATCAAGTGTAGTATTTGTTCTTATCAGTTTAACATTGGGAAACATACACCCCACTGTGAGAACAAGAACCACGTGATTGAGGCCATGGGCCGGGAGGCATGCATTTTGAAGCCCAAGCTTTTTTGTGCCCTAGGATCGAGTCTCCTGGGGTGCCTGAAACAGTGCCGGACTGGGAGACCAGGGGCCAACACAAAAACCTTAGACTAGGGGCCCACCAAAATAACCTTGGACCAGGGGCCCATAAAAAACCTTAGACCGGCCCACCAAAAAAACCTTGGACCAGCTGCCCACTTTCAGTACTATTATTCTTCTTCTCCTCACTCAACCTCTGGTCTCTTCTTCTCTTAGAAATAAAGAATGGCCATGAAATAGGCAAAATGTTTAGCAGCATGAAGGCCCACTGACACCTGGGACCACCGGGAGTTTTCCTGGTATCCCGTTGGGCCAGTCCAACACTGGCCTGACATTACAGGATTGCACTACCCACCTGTGAGCTATGGCACTTTTAGGCAATGGCACATTTTGCATCACCTTGCTCTTTTACCCCAGCCTTTTGGCATTGGTGATAAGGCAAATTTTTATCATCCGTCCATAAGGCTGAATCTAGGGGGTGATGCGTGGCCATTAGGCTGCTTCTCCCCTTGAAACCCTGCCCCAGTTCACTTGGTTTCAGATAGTTCCCCAGAAATAAAGACTTTTTCCTGTTACTTTCTATTGAAAGGTAAAGTTACATTTTTCACCTTATGTCTTTCTGAAGTTCAGGGGGGGGGTCAACGACTCTGTAACTGTTCTAAATTGATGTATTTACTTGATACATTTCTCCTCTTTGGCCCTGCTTTAATGATTCATTAAAGGCATCTGTTAGAATTGATACAATAGTTGCTAATATTCCAGATCGTAAATAGTTTAATATCTGCACTTGCATTACTGAGCTCCAAGACTGAAACACTTGAGACAGGAACATTAAGCTTTAAAACGTAAATTCTGGAAAAACTGTAAAGAAAAAAAAAACAAAAGATGGAACGCAATTAAAAAATGCTTTATTTCTGATGAACAATCTGAAAACAACTCAGATTTAGTGACTAAAGAGATGGGTACTTGCTTTTTTTTTTTTAAAAAAAGCTTGTCCTATGGTTTGCACCTTTGCACTTTACGTGTGCTGCACATATTTGCTTGGAGCTTCAATAAAAAAAATTGGGAAATCTTTCGGCAAGTTTAAAAAATGAAGCCCATAGCCTCCAATGGGTGAAGAAAATAGTTATCCTATTCTGTGCTTCATTTGTGCTTGTTTGGGATTGTTCCTGAGCTTGCCTTTGAATTTTTTTTGAATCACTTGCTCAGCTTTGGCTAATCTCTGGTTTGATCTTTTACATACCCCTTTGATTACGCTTTCTTCTACCAACCCCTTACCATGCTTTATTCACTTAAAGGGGCCTGTCACCCTAAAAAAAATCGCAAATTCTATTTTATCAAGTTAGTTTAGGAAAATAAACTTTAATTACACTATATAAATTATTTGAATGTTGTTTATTTCAGTCTGGGAATTCATAATAATAGCAAGCAGGCAGGAGCCATTTTATGGACACTGTTATTAAGGCAAGCCTTGCATCATCTCAGAATCTTGAGATTGGGAGACCTGATGTCCATCTCCATGCCCTGGTTACATTATTACAGTAAATGGTAAAGAGAGAAGGGGAATGTAAGAGCAGTGACATCTAGTAAGTGCTGAATGGAAAGTGAAAGTAATTGCCTAAGGCATAGAGGAGGGGCAGCCAATATTTGATTGACAAACAGCTTTGAATGTTTAAATAAAAAAAATGTTTAATTTGAAAATAACTTTAATTATACAGCTTTTTATGTTTGGGTGACAGGTCCACTTAAAGTCACAGAGAACCAATTTCTTGTACAACTATCACACTCCCATACCCCTCACATGTTGCCCCACTGTTTTCAAGTGAGGTATATTTACACACCTTGAACCACTACCCGACCCGGGCCCACAACTGCCTTATCCACAAACCCGCCGACCACCATTAAACCGGATGGTTGCTGCAAACCGGAAGTAGCGTCATCAAACATGGCCGATAGTCGAGAGGGACAGAAGCGCTCAATGTGATGTAAGAGAGCGGTGTCAGATGAGTGGAGGGAAAGCTGCAGGGAGAGAGCTGCAACAGAAAGAGACACACAAACTGACCCATGTCCCGCGACCCCAAAGACCCCCACCTGAAAAGCCTTCCATCATTCCGCATGGTAACCGCTTTTTTTGAGGGTAACCCGTGGGTACCCAACATGAGTACCCAACAGCAGTTCATGTGGCTTTACAACGGTTGACTCTTTGGTGTTCCTATGTACCCCACAATATATAAAATTAAATTTAGAAGCCATGGTCCAAAGTTTGTTGCATATCTTGGAGGGTCAATATCAGGTGAATGAAATAACCACCAACTCGGATCAAGAAAAATGAATTGTGCCAGGGTAGAGAGCTGTCAGGAGACAACAGGACCTGAGTAGTTTAAAGGTAGATAAAGGGGCTGTTGTATTTTACTCTCTTTATTTCCAAGTTGCAGTTCCATAATAAAAATGTGCAGCAAAAGCAAATAAAATAGATGCCTGGCAACTTATGAGAAGTATCAGGGAATAGCTGCAAATAACTTGACATTAGATGTGTGGCCTGTCCTTTGTCATTATCAAATATTCTATAGATGGGGCCAGTGCATGGTAAGCTGATCTGTCAAGTTAAACAAACAATTCACATTGTTAACATTTCCTAAATCTTGCATTAATAAAACCAGAGTGAGTCACTGAACCCACAAGAGATTTCCTCTCTCTCTGCACAATGATGGATTGGATTCCTTCAAGGCTGAGTAATGAAATTGCCAGGCCATCGAATCTAAACGTTTTGTTTTCTTTTTGCTTTTACCTAAATAAAACCGTCAGATAAAAGTTTATTATGACAAGAATATCCGTGATACTGGGGGCTTAAAGTGACATTCACCTGGGGCTTCCTATTAATCTTTATAAATCAAAGTGTTTATGCAGTCGTTATTGTTTCTCCTAATCTATGATTAAATATGTTGCTTTACAATAGATTTTTAAAAGTGGAAAGCCCCCCCGTCTCCCTTTAATATATCAATTCATGGCAGTGATGTAGTGGGAAAATGCAGTTATCAAGCTGTTGTAGACAAATATGGAATACTTATGGTCCTACGACGGAGACTACAAATTGAGTCAGATGCAGAGAATCGTCTCAGATTCTAATTAAAACAGCAGTAGAGTTGGGGTTTATTCTTTACATCTTAACCACCAGTATAACATTAATTCTACCCCAATTTGTAGACGAAATCCCATAAGATGCTTAAGGTTAGGAAGAGCTGTAACCCCTATGTGGCTTTGATGTCTGTCACCCAGCTAGGTTTCTATATACTCTTGCTTCCATATCTCAATGTAGACTTCTTGCACCAGTCATTTCATTCAAGAGATATGATGAGGACATCCGTTTGAGAAGGAAGAAGGGTGATTTAAGCATAAGGACATGCAGGCTATGGCAGTCACTGGTCACCTATGGCATTCACCTATAGAGGAAGCAGACCCTGCGACTGCAGGGGGGCCCACGAGGCCCTAATTAATGTAAATTATAAGGATATTATGAGTTACTGAGGAGTTTCATGACCATATAAAAATACGAGGCAGAAGGGTACTGGGGGTAGTTTATTAATTATAATACACAAATTTCAGTGAGTCATGTGACAGAAATGACATCAGAACTCACAGTTTATAACTGATGACATCAGAACTCACCGTTTATAAGGATATCACTTACAAGATATTCATGGCTTTTGTGTATTATATTTTGATAAAACAGGACAACCATTGGATATGTTAGGGCCCTCAAGCTAATTTGCTGTGCTGCCCAGTAACATGAAGTTACGCCACTGTAACTAACGCACTGGGGAGTTTGATACAGATTTGGGAATTTGATGTCCATTTTTAAAGCACAGCATCATTATATAGTGAATAAAGTACCCCCTCTTGTAAAATATAAGGTTATTAAAAGGTACACAGAGGAGTTCCATGACCAAATAAAAGCACAAGGCCGAAGGCCGAGTGTTTTTATACAAGTCATGGAACTCCGAGGTAACTTCTAATATCCTCACATTTTCCAGCAAGGGGTACTTTATTTATTATAATACACAAGTTTTAGTGAGTCATGTGACAGAAATTACATCACTACTCACCGTTTATAACTGATGATGTCACTAGTCACCGTTTATAAGGATATAATCTACGGGATATTCATGTCTTTTGTGTATTATAAAACGATACACACTGCTAAAAGCATCTACAGTTCTAAAGTATGGCTTAGGCACATGCCTATTGCGCATAGCTTTGGTTGCACCAGACGCAGTGGCGGAACTACCGGGGGAGCAGGGGGTGCGAGCGGACCAGGGCCCACACCCCTTCAGGGCCCCCCGGCGGCCTGCTCACCACTGAAATCCGGTGTGTACGGAGGGGGGGCGGGGCCCGGCTGTGCGTCACGCACCAGGGCCCACCCCCCTATAGTTACGGCACTGACCAGACATGTACCTCCCCTGCTGCCTGCCTCTAGTCTTGCCGGACGAGTCCTACTCTGTGCGCTCACAAATATGCGCTCTCACGTATGTGCCCGGGGGGAGGGGCAATGTGCCCAGCCCTGATATTAACATGGTCAAATGTGATCTAGATCATTATACAAAGGTATTCTCGCTGGTATGATGATAACATAATAATACATGTAGTACCTGGGAACAATCATAATGTAATTTTTGTGATTTTGTGTTTTTCAGGACATCATTTTTGAAAATGAAGAACTTCCCAAGATATTTTTGGATTTCTTGAATGTTCGACATTTGCCATCACTACCTAAAGCTGAGAGTTGTGGGTAAGATGCACTTTTTTAATGGGACAACAAGAGGGACACAAAGTCAGTTAAAGAGAACTAAAGCTTAACTAAAGAAGTAGGCTAGAAATGTTTTGGGCATCTGTACCAGCCCAAGGCAACCACAGCCCTTTAGCAGTAAAGAGCTGTGTCTCCAAAGATGCCCCAGTAGCTCCTCATCTTCTTTTCTGCTGATTCACTGCACATGCTCTGAGCTGCTGTCACTTACTGAGCTTAGGGACTGACCCACAATATACTGTATATACAGAAAATAAATGTCACAATATAAGGCTGATTAGTAATTAATACAGATACATAATTACTACACGGCAGTACAGTGCAATTAGCATCAGAATTTAATAATAAACCCTGTAGCATCAGATTATATTACAGACAAACCTCATTTTCTGCTCATTTCCCCTAAGCTTAGCTTCTCAACAGCAGCATGTGTTGCATGTGAGTGTCACAGACACTTTCCAAGATGGCGACCCCCTGTGACAAGTTTGAAGTCCTGGATCATTGCTGCTATTGACAAGCTGAAACTTTAGCCTCGTGCAATCAGTTCAATATATAAAATATGGCATTTTTAGCCACATTCATTTTTAGGGTTTAGAGGTGAAAATAACAATTTAGTCATTTAGGGGCTCTATTTATTTAGCTTTTAATTTTGAATTTTTCTGGTCGAGTTTTTAATGGGAAAAACTCTAATTTTAAAAAAAAACTTACATTTTTTGAGATTTATTATGCTCCAAAGCTGCTAAAAATCCGAATCCAAAATACCCCAGCTAAAACCTGTTGAAGTCATGTAAAAGTCAGTGGCAGATGGTTCCTTTTACAATTGGAAGAAGTTATTTTGACTTCATGATGTTCATGGATTTCGGGCTGTTTGATGCTGGTGTTCGTTTGAAAACTTGAAGAATTCAAGTTTTTCGGCCTTCAAGTCAAAAAAGTTTATCGAGACTTGTACATTTTTCATCTCTGATTTTTTTCAGTAAATAAAACAAATTGTGGTTGGGAGTTAAGTTGAATCTTTAATTTTAAAAATAATGAGAATAATTTGAGGTTTAATAAATACCTCCTTAGTCAGCAGCATTACTTTTTGAAGCCATATTTTCTCAGGCCTAATGCTCATGTTCCTCTCTTACTGCAATTTTCCTAAAATTGATTTCAGTATATTAAAGGAACCAAATGCACTTTAAAGGGGTGGTTCATGTTTAAATTTTATTATGTTATAGAAAGGCCTAGCAAATTTGCAATTGGTTATCATTAATTATTTTGTATAGTTTTTTTAATCATCCTCTTCTGACTTTTTTTCCAGCTTTTAAATGGGGTAACTGACCCAGGTAGCCAAATAATACCCTAAATTATAGAATTTGATTGCTAAAATGATTGAATTTGCTTGACACTTGATATCCGTATCCAGATTTTCTGAACTACATCTCCTATTACGGATTTTGGGAATGTTACACGGTTGAATACAAGCCAGATGTCAATTTATCAGCAAATTCCAACAATTTGAGAAGATGGTACCAAATCTGTATTATTCTGAAGCTCTTAATCAATTCTATTTCTACTCTATTCTAATTTCACCAAACCTGTATTAACTGGTATTGATATTTTTAGTGGATATATTTTTAGTGCAAATTATTCTATTTCAGCTCCATCGATGACCTAGAATCGGATGAACCCAGGTGGGTATCACATATCCTTTTATAATACACAAAAGCCATGAATATCCTGTAAATTATATCCTTATAAACGGTGAGTTCTGATGTCATCAGTTATAAACGGTGAGTTCTGATGTCATTTCTGTCACATGACTCACCGAAATTTGTGTATTATAATAAATAAAGTACCCCCAGTTGCAAAATATGAGGATATTAGAAGTTACCTTGGAGTTCCATGAAACTCCTCGGTAACTTATAATATCCTTATATTTTACAAAAGGGGGTACTTTATTCACTATATATGTACATGTCTGGGCCAGGTAATAATAACATCATTATTCCTATTTGGGAAACAGACTTTTGTTCCACAGTGAAACATTGATAGGCGAGTTATGTGGATTTTTCTGAGCTGCAGCATCGGCTCATCACTGTATTGAAACTAGTTTGTTGGATTTTCTGTTTACCATTTCTGCTGCTGACACTTGTGTTTTTGACCTTTCCAGCAAACTGTCCCACCAGCCTGTGCTGCTTTTCCTAAGGGATCCATACATCTTGCCTACAGCCAACGGTAATCAAACCTGTCATCTGTTAACCGCTGTTTACTGATCTGACCCTGCACCACAAACCACACAATGTTATTGCTGGCCTTCCAGACTTTAGAATACTATATTATCAGCCTTCTGCCATATATCTTAAACCAAGTTCATACTTTTATGTCAGCAAGCATTTTTTTTTTCTGTAGCGAATGATAAATCTTGTAGGCATCTATACTTAATGCAGAGGTAAAACATCTTAATAGCAATCCCAAGGCTAGCAAACAGAGTTGTGTTCATTTCAGTTCTGCAATAGGATAGACCAGTTGCCTGGATGTGAATACGTATCAATGGAACCCTTTACCTAATGCCAGGCCTGACTTTATGTACAGAACTGATGTACCATTGGGCACATGATCCCCACATTGTCACCTTACTATTCTTTTCCCTTTGTCATTATGCTATAGGCCTTTTTAGCTAATTTGAAAACACTGAAGAAAAGGTCCAACAACATGAAAGTAACTAACCAAGTAATGGAAGAGGCCCAGGCAGTAGAATTCAGTAAAAAGATTTGTGGAGATTAGTTGACTGGCGACAAATCTCCTCTTCTTCAGGGCGTCTAATCTCCCCGAATTGCCTCCCACCGGCTAGAATGTAAATCGTCAACAGGATGACACTCGGATATCTTCGTTTCCTCATGAGGCAACTTCAGAAAACGAATCGATCCGAGTGCCATCCCGCCGGCGATTTACATTCTAGCCGGCGGGAGGCAGTTCGGGGAGATTAGTCGCCCAGAAGAAGAGATTTGTCGCCGGGCGACTAATTTCCCCGAATCGGAGCGTGTGCCCTGACCCTAAGTGTGTATAACACAAAACACGTTAGGCTAATGACATAATAAATATTTTTACTGAATTCTACTGCCTGGGGAAGATTGTGTTTATTTGAGTTCCTGCTCTACTAAATACTAATATGAAAACACGGCCAAAATGTGTTTGGTTGCATATATTTTTCCCTCTTTGTAACCCCCCCCCTTAGGATGTGGGTGCCAGATGTACAGTGGGTGCCACAGCCTCATTATTTTGGGTTCAGAGCTTAACATTAACTACACTAGATATTTCAAGTCCCTGATTTTTATTCAGTGTGGATTTTGTAATGATGGATAGGTTCTCGACAGATTATGGTTCTATAAACAAGGAACCTTCCTGAAAAAATATTGGAAAACATAATAGTTGCGTTTCCTACTGCTTATTATGATCTAGTAGTTCATGCTATGTGATGCTTGCATTGAGCAACACCATGTCAGATTCTACTCTTACCCATAAGCCCCACAGATAGGTAGTTCCTCATGGCATCTACTGTACCCAGCACAGTGTTCTCATAACCTGGTCTGTTAGGGGTTTCCCATACTGGGAGAGTCGTGTTCCCAGTGCCTAATCTATAGACTGTTTTACTCTGCAGGGCTGATGCCAGTGTTTTTTATGGTGGCGTTCATGCAACAGAATAACAGATAGATACATTGGTATCCGTTGTGCTTCATGAGGTCAGAAATGCAATAATCTGTGGGGCGTTTCATTCGAGAAATGTTTTTTTTTTTTTTTACTTGCAACTGAAATTGCATCCTCAGAAATATTTCATGGCATGTTTGGAATCACAGATATTTCATCAGGTCCGCTATTACAGGGCACACAGTTCAACATATATGGCACAACATATTGTGGAACGTCTGTCCTTCTCATTAGCTAAACCGCTACTATAGGTGATATAAACACAATAAGCATCAAATCTGATGTGAAGTGTGGCCTGTGTGCTCAAGTCAATTCCTCGTCTCACAGAGGCTTTGAAGACAAATTTTAAAACTTTCAGTTCACTTCTCCAGAGCTCTTGGTGGCCCAGGTGCTGCAGCCCTGAGCCCCTTCAGAAAGAGGAGAGTTCCAACATGTCATCCTGATGGTGCACATTTACCAGAACACCATCCATATCATGTAAAATGTCTTATTTCATTGGAACATGATTAAAAAACTTCTTGAAGCATTTCATTTTATGTAATCGTAAGCATGAGTATGATGATAAGCTTATGATTTAGTGTGAGATACATGGGGGTAGATTTATCAAAGGTTGAAGTGAAAATTTGAAGGTGTTGCTAAAAAGGGAATATGTGTTCTTTGTTTAGGCCACGGCCACACGGGGGCCAAAATCAGTTTGATGAAATACGTTGGCTGATTTCAGCCTGTACCGCAGGCAGTAGCCTCCTCGTTTTTCTGCGTTCCTTAGTGTTGAATCATCTTTGATGTGAACAGACTCAGCAGATTTTAGCGAAGAACCGCAAGTCTCTGCGTTTTGAGATAAAATCCGATGAAGTCTGAAGCTGATTCAACACTTATGAATTGTGGAAAAGAGAGGAGACTACTGCCCGCGGTAGGGCTTATATCAGCCAGCGCATTTTAGCTAGCTGCTTTCGGCCCTCGTGTGGCCCTAGCCATAGAGAATCTGCCACAAATTGTGGTTGAAGAACTGAAGCTGGCCTGCAAATTGAACCATCATGTTCTTTGTTGTTTTATCAGGTTCCATAAATATTTGTTTCCATGGACACATTTTATTACCTTGTATTACCTCACCAGATAATGCAGCGAATGTGGTCATAGAAGGCGTTCTGCACGGATTGTTTTACCCTCACCTTCAGACCAGCTAGAGACTGAGCTTCTTGCAACTGGAAGTGACTGTTTCTTTGTTGTTGATGGAAAACCACAAAATCCGTTCCAGTGATGAGTCTACCTATGGAAACAAAGGGAAACATCGACTGACCGCTGTGCAGTCTCCACTTGAAGAAGCTGTAGATTTCAGAATTATAACATTGTGCCAAAATGTATTTTATTTTGTACATTCATTCACCTAAACTAACACTTATGTAAAAATATACCTCCAAGTGTGAGAATACCAGCCCACCAATCATGATACCATCAGCAAATATGAGTGCTCAGATGCTGCTCTCCAGTTCTTCGGGAACGCTACACCTGGGATACTTTCCAGTGGTCTTCACCAGCTGGAATGTGAGTTACCTTCTCTTGCCATAAAACTTTACTGTCACTTGAACAGGGTTTCTGTCTATTGTGATCTAGAGCCTGTAGCAGAAGCATCTCAGGGGTGCTAGCATTTACAGAGCCCCAAGTTGGTCAAGCTTACTGCCCTTGGTTGATTTAAAGTGATCTTCATCTTCAAGATTTTTATAGGAAAGCAAAAGTATGAAATTAAAAGAATGCTCAGCTCTGTTCATATTTAATCAATTCCTAACCCTTCAGTACTTACCCAGCTAACCTTTTTAGGTTAATAGTGCCATGGGCAAAATAGTGCAGGTGTCATGCATCAGTAATTCTAAAAGTACAATCAAAGGAAAAATGGCAGGCACTCACACATCCCACAACCAGGCTTGTAAAAAGACTGAGAATTTTATTTTAGGCAACAAAGTAAGTTAATCCATAGCCTTATGCATTGCGTGCCTTTGGGCACTTACAAAAACACACAGGTATAGCAGATATATACCCCAGACCCACCAATCACCAAAAAACATTAATTAACCAATAGGATAAGAGAGGGGAGGGGAATCAAAAACAATGTGCAAACAAGGAAATAGCCATCCATTGACCCGGGACAATAACTTCAGTGCCTTAGCTTTCAGTGTATTCTTAGAGGTTGATATTACAAATGTTTTACTGTAATTTGTGTGTTTATATTATAGGGTATACAGGTCATGGATCTCCAAGTTGACTTCAGAAATTGTAATTTTGCAACTGGGGGGTATTTGTTATAATACACAAGTATCTGTAAATCATGTGAGACAAATTATATCACTAGTACCGATGACATCACTAAGCACCAATTATAAGGATATAATTTACAGGATATTAATAGGTCTTAGGCAGTCTATAGAAGGTTCAAGACAAGCCTATCATCTCGCCTAACTCCAGCAGTGCTCCCTTTTCTGCACCAAAAAACAGACAGCGCACACCTAGTAAAATAACTGTGAGGTGCAATACTTACGGGACTCCCCAACAGAGTCATAAAGAGATAAGGAACGTTCCAAGGTGAATAGTGTGCAGTCTTCACCTTGGAACGCTCCTCTTTCTGCACAACTGATGAGGCTTGAGATATTGTTTACATGGTATGATGGCTGAATGTTTAGTATGGCAGCCTCAATAAAAAAAAGAGTGAGGGCAAATGTAATTTTTTTACATGCCCCCAGTGTTGACTCAAGACAAGTAAATTTAGAAGACTGGTGCAAACTATTTTTTATCAAGGTTACGGTAATGCAGGAGACTTTACTGCTACTATGGCTAACCAGGTGTATGGAGCTGACATGTCTTGGTAGATAAGAGCAAAATTATCCAAAAGACCCATCAGCCTTTTGTATTTAAACTGCTTGTGTTAGCATAAAACATTACTTTTTAATTTTTCCTCTTTAATTGGGTGTGCAGAATGCATTTATGTAATTTCCAAGCACCACTATAATGCACTTTAGTGCAATAACATCTATTGTCCAAATCAACACTCTGATGTGTTTTACTGTACATGACTTCTAGGCAATAGAGTGTTTTGTCATGTCCTATGTATCTGGGAGGAATAGGGATATGCAAACACTTTATTCATTCTTTTCTTTATATAGGAATGATGGGAAAACAAAACGGGTTGCAGACAAAAAAAATACATAATATATGAGACGTGAGACTTTTGTACAAATTATTCTAAAACTGTTTCTGAGAACTTGGTCTCAAAAACTCATGACCATCACCATAAGTTAATTTTGTCATATTAGAATAATTAATACTAACGAGCATTATGGAGCTAGAAGCCATATTGTCGATTTGCCTCTAGTAATTTAATTTGGAGTTATTTATCAAAATCTGTTTTTTTCTGATTTTATAAGTAAAAAAAGTCCGACCAAACTAGAATCCATGATTTGACCTTATTTATCATTGAAAAAAACTTGGTTCAGAAAAAAACTCAAAAAGTTTGGGTTTTTGCGAAAAAAAAACCTTTTTCAGGTTTTATGCCCGAAACGCTGTAATTTTTCAAGAAATGCTCGAAACCCCTGATTTTTTTCAGTTTTTTGGCCGAAACTCGGCACAGACTAAGATTTCTTCACATTTGAAATGGGACCTTTGCCATTGACTTCTACAGGACCCTGACAGCTTGGAGATGCAGTATTTTTGGGTTCTGACTTTTAGCAGCCTCGAGCTATAATAAATCACGAGAAAAAAACATTTCCCACTAAAAATTTGGATTTTATAGTAAAAGGATTTTGCCATTTATTAATAAATAACCCACTTAATTGTGTCTTTTTATCTCTGTCTACATAATTACTTCTTAGGATTAAATATGAAACATCCACTGCTTGATAGACAGAGTTTATTCATTTCCCTTGAATAAATGGAAGGATATTATGGGATCATGTCTTCTCTATAGCTGTGTTTTTCTTTACATTTGAGTAGGATGCATTGCTTCCTTTAGCAAAGCCCTTGACCAGAGAGGTTGGGAGAACACAAACCCACATTTACAATAAAATGCAGATCCGTGGCATATTTTGGACCTTTTATTAACTATTCCCAAAAGTCTCTAGAAAATATCTATACTGGAGAAAAGGCAATTTCCATTCACAGAAGCTATAACATTACACTTTTTGTTATTTTGTATCTAATGGTGTAAGCTTATTGAGTACATCTAGCATCTCTTATTTATATGTGGACAACTGTGGGGACTACAGTTCTGCTGCATTATTGGAAGATTCTTTCTCTAAAGATTTCAGTGGAGCCATGTAGTGTTGTAAAATGGAAGGCCTTCCACTGAGATGCACGGAGAATGCCTGACAAATATGCAGAGAATGCAGGACAATGAGACTTGTTCTTATAATTGACTCTTTATTTATAGCCACATTGGAATATAAAGTGTACAAGCAAGTGATGTTTTATATTTAGGACACATTACTGTCACTTCTCTTTAATAAGTACTACATTTTTGGTTGTGAAGTATATGCAATATATTAATAGCATTAACGTAGCGTAACACTACTGATGGCTGAAATTGGAGCTGTTGTTCACCATACTCTGATGTGATGTGTATTGTGCACTGTTTACCACTACCGAAATAATGTAAAAACAGAGTTATAATTTATATGTAGATTAAAAAAAAAAAAACTGATGTTTATGTATGCAATAAATGTATAACAAACCACTGGATCTTTCTAGGGTGTGTTAATTATAGTCTTGGTCAAATTTATTTACTAGTTTTTATTTTTTTTTTACATTAGATTTTTTTTTTTCTTTTTAAATTTTTTTCGGGTTAAGGCTGTATACCTAATATACTAGTCTAGAGACACAGACACATAATACAGCTGTAAAAGGTGAACCAGTAATTGGGCATCTTTGGAGTTTTTTTTTTCATCAGCACACAGACTTGAATGTAACTAGTGCTCTCTCCAGTAATAGCTTTTAGATATACAGTAGAATGTAACATTTCATACCCTCCTTGCAACCAACCATACGGTGTGACAATTGTTACTAAAGCTGTCCATAAACTGCCAGTTTAAGCTGCCTAGTTGGTCCCTCCAGACAGTCAGCAGCTTATCTGCCATATATGGACCCTGCCCAGCTGACCCCTGGCAGATATCTGGCAAAAATCAGGCTGATATCCATCATGCAGGTTTGAAAATCCCATCAGGCAAGGACTGCATCGGCACATTGATGAGGGTCCTCTCCTGAGTCAGCACAGGCCCTAGTTATGATTGGCCCAGGGGCCGAACAATCAGATCATCCCAATTTGGGCAAATATCCACTCATATGAATAGGCTTAGTCAATTGCCAACATTTTGGGTAGTTAAACAGGTGAAACTTACCATTTAGATATAATTACATGGTTGTATATAGGTCAAAGTTAACAGATTCTGCTTTGCCAAAGAGCCTTTTCTTGTGCTGTAGGCCTATAATCTATCTTCACCTTATTGCAGAATCATCCTCTCAGTCGTAGCCAAATAAGTAACTCTCATGGCCCTAAAATGACACAAGATACTAAGCAAAAGTGTCTTTAAATGCACGTCAATGCTGTAGGTAACATTTCCCAGCATCATCCAGAGGTTGGTAGCTTCATTGCTGGCTATAGGCAGTTGCTTAAAGGGGACCAGTCACCCAAAAAAACTGATTCCAAATCCTATTTTATCACATTAGTCAAGCTAAATGAACTTTAAATAACTTTTTATAAATGATTTGAATCTTGTTTCCTTCAGTCTGGGAATTCATAATTATAGAAAGCAGGCAGCAGCCATTTTGTGGACATTGTTATTAAGACAAGACTGGCATCATCTCAGAATCTTGTTTGTGCACCAGAATGGGGGACCTGATGTCCATCCCCATGCCCTGGCTACACAATTAAATGGTAAAGAGAACAGGGGAATGTTAGGAGGGCAGTAGCATCTAGGAAGTACTGAATGGAAAGTGAAAGTAATTGTCTTGACAGCTGAGATTTTTAAATGAGCTTACAACAGCTATAAATGCTTTAATAAAAATAGAAATTGGATTTCATGTTTAATTTGAAAAGGAATTTTATTATACAGATTTTTGTGTCTGGATGACAGGTCCAGTTGAAGATTACCAGACTGGGTTTTATGTAGCAGAACTACAATACAGTGCAGCATGTTGCACAGTCTAACCAAGACATCAGCTATAATGTTCTGTGGCTTGTTTGCTAGCAAACCCTTGATGAGCATTTGCAGTCTGTAGGAAATAGCTACTTGAAGTCTTCAAGGAAATCTATACCCCCAAAACTTAAGCAACAGATAGTTGAAATCATATTAAAGAATCTTAAACTGGAATATATATTTAAGTAAATATTGCCATTTTACACCTCTGTCCTTGAACCACCATTTTGTGATGGTCTGTGTGCTGCCTCAGAGATCACCTGACCAGAAATACTGCAGCTCTAACAGAACTCTGTCTGTTAATTGGTTCATGTGACCTAACATGTTTGGTATGTTTGTGTGCACTGTGAATCCTAGGATCCCAGGGGGCGGCCCGTGTTTTTTAAAATGGCAATTTTCAATTTATGATTTCCCAATGGCACATACTACTAAAAAAGTATATTATTATGAAATTGGTTTATTTACATGAAGCAGGGTTTTACATATGAGCTGTTTTATGCAATATATTTTTATAGAGACCTACATTGTTTGGGGGGGTATAGTTTTCCTTTAAGCTGTGAACCCTCATCAGAATACTAGATTGTTGAGGGAAGTGACTTCCTGCAATTCTGAAAGTTTCTATAAAGTACATCCAAATGGCAGACCCATTGCTTTCAGTAGTTGTACCAGCAGGATGCAAATCCTTCAGATTCAGCTGCTTCTGAAAATAGTGCTGGTATTTAACTGTGAAAGTTCTCATACTTCCAGGTTATGGTATATCTACAGTAATAAGTCAAATAAACTGGACATACTGTATTTTTTTTATTACTTATTTGATTTGACTTTTTACTATAGATATGTTGGTATCTGACAGAATCCCACATTTGGTGCAGCCCTAGAATAATGTCAGTAGAGCAATCGTATCACCAAACTAAGGTCAGTGGCAAAAAATAACGAAGCTATTAAGGTAATGCCCAGGTTTTATCTCTCTGACCTTCTCAGGGACAGTTTAGAAAGAGAAAATGCAGAGAATGCTTAAAGATTCCTATAATAATCACTGTAAATCCCTGAAAATAACACACACACAGATTAATTTCCAAAAGTGATCCCATCTACATTTTCAAAGGAAGATTTGTTTATTGGCCATACATGTGGGCAACTTGCATTCATTCCATGTTTAGATTTTTCTTCCTGCAAATGCCTTGCCCAGTGTCATCTTACCATTTGGAAACCTCTAAAAATCTGTGAGAGAAAAGATATTTTCACCTGGGAAAAATAAAGCTTCGATGACTGGACTCTTTATTTCCTGTAGTGCAAACAAACCAAAACATTGCACTTTTTATTTGCTGGAATATTTCATCCGACTAAACACCAAACTACATAAAATGGAATGAAGAATTACTCTGTAATGTCGAGGGCTGAAATGGTAAACATAATTACATTAATTGAGAAGTACTTAATATGAAAGATAAGTAATACATATTTTAATCTTGCCAGTCATCCACTTCTACCACAAATGGCTCTTTTACAGTAATCTCGCCACTGTTGACAATAACGCAGTCTTTCAGAGGTCGATCTCTTTCATCTGTCTGCTGGTGCTCGATTAAGTGCACTACCGCCTGTTGGTAGAGGAAGAAGTCAGACCAGATGCAAAACTATCACAACATTATTGCTTTCTTTAACACATATTCAAGAGGGACACTATCTATTGACAAAGAAAACCATACCGTTACCTACCTGCCAGCAAACAGAGAAATTCAAGCTATTCCATGTTTGGTCCTTGTGAGTTAGACAACACATTACAGTGCACAGATACTACCCCTGTTATAAATGGATGTGCACTGCATCTAATTATCTCCCTCACAAGGAACAAACATGAAGTAGCTTCAATTTCCCTTTTACGGTCAAGAAATAACAAAAACAATACATTTTGCCTTTTATTTTAATAATGAAAAAAATCTATATTCATCCCAAGCCCTATTCATTGGTCTCGCATTTTCCAAACACTGGTTGTGGCCTTCACTGGCCATGTTGTTAGGCACCCTCCAGGTATTTTAGTTGCTTACTTCCTACAGTGGGCTGGTGTTCTTCATATTAATAGTCATAAATAAAAAAACTCTATAACGACATATTTAACAGAAGATCTTTGCAGGGAGCTTGAGATTAAAGGAAGGGCAGTTTTTTCATAGTATGCAAGTAGTAGTAGTAGTAACTGATGAAATAAAGGGGGTAACCATAATTAACTATTAATATGTGATTAGGGGACTAGCCCAATTGTCCTTGAATGAGACAGTAAGGGGCCCCTACTGCAGCAAATGGAGCGGAGCTTTACAAAAATGGGGCAGGATTTGCTCAGACTGAGGTTGAAAACAGGTAAATTATGGATGTGGCCACACAGGAGTATGGGGCTTGACAATTCTTTACATCAACCCCGAATCTAAGGTTCCATTTAGCACATGGGACAGGAAGGTGAAAGTTCCAAACATATTGCACTAAAAACTAGGGCTGAATTATTACTTGGTTAAAGGGGTTGTTTACCTTTGAGTTAACTTTACGTATGATGTAGAAAGTGATATTCTGAGACAATTTGCAATGGGTTTTCATTTTTTATTGTTTGTGGTTTTTGAGATATTTAGCTTTTGATTTCGCAGTTCGCCAATCTGCTATTTCAGCAATCTGGTTGCTGGGGTCTAAGTTACCCAAGCAACCATGCACTGATTTGAGTAAGAGACTGGAATATGAGTAGGAGAGGGCCTGAATAGAAAGATGAGTAATAAAAAGTAGCATTGACAATAAAAGTGTTACCTTACAGAGCATTTGTTTTTATATGGGGTCAGCTGGAAGGGGTCAGGAGGAAAAGGCAAATCATTCAAAGGTTATACAAAATTAATAATGAAGAAAAATTGAAAAGTGGCTTAGAATTTGCTGTTCTATAACATACTAAAAGTTAACTTAAAGGTGAACCACCCCTTTAAGTATTATTATTGCCCAATGTGATATTTAATACATTTAAATAAATGTTCAATATCAAAACAGGGGGGTTGTGGGAGCACTCTAAAGGCTTTAAAGTATATATATATATATATATATATATATATATATATATATATATATATATATATATATATATATATATGTATAATAAATGCTATTGCATATGTACCCAAAACAGGGGTTATTTTGTTACAAAGTTATGATCATAAAATTGATAAGCCACCATACCACGTCAAGGTAAACCCCAAATGGCGGTCCCTAACTTGTTTTATATTTTATGTGCATTTTAGCATTACCTGTAATCAATGTCCATTGAACGCTGTTTTTTCACTGAGGGCTAAATCCTCCCCAGCCAGCAATCAGGCTTTTAAAGGAGAGATATTCCCAAAACAAAGCCCAATTTTAAAAGCATAGGATCACCACTAGTTTAATTTAAATAAATGTTAATATACCCATCACACAGCTTACCATGCCTTCCAGGACTTTGCCAAACACAACATGCTTTCCATTCAGCCATAAAGGTCTGGTTGTAGAGATAAAGAACTGGGAGCCATTGGTATCAGGCCCAGCGTTCGCCATGCTGACCCATCCAATACCGTAGTGTTTTATCTTGAAGTTTTCATCAGGGAAAGTCTCTCCATATATACTTTTTCCTGTAAAAATAAAAACAATGATATTCACCTGGATAACAAATTTCTAAGCCAAGATTCTACAGAAGGAAAGTCTTCAGGGACAACAAAATGCAGGAGTGGGCATCTTATTTCTCAAAGATGCTTTTGCTGTCATGGAGCCTAAGACACATTCATAGACAGGAAAAGCCCATGAAGGAAATCTGGTCAGTATTATAACCCAAAAACTAGTAGGGTAAACAGAAAGGTCTCTGCTCCTTTATTTTGTTTTTAACAGTTGGACAGATGTTAATTATCACATAATGGCTGCAGCAATTTGGCTTCGCTTACAGAAAGAATGACTAGCCATTAGCGTAATGAATGACGATTATGAAAGATGCCGACTTGCTGAGTAATAAATGACATGAAAGCACTAACAATGGAAACATTGTAAGAAAATGTAGTTGCATATAAGTATACCACCTCCACCCTCACTAGGTAGTGTTCTACTGGGCTCTCTACACCCAAGGACCAAAAGGTGGAGATTGGGCTCTTACCCAGGGGGGTGACAGTTTGCTGCCCATGGTAAAGAGCTCTCTGGGGTAATTCACTCACTGCCTGTGGAGAAACTGTGGTGCAACAAAGGCATGGAACCCATCAAAGGCTGCTTTGCCAAAGAAATGAGATTTAGGGGCACATTTACTAATGGTCGAATATTATTAGTAAATGATATTCGACCGTCAAAGTATAATCCTTCGACTTTTAATATCGAAGTCAAAGGATTTACCGCATTTCCTGCGAAAAATTGTTCGATCGAACGATTAAATCCTTCGAATCGAACGATTTGAAGGATTTTAATCCATCGATCGAACATTTTTCCTTCGATCAGAAATTTGTTAGAAAGCCTATGGGGACCTTCGTATCTTGAAAGCGCTATATAAATAAATGATGATGATAAAAAAAAAAATGATGATGAGGTACTGCTGGTCCATATTATATTAATATAAAAAGACCCAGAGAACATCATCCTGTATCCTCTTCAGAAACCTCTAAGTGCCTTATTCGCTAGTGCTACAAAAAAAACACAATCTGTGATTATAGCAAGAGGCCAAAGGAGGCCAAAGCTCTATTAGTATTATTAACTATGTGTACTGTGTTATGGAATATGCTGCTGCTTATAAAAGATATTTCAGAATCCCTTCACATAATGCTCATAGGGCTTAGTCTGAACTCCAATATTAGAGCCTTGTATTCACAACACTTCCATGCTCTGACTTGGACTACAGCAGCATGTATGGCCTCAGCTGTAATACCAGTTAAATCATATTTATAACATACACAAACAATAATGCTCCAGTTTAAATTTAAACATTTACCGTATATACTCGCGTATAAGCCGAGTTTTTCAGCACCCAAAATGTGCTGAAAAACTCTACCTCGGCTTATACGCGGGTCAATACGCGGGTAAGAGAGACACCCCTTCCCCAGTGAAACCCCAGTTCTCATATGTGCCCTAAATCCCTGCACATAGCCAGTCCCTCACCGGCCGCAGATACGAGGCTCCTTCCGCGGCCCCAACACTCCTCCCTCTCCCATAGCGCATCAGGAGAAGACGTAGCGCGTCTGGTGACGTAGGAGGTTGTCGCTAGAGGTGTCATGGCTGCTCAGAAGAGCAGGAGCGCTGGAGCACCTAGCAAAAGCAGAAAAAAGGTACCGTAATATTAAGGCACCGGGAAGGAAATTAAGAGATCAGTTTGTACGGTATATTCTCAAAACCGGCGTTGCCTTTTATCGTCGTTGGGGTTCAGTGTGACTTTTCCCGACGAGGGAAGGGCTGCTGTGTTCTAAATAATGTCCATACGATTGCCATGGGTTATAGTCTACTGTTGTTCTGCAGACATTACCCTAATGGCGTCAACATTGAGCTAATACTTATTTCCCTCAAATGAGAGCCCTAGTCTTCCTGCAATCACTGGCTTCCCTTGATCTCATCATACTCTGGCCTAGATCAATAAAAGAAGTACACTAAGAGCAGGCACACTAAGAGCAGGCCTACCTTTCATTGTTATTCAGTGGGTGCAGGTACAGATTGTTTATCTGAGAGGACAACATCAGAGCTCATTAGTGCAGCAAATACCTGCCTTTCATCTCTGCAAATAAGGAACACACTGCCCTCTCTATTATACACTAGAACTCACATTTTACATTCCCTGACTTTAAAGGGATACTGTCATGGGAATTTTTTTTTTTTTTCAAAATGAATCAGTTAATAGTGCTGCACTGGGGCCCCTAGGCTTATACACGAGTCAATACATTTTTCCAGTTTTCTTAGGTAAATTAGGTACCTCGGCTTATACACGGGTCGGCTTATACACGAGTATATACGGTATTTTTGACCCCATGGCATAGTTTTTCAGAGGTCTTCCGTTTTTCAGGTGCATAAAATGAAATCAAACCATTCATAGATATATTTCACGAATCCACTATTAAGATGCAAAGTTTAGACAAATATTATGTATTTATAGATTACCTCCTGTTCCATCGTCATTAGTAAAGTCTCCACCTTGGATCATGAAATCCTTGATTACTCTGTGGAATTTGCTGCCTTTGTAACCATATCCTTTCTACAAGGAAAGATAAAAATACAGTGTGTATATATATATATATATATATATATATATATATATATATATATATATATATATATCATTTAGAAAAAGGTAACGTTAAAGAAAGGTAATTGTTGCCTGGGCTGTGTTCCCTTGTTAACAATATTTGTCTCTTACTTGGCAGTAGGGATGCACCAAATCCAGGATTCAGTTTTGATCTACATCAAAAATGGAACCATACAAACATCCCTATACCAAAAACCAACAGGCCGTCCTGCATATCTTATGTGGGACAGTTTTCATCCTCATCACATAAAAAAATCAATTGTGTTTAGCCAGATACAACCGGATTTGCTCAAACCTTGAAGACCGAAATAAACATCTCCATTCCTTACGGAAAACTTTTGTTAATCAGGGATACCATCCGCAGGTTATTGATGATCAAATCCACAAAGCAACTCACATACCCAGATACACACTCATGGATTATGAAGAAAAGACAGAAAACAGGGTACCTATTGTACTTACCTACAACCCACAACTGAACATTATTAGAAAAATAGCCAGAGACCTGCAACCCATGCTCCATACAGATACCCGACTAAAACAAATATTCCCGGAACTACCTCTCTTGTTTTATAGACAACCACCTAATCTGAGGGAAATGATTGTCAGAAGTGCTCTTCCTAAAACAACTGCTGCAACAGATGTGAAACCTACAAATACATCCTGTGCAAAGATCAAGTTGCAATTCCGAATACACAAAAAGTCTACACCATTCTGGACCATTATTGGTGTGCTTCATCCAATGTGGTATACATGATTACATGTACTAGGTGCTCTACAGGAGGCATATACATTGGTGAAACAGGACAACAATTGCGCACCAGGATGAACCATCACAGACATAAAATCAACACCAAATCATGTGATACACCAGTGGGGCAACATTTCTGCAGTCAAAATCACAGTCTTCAGGACATGCAGGTCTTAATTCTAAAAGGGAACTTTAAAACTGAATGGGAAAGGAAGATTTATGAATTCAAATGTATGGAGTTATTTAACACATTAAGACGGGGCCTTAATTTAGGGTCAGGTTTCATGTCACACTATGTGACCTGACTGAATCCAGACTCCTGGACTATTTACAACCCACCCTAATTCATTTTATTATCTCTACAATTGATCTCTATCTGTCTGGAACTTTCTAATTTATTGCCCATGGATACCTTTCACTGATCTAACAGAATATATGTTGTGCCTTTCTACCTTTCATTTGTATTTTGCCTGACGAAGGAGCCTTGGTGCTCTGAAAGCTTGCAATGTATTTTTATTGTTAGCCAATATACAGTGGTGTGAAAAACTATTTGCCCCCTTCCTGATTTCTTATTCTTTTGCATGTTTGTCACACAAAATGTTTCTGATCATCAAACACATTTAACTATTAGTCAAAGATAACACAAGTAAACACAAAATGCAGTTTTTAAATGAGGGTTTTTATTATTTAGGGAGAAAAGAAATCCAAACCTGTGTGAAAAAGTAATTGCCCCCTGAACCTAATAACTGGTTGGGCCACCCTTAGCAGCAATAACTGCAATCAAGCGTTTGCGATAACTTGCAACGAGTCTTTTACAGCGCTCTGGAGGATTTTGGCCCACTCATCTTTGCAGAATTGTTGTAATTCAGCTTTATTTGAGGGTTTTCTAGCATGAACCGCCTTTTTAAGGTCATGCCACAACATCTCAATAGGATTCAGGTCAGGACTTTGACTAGGCCACTCCAAAGTCTTCATTTTGTTTTTCTTCAGCCATTCAGAGGTGGATTTGCTGGTGTGTTTTGGGTCATTGTCCTGCTGCAGCACCCAAGATCGCTTCAGCTTGAGTTGACGAACAGATGGCCGGACATTCTCCTTCAGGATTTTTTGGTAGACAGTAGAATTCATGGTTCCATCTATCACAGCAAGTCTTCCAGGTCCTGAAGCAGCAAAACAACCCCAGACCATCACACTACCACCACCATATTTTACTGTTGGTATGATGTTCTTTTTCTGAAATGCTGTGTTACTTTTACGCCAGATGTAACGGGACGCGCACCTTCCAAAAAGTTCAACCTTTGTCTCGTCAGTCCACAAGGTATTTTCCCAAAAGTCTTGGCAATCATTGAGATGTTTTTTAGCAAAATTGAGACGAGCCTTAATGTTCTTTTTGCTTAAAAGTGGTTTGCGCCTTGGAAATCTGCCATGCAGGCCGTTTTTGCCCAGTCTCTTTCTTATGGTGGAGTCGTGAACACTGACCTTAATTGAGGCAAGTGAGGCCTGCAGTTCTTTGGATGTTGTCCTGGGGTCTTTTGTGGCCTCTCGGATGAGTTGTCTCTGCGCTCTTGGGGTAATTTTGGTCGGCCGGCCACTCCTGGGAAGGTTCACCACTGTTCCATGTTTTTGCCATTTGTGGATAATGGCTCTCACTGTGGTTCGCTGGAGTCCCAAAGCTTTAGAAATGGCTTTATAACCTTTGAAATTGAACTCAGGTGTGATAAACCACAGTTAAGTTATTTTTTAACAAGGGGGGCAATCACTTTTTCCACACAGGCCCATGTAGATTTGGAGTTTTTTTTCTCCCTTAATAACATAACCTTCATTTAAAAACTGCATTTTTTGTTCAATTATGTTATATTTGACTAATAGTTAACGGTTTTTGATGAGCAGAAACATTTAAGTGTGACAAACATGCAAAAGAATAAGAAATCAGGAAGGGGGCAAATAGTTTTTCACACCACTGTAGGTGTCACTTCTACAATACTTTTTGTATTTGTTTGTTTTTTTATTTGTTATTTTTGCTACTGGCTAACACAGTACCACAGTTTTTGTTTTAGGATTCAGTTCAGGATTTGGCCGAATCCTTCTGCCTGGCCGAACCAAATCCTAATTTGTATATGCAAATTAGGGGCGGGATTGAAATCACATGACTTTTTGTAACAAAACAAGGAAGTAAAAAATTATATATATACATACATACATACACACAGTGAATATGCAAATTAGGATGCGGATTGGTCCAATCTTTCACAAAGGATTCGGGGTTCGGCCGAATCCAAAATACTGGATTCGGTGCATCCCTACTTGGCAGATACAGAAAAGGTAAATATCAGGACATACCACACTAGACTAACAAGTACTTTTACCAACTTATGGCATTTATTATCTGGAATATTTGGGACCTGGGGTTTTTACATAATTTCGATCATCATACCTAAAGTGTCTGAAAAAAAGCATTAGAAAATGTAAATAAACCTAATAGGATTGTGTCCACCCATAGGGAACCATGTGGTTGGTTACCATCAAGTACAAGATACGGTTTTATTATTAAAAAGAAAATGAAATTGTTTAAAATTTTTTTAGCTATTTTCCTAAAATGGACTCTATGGGGTAAGTCCTTTCCATAATTCAGAGCTTACTGGATAACAGGTCTTCAGGTAGGTGTGTGTGTGTGTGTGTGTGTGTGTGGTAAGTCCTTTCCATAGTTCAGAGCTTACTGGATAACAGGTCTTCAGGTGTGTGTGTGTGTGTGTGTGTATTATATGTGTGTCATGTATACACAAAATCTCATCTCACTGCAATAACTTCAAAGCAAATGCCATAGGTCCTTGACTTCAATGTATTTTGCACTGGGTTTCTGTTTTTTCTTTCCCAGTTATCTGGATAAAATTCCACTGGCTACTAGATTCACATATTTGGAAAGAGAAGAAACTGCATAGCGCTAGCGTAATGTAACAGCTGGTACTAGTATTATACTTTTTCAGCAGCCCGATTTATATTCTGACAAAGCAGGAAGGCATGTGTCAGATTTAATGAGCATACAAAAACTTTTCCACCGAAGAGATTTGCCGCAATTCTTTCCATACGGTCACATTCCAAGAGTGCAAATGGAGTTTCTTGTACTTGCAAAATCATTCAGCTAGTTTACTAAGTGTGCAAATGAATGGAACAATAACAATATAATAAGATTATTCAAATGATGGAATTTTTAGCTTTTATTCTTTATATTCAAAGCTCGTATCCTAAAAGAATTGAGTAGGTTCTGAATATGGTGCCTCATGATTAAGAATATGCCTCCGGGTAATTACAGGATTGGGGGATACACTTCCTGTATAGTATCAGGTGGTACACACAGTATGCACACTTTCTTAATGAAGTTCTAAAGATGGTTCCTGTCACATGAATGGAATTTAAGCTCATGTCCATCAGAAACTAAAAGAAAGTAAAACTTATATAAATGTCATCTCTTCTAGAAATAGTGAAAAAAAAAAGTGCTGGAAGGTGAACAACCCCTTTAATTTGTGTCAATGTATAATTGTCCTCTTTAAAGGACAAGTAACAGCAAAAATTTTTTTTTAAAAAAAAAAAAGACGCCAACACATATTAAACTTTTAAGTTGCTAAGTCTTTATTAAGAAAATAAGTTAGCGAAACTCCACTTGCGCTCCTCTTCAGAAAAGGCAATCAGCGATCCATCAGGCGATCCATTATAGGAGATAGCCAGGGAGGAGAAATTGAGCGGCACGCAATGGATCGTTGCCCTGGCGCTGTTTCTGAAGGAGCGCAAGTGGAGTTTCGGTAAGTTATATCATAATAAAGACTTTTTTTAAAGTTTAATATGTGTTGTTGTCTTTTTTTTTTTTTTTTTTGACTTGTTTTTATTGTAAGCGATAAAAATAAAATCACAAGAAAAATTTGTATACGTTTCCATAAAGTAGAAAATACAGTGATTACGACATCAAATATAAAACATTCAAACAATCTTCAAAACAGTCAGCTCAATTACAATAAATGGTATGGGGAATGGATCCTATGGGGGGGAGTTTAAGTAGGAGGTCAACAGTCTATTAATCTGATGGTTTCTGGGAGGTGCAGTATCAGGGTGCAACTGATCTTGTTGCATTGTCGCTAGATATTGGGATGATTCCACAATCAAAGGGTGATTTGTCAAAGATTCCATATCATACCATGAAGTATGTCTGAAGATATAAATTGTAAGGTATTTGATATGTTGCGGGAGATGAGTTATGTAGGTCGACCAAATTGTGAAAAATTTTGAGGTATTATGTTCCTTCCTGGTTATGGTTTCCAACCAGTCCATGTGGAAGATATGGTGCAATTTTTGTTTCACCAACGCCAGTGGTGGGGGGTCAGTGTGTAACCATTGTTGTAGAATGGATTTCCTGGCTGCCGCAGCCAGTCTACCCAATAAGTGTTTGTTGGGTTTTGCGGTTTGAGTAAATGATGTAGTGTTGCTGAACAAGGCCCATTCCATGTGTGCTTGGAGAGGTTTCCCTATCATCTGTGCACCGTATGAAATGACTTCCTTCCAAAAAGGTTGTATCAAAGAACATGACCATATAGTATGTAATAAGTTCGCTTTAGGAGTGTGGCATTTCAAACATTTATCGGAGGAGAGATTACCCATTTTAAATCGTCTAACTGGGGTGAGATATGAATTATGTAGAATTTGCAGTGACATTTCTTGATACCTGCTCGCTGGAAGTAGTGTCATAATTTTGCTGTGTTGTTTCAGAATGTCTGATTCTGTAATATTAGGTATGTCCGCAATCCAGTTAAAGTTGGGTTTATCTTCATTATCTACGTCTATTAATGGTTTAATAGTGTGGTAAATATGTGAGGTGGTGAGTTTCTTATTTTTGTCTTTCCAGAGTTGGTTGAATATGTTGTTTTTGTCGTTGTGTGTTAAAAGCCGTATCGATGCATTTGCAAAGTGGATGATTTGCAGACTTAAGTACATATGAGTGTGTATAAATGGAAATTTTTCTGTTAGTTTATTTAAAGAGACTATTGAATAGGTATTATCTAGTAGGTCATGTATGTTATTTAAGCCGTTTACACTCCATTGGTAGAGAACAGGATTCCGTATACCCGGAAGGAAATTTTTGTTGTCTATCCACGATAGATAAGGGGAAACATATGGTGAGACATTATGTCTTTTTCTGACCGAGAGCCAGGCTTTGTATGTATCCAGGAATAATGGGTTATCTCTTATTCGTGGTGGAACGTTATGTAAGGGTGTGTGTAGTAAATGGTTGAGAGAACAATTATCCGATTGATATTGGTCTAGAGAGAGTGTGTTGTTATCTTTTTACGAATTTTTTTGCTGTTACGGGTCCTTTAAAGCAGGAGGGGAAAAAAAGTGTAAAGATGCTTAATATAGGACAGTGGATATAGTTTTGTCCTCAAGTGCTGTTTATCATAGAGATAGCCTAGATAATAAATGTCAATACATAAAATGAACGTGACTATGCTAAAAAGTAGCTACTGCCTACAATTTATTATAAATCCAGGACTCAGAGGGTTCATGTGTCATAAGTTGAATGAATAGGGTTTCTAGTGACAATACATGTTGCCTGTTGTTTTAATTAAGACGTATACACAGTAGGGCTTATGTTATTTTCTGCAGGACTAAAACTAAACAGCATTTCACCTTCTTTCACACAACTGTGGGAGAAGAAGAAACCTCTGTATAATAAGCTCCTCCTTGTCTGAAAGCCTGAAACACCTGTAGCAGGGGGAACAGGTTTGCTTATTCTGAGATTATCTCTATTTAAGTACACTCTCCTAATGACAGGGGGAGAGTGATACGCTAAAAAGTAAAATAATGCAATGATCCATTTGTGTTTTATTATAGAAATAAAATAGAAAAATATGATTTTTTTGCTTTAAAGAAGAGGCAAAATACTTTTTTTACACAAGTTGAACAAAGGAGTCTATAGGTGTATGTATGTATGCATATAGATACAGAAATATATACAATAGAACCCCCATTTTAAGTTTTTCAGGGGACCAGAAAGAAATTATATATATATATATATATATATATATATATATATATATATATATATATATATATATATATATATATATATATATATATGTATACTGTCCCCTATGTATTATATAACAAGAACAGACAAATACTTACTTCTCCAGTTGCTAGAGCAACAAAGTTTTTTACAGTCTTCGGTACAACTTTTCCAAACAAGCCAATAACTATTCTGCCGGCATCAGTGCCTCCAACCCCTATATTAAAAAACACCTAAAAAGGACAAGAAAGACTTGTATGTAAAAGTGAAAAGAACATCAAACATCAAAGGTCATTGTATTACGAAATAATATAAAAATATTATTTAATCAATAAACGGAAAGTGTAGCTCATATAAGCGATTCCTAAAGGAAAGTAGAGTGCTGCGCATGTCCATTTTTTGGAACCCGTAACCGAACCGTACCCGCAACCTGGACCCACAACACACATTCTTACCCGCTTGGACCCGCTACCCGACCGGCAAGTACCTTATCCGCGACCCGCCGACCATCAAGAATCAGGAAGTGCTGTCATTGTAAACCGGAAGTAGGCGTGATCAGAAAAAAAAGGAGTAAAACAGGAAGTGCTGTCATTGTAAACCAGAAGTGCAATCATCAGAAGTAGACGTGATCAGAAAAAAAAAAAAGAATAAAAATCGATATTGTGAAGACCCGCGGCCCAACCCGCGACCCGCAGAACTGCATCTATACCCGCACCCGGAACTTCTATCCGCAACCGGTAGGTACTCGACCCGCTGCAGGACTCTAAAGGAAAGTATATAATAACATATAAATAATGACAACTTCATAATGTGGAAAAGGGTAAAAAAGAAGTTGGTAGGAAAAGTGTAGAATGGGGGGAGTGTAAGAACCTTCTATTTAGTTGCAGACTTTTTATAAAATTCAAACAGTGTATTTCTTCGGTCAATTTCACACCTCCTTAGGTTAAACCTTTTGAAGATGTGCACTCAAAAAATATAAATGCAGTAAACAGAAGGTGAGCTTTGCTTCACACTCCACTAAAGATATAATATTTGCATCTGTGTTGAAATATGTCTGATTTGGAAAATTTAATAGACAAGCTGGCATATTATCTTCTTCTATTAGACATTGTTAGCCAATTGTGTGCTTAAATGTGGGTGTTTATCTCTTATTACAGTAGAACCCTGCTTTCATGTTTTTCAAGAGACTGTGTGAAAGGAATATAAATTCCAGGAAAACGTAAATTATGGGAAGAAATTAACAGAACGTAAGAACGCAAATATGTAATTAATCCGGGACAATGTAAAATTGGGGTTCTACTGTAGTTATGCAGATGTTTCTCTGCCTTTCTTGGTTTAAAAGGACAAGTAAAGACTGTTTTAACAAGAGGGCCCCTGTCTCCAACAGACTCGGGAAAGGGGCTAGCACTATTCAGTACACTATTGTTTAAACATGGCAATTCTTTTCCTTTATAAAATAGAAGTCATACTTTGTGGCTCTGATCCAACAGAGCATTCATGTAATGGATCCTTATTTACAACACTGAGGGCAAGTTTTATTATACATCAAACTGGGCAACCAGTGTCGGACTGGGCTTGTGGGATACAAGAAATAACCCTGCTAGTCCCTGCCGACCCAGGCCCACTCACCTAGGATGCTGCAGACGCTCTCCAGTCCAGGGCAGCGGGCCACCCGATCACAGGCTCAAGTTAAAGAGATAAAGGGTTCAGTACATGGTACTAGCGGTGGGGGCACACATTGGGAGGGGACCCTTGAGGTGGCATGGGGGGGGTTGGGTTCACAGCCCCAATGGGCCTCAGACACCCCAGTCCGACGCTGTAGGGAACCCAAAAAGATTGCCAGCGGTTCAATCCAGATTGCTATTTATCAAATCTTTTCTATCAATCTTCAAAGACCTTGCACATTTATCAAGTGATAATAAATTGGCCCCTGATTTAGAGTATAATTAAATGGATTCTGTCATGATTTTTATGATGTAGTTTTTATTTCTAAATGACACTGTTACACTGCAAATAATTCACTCTACAATATAAAGTCATTCCTGAACCAGCAATTGTATTTTTTAGTTGTAATATTGGTGTGTAGGCAGCCATCTTAGGCCATTTTACCTGGTCATGTGCTTTCAGAAAGAGCCAGCACTTTAGGACGGAACTGCTTTCTGGCAGGCTGTTGTTTCTCCTACTAACTGAATGTGTCCCAGTGGGACCTGGATTTTACTATTGAGTGATGTTTTTAAATCTACAAGGCAGCTGTGTTCGGGAGCTGCTATTTGGCTACCTTCCCATTGTTATGTTGTTAGGCCGCTGGGGGGGGAGGTTGGTATCACTCCAACTTGCAGTACAGCAGTAAAGAGTGACTGAAGTTTATCAGAGCACAAGTCACATGACTTGGAGCAGCTGGAAAACTGACAATATGTCTAACCCCATGTCAGATTTCAAAATTAAATATAAAAAAATCTGTCTCCTCTTTTGAGAAACAGATTTCAGTGCAGAATTCTGCTGGAGCAGGACTATTAACTGATGCATTTGTAATAAAAACATTTTTTCCCATGACAGTATCCCTTTAAGTTTACCTTACTAATTTCCAGTTAATGGATATAATGGACATTTGGTTGACTGCAAATTATCATTCTGACAGTAGAAGACTCACGGAGAACCTGTGGTGCCAGTGGGAGAAGAGAATTTACAAGGATAGTCCAGCGCATTTCCATTTTAAAATGTGCTACTGGTGAACTGGTCTAGTAACGCTTTGCAGCCAATGAACACGTAGCATATACAGGTCAGCTGTTTCAATACAACATGTGATGGGTTGCTACGAGTTACTAGATCTAGGGTAAACTTTATGCCTTCCATTAGAGTATTCGCACTATTAAGCTGGTGCGCAGGGTTGCCAATTTTCCAGCCAAATTGGGCTATTAATTTAAAGCCAAGGTGGATTTTGAAAGTGCAAACTAGCCAAGGTACAGATTTGGGCTACTTTTTTGGGACTTTGGCTGGTTTGTACTTTGGAAACCAGCCAAAGTTTTTTTTATCTTTCCCTAATGTGTCAAGTCTGTGTCTCCCAATGCATGTTGGGTAATGTAGTTTTTGTTTAATGATTTGCCAACTACCAAGTTTAATGTAAGACTACAATACAATGGGACCGACTTGTGAAGAAGTCAGGAGTTACCAGATTTTGGGCTCTGTACCCCAGTCTCCCATTTCTTTTAAGTATTCTCGCATTTTCCGGTGACTTTCCTCAATTTCAGACAATTTTGGGGCAAAAATTTTCCGGCCACCAAAATTTCTAGAGGTTGAGCTGTTTTACCAATATTTATTGACATAGTATATGGATCAGGCCTTTTGGGGGCCAAATACATCCTGGGCCGCTGAATCCTAGTGGCGGTTGAATCTGTCCCATTTTGCTTCATGGAAAAAGAATTAGAAAATTTGAAAAAGGCATTTTTTTTTCATATATATTTAATTTTAAGACTTTTCAGTGCACATGCTGTGCTATTTTGGGGCTACTTTTCAATTGCCTCTTGGCTAGTTTTGGGCTGGTTTTGTAAATTACACTTGGCAACCGTGCTGGTGTGTTTGAGAATAGTCTAGTATTGAGCCAGGGTGCCAGTCTGAGGGCAGTATTCACCCCAGGGAGTCAGTGTGAGATTACTAACTAGTATGACAGGAATACTCTAATCCCCCCCCCCCATTGGTGACAAGATGATACTGGCAGTGGCACCACGTGACGTAACAAACGTGAACTGAAATCACTTTGAACCCACTGGGGCTGATGGAGCGGTGTGAGTAGCCAGTTCCAGGCTGTGGCCAAGCCTCGGAGTGGTAGAAGTAACGTGTTACCTTGGCAGTCACAGCAGGTCCCCTCTTCCTGTAGCCATGAGCTGTCGAGAGTAAGAACAAGCCGAGCCCCAGGAGCAGTAGGTTACGATACCCACACATCTCCAGTACAGCAGCAGCACTACATGCGGTATGTGACACGCCTGCAACCTCAGCAAAGCTTAGCTCCACCCACACGCCCAGACCTTCACCCGATGGCCCCGCCCCAAAGTGCTGTGTAATTGTCTATCGCTGAGGGGGGAACGCGGGAAGTTGTCAGTAATAGGCTGGGTTTATAACGGAGCGTTTGTGAGCTCAAGGCTGAGATATTTCTTCTAAGTGCCACATAAAGGCAATGTTTATAGCCCTGCTACAAGCCTACAATCCTTTCCAAGGCTGTGAGTGAGCACGTCATACATTCCCACAGAAGGGACTATAAATACTTACCCATAATGCTTACTGAAACCAGCATGCGATCAACCATCGCACATAAAGCAGTTCAGGAACAAAATGGAAACATTTACTGAAACGGACATATTGCAAAAAACTCTTTTGGACTCATTTTTTCTTTCAAATTGAAATTTGACATTGAAGCTGTACAGAACACATTTTAGGACAAAATACCTGTAGGACACTGCATGGAGGACAGGTATTTTGTCCTAAAACGCGTTCCAGTACAGCTTCAACATCAAATTTTAGTTTGAAAGAAAAAATGAGTCCAAAAGAGTTTTTTGCAATATGTCCATTTCAGTAAATGTTTCCATTTTGTTCCTGGACTGCTTTATGTGTGATGGTTGATCGCATGCTGGTTTCAGTAAGCATTATGGGTAAGTATCTGTAGTCCCTTATGTGGGAATGTATGACGTGCTCACTCACAGGCTTGGAAAGGGTTGTAGGCTTGTAGCAGGGCTGGAAACATTGCCTTTATGTGGCACTTAGAAGAAATTACGGGAGGCATTTTAGGACATCCTGCGGTAAAATACCCTTCCTTCCTGCGATGTCCTATGCCTTCTGAATGGCGCATTGGGTGCTTTTACCGTCACTCATCGTCCAAATCAGCAGTCAAACCTCCCTTCTCAGCTGTCAGTCATACGAACTCCGCCCGCAGCCTTCCGCCCTCCATCCTCCTCCTTCAGTCATCTGCCTTCCGCCCTCATTCCTCTTCCTTCAGTCATCTGCCTTCCGCCCTCATTCCTCTTCCTTCAGTCATCTGCCTTCCGCCCTCATTCCTCTTCCTTCAGTCCTCTTCCTTTCGCCATCGCTCACCACCTTAGAAAGTTATGGATATGACTGTCGACTGAAAAAAGAGATATGAGAGGGGAAGGCTGAGGGAGGAGTTAGCATGACTGAAGGCTGAGAAGGGAGGGTAGAGGACGGAGGTTTGACTGCAGATTTGGACGATGAGTGACGGAAAAAGCACCCGATGCTCCATTCAGAAGGCATAGAACATCGCAGGAAGGAAGGGTATTTTGCCGCAGGATGTCCTAAAATGCGTTCCATAAGAAATACCTCCTTATTGGTCTACTTTCTGTGTAATTCTGCCTCTTCGGTTCTATTATGACTCCCTCAGGAGAGGCACAGACACCTACTCTTCCCTCTGCAAAGGCACTTTCTCTTATTTCAGCAGAGGCACAGGCACCTTCTCTTCCCTCATCAGAGGCACGGGCACCTTCACTTCTCAGCAGAGACATGGACATCTTCATTCACCCTGCACATAAGTGAAGGGTGATTTTTTTATTTGGGGAGACTAAGATAGGCTATGCACAGACTACAAATAATCCCCCCCCAACTACCTCTTGCGTTTCCTACTGACTTCCATGGACGCTATCACCCTAAAATGCTAAGGATCTAAAAGTACTCACACATGCAATTCCATGAGGTCACATAATAGGGTTCTCCACAGTTGTTCTGCTCAATTCTAATATTTTAGTTAAGTGGGAGTTTTTTTTCCCACAATTTCTAAATTGAAAAGGTACACCTCAAAGTTGTAAATGCTCCTTGTCCAGATCCCATACAGTGAAATGGATCAGGTAGAAGACTATGCCCGAATCCCTCTTTAAATTGCAGTCCCTTCACTTTAGGCAAATCAGAGCCTAGGGGAGAGCAACTCCCTAATATGAATCCTTGTTCAGTGTCGGACTGGGACACCAGGGGCCCACTCTCAGTCAGTACAATTATTCTTCCTCTCTTCATTCAACCCCTAATCTTTTTTTACATACTGTAATCTAAATCTATTATTCCAACTATTTAGCCTCTTTGTTCTCATAGAAATAAAGAATGGCCATGAAATAGCATGAGGGCCCACTGGGAGTTTTTCTCGTGGGCCAGACTGCCCATTCTATCTAGATCTAAATATCTCACTTTCCTAGAAAGTGCTAATAAATGAATGAACCTGTCATTAGCTAAGACTCGTTCACAGGGTTCCTGCTCTTTGACTTTCACTAGAGGTAAAGGTCCCTCTAGGGCAGCAAAGCTTTACTGGGGCCATGTTCAACCCAGTCTCCCTGGAGCATATCCAGGTGGGTCAGCAACCGAAGTCCTAAGAGTAAGATCCACCCCTATCCAAACACTATGTTACAGTGTGGTCATAATCCTAAAGGACAATAACAGAAGTATGTAAATTAAGTAATTAGATACATGGGTATTAGCCCAAGCAACTAGGGAGATAAGGAAGTGTAGGGATTTAAAGCCATAGGTCCCTACATATATTTTCAACTCTGAGAGCTTACAAGTATAAGCTTATTAAACACTGAAGTTAGTTTTATAGAGAGGAAGGCAGTGGGTACTGAAATCACGGGAACATTATATACAGAGAAAAGCAGTAGTAATTGGCTTTTTTTAGCGAAAGGAGCTAATTCTGGACTGGTGCAAGTGTGACAGGGATATTATTGATGCAAGCTGCTAAAAACTGTTTAATTCCAGCAACTAAGCATTTAGAACATATACAGTATTGAACCCATGTAGAGTATATGTTTGAGTGGGATGATGTCTGCAGCAAATGAGTAAGTGAAGAGTTTTGGCAAAAATCCTTACAGTCTTAATTTCTAGAGTGCCATCAGTAAATCCCTCCAGCCCCACCTACATCTATGGCTTGATTGGTTCACTTAACTGTCTGTCAAGACAGCTGCACTGATTGGAGAAGCCACAAGGAGAAAGATCCAATCAGAGAGCAGCTGATTGCCACAGAACTGGAGCATGGAGGCATGCAAGAAGATTTCTACTGTATGTAAAGGCCAGCACAGGACAGTAACAAGTACCTTTCTTTTTAAGGTGCCAGGCAGTTTTTGAGAGGCTTAGGCTAGGGCCAGATGGTGCCGAAATCAGCCTGCTAAGATCCGCAGGCCCTGACCACTATCAGAATCCTCTTTTCTTGTCTGGAAGCCTTGTGTCGGCTCCGGTGTGAACATACTCAGAGAAGAAACGCAATACTTTGCATTTCGAGGCAAAATCTGCATAGTGTTCACCCTGGAGCCGAAACAAGTCTTCCGGACAAGACCAGAAAAGAGGATTCTGCTAGTGGTCAGGGGCTGAAATTGGCCTACGGATTTCAGCAGGCTGATTTTAGCCCCAAGACTTAGGCACCGTTTCTTCTCTCGGCAGAGGCACAGGCACCTTCTCTTCTCTCAGCAAAGATTTGAGCACCTTTCTTCTTTCTCGGCAGGGGCCTCTCTGCTGAGAAGGTGCACGGGCATGCTCTCTTCCCTAGGCAGAGGGGCACACATTTTCTCTTTTCTCAGCAAAGGTATTGTCACTTCTCTTCCCTTAGGAGAGGAATGGGCACCTTCTTTTCTCCCAACAAAGGCATGGGCATCTTGTATTCTCTTCACAGAGGCGTGGGCACCTTCTCTATTCTGAGCAAAGGCACAGGCACTTTCTCTTCCCTCAGCAAAGTCACTGGCATTTTCATTTCTCTCAGCAAAGGCACAGGCACCTTTTTTCCTCTCTCAGCAGAACCACAGCCACCTTCTCTTCCCTCAGAAGAGGCACATGTGCTCTCTTTTTTGTCAGTGGGCACCTTCTCTACCCTTAGCAAAGGTCTGGGCACCTTCTCTTCCTTTAGCAGAGGAAGAGGCACCTTCTTTTCTCCCAACAAAGACAGGGGCACCTTCTATTCTCTCAGCAATGGTAAGGACACCTTCTCTTTGCTCAGCAAAGGCACAGGCGCTTTTGTTTCCCTTAGCAGAGGCACAAGCACCTTCCCTTACCAGAGGCACAGGAATCTTCTCTCCTCTCAGCAATTTGATGTTGAAGCTGTACAGAACACATTTTAGGACAAAATACCTGTAGGACATTGCATGGAGGATGGGTATTTCGCTGGAGGATGTCCTAAAATGCATTCCAGTACAGCTTCAACATCTAATTTCAATTTGAAAGAAAAAATGAGTCTAAAAGAGTTTTTTGCAATATGTCAGTTTCAGTAAATGTTTACATTTTGTTCCTGAACTGGCACCTTCTATTCTCTCGGCAGAGGCACAGGTTCCTTCTCTACTCTCAGCAGAGGCACGGGTACTTTTCCCACTCAGCAAA
Organism: Xenopus laevis; assembly: GCF_017654675.1. Lineage (NCBI taxonomy): Eukaryota > Metazoa > Chordata > Amphibia > Anura > Pipidae > Xenopus > Xenopus laevis. The sequence continues at coordinate 157,532,189 of NC_054372.1, read as the reverse complement.
GAAAAGGACACCTTCTCTGGCTTTGATATCATCTGCTGGATACGTCCCCTTGTTGAGATATACTGTAGCTCTGGCTGAACCTTCTCATTCTTTGCTGCTCCAGGATTGATCTGCATCAAGATGTCTCTCTTGAGGCATCTAAATGCCTAACAGGCTGCAGCTGGGGGAAGGTTTGTTTATACAGAGGTATACAGTGGTCTATTAATTTGTTTTAATCTTGTTCATATGAACCATTTAATTTCATATTTTCAGTACAAATTTCCCTTTTACGATATTATATATACAGTATATTGACTTACATACACATATCTGCAACCCTATAAATTTTGCATCTAAAACATCTTAGTCCCCATCTTGACCTCAGTGTTGCTATAGACAACATTTTAGATGGCATTTAAGAAGGCAGGTGCTACAGCACTTGTGTCATGGGTCTTGCTGTTTTCTGCACCACAAGTCTAAATGATATGCAAGTTGGGGGAAGGGGGACACCAACGCCACCCTTCCTTCACCCAAATGCAGGCAGCACTGTATTCATGGAGGAAACACAGGTTATTACACTTTATTCTGGAACACAATTTCCTCCAGGCACAGGCAGTAGGATGGGGTGAAGATTATGTGCACTTTGCACCCTGCTCAACCATCAGAAAATGAGCCCTCTAGTTGTACCCAACCTTCTTTCCATTCTCTCCTACAAATATATGTGAGGGCCAAACCTCAAGTCCAATTGAAGTGCAGTTTCTTCCCAATAAAGAGCATGGCGAGAGAAATGATATGTATCTCAGAGGAATATTTCTCAAAGTACTTTTTTTCATCTGGTAAATGTGCACTTTTTATTGCCAATAAAGTTCTTCCTTCAGATTATGGTTTTATGATGGGAGTCAGAAGGTTGCAACCTTGTGCTGTGTTTCCATCTTATTTATTGTTGAATTAAACCAAACCAATCCATCACAAAATACTTTTTGTTTTACCTTTCATCCAGTATAAAATACATTTGGTTCTTGGATGTGCTCATGTTAAATGAAGTTTAAGTATACATTCATAACTCATGGTTCGTTTTTTTTTTCTTTTACAGGTGGAACAATTTCTATAAAGGTTCCAAGACTCTGTTTCTCCAAAAAGTACTTAGAGTTCAAACGCCCATAAATCTTTAAAATGAGCTAGTGGAAAACTGTTGGGTCTGTGTAGCAACCTGGTAATCTATGTTTCACGATTGCTATTATTATCGTTAAAATATGCATGACCTTAAATGAAAAAGTGTTCCTTAAGTAAATGCTGGCAGATGGCTATACTTGTACACATATACACATATACTTTTTAGATTTTATTGTACTGATGAGCTCCAAAGGGCAGTTTTTTAAACAAATAATAAGCATGCATAAATCATATTCATAGTATACTCAGAATTAAACAGTTGTAAATTTGGAATACAGTTGAGCTTTGGTCACGAAAATATAGAAATGGAAAGCAGATTTTGATGTAGTTTTATTGCTATGGGTATATTTCTTTTCAGTTAATAATCTGAAAAAAATAAATTATAGTATTGCAGATTTTCATTCATCTAGGTCATGGTATATCTAATATAAGTATTTAAAAAAAACAACATTAAAGAACAACAAATCAATTTAAATTAAGGATCTATTATGTGACTAGTAACCTGCTGTTATTGCCTTTTTGCCCCTCTTTACCCTTCACATGTCACTCAATAGGATAATTGTAAACTGAGCAATCCAGGCATTTGTTGCCAGAGAGATTTCCATTAGGGATGCACCGAATCCACTATTTTGGATTCTGCCGAACCCCCGAATCCTTTGTGAAAGATTCGGTCGAATACCGAACCGAATCCAACCCCTAATTTGCATATGCAAATTAGGGATGGGAAGGGGATTTTTTTTTACTTCCTTGTTTTGGGACAAAAAGTCACTTGATTTCCCTCCCCACACCTAATTTGAATATGCAAATTAGGATTCGGATTTGGTTCGGCCGGGCAGAAGGATTCGGCCGAATCTGAATCCTGGATTCGGTGCATCTCAGTAGACATGCAACAAAATGTTGCACTCACTCATTTCTATGCAATGGTTTGGACCTGCAGGTGCACTAGTAGGCCAGGAGAATATCACTGAAAAGACTTTACAGGACTTTGCAAGCTACTAGCCTTCATCATATTTAAATTAATTTTAAGGCAAACCACCCCTGCAAAGTACAGCTTAGACCCCTAGGGGATAATTACCCCACATTTGGTACATATCCTATGATCCTTGACCTTCTATTTGACAGTGGGGTAATGGGTAAAAATCTAGTTCTTTTTCTAAAGCTATCTTTATGGTCCAACATTTACCCAGTGACCGTTTTAACATTATAAAAAGGTTTTCAGGTACAGGGTTAGGTTCTATTATCCAGAATGTTTGGGAAAAGGGGGTTTTCTGTAATTAGGATCACCGTACATTGTCTGCTAAAAATCAATAAAATATTAAATAAACCCAATAGCATAGTTTTGTCACCAATATGGACTTGTACAACTTAGTAGGGATCCAGTACAATGTATTGTTTTATTTTTAATTTTTAAGATTGTAATTTTTAAAAATCTGTATAATTTGTTTAAATTGGACCTTATGGGAGATGGCCTTCCTGTAAATCTGAGCTTTCCAGATAACAGATCCCTTACCTGTACCATATCCAATACCTTGGATACGTTGTTCATGCAACTATCACACAGGCCGAGGCACATTTATCAAAGGTCGAATTTCGAATTTAAGTCAGTTTTTTTAAAACTCCCCTAAAGTCCTATAAATTCGAAACAATTCGACCAATCGGAATTTATTATTAAAATCAAAATGATTTCAACTCGGACTAATTGAAATGACCCAAACAGTTTAATCCAATTCAAATCAAATTCATTCAAACTCAAATCAAGCTTTTTCTCCAAAAAAAACTTGAGTGTCAGGAAGGCTGTAAACATCTCCAAACTGATCCCTGGACCTCTTCCATTGACTTAAACAGCAATTCTGCAGGTTTTAGGTGGCGAATAGTCAAAGTATGATAAATCTCCAGAGTATGATAAATCTCCAAAATCTAATTTTCATTTTTTAAATATACTCAAATGAAATTTGAATAACTCCCTAGTCGAATTAGACAGTTTTGATCATAAAAAAAACAAGAATTCTAATTTTCAATTCGACCCTTGATAAATTTGCCCCTTAGGGTCTAGTCATATCTATTGCAGAAAATTAAGACTGTTCACACATCTCAGCCCTATTTCCCTTTCAGCTGCCCCAGCTGGGGAAACAATGTCTCTGGGCCCTTGAATTTCTTTCCATATTTGTACGAAAAAGCTTTAAATAATAGAAGATTGTTTCCCCCTATTAGGTTTACCATCAAATTATGGTCCACTATGTCATATAACTTTCTTATAGATTTTTTTTCAAGTGAACTTTATAACTTTATAAACTGAAGAAAATATAGTTCCAGATTTTTTTTAGCCTTATACATTGTTTTATGTGTATATAAATCCTTAGTTTTACTATAATATCATCTGCCTTACAAATGTGTCACAATTTTAGCTTTTTAGGTTTAAGTATGGCAAAAAGAAAGCTGGTAGCTTGTACCACTCATTAAAACATCATATTGACAAAATCCATGTACCTTTTCAGGCCAAGAATTTGTAGAGATGTTAAACACGTGCATTCCTGCATTTTATTGGCATTTGTATTGTGAGGCTTATATTCTTCCCTACAGAAAGCAATACAAAAGTCAGGAATGCCAAGGCTGATAAATTAATAATAACCTTAGTATCTGCACTCATAGCAACTCATGGGTTCCTCGAAAGTTACATTATGCCCGTTGGCCTGTCTTTTTTAACCCTGCTTACAAACGGCATATATTTGCCTTTAAAATTTACTCTTCTCTATAAGCCTGCTGGCAACCAAGCAGTGGAGGCAAGAATGAATGTGAGGATTCAGTTTTATTGTTATTTTCATTGCATATTTTAACATATATTTTTGTACAAGTTGATCCAGAGACTAGTCCAATTGCCATCTTGGAGCCAGAAAGGAATTTTGGAGAGGCTTCAAATGTTTTTTTTTTTGCCTTCCTCTGGATCTGGATACATGGAGAATAGGAAAGCTAATCATTCAGAAAACATATTAAAGGGATACTGTCATGTCTCCAGCATAAGCTGTCATCATGCTGTTGTATTTCATTGCTCCTTTGACAAACTCCCTCCGCTGGACACTTGCTGTAATGGCCCAAGGCCACTTCCTGTATTTGTTCTGCAGCTCCCCATGGGGAGATTTGTTTGCCTGGCGACTAATCGCCTCTTTTTTGTGGCGAGCGATCTCCCCAAACGCCTTCCCTGACTCTGCGCTGGCTAAAATAAAAATGGCAACACTAATCACATGCGGCGATTCGTTTTCCGAAGTTGCCCGAAGTTTCCAGGCAACTTCAGGCGACTTCGGAAAACGAACCGACGCGTGTGATTAGAAAAACAGTAGATTGTACTTAATACAGACTAAAATATAGTTAATCCTTGGTGGAAGCAAAACCAGCCTGATTGGTTTATTTAATATTTACATGAGTTTCTAGTAAACTTACGGTATGAAGATCTGTTACCCGGAAAACCCCAAGTCCAGAACATTCTGGATAACAGGCCACATACCTGTATTAGCATTGGATAGAAAATCACTATTACACAGGGAATAACATATTTAATTGGTTTGGGTAAAGGGGGTGTAAAATCTACAGAAAATACACAGAGAAACCTGTAGTTTAAGCCATTGAAGGAAATGGATATTTGGCTGGAGATGTACTGGCCTCTGCTACTTCAAGAGTAACATAGTAAGTTAGGGTGAAAAAAGACACACGTACATCAAGCTCAACCTTTAAACTCTATATATATATATATATATATATATATATATATATATATATATATATATATATATATATATATATATATATATATATAACCTGCCTAACTGCTAGTTGATGCAGAGGAAGGCAAAACCCCATTTGAAGCCTCTCCAATTCGGGGAAAAAATTCCTTGCTGACTCCAAAATGGCAGTAGGACTAGTCCCTGGATCAGCTTGAACTATGAGCTATCTTCCATAAACCTGTATTCCCTCCCTTGCTAAAAAGCCATCCAACCCCTTCTTAAAGCTATCTAATGTATCAGCCCGTACAACTGATTCAGGGATAGAATTCCATATCTTCACGGCTCCCACTCCTTTATTTAGGTGGAACCTCCTTTCTTTTAATCAGAATGGGCGACATTGCGTCAGGTAGAAGGAGCTACTGGTAAATAAAGCATTAGAGAGATTATTATATGATCCCCTTATATATTTATACATAGTTATCATATAATCCCTTAAGCGCCTCTTCTCCAGCGTGAACATCCCCAATTTGGTCAGTCTTTCCTCATAGCTAAGATTTTCCATACCTTTTACCAGTTTAAGGTGGCCATACACTGGCCGATAAAAGCTGCCGACAGACCGTGTTGGCAGCTTATTGGCCCGTGTATGGGGCCCCCCGACGGGCTTCACCGATCGATATTTGGCCGAAAGTCAGCCAGATCTCGATCGGATGGGCCAAAAAATCCCATCGGATCGCGGCCGCATCTATTCATTGATGCTGTCCCGCGATCCGAACGCCCATTAGGCATCGTTAGGATCCGATCGTTGGGCCCTAGGGCCCACGATCGGATCAGCCCGATATTGCCCACCTCAAGGTGGGCATATCGGAGGGAGATCCGCTCGTTTGGCGGCATCGCCAAACGAGCGGATCTCTCCATGTATGGCCACCTTTAGTTGCCCTTCTCTGTACCCTTTCTAATAGAATAATGTCCTGTCATAAACAGTAGTGCAGAATGGAACAGACAAATGCTAGGGACAAAAAAAAAATAAAAAGATAAAAACATCTATAAGGCATATGAATCATACATCAGTTTAAACAAAGCTTGCATATTGGTGTTGCGCTGCACCTTCACAGCAAAACCAATAAGAAGGAACATGAACACGTACAACTTGCTTTTGTTAAACTGCTCCCAGTAAAACGGAATAGACATACATGATCACAATGCTACAAGATTAAGAACAGCGTGTGCTCATCTTCTCATTGTTCTTTATGGACTTGTTTTGCTTGTCAAAACATCACACAATGGAAGGCTAGTTAGTTAGAAAAATTGGCAAATTAATAAATAGTTTCCTTCATTTCCCAGGCAATTATCGTAGATGGCGCATTTATAAAATTACCTTGTTGATAACAGTGTTAAGGAACATTTCAGAATTGAGCGAAGGTCATGCCCCAATAGAACAAGTCTCTTTGAACTACATTCTGCAAATAAATCAATATTTTTATTCCTGTGTAAGTGGGCTTTAGGGAAATAATTATGGAAAAAATCAGATACAAACCTATTGTCAAAGCAGAGAAAATGTATGGCGAGATGACTTGTTGATCATACCGTGCATTTGCAGACAGTGAAAAGAAAGGAAAAGACAAAGATATGTGGGATAATACTTGCTAGCACATTCATCTCACTAATTAACTGGGTAAAAAGACAGGCGTAGCTGTAACTTCAGCAGCACACTCTATAGCTTAAGCTATAATAAACTGTAAAAATGACTCCATTCAAGGTGCGGGTCAAATGCTAAAATGGTGCATATTATTAGTTACTCGTCAAGTGTCCTGTGGAACAAATCACCTATACGGCGAATCACTGCCTATTGCTTCCAGTTGACCACAGTGGAAATTGATAATAGTTTTCTCAGAGGAGGCAGGTCTTAACAGGGACTTGTGTGAAATACAACATTCACATATCAGCATTAGCACTGATCAGGATGAGTTTCACTACATATACATTTCAGATAAGGTTCACTTGGTCTGGTGGTTCAGATTAATTTTGGTTAGTAGTCTGACATTTTTCATGCTCACTTTTTTTTTTATAAAATTCTAATGATCCTGGAAAATATCAATTACCTTTATGTGTTAAGGTTTTGTTCTGCTTAAATCTATTCAGGTCTCTCCATCCAAACATGGATCAGGAGGTGAACTCTGAAGACCTGAAACATTACTACAGGAATGGGATCTGGAAACCCGTTATCCAGAAAGCTCTGAATTACAGAAAGGCCATCTTCCATAGACTCAATTTTTTCCAAATAATTAAAAAACAGTTTTTTTGCTTTTTCTCTGTAATAATAAAACAAGAGAGAGAGATTATAGGAAAATGAAAATTACGAAATTACAGTATTACAGTATTCCCTAAAATTGATCAATGTAACTGTTTTTATTGTGACGATATACTGGACTAAGAACAGCCTGCACAAAAACAGAACCAGTTTTTTATACACAGTAATACATTACTTTTTTTTCATTGCTTCTTTTATTGCTTTAGTGGCAAATAAAACCTTTACAATGAATTAAAATCAATGAAGTATTGAGATTTCGGTTTTGCTATATGTCATACACAGTGGTGATGTACAGGATATGCAGGATAATTAGTACACTGGAGAATAAATAGAATAAGGGTAATTAACAAATTATTAGAAATATTTGTCTTTGGGTTTTGATAGATCATTGGAGACAACGATACATTTTCACATTTACATTGGTAGAAAAGGTTGAAGTTTGTCCTCAGGGATTTGTAATGTGAGTTAAAAATAAAAATGATGCTTTATTTTATCCACACAAGAAAAAAAATCGCTAGGTGTACTAGTTATATATTTATTTATAGATTACAAAATTGTTTCATACAAAATTCATGTTAAATAATTTACAAAAAACATGGTGCTAAGCTACCAAAGAATCAATTCGATCACCATTAAAGAATATCCTCCTCCTGACACCAGTTAGGATATTGCTACACGCAGGGGCAAATTCAGTAACCTCTGAAAATTCGCCAGCGACAGTTTCGCTCACAGCGAAACACTTTGCCAGGCATAGATTCGCCAGGACAACGCTAATTCACTAAAATTCAAAGTTGCGTCCAGGGCGCCGAACACTGGCGAAGTTGCGCTAGCGTTACTGCGCCAAGTGAAGCGAAGTTGAGCTAGCGTTGCCTAATTTGCATACGGCGGAAGTTAAAGTTGAATGGACGTATATATTGCAGCAAATACATTACACTACACAAGCCCGGGAAACCTTAATAAAATAAAGTTGTTATATTGCCCTACACATGAGCCCAGTGTATAGTTTATGTGCCATATGTTAGGAAATGTAGGGGGGAAGCCTGTTACACCAAAAAAATGTATGCTCTTTTTCAGCCTATCACCCTGAAAAAGGAAAAGACGCTAGCATTTTTTGGGACTTAGAAAAATTTTCAACTATTTTTTTAGGAAGTCCTATCTACTCTATTGCACTTCGCCTGGTCTGAGGTGGTGAAGGCAAGTCTAGCACAAGAGGTAACTTTCAGTAAAATCCGCATCTTAGTGAATTTGCGTAGTTATATCCATTCGCCAGAGTGCAAATTCGGCAGGCGTTAGGGAGTGAAGTACCGCTAGAGTCTTTCTCCTTCGCTAGCGAAGTTACGTCAGCGACCGTTCGTAAAACGGCGAAGTACCGAAATGACGTCACGCTGATGAATTTTCGTCAGTCACTTTGCCCTTTAGTAAATTTGCCCTGCAGTGCATTGATAGCAAATTCAGTGTAAGCACTACCAGCTTCCAGAATACATTGAAAGTAAACATTTCCATTTCAGGTCACTGATAATTCAAGATAATACCCAACAGCTACAGAAACTCAGAGCCACTGAGCAGCTACTGGTTTTGTTTAAAGGGTAAGGCATTTTTTAGTAGCAGTATGCACAAAATGTCGCTGTCTTAAATATATTGATAATGGGTGGAGTGCAGAGGACTCTTTTATTTGACTATATGTATTTTGTGGTCACAGCCTCATTGCACCCCCGCCTAATGGTTTTAAAAATTAGTGGTGAGCACAACTTTCCCTTGTTTGTTATAGTTTATACAGGAGCAGTGACCAGCTCCATGTTGTAGCTCCCACCCTTCCCAGCTATAGTCAGGTGATCCCACTGGTGTCTAATAAAAGGGCAGCCAAGTTTGGGAGTTTTACTTTGAAAGCAGCTAGTAAGTTGCAGGTAAAACATAGTCTCTTTGTAAAATGTATAATGAAGCAATAGAATTCTTAATGAATCAGATAAAATTGAGCATAAGACTGGCCAGATATGGGATGACTTTGACGTAGTTGGCCAGCTTAAATATATTGCAATATATGGACAAACAATCCCTGTTTTGTTTAAAGGGTAAGGCATTTTTCAGTAGCAGTATGCACAAAATGTCTCTGTCTTAAATATATTTATAATGGGTTGAGTGCAGAGGACTCTTGTATTTGACTATATGTATTTTGTGGTCACAGCCTCATTGCACCCCCGCCTAATGGTTTTAAAAACTAGTGGTGAGCACAACTTTCCCTTGTTTGTTATAGGATAGGCCATATAAAGATTACAAATGTAGGAAGCTATGGGAGACTATAGAGGTATTTATTTGGCCATAAAGCTTTTTCAATATGAACTATGTCTAAGGTATGAAAATTCAAGACTGATATCCTATGGTAATCTTTGGTTACTATAAACCTATGATATTTTGCCTACAGGTCTCACACAACCACTGTGGCCAGGTCAGAGGGTTGCATCAAGTATTCTTCCTAATTTGTAGGGTAACATTCAAGGGAATGCAGACTATATTCGATTGACCGTAAGACTCAGAACCAATAGCAGTGCAGAATGAACAGACAAATACTGCATAACTTTGAAACTATTGAACATTTTTAATGAATGTATATTGAAAGATTCTTAAGTTATGCAAAATTGTTTTTTTTGGCCTTTAAAGATTTGTCTCCTCCCATGGTTCCTTATCTACAGTATCTGCCTGTGTGACTATCCCTCATTACAGTACAGTATGGGTATGGAAACCCAGCTGTACAGTTACGACAAAGAAACCCAACTAGTTATACTAGACATTAACATGTAAAAGCACACACACTTCTCATCCATGTGTACTACCAGACAGCCCTTGTTGCAGTGCAAGTCTGATGAGTTAAAGCCTACTCAGGTCTTTTCACATTACCAAATAATGTAGCTCTAATGGAGTTGTATCATGGTGAATTTTTTATTTGACCTACAGTATTTAGTCATTCAGATCTTCTTCCTCTCTCTAACTACATGTCATGGTTAAAGTAATTTCTGAGGCACAAACAACTGTTTCTAATATACTTCTCAGGAGAATGCAAAAAAAAAAAACCCAAACATCCATAAATTCTGGATGTGACTGTAACCATTTATTTAAAGTTGAGTCTTTCATTTACAAAGGTAGTAGTGATAATATGTGATGTGTCATCATCTATGAAACTACATGTACAGACAGGCTTTTGTGCTTGCAGTTATGTAGTGCATTTCAATAATCTCGGATATTCCCCACCTGTCAGCAGAATTGTGGACACATTTGAGGAGATGAAGCACAGACAGCTTAACGGAGAAAGAAATGTAAAACTAATTTGTTAGATACACCTCTAACTAATAACCTCTTACCCTATGCCGGTGCTCCTCTTTTTTAAAGTAAGCATTGGCCCAGGGTACTTTCAGGTAACTCCTGATCTGCTCGGTGGGTGCATGCACTATACAAAACTGAATTGGCACACAGAATGTCAGGGCAGCCCAATCTGTAGAAAAGTTACTCTGGAATGTAGGGTCCCGGCCTAGGATAGGAGATTGTCAGGGAGCCGGGAGCTCCCTCCAGGGAGGTTGTCTGGATCAAGGAGGAAGCCCTCTTGAGGGAACAAGGTCGCGGTATCCAAAGGGTTAAACGGAGAATAGTCAGGATCAGGCAAGAGTTCACAGGCAGGCAGAATACAAACAAAGTCCAAAGTCCAGGCAAAGGGTCAGGATACAAGGCAGGAACAAGATTAGGCAATAAGGCACACAGGAAACCCAGGATATGCTTCAGGAAAGTAATCCTATTCTTGGGCGCCATTCTGGCGTCTAGTTGGCGTTTTTATTTTCAAATTTGGCGCCATTCTGACGTCATTGACGCTCTTGCGCCGACGTCGGCGCGCTGACGTCATCGCCCGGCGCCGCTACCCACGTGGCGGCCATGGGCGCCGCCATTTTGGGAGCGACGCCGGCGAAGATGGACGCGCCGCCCGGAGCTCCTGGGCCTGCTCCGGGCGGCGATCGTTACAGTACCCCCCCCTCACGGGGGGCCTCTGGACCACCAGGACTTGGCTTCTGGGGAAACTTGGAATGGAACTCCCTCACCAGACGAGGAGCGTGAACATCACGGTGTGCTTCCCAGGAGCATTCTTCAGGGCCAAAGCCCTTCCACTGAATGAGGTACTGAAGGGACCCTCTGGAGATTCTGGAGTCTAGGATTTTCTCCACCTCGTACTCGAGTTGACCCTCCACTGAGATGGCAGGAGGAGGAGACTGACCGCCAGAGAACCGGTTGGTGATGGCGGGTTTCACCAGAGACACGTGGAACACGTTGGGGATTCTCATCTCTGGTGGAAGCTGGAGTCTGACAGCCACAGGGTTGATTATCTCCAAGATGGGAAATGGTCCCACGAATTTTGGACCCAACTTGGGAGATGGTATCTTCAACCGGATATTCCTGGAAGAGAGCCAGACATTATCACCCACCTTGTAGAGAGGAGAGGATCTTCGACGACGATCCGCGAAAGTCTTATGAACAAGAGCACTCTTCTCTAGGTTCAACTTGGTCGCAGCCCAAATAGCAGACATATGGGCTGCGGAGTCGTCAGCAGCCGGGACGTCAGATAGCACAAAGTCTTGGGGAAAAGCTTGAGGATGCTGACCATACACCGACATGAACGGAGACCTTCCTGTAGAGGAATGACAAGCATTATTATGAGCGAATTCCGCCCATGGGAGGAGATCAGACCAGTCATCCTGGCAGAGGGATACGTGGTTCCTCAGGAACTGCTCCAGGGCTTGGTTGACACGTTCAGCTGCCCCATTCGTTTGCGGGTGGTATGCAGATGAAAACTGAAGAACAATTCCCAGGTCTTTGCATAAGGAACGCCAGAACTTGGCAGTAAACTGGGTGCCTCTATCGGAGACGATCTCCACCGGGAAACCATGCAGGCGGAAGATGTACTGGATAAATAGCTGGGACAACTCCACCGCAGAGGGCAACTTCTTCAGAGGGATGAAATGGGCCATTTTGGAGAAGCGGTCAATAACAACCCAGATCACAGTATTCCCACCGGAGGGAGGAAGTTCGACAATAAAGTCCATAGAGAGGTGCGTCCATGGACGAGAGGGTACCGGCAAAGGCTGTAACAACCCACTGGGGCGGGAATGGCTAGGCTTAGAAGTGGCGCAGACATTACAAGCAGCCACAAAGTCCTTTACATCCTTGCGGATATCAGGCCACCAGACTAGGCGCCTCAAGAGTTCAAGGGTCTTAGCCGAACCAGGATGTCCAGCTTGCCTGGAGCAGTGGGTTTGTTGCAGGATGGCCAGGCGAAGTTCTGGAGGGACGAAGGCCATGCCAATCGGAGTATCTTGAGGAGCCGAGGACTGCCCAGCCAGAATCTGGTCGGCAAATTGGGGATACAGAGAGGCAATGATCTTGACTGGTGGAATGATTGGTTCCTGTCTCTCAGGGTCACGGTCCACCGGAGTGAAGCTACGAGACAAGGCGTCGGCCTTCAGATTTTTGGAACCTGGGCGATAAGTCAAAACAAAGTTAAATCGGGAAAAGAAAAGGGCCCACCTGGCTTGTCTGGGATTTAGCCTCTTGAGGGACTGTATGAACTCCAGATTCTTGTGATCGGTGAAAATCTGGACAGGAATTTCAGAACCCTCCAGGAGGTGACGCCATTCTTCAAGGGCAAGCTTGACTGCCAAGAGTTCTCGATTCCCGACGTCATAGTTCTGCTCTGCGGATGAGAACTTCTTGGAGAAAAACGCACAGGGGTGCAATTTTCCATCAGAGGAATGTCTCTGAGACAGGATAGCTCCGGCTCCGACTTCAGAAGCATCAACTTCGATGCAGAAGGGTAGTGCAGGATTGGGATGTCGAAGAACAGGAGCGGACGTGAAGGCCTCTTTCAAGGACTGAAAGGCTTCTATAGCAGATGGAGGCCACAGGCTGGGTTTACCCCCTTTTCGGATGAGGGCCAGGATAGGTGCAATGCGGGAAGAGAACCCCCGGATGAACTGTCGATAATAATTAGCAAATCCGATGAATCTCTGGATTGCTTTGGTACTCAGTGGGAGAGGCCACTCCTGGATGGCCGACACTTTCACGGGGTCCATCTCAAATCCCTCTGGAGAGATAATGTATCCTAGGAAGGGGATCTTGGATACCTCGAAAACACACTTCTCCAACTTGGCGAAGAGAGAGTTCTTCCTCAGACGAGAGAGTACCTCCTTCACCTGGGAGCGATGACTTTCAAGGTCCTTGGAAAAGATCAGGATGTCGTCCAAGTATACGACTACGAACCTTCCTAGGAGATCTCGGAACACATCATTCACAAACTCCTGGAAGACGGCAGGGGCATTGCATAGGCCGAAGGGCATAACGAGATATTCATAGTGCCCATCCCGAGTGTTGAATGCCGTCTTCCATTCGTCACCCTCCCGGATGCGAATGAGGTTGTAGGCCCCCCGGAGATCCAACTTGGAGAAAATCTTTGCCCCTTTCAGCTGGTCAAAGAGCTCGGCAATCAGGGGCAGAGGGTATCTGTTTTTCACAGTGATCTTATTCAGACCCCGATAGTCTATACAAGGCCGAAGGCTTCCGTCCTTCTTCTCCACGAAGAAGAACCCAGCCCCTGCAGGAGAGGTAGAAGGGCGGATAAACCCCCGCTGGAGATTTTCTTGGATGTACTCCTTCATAGCGGTAGTCTCTGCAGGAGAGAGAGGGTAGGTGCGCCCTCTGGGGGGCATAGCTCCAGGCAGGAGTTCAACCGGACAGTCGTAGGAGCGATGTGGGGGAAGGAACTCTGCAGACTTTTTACAAAACACATCGGAAAATCCCTTGTAAGTGGAGGGCAAAGTCTTTAATTCCGCAGAGGAGACATTCACCTTCTCGAGGGGTTTTGGCGGAAGGCAATGTTGCAGGCAAAATAAACTCCAACGAGAGATCTGCCCAGTGGACCAGTCTATGGTGGGGTTATGCAGACGTAACCATGGAAGACCCAATATCACTGGAGTAGAAGGACAGGGGATGATGAAGAATGAAAGTTTTTCTTGATGCAGCGCCCCAACTTGTACAGATAGTTCCGCCGTGAACTTTGTGACGAATTCAAACTCCAGGGGTTTGTCATCTATGGCAGTAATTCGCAGGGGAGAAGACAATGGAAGCAGAGGAATCTTCATGCGTTCGGCAAAAAAGGCATCCATGAAATTGCCATCCGCTCCGGAGTCGAGGAAGGCCCTTTCGAAGATAGACTTACTTGCCAGGTGAATCTGCAAAGGAAGGAGAAGCCTGCGTGAATTTTCTTGATACTTCTCCAGAGAACCTCGAGTGATGCCCCCTACATGAGAAACCTGAGACATACCTCGGGGTACAAAACTCTTGGCTTTGGCAGGACAGGCGTTGGCAAAATGGGAATGCCCACCACAGTATAAACAGAGACCTGCCATACGTCTTCGGAGTCTTTCCTGCTCGGAGAGGCGAGTCTTTCCTACTTGCATGGGTTCCTCCAAGGGAGATGTCGACACATGGGTCACAGGAACAGCGGGTGTTTGCAGAATCGGCCTTTGAAAGCGAGGGGCCAACATGGGAGAAAATCGTCTACTGCGCTCTCTCTCCACCTGGTGCTCTCTGAGACGAGTGTCCACCTTAATGGATAGAGCGATCAACCCTTCCAGGGTGTCAGGAGTCTCTCTGGAGACGAGATCATCTTTGATGCGGATGGATAGGCCTTGGTAGTATACAGCCTTGTAAGCGTCATCACACCAGGAAGTCTCCGCCATCAGTGTTCGGAAGTCTATAGCATACTCATTGACACTGCGGCTTCCTTGCCGGAGCTGCAAGAGACGGGCAGGGGCGTTCGTAACCCGACCTGGAGCATCAAAGACTATACGAAAAGCTTGGAGAAAGTCTTTAACATCAAAAGTCAGCGGGGAATTCTTCTCCCAAAGAGACGTTGCCCACTCCAGTGGCTTGCCTTCCAATCGAGACATCACATACCCCACCTTGGAACGCTCGCTTGGAAACTGTGTGGGTTGGAACTCAAATTGAATTTGGCATTGCGTGGCAAATCCCCTGCAAGCTTGTGGGTCCCCACTGAAACGAGGGGGAGGTGGAATGCGAGGCTCACCTGTCGAGTAGCTTGTGTTCGTGGGGGCTGCCGCCATGGGGGGATCCCCAGTAGGTGGAGCAGTGGAGGACGCAGAAGGCACTTGAGCCAGCAGGACATCGAGTGCTTGCCCAATGCGAACCTGCTGGTTTTCGTAGTCCTCCATGCGGGATGCCAGTCCGCGGAGCGCTCGTCCGACATGAGGTGTGGCTTCCTCAGAAGGATCCATGGCCCAAGAATAATGTCAGGGAGCCGGGAGCTCCCTCCAGGGAGGTTGTCTGGATCAAGGAGGAAGCCCTCTTGAGGGAACAAGGTCGCGGTATCCAAAGGGTTAAACGGAGAATAGTCAGGATCAGGCAAGAGTTCACAGGCAGGCAGAATACAAACAAAGTCCAAAGTCCAGGCAAAGGGTCAGGATACAAGGCAGGAACAAGATTAGGCAATAAGGCACACAGGAAACCCAGGATATGCTTCAGGAAAGTAATCCTATTCTTGGGCGCCATTCTGGCGTCTAGTTGGCGTTTTTATTTTCAAATTTGGCGCCATTCTGACGTCATTGACGCTCTTGCGCCGACGTCGGCGCGCTGACGTCATCGCCCGGCGCCGCTACCCACGTGGCGGCCATGGGCGCCGCCATTTTGGGAGCGACGCCGGCGAAGATGGACGCGCCGCCCGGAGCTCCTGGGCCTGCTCCGGGCGGCGATCGTTACAGAGATTATCACTGTAGGGTCCATAACAAATTGAAACCCCTTTGTAAATGTAAATTTCATTGTCTTTAACATGTTCTATAGCTTTGTAATTGTATTTTTAGGGTTCTCATTAACATATCAACCAGGAACAGGGAGATTATCAATTAGGGTCACTAGCGGGGGTTCCTAACACACTTCAGTCCCACCCAGTAATTTTATGTTTATTAAATCAAGATCAGTTGATTAAAGAACATCATACAATTGTATGATATATGTCATCTTGAGGATAGGTGAAGTCATTAGTGGCTGAATAGACTGCCCTTATTTACTGTATAAGGTATTACCTGGCCAATAATATTATGTCACCATGGGCAGCTCCAAAGTGGTGATTGGAGATTAGACCTTGATGTAAGAGGAACTAAATGTGACATACAATATACAGTTTGCCAAAGTGTATCCAGTAGAATCTTATGAAACATAACAGAAACTTATAGCACTTACTCTACGTAGTCTGTGTGTTTTTCAGCAGCGCTATGGATACTGTATTACACTTTAAACTTAATCCAAACACCATAAACTCGCTAGATTTTCAAAATAGCTTTAACAATGACGGATTTAACCCCCTGGCTGACAGAGGAGTAATGGAAATGCAGGAGTAATAAAGGAAAGAACGTATTAAAAGATAAGCCTGAATATTTGTAAGATGATTCATTTGGATGGTTCTACACGCAGAGTTAGACTAGGGCTGTCTCCTGACAAAGCAATAACCAGTACATTTATGTGTTGGACACCTAAACAGTTATAATTCACACAAAGACTGCTTGGCAGTGTGCACTGGGAATGTCATGGTTTTTTTTTATACATCTCTGGCAGAACAGCACAAATAAATCAGTTGATCTATTTGCAGCCGTTAGGATCCAGCTGCTTTTCTGAATGTGTATGTCTGTATCGAAAGCACTGCCAGCTGACATGGTTGCCACACATTGGATCAAGGCTGACCGACGGGGCCACTGTAAAGGGAAAATAGATTGCACACTCCAAGCATTGCCTGAATAACACATATAGAAATAGCTTCATTCAAGGCCATAATAGATGAAAACTTGTTGGAACAGTTCTATGAATTATATACACTCATTTGTAATCTTGTTTGTACACAAGTCCTGTAAGTTTATAGGTTAAGATATATAAAATAAAACACACTTTTAATTGCATGTGCACATTAAACCATAAGAGAAGGAAAAAGGCCTGCAGACAGGAGGGAATAAAATATAATACATTTTAAAGGGTAACATGTTTTTACATAACAGATATGCTGTAGATTTGTCCAATTAAAAGGTGTCTGTCCTACTGTAAGGATTGCTAAAATATATTTTAATTGAATTTAATTTTTGCTATGTCTACTACTGGCAGAGTCACTTTTACTGTTTTGCTAGTGCCGACAGCGTAGGCAGTGTGATTCCCTCTATCATCTTACACTGGATGGTGAGGATGGCTGACACCATACAGTATTAAACTAATGATATGATGTCCATACGACAAGCACTGATGAAATTCAGCAGAAGCAGTACATAGTCCAAATAGGACAAAATAACAGAAATCTTCAGCGTGCATAACTGTTCACACCCCCCCCTAAAGTCAGTACTTTGTAGAGCCTCCTTTTGCGGCAATTACAGCTGCAAGTCGCTTTGGATAAGTCTCTATGAGCTTGCCACATCTTGCCACTCGGATTTTTGCCCATTCCTCAAGGCAAAACTGCTCCAGCTCATTCATGTTGGATGGTTTTCGCTTGTGAACAGAAATCTTCAAGTCTGACCACAGATTCTCAATTGGATTGGAGGTCTGGACTTTGACTAGGCCATTCCAACACATTTAAATGTTTCCCCTTAAACCACTTGAGTGTTGCTTTAGCACAGGGGTGCCCAAAAGGTAGATTGGGATCTACCAGTAGACCTTTAGCTGGTGATCAGTAGATCTCAAGACGCAGCTTGTCTAAATCACTGTCCTATTTCATGCTTTTCATTCAGATATTTATTATGTCAAGGTTACATAAGAAATAGTGGTTTAATTAAAGCAATATACAATTTCCCATCAATCAATATTTAAGTAATATTTTCCATGGAACATAATGCTAACAATGCTATTACAGATGTAGATCCTAATAGGTCAAAATCACTTAGGGGGTTATTTATCAAATTCCGAATTTATCTCAATATTTTCTGCTATTAATTCCGATCAAATCCGCTAGGGTTTTTTACACTTATTTATTATTAAATTTTCTTGAAAATTTTCTTTGCGTGAAAAAATTTTATTTTCACAAATTTTTGGAATTATTTATGCGATTTTCACAATTTTTTCGTAATTTTCATTGGAAAACTCTGAAAACTTCGGGATATTGCCTGAAAACCTAGCAGACATCAAAAAATCATTGGGACTTCTCCCATTGACTTATATGCAACCTCGACAGGTCTGAGATGCCGGGTTTTCAGATTCGGACTTTAATATTTTTATTTTATAAAAAAAATCACACATTTTTCGTGATTTTTGTATTCAGAGTTTAGTAAATAACCCCCTAAAAGTAGACCTCCTATTAGAAAAGTATAGGCACTCCTGCTTTAGCAGTATGCTTCCGGTCATTGTCCTGCTGGAAGGTGAACCTTCTCAAATCACAGGCAGACTGACACAGGTTTTGCTCAAGAATATCCCTGTATTTAGCACCATCCATCTTTCCCTCGACTCGGACCAGTTTCCCAGTCCCTGCTGCTGAAAAACATCCCCACAGCATGATGCTGCCACCACCATGTTTCACTGTGGCGATGGTATTCTTGGGATGATGGGATGTGTTGGGTTTGCGCCAGACATAGCATTTTCCTTGGTGGCCGAAAAGTTCAATTTTAGTCTTATTTTAGAGCACCCTTCTCCATACATTTGGGGAGTTGCCCACATGCCTTTTGGCAAACTCAAAAATGCCTTATTTTTAACTTTAATAAGTAATGGCTTTTTTCTCGCCAATCTTCCATAAAGCCCAGCTCTATGGAGTGTATGGCTTATTGGGGTCCTATAGACAGATACTCCAGTCTCTGATGTGGAGCTCTGCAACTCCTTCAGGGTTACCTTTGGTCTCTGTGCTGCCTCTCTGATTAATGGTCTCCGTGCCTGGTCAGTGAGTTTTGTTGGACGGCCCTCTCTTGGCAGGTTTGTTGTGGTACCATGTCAGAAAAGGTGTGTTTATACTGACAGATCATGTGACACTTAGATTGCACACAGGTGGACATTATTTCACTAATAATGTGACTTTTGAAGGTAATTGGTTGCACCAGGATTTTTTAGGGGCTTCATGGCAAAGGGGGTGAATACATATGCACATGGCAATTTTCAGTTTTTTATTTTTTTTAAATCTTTTTTATATATATATTTTAATTTCACTTCACCAATTTAGAGTGTTTTGTGCAGATCCATCACACAAAATAAGAATTAAGAAACATTTAAATTACAGGTTGGAATGTAACAAAATAGGTAAAAAGCCAAGGGGGGGTGAATACTTTTGCAAGGCAGTGTATATTCCAGCTAAAAATATTCCCATTCTATTCATAAATTCACCTATTGTTTAATCTGGTGGAATAACTCTAAACATAACTTTATATAGGATATATTTTTGGCTCCATTCCTGCAGCAAGTGTTTCCATTTCCTCTTCATTATTATCCATCAGTATAAAAATGTTCCTTTATTTACATTCTTGTATTTAATGATCCTCTCTGCTTGGATAAGCATATTTCAGGGAGGTATGTGACAAGCATTACCTTTCTTATGATCACCATATAAACGGTTACAGTACAGTCATAGTCTATAGTACAAATTTTCCCTTCTGCCAGTTAATCACTAAAGAAAGGAATCGTGAATTATGTAGAGAGCCCTCAGGAACATGAACTGTTATTGCCAATGGCCTGGTGATATGGCTATTGTGCTCTAGGCAAAAACAAGGCTGGAGTTATGGATTTGGTGATGTATTGCAAGAGGGCTGGAGTTATAGTATCTCAGCTTTTCCACTTGGGAGAAAAATTCAGGAAAATTGCCTATTTACAAAGCTAGGTACAAATCAGGTACCCTCACTATTTCTCTGCTTTCTCAAGCTTTTATTGACAGACAATTTGTGGCAGTGATGACCCTGCTTTTCCATCTATGCTATGAAGTTTTGCTCTTATTATTAGTATTTATATTAATTATTATTATTATTATTATTATTATTATATAGTGTCATTGTTTCCCCAGCACTATAAAGTTATATGCACTAGGAAAATGACCCTGCATAGTGGTCATGCTTTAGGATTTAGGGGAGCCAGAGGATCACTGCTGGAGTGGGCCACGTCAGTAACATTTTGGCTTGGGTATGGTGACAAACCAACAGTTTGTACAACCAATATCTCTTGGGCAGAATATCCCACCTGACAAGCACTGCATTCAGACCAGACTCACAATCTGTTGATTCTGGCAAATGCAAGAGGGGCCAATTGATGTGGTTCTCTCCCAACCAATATGCATAGGCTTTATTACAGTCTGACAATACAATCAGATTGGCTTAAAAGGGCCCTCAATATAGATGCCTCTAGTCTCGAGATGTAAATCAGGAAGCTTCAGCTTCTGTTAAGAATAGCTAGATTGTGGACATCCTGGAGGTATATACTGAAAGCATCCCAAAATTGTTACACAATATGTCTTGTCAAGTCATGGATGACCCTCCAGTGCTGGGGATCCCATACTAACTTGTCATACCCTAAAAATGTTTTATGTTGCCTTTTGCCGATTTTCTTCATTTTTTTTAAATTTCCTGAGGATTCCTTTGACTCCTTAGTTTTTTTCCTAAATCCTTTATTTGTCACACAAAAGCCTTTTACATTGCAAATTTGCCACGGCAGTGTGTAAGCAAACTTCTCTTGCCTGAGTTTACCGTATTTTTCCATTTTTCAGTCAGTTTGCTTAAAGGTAAAATAAACTTCAGTAACCATGCTGCTTCTTGAAAGCCAGGTGAAGTTTTCAGCCAACAGGTCCAAGCATATATGTAGATAAATATTGGTAAACATTGTATGATTTATGGATTTACTGTACTCAAAAGGAGCACAGGTCTTTAAATACTGACTAACCTTGTCACCCTTTCAGAAGAGCTGAAGCAGAGTAGAGAGAGGAGTGCCCTCTTGTGGTACAGTTGTGTAAGTGCAGAGCCAGAGGGTACAATTGCAGACATATGATTGATTGCCAAAAAAGCTGTTGCACCGACTTTTGACAAGCCTTAGTCTTTGGTATGGTCCAGCAGACTGGTATGAGTGCAGTTGTATAGGGTTTCTGAAGGCCCCCTGTTCTCCCATAAGAATACATATCCATATTAATGAATTATTAACTGTGATGGCTGTGACCTTAAAACAATGATCAGGGGATAGCTTGGATAGGAAGTGAAGCTGTTGAATCCTTTTATCGGCCTCCTGCCACTCTGCAGCAGCCCTTTTGTCTTTAGGTGGGATCAGGACAATTAATTAATATGCAATGCAAACTTTTTAATTGAGTGTGAAATGAAATCAGATGAGAATAGCCCCCATATGTAAGAGGAAAATTCTGTCCTCCAGCTTTTCATTTCACCAGGGAATATGATACATATGGGGACTTTATTTATTGATTGCAGCTCCTCTTCTAGCTGTTTTTTATTGTATAGGTCATTAATCAATGGAGAAAAACATTGCTGCCCTTTACTCTTACCTCTAGCATGCTGCCACCACTCCTCTGCTCTGCAAGTCCATTCTGTGGCCTGGTTTCTGCCACTGGCTTTTTGCAAAGGATTGGAACAACCATTGGGTGACACTAAATACAGTCTAACAGCTTAACTCCTGTTTTGCTATCTAAAAAAAGGAATGAGATATCTGGAGGTTCTTTGATTTATCAGTCAAAACTAGAAATGGGAAATATTTTTGTGCTGTGAGTTTGCTGAAGGTGCCCTTTAGCAGTGGGACAAATATGAATGTCTGCTCATAGGATGTCCCAGGGCAATGATATCAGGATGAATATAACTGCTGTTTGACACTGGGACTATTGTAATGTGTTTAATTTATTTGTAAAATGGCTTAAAACAGATGGGTGGAGCCCAGTATTCATTTGTCTGCTCATCCATTATCCCTACAAACATGTGTCAGTGTAAATAAGACTGCTGCTAGGGCATTCCATATGGGGGGGGGGGGGGTTGATGAAGCATATACATGCAATCCCTTACAGTTGGAGTCATTGTGAGGATTGCTGCTGACAGTGACACCCTACTGGCACAAGAGTGGCATCAGGTGAAGGTGATCTTAATGTAAAGGGCCTGGTGCGAGTATGCCCTGCAACAGTGAAGCTACTTAGAAAACATTGGAACATAGAAACAAGGAACCAAAGGAATTTGAGAAATTCAGGGAGTTTGTTTAATACATGGGAAATATATTGGGAGTAATATGCAGCCTACTGTAAAATAAGGATATCAGAAGTCCCCATGAATTTAAAATATACATACATCGTAAAGGGGAAAAAATAAAAAAATGTAATATAAGCTTAAACTTGTGAAAACGCAAAACTTTTTAAATATAATCAATTCAAAATTCCGTATTGTTCTGAAATAATTGTTACTCTTCACTATGCCTCTCTCAGCTTGCAGCTTTGGACCAGATTCTAAAACAGTCTCAGTCTCTAATACATTGCCTAGCAAAGCAAACGCGTACCAATGTGTCCGATCTGTCCATCAACATCTAACTCCAACTTCTGCATGTAGAGAGATAGATTTCTAAGAAGGGAACAGTGAACAATAACTTGATTATTTCAGAAACAGTATAGAATTTTTTGAATTGATCATATTCAGGAAATTTCTAATTCCTACATATTTGGGATAGTCCCTTTTCAAGTAGGGGGGACATTATTATTATGCAATTTTCAGTTAGTTATGAAAGTAGCAATACTAAGCACTGATTATATATTAGCTGGTACATCCAGGCCATCCTGTACCTCCAGAGGAATACAATCTGAAAACTCTAGCAGTAATCTTTTCTATAATTGTACTGATCACATGGCCCACAATGGATAGAATCTTACATAACAAGGGCTATATTTCAATGCAATAATTATAGTGTTCTAGTTATATGGAGTTATAATAATGTAGTGTTACAGTAATAACTGAGGCTCTGCAATGTTGTTAGAATTCCCTCTGTGTGTACAAACATTTTCTTTTGTACTCACTTTTTCATAACAATGTATGTATCCTGGGGATGTACCCAAGAAGTTATAATAATAAAGACTAGTATATGTAGTTCACTTTCAACAGAAACCATGTCATATAATGACTTTTTAAAATGACTCTGGGTTTGTGTACTGCCTTTGCTAGCAAAGCTCCTGATGGGTTCAGATATATCTGTGACCCTTATGACCTGATTCTCTGATATCAAGATAAAAATATCAGCCATAAAATCCCAGAGAGCTGCTTCATTTATTATTTTAATGAGTTAACTAACAGGAAACAAGTACTTATTTGGTATGCTAACAAAATCGTAATCAAACAATTTAAATGTTTCCAAATTCAGGTTTCAGGGGCCCTGATAAAACTATGTGTGTGTAAATGTCATAGGGACTTAGATTGCAAGCTCCATTGCGACTGATGTGAATAATCTCTACAAAGTATTGTGCAAATATGTCAGTGCAATGCATCAGTAATGGATAATGGTAACAACACTCATAATACCTGGAAATGTCTCATTAAAAAATGACACAGCAAAAACGCAATAAAACTATATATTATTGTATGCTTATACTATTAATGAATTAATGAAGGTTGTGCATACACATGCATGAATAGCAATAGTTTAGCCCCACACGTGACCTGCAAGCTTGGGGGGTACTGCTGCAATAGAGGAGGGGCTATCAATGGGGAGAAACAATGGACCATCACTGGCACTGGCCTGTTTTCCTAGCAGTTAAATGAAAAAACATATTTAATTTGGTGTCACAGAGCACATATAACATCATTATTGACAACATAAAAGCCAGGTTCGAATGTGCTTAAATAAATAATTGGATTTATGAGGCTGTTGACATATTATATCCCACCATTGGCGCTGTGATCTCTCCCACTAACAACAGGGAAAAGTATAGCAAATCAAATGTACCATAAATAAAGTCTCCCAATGGTGTATGGACTGTAGCAACAGGGGATCGCTGGGGTATAGGAGACAAGCACTGCACTTCATGGGAGATTGGAACTGCCTTAAAATCCAACTCTGCTCTTCCGTAATAAAGCATCGTATCCAGTGTCAGACTGGGACACTAGGGGCCTGCCCAAAAACTCTCACAAACTCTCACTACTATTATTCTTCCTCTCCTCCCTCAACCTCTATTCTCCTGATCTCTTTTCTTTACATACTATAATACTATAATCTATTATTCCATCTATTAAGCCACTTAGTTCTCATTGAAATAGGGAATGGCCATGAAATAGGCCAAATGTCTAGCAGCACGAGGGCCCACTGATTCCTGGGCCCACCGGGACTTTTCCTGATTTCCCAGTGGGCCAGTCCGACACTGACATATCATGTGCTGGGGTGCTGTGTGTTCTTATTGTTATCCTGTATCATCAGAAAGATAGACATGATGATGATAGATAGATAGATAGATAGATAGATAGATAGATAGATAGATAGATAGATAGATAGATAGATAGATAGATAGATAGATAGATAGATAGATAGATAGACATATAGATCTTATATATAATAGCTAGAAAGAAAGAAAGAAAGAAAGAAAGAAAGAAAGAAAGAAAGAAAGAAAGAAAGAAAGAAAGAAAGATGAGAAAGAAAGATGAGATAGATAGATAGATAGATAGATAGATAGATAGATAGATAGATAGATAGATAGATAGATAGATAGATAGATAGACATATAGATCTTATATATAATAGCTAGAAAGAAAGAAAGAAAGAAAGAAAGAAAGAAAGAAAGAAAGAAAGAAAGAAAGATGAGAAAGAAAGATGAGATAGATAGATAGATAGATAGATAGATAGATAGATAGATAGATAGATAGATAGATAGATAGATAGATAGATAGATGAGAGATGGATTCGCTCACTTCTATAATATATTGATCTAATATATAATAGCTAGACAGATAATATATAATATATAATAGAAAGAAAGAAAGAAAGAAAGAAAGAAAGAAAGAAAGAAAGAAAGAAAGAAAGGTATGAGATAGATAGATGATGATAGATAGATAGATAGATAGATAGATAGATAGATAGATAGATAGATAGATAGATAGATAGATAGATAGACATATAGATCTTATATATAATAGCTAGAAAGAAAGAAAGAAAGAAAGAAAGATAGATAGATAGATAGATAGATAGATAGATAGATAGATAGATAGATAGATAGATAGATATATGAGAGATGGATTCGCTCACTTCTATAATATACATTATTAGATAGAGAGTGATAGAGGGTCGATAGAGGTCTGTTGCAGGGGAGCCTGCTGAAAGAACTGTGCATCTATTACCTGAGGGATGTGCCCCAAGGAAGGGTTAACCCTCCCCCTCTCCCAGACACACACCCCAGAGCAGTAGTGTTTGGTACAGCCCACGTGTGCAGCAGGAGTGTGTGTGTGATACAGAGCAGCAGAGATCCCCGACCCAGCAGAGTCCGTTCCGAGCCTGCCCAGCGCTCATACTCTTCTTGACTCCGGCCAGCAGCCCCTGGGTCCCGACTCCCGGGACAGATCTGGACTTGTTCCCGTTGCTCGGAGACTCCCGTTAGTGGGATCTCAGACAGGTAAGTGCTGGCCCAGGCGGCCAGTGCCGAGGATCCCTTCCTTAACTGTCTGCCCGCAATATACAGCCAGTGTGCAGGCCCTAGCGTGGGGGAGGCGAGGGACAGAGAGTTGTGCCCGGTGTCACTATGGGAATCCTCTCTCTATATAATTGTATGGGAACACTTTATATATAGTTGTATGCAAATGCTCTCTATTTGTATGGGAACACTTTATATATAGTTGTATGGCAATGCTCTCTACTGTATATAATTGTATGGGAACACTTTATATAGAGTTGTATGGCAATGCTCTCTACTGTATATAATTGTATGGGAACACTTTATATATAGTTGTATGCAAATGCTCTCTATATAATTGTATGGGAACACTTTATATATAGTTGTATGCAAATGCTCTCTATATAATTGTATGGGAACACTTTATATATAGTTGTATGCAAATGCTCTCTATATAATTGTATGGGAATTGGGAACAATTTCTATATAGTTGTATGGCTGCTGGGAATGAGCGCGGCTGTGTGTTACTGAGGGTCCAGACACCAGAGCGCTGTGTGGCTGATACACAGGCAAATGAAGGGGGTAAAACACGGGTATATAGAGGGAGTCCCCTCAGGTTGAGTGCAAGTGCCGCTGTGATTAGCGCTGTGTGTGTCCCCAGGTGCTGGCCATGCTGAAGTCCGGAGAGACTGTCGGATCCGCGTTCTTGAAGGTTGACACGATGTATCTGCAGCACTGGCAGCAGCTCTTCCCCCAGAGTCACATCAAGACTGGAGTTGTGAGTCATGTGGCCCTTCCTGAGCCCCCCATGGAGCCTCTCCGCCTGCGCCCGGCATCCCTCTCCTCGGCCTCTTCCTCTAACTCTTCCACACCCTCTTCTCTGGCCGGAGTCACCCCCATACCCACAGTTCTCGGGGTCCTACAAAGCGCTGAGGCCGTGGCCCCCCATAGAAACGAGCTGGGAATGTCTAAGTGCCTAGAGGAGACCCCCGAGAGATCCCAGTGCTCCCCGGAGGATCTGGACTATTACCTGTATGGACAGCAACGCATGGAGATCATCCCGCTCAGCACCCCGACCAGCGACCCCAACAACCGTATGTACCCGACATTCTCATAAATGCCACGTTCCATCACTATGTGACACTTAGCGCACCGACAACTGCCTGTGCCAACAGCTGTGCCCCATAATAACAGCCCCACATACCACCTGTATTGTCTATTGTGTTGTGCCCCATAGCAGCATCTCTTGTGCCAACTGTGTTAAAGAATTCATATAGCGCCCACTGCTTCCCATGAACAACCTCCCTGACTCCTTGGTCCATCCACTGTGCCTCTTTGTACCCTCCTCATCACCTATCGCTTCATCTACTATTTCTCTTGATACTCTGACAGGGCTGCTAATGCAACAACTCCACCCGCTGTGCCCCTGGTAACAGCCTCAAAGACTGCTGTATCCCATGGCAACAGCCTCCCATCAGGCAACTTCTGTCCCTTTGCTCCTCAGCAACTGCCTCACTCTGCGCATTATCCATCACCCAGGCAGACAACCTACACAGACTCATGTTATAATCTCACATTACTACTATGCTGTGCATTTACAAATGGTGCAACTAATGCTGGGTTTTTGCTTGTGCATGCCATAGTGATTAGCGCTCGGTTTTTAACAAATCGTTGAGCACAGTTTGGATCACCACAATAATTACTTCCCAAAATAATAAGCCTTATCTTTAGGTTTATTTAGGAGCAATCGCTGTCAGTTCAGTTGTTTAGTGACATAATCTGTTATTGTTAAAATGTTTACTGTGGTGTGTTATTTGTTTAAGGGTTTTGTAGTTACACTTGCTGACAAATTGCAGCTCATTGGCGACATTGTTATTTGTCTATCTGAGCATTACTGGGCCCCTGTGATATAAATATATCAATAAAACAAAAACTTTACTTTGTATCAGTTTCGTTTTAGTTGTTCCAAAATTGGCCAATTAGAATTTTTGGACTATAAAAATCAGATGTTTTCCTCTGCAAATCAACATGGGATTTTAATTTCGTTGTGCGAATGATTTACAGCAAGCGATTTTGTAAGAGGTGAAATCTGTGTAAAATGTAAAACTTCCTATCAATATAGTTCTGAAAATCCACTGTAAATAACTTACATTTAAACTTGTCAGTGTGGTTCCCCAAATATTTTTTTGCAGCGCAAAAAATGCAGGCGCTATCCTGTAGAATTGAATTATTTTTCACAATGACCCCACATTTTGTAATTAATGATACATACCATAAGTATCAGATATAATGCTCTGTTGCTTTTAAATTTCGTTTTCTTATCCGGAGAATGATCAAGATGTGAAATAATATATAATAATATAATAAAAATTAATCGAAGCAATTAAGAAATAATTCGATATAACATATGCAAACCAAATATACCTTTGCCATATATACGTGTTTATTATTCAGCAATGTTTTTGTTTTGTTGCAAAACATAAATTAGGATATTCTCTTTATTTCCAGATTTAAATGGGAAACGATACATTTTTTAAGGGAGAATCATAAAAGTTTTGATAACAAAAAACTGAATGATGCTTTTAAAATGCTGAAAACGTTTGTAGTTTCTATAATCAAAATATATATCCAGTTTGTAGTGTTTGGTAATTTAAAAACAGGTAAAGGGAAGGGGCGTAATTCTACAATTGAAATCTTGTTACAGGTGACACTCAGATCTGAAGAATGGGGAAAATGTATACAGATTCTGACAAAATAAAATACAGTTCCCTGCGTGGAAATGATGTAATCAGAAACATTAATATTTGTTAGAAATTACATACATTAGGCAAATGCTGCTTAATGTCAAAATATCTTTAAATATCCATTCTTGCTAATTAAAATAAGCAAGAATTGGCAACCTTCCCCTTCATTTTATTTGGGGGATATGTTATATTGATCTATGCCCCACAAGACACCAGTTGTATTGATTTGTTATCTATTGACAACTGCTATGTGTGTGTGTTTCTTTCACGCCCTTTGTAACTATATTCTGAGTTTTTTTTTTGCAGCGACAAAGTCGAGTCGCAAAGCAGCGTGCGCAAAGAATTGGAATGTTTATATAATGTTATTAAAATTATATTCATAAGATTCGTTAAAATTATATTCATAAGCATAGTAGGGTCTATGCCCCCACCATTGAGACTTGCACATGGCCAGAATAAATCATTCCCTTAACCAGTGACAGGCAGGGAGTTGCAAACAACTAGTTACCTGTAATGTGCGATGAGCGACATCCCCTAAATCGTTACTGTAAATCATTATTTTAATTTATTATCATAGTAGTAATGTCTTCTTAATAATAATTATAATTACATAGATGCTAATTACTACTATTGTTATTAGTTCTTAATGTGGATCTTGTAGTTCCTGTTGCTTTTGTATATATATATAAATATATATATAAATATATATTTATATATATATATATATATATATTTATATATATATATATATATATAGTTTGCGTTCAGATTTCAGTCTTGAAGTATGGATGATCGTGGGTTTGTGGCTGACATACTTATAACGTATAATGGATGATGGTTTGTGTTTATTTAGTGTAGGCTTAGTGTAGGCTTAGGTTTGGGAGAAGCTGCTTGCTGTTAACCCTTTGCTCCTCGGTGGCTCCTCCTTAACTAGGGATCTCATATAGGGAGATCTAGGGAGGCCTTCAAACCCCCTAAATCTGGTCATAGCCTATGTCCATGTTGTTCTACCCAGGGGGCCTGGGAGCTGCAGGCTATAGGGTTTAGCTATTAGCCCTGTGCCCTGAAGTTGCTACAAAAAACTAATTCAAGGGGTTGTTCATCTTTAAATGATCTT
Source organism: Xenopus laevis (assembly GCF_017654675.1). Classification (NCBI taxonomy): domain Eukaryota; kingdom Metazoa; phylum Chordata; class Amphibia; order Anura; family Pipidae; genus Xenopus; species Xenopus laevis. Next base: position 157,502,551 of record NC_054372.1, on the reverse strand, counting down.
TTAGTTTGATGTAGAGAGTTATATTCTGAGACAATTTGTAATTGGTTTTAATTTTTTTTATTATTTGTGGTTTTTGAGTTATTTAAATTTTTATTCTGCAGCTTTCTAGTTTGTCGCTTCAGCAATCTGGTTGCTAGGGTGCCGATTACCCCAGCAACCATGCACTGATTTGAATAAGAGACAGGAATATGAATAGGAGAGGCCTGAATAGAAAGATGAGTAATACAAAGTAGCAATAACTATATAGTTGTAGATTTACAGAGCATTTGTTTTTAGATGGAAAGAATCAGAAGAAAAAGGCAAAGCATTTAAAAACACTAAAAAATAAACAATGAAGACCAATTGAAAAGTTGCTTAGAATTGTCCATTGTATAGCATACTAAAAATTAACTGAAAGGCGAACCACCCGCATCGAAAAGAGGTTCTTCAGCAGCTGTAGCCATGGCTATTTGTAGTGATTATTGTTTGGGTGACAACAAGCCCACTGATCTGCCTTCTCCCAGCCCCCATGTCTCCAGGACACGCTATATGCAGCCGCCATATATTAGATTGAGGTTAGAAAAGGTGGTGGCTGTTTATTTAAGGTGATAAAATGGTCCATCAGCAGTAATCTCCATCGATATGTGCCACAAGCAGATGAAGGATGAGGGGACAAGCCACAATTAATTGCCCTATAGTTTTGTTGGAGAGAGCATCGATCCGAGCTCCTGGCTCCTATTCATCATCTGTGCATTGTATATGGGGGTCTGTGTGGGGCAGCAGCAGGGTCGCAAAATATTCCTCTTGTGCAGTCAGACACGGACACTAGCGTCTCGCTTTCATTCGTGTAGTCTGTTCGGGGAAGAAACTCTCGGCAACTTCTGCGTTTTATCGTTGTCGTCTCTGAGTAAAATGTTGCTGCAACTGCACGAGAAGGAGCCTGGTTTGTAGCCGCCTGATGTCCCTGGACTGGTCACACATTATTATTATTATTATTACCCTTGTCTAAGCTGAGGACAATGCTCGCTAGAGTCGCTACACTGCACTTCACCTCGGTCTCTTTACGTTTAACTTATATTTTTAAAAAACACACACTGGACGATTTCCCAATGGATTCAAGTACAATACGGGAGTAAAAACAGAATTAACCAAACAGCTTATATGATTGTTTATTGGTGAATAGAAAGGCGCATTCACACTCGTGTTTATTTCTTGTGGCTATAACCTCCTTTCTGTCAGAGTCCCTGCTGATTACTCTCCCCCCTTTTTTGTACTGTGGATGGAACAAAAGGATGATGGGAATTAAAATTTGCCACAGACAGCTCCCTATACCCGCTATGGGTTACGCAAAGATGTATTTCCTGCCGTAAGCACGTAACGTATTCAAACCTGCGTTACGTTTCCCGCCTAAAAGATACTCAAACAGTGTGTGGCCTAAATTAAACTGGGCCAATTTCTGTAACTGGAGTGTATATAAAAAGGGAAAACCGTGAACAATAAAGCTAATGCTGTCATTGCTAACTGCTTACTCCTTAAATCCACATGGGACCTGTTTGTGGTACCTCAACTGGATTTTTACATGCATGCAGCATACCTTTCCAACATTTTAGTAATAGAAAGTAGGGATGTCGCGGACTGTTCTGCGGCGAACTTGTTCGCGCGAACATCGGCTGTTCGCGTCCGCCGCAAGTTCGCGAACGTCACGCGACGTTCGCCAATAGGCGTTCGCGTCAAAATCGTTCGACCATTCGACCATTCGGTCGCTAAAATCGAACGATTTTCGTTCGATTCGAACGAAAATCGTTCGATCGAACGATTAAAATCCTTCGATCGTTCGAATCGAACGATTTTCGGATGTTCGAAGTTCGCGAACTGTTCGCGAACTGTTCGCATTTTTTGCCGGTGTTCGCGAACGGCGTTCGCGAACACATTATCGGCGGTTCGCTACATCCCTAATAGAAAGAGGGATAAAAAGATTTGCTGTCCAGAGTGAGGCAATCTTTTTGACCACGCCCACTTTGTGGTCACACCCCCTAATAATCATGTTCATGTTACAAAATTTGGCAGGTTATCAAAGTTTGAACACATTTCTGTGGTTTTTATGTGTTATTACAGTTTTGCTAATGAAGGTGAATTGCCCTTTAAGCTGCAAATTACCGTTTCCCCAAGAGACTTGCTCATTTTAAATTGTTACAATTGTTTCTTTGCTTATCTTAAATTGTAACAAAAGTCTAAGTGCACCTGCCACGTATTCTGGGCTCTCTGCCAAAAACCAATTGCGTTTTAGAAACTTTGCAGCTTTTTCTGGCTGTTCAGGGCAGGAGATAGGGTTGCCACCTGGCCGGTACAAATGATGGTTGATCTCAATGTTATTAATAGGGAAAAAGATAAATATACAGGAAGGCGCCAACTCTAGCAGGGGATCAAAGAGAAACTGGGGACATTTTAGTAATAATCCGGGACTGCAGGTTGAGCTGTCAAAACCGGGACTGTCCGCAAAAATTGAGACAGTTTGGAGGTGTGCATGCAGTTCTCATGCGTTGGAGGGATCAGTGACATTATAACATAAGCAATTCTAGAGGATAAATTATAGCTGGAAAGTAACCCATCTAACCGTAATCAACTAATGATTGCTGCTTATAAGGGGGAAAACTATTCACAAAATTCTGTACATCTTGTACACATGTAAGAAGCATTTTACAGAGAATATTTCGCTAAGTCAAGTTCAAGTTAGGCTAATCATAACCTTCTGTCTTCCTAAATAATAAGCCCCATTTAACACTTTTCTCAGATTTTACAATGATAATGACATTTCCTCAAGAGTGCATTCACCCAGGAAACAACAATATTTTATGAGTTTTTCTTATCAACAACAAACCCAAGGCTGGGAAGGTTAGGGCTGGATGCTACAGGCTAGGCATGCAATCTGCCTCTGGTATAGGGAAATTGTGTTTGTGGGTTAGTCTGCTCAAGTTTCAGTCACAGTCCTGTGTTTGGTTCCTTGTATCAGCGGAGCTTGTGCTCACATTTGTCTTCCCCGTTTATGCTTGTTTCACTCTATAAGCTATATAGCTATAATTACATTTATAAAGCTTGCTCACATTTTCAGAATTTACCTCTGCGCCCCATAATTGGTGCAGGACAAATGGTATCATTGATATGCATATTTATCAAACCGCTTATTCAATACTGCTTTCTGAAGATCGGTTGGGAGATGAAGGAATATATTTTCATTAACCATTAGCAAGCAGAGAATATATTTCTCCATCCAAGAAGTTAATTTGTTGTGCTGAACGTATTGACACTTTGTTTTGTAGTCCTGGAGTTTTTGGCGGTAGTTCACATTTTCAGCTATTGTACAATAATTATTCAATTTAATTTAATTGTGCCTATGTGCTGCACTGGTATCAAAGTAATTTAGACAAAAGTATTTATCCTTCTTCTCCTGTATATCTTTGAAACATACTTTGAGCTGCAATCTGTTTATTTGTAAGAAAAATAATAATGATGTAGTAGCTAATATAGTACTTTCAGTAGTTTGAACAGTTGTGATAGCAGAGTAACAAAACTATTTTAAAAAACATCACATTTAAAACATTAATACGTTTGAAATCTCTTTGAGGTGATTGTGTCTAATCTTTGATTTTTGAATAATTAGCATTTATACTGTGTCATCTTGCAATTTAATCTGTGTAAGGCATTAAATGGAATATTCACCTTTATCAGTAAATTGTTACTAGAGCTTTCAGAGCTGGTATACTGGCTTTCAAAAATATACGTATGTGAAACTATAATCAAAAAAAAACAAAAAAAACTTGGGGCCCCAAGAACAAAAGCCAGGGGCATATGTCCTAAAATAATTAAGGTCATATACTGTATATGTTTGGTAGTATTTACCTAGTATGAATTTTAAGTCAGTTCTTGTAGAAAATTTTTCACAAAAAAAGAACACAGTAAAAATAAAAAAGGAATTGTTTGGATACTGAACACTTAGGGGCAGATTTATCAAGGGTCGAATTTTGAAGTGCAAAAAACTTTGAAATTCAACCATCGAATTGCATTACTTCGATTTTGGAAGTCGAAGTTTTTTTTAATCAAATTTGGCCATATTCGGTCGAAGTCAAAACGTTCTATCGTACGATGAAATCCTTCTTATCGAACGATTCGAACGATTTAATCGATCGATCAAACGATTTTACTTCGACTTCTAAAAACTTAGCCATATGTTGGCTATAGGTTCTAGGAGGTCCCCATTGGCTAACATAGCAATTCGGCAGGTTTGAGGTGACGAAGTGTCTAAGTCGAACTTTTTTAAAGAGGCAGTACTTCGATTTTTGAAGTCGAACTTTTTTCTTCGAATCGAAGTCAAAGTCAAATTTAGGCCTATTCGATGGTTGAAGTACCCAAATATTAGTTCGAAATTCAAAGTTTTTGAATTCGAATATTCACTTCGAATTCACTTCGACCCTTTGTAAATGTGCCCCTTACAAGGTGACATTTACAGTTACCTACTGAAAAGCATACTTTGAAATGGTCTGAAAAAAGTCCTTGGAATTTTGGCAGGTCGTATTTTAATTTATATATTAAATTTATATTTAAAAAATATTAATTCCTTTATTCATAACTATATGTTTACATGTAAGAAATACATTCCATTGTATGTCTTTTTTCGGTCAAGCTTTAATAAATACAAAGTTAAAAAAAAAAAATATATTAATTCCTAAAATAAGAATTCATTCAGCTTTTCACATATTGCTATTAACATTTATTTCTTTATCGTCAACATATTCTGCAGAGCTCTCCAATACAAAAGTCAATACACAAAATCTGCACATTACATATGAATACTGACCGATACAGGAGGCAAAAAGGGCCCTGCACGTAAGCGCTTATATACTAAAATGAGATTCTTATTACAAATAATATTATATATTCTGCAATACATATCTGTTTAACAGAAACCTCATTCATGTGAGACTTCAGTCTGTTTGGCCTGTACTGTGATGTACGTCAAAAAGGTTTTGAGTAGAATTCAGGTTTTTTAAGGCATTCCCAGTTGAGTAAAGCTAACCACACATGGGCATTTCAAATCTGAATTGGCACCTAATATATATGTCACTAAAATACCCCTGTCCCCATACCTGAATAGGACCATGACTGAGGTCTTTACCTAATTGCACTGCCCCAGAACCCTTCATGATCTGATAGTTGATGTGAGGACCTGACACTGGAATTATCCTAATTAGACCTGCCGTATGTACACTTTTTTTGCAGATCTTTACATCAATGGTCAGCTTCTTTGTTTTATTACATAGTGAGGCCAAGCAAGTATTCTACTATTTTTGTATAAATCAGCTCAGCTCTATATTATATGTTTGATGCCTTGTTTTAGATGATGATGAAAACTTAAAACAATGGCTTATTCACAGATTTTCTCTGCAAAATTCCTTTCTGTGTCTAACAAAGGTTTTCTGGTCACATCTACACCTAAATAAAAGGCAGTCACTTCCAGTGCTTCAGTGCTCACTCTATTTATGGCCTTTTACACAAGCTGGGAAACAGTCCCCAATTATAACAGTTTTCTTATGTGGACACCTGTCACTAATAAGTACATTGAGAAGAGCAATGGATTCGCCAAGGCCTCTCAACTGGCCTCAAGGGAAAGACACTGACATTTGATCACTATTGACCTCTGCTGGATTGAACAGAAGTGTTTTTTATTTGCCATGCACTTTGTCTTGTTATCACCACAAGTTTGCATCTCTTAATATTTTTTTACTCTTTGCTTTAAGTGCAAACTAGTGTGATATACTACATAAGTACACCCATATAAATGTCACACACAATACATACACAGCCTAAGTGCAAAATGTCCAGTGAATTCATCTGAAAATGTGTGTTTTACAATTACTGACTTGTCTCTGGTTGTTCAAATAAAATTGCAGCTATTTTTTAAATTAAAATTAAAAAAGCAGTGTTCTTTTGCACAGTAAGATGGTATGGTTTTACTACAGTATGAATTGGCACTTAAAGAATTGCTGTTGCCATTGTGGCCTTATTTAAAGGACTTCTTATCTCTGGAAAATCCTTTGCACAATGTTTAACATTAATATCAGTCAGAGGCAAATTCACGCCCTTTGGGTCCTGGAACATAAAAAAAAAATTTGCTCGAGAGTTAGATTAAACTATTGTTCCGCTTAAAAAGTATAGATATTAAAAATAATTTTTCTGCTGTTGGGAATCCTTTGTCTAAATATTAAGGAAAAAAATAATTAGTTGGAGATACCCTATGAATTAATTTTTAGTATGATGTAGAGAGTGATATTCTGACACAATTTGCAATTGTTTTTCATTTTTTTATTAATTGTGGTTTTTGAGTTATTTAGCTTTTTATTCAGCAGCAATCCCATTTGCAGTTCAGCAATCTGGTTGTTAGGGTCCAAATTACCATAGCAACCATGCACTGATTTAAATAAGAGACTGGCATATTATTAGGAAACAACCTGAATAGAAAGATGAGTAATAAAAGTAGCAACAACAATACATTTGTAGCCTTACAGAGCATGTGTTTTTTGATGGGGTCAGTGACCCCCATTTGAAAGCTGGAAAGAGTCAGAAGAAGATGGCAAATAATTGAAAAACTATAAAAAATAAATAATGAAGACCAATAGAAAAGTTTCTTAGAATTGGCCATTCTATAACATACTAAAAGTTAACCCCTTTAAAATTATGACTGAGCAAACAATACCCATTGCTACTCTTTAATGCATGGTTGGCGACTGTATTAAATGTTATCACCCTATAAATGACATAAAACAAAATGTAAAAATTCAGTTAGGGCAACTAAACAGCAATCTCTAAAATGAGAGGATATTGACACTACTTGTGCAAACAGTGATATAAATACATATTGATCCTATGGCAGTCAGCAATCAAGAGTGTGTAGTAATAAAAATGGTAATGAGATTTGGATGTTTGCTATCGATGAGAATCTATTTGTTTAGCATTAAAAAAAAACACATTATAGATTCTCATTTGTATGACTTTATGTGATGATGAGTAATGCTTCCATCACCTGACAGTATCTTGCCCTAACTATTCAAAAGTATGCTATATATCAGGGAGGTCAAACATGTGGCCTTTCAGTTGCTGTGCTGCTGGGATTTGTAGTTAACCACAGTAGTAAACCTATAATTTCTATGCTACCTCTTGTGAATCTTCTGCCTTGGGTGGAGTTTAAAACAGTTCAGTGTAAACATGAAAACTGGGTGAATAAATAGGCTGTGCAAAATAAAAAAATGTTTCTAATATATTACAAAAATGTAATGTATAAAGGCTGGAGTGATTGGATGTCTAACATAATAGCCAGAACATTACTTCCTGACTTGCAGCTCTCTAACTCTGAGTTAGTCAGTGACTCTAAAGCTGGCCATGTAAAGATTTTTAAAAGTTCCGATCGTCATTGTGAGATCACGATTATCTCGAAACGATCATACGATTGTACCAATTGTCCATCAACTAAAAAGACAATTTCGAAGGATTGGTCGGACTTCGCTAAAATTGGTCGTTCGGCAAGAAAAATCTTTGCGTCTATTGGGACCTTAAGGGGGGCCACTTGGTACATACCTGTTCAGTGAATTTGCAATTGATCTTTAGCTTTCAGCTTAGATTCAAAAGCAAGTTATGACCCATGTGCCCCCCTCAAGTCACTGATTTCGCTGATGCAGCAGTTGGGTGTCAAATGAATGATCCAATATATCTTATAGGGGGGCTTCCTTTCCTTGCATTAAAACTCACTCAAATAACTGATTGTATTGTCATTAATCTTTTCATAGCAACATTCAAAGAAGTGTTGTTGTTGAAATAGAATATTGTTGTTTGTGTTTAAAACCATATTTAATATTATTAATTATATTTATTTGGGTGGAGGAGCATTTATTACTAATAAAAAGGTGCCTTTCCTGCATCATTGAAAAGTCAATTTCATGGCTTCCTGTAAAAAATTGAAAAACTTTAATACCAGACGTCTAGCTATCTTTAAGACATCAATGACCATCCTAAAACAACTCAGGAAGCTCTATTGGTTACAAAATGCTTACTGATGTAGCAAAAAAAAGGCCTTAAAGGGAATTTATTTTTGTAGTAGGCTCTTGTCTTAGTGCAGCTCCCATCTGAATATCTCTCCTTACAAGTGTCACTGATGTCTGCATTTTCCTCAGAGGCATTGCAATAAGAAATTATTAGTTAGTTGAAAACCTATATGTTTTTTAACATTAACCACAATATTAATTTAATATTATTTTAAAATGGGATTCCGAGAGCAAAGAGGCCCTAAGCTCCAAAATTGGAGTCCTCCTAAATGCCAAATAAGTGTCTGTAAAGGGTTGCTGAATAGATTTTGTGTAACATTATATGTCCAGACGACAAGACTCCAAGAAAACCATCAATAACCATAAATTTGTACAGTAGGAACCTAATTAAATTCTGTTCAACCTCATTATTTACAGGAATCTAATATGCCATGTCAGTACAGGGCAGTTATAAACAGTTCAATCCCATTCTTTCAGTAACAATTTTAATTATGATATATATTGTTTGGCCATTCTATCGCAGGACTATGTTACTGGCACTTCATTTTGGAATGTCTATTACAAAATATGTAATGTGGGTAATAAAGCTGATGCTTATAGTGATACAGTTTGAGTCCATGCACACATTGATGATATGTAGCCATTTCAATTGATTTAACCAAAACAGAAGTTTGTGATATCTTGTGATTGGTGCTGTGACTGCTGCTTGGGAGTGCTTTGATTCTCCCAAAACCTTCTCTTTTTGGGGACAAAGGGAACCACAGTTTTACGGCCTTTCATAGACTTTTAGATAAAACATGAAAATTAATTGCAAATTGTCTCAGAATATCACCCTCTACATCATACTAAAAGGTGAACAAACCCTTTAACTATCTGTCTGCCAGTGGCCACTCCTGAGTCATGCTGTAACTGTAACAGATGCAAGTTGCGGAACACAGATTGCACCTAGGTGGCAATGATATGGGCCCTAATGGGTGCAAATTTGAACTCCAGCACTTGTGTTTGTAGCATTGGCGTTTTTCTTTAAATACACATATTTTTTGATTCAGCCTCCTTACCTGACTTACTGTGAGTGTCAAGAAAGTCCAGCAACCTGACTGTGTCTATTACTTAAATGAGGGAACTTTTGACTTCTTAATGTGTATTAATATTCTTAAGTACTCTGATACAGCTTCAGACTGTACCCTTGCATGTATTCCCTTGCATGTATGTACTTATTTTGTTTTCTTGGGTTATAGGTTGTGACATGTGTGCAGATAATCGTAATGGAGAATGTCCAATGCATGGTCCACTTCATTCTCTGCGTCGCCTAGTGGGAACCAGTAGCACTGCAGCAGTGGCTCCTCCACCCGAAACTCCTGAGTGGTTGCGGGACCTGCCACGTGAGGTGTGTCTGTGTACCAGTACTGTTCCAGGTCTGGCATACGGCATTTGCGCAGCTCAGAGAATTCAACAAGGAACATGGATTGGACCCTTCCAGGGAGTCCTTGTTTCTCCAGACAAAGTGCAGAGCGGGGCTGTACGAAACACACAGCATCTCTGGGAAGTAAGTTATTTTTTTTTTTAATGAACCGTACCATATTGCTTGTAATTTTCAATCCACAAACATGCAGTAAATGCATGTCGCTAAGCTTTCATTTGTCTAGTATTAAAGGAACAGTTCAGTGTTAAAATAAAAACTGGGTAAATAGATAGGCTGAGCAAAATAAAAAAATGTTTCCAATATAGTTAGTTAGGCAAAAAATGTATCGCATAAAGGCTGGAGTGACTGGATGTCTAACATAATAGCCAAAACACTATTTCCTGCTTTTCAGCTCTTAGTTTGTCAGTAACTTTAAGGGGGCCCAAATGGACATAATTGTTCAGTGAGTTTACAATTGATCCTTAGCATGGACCTCAAATTCAAAAGCAAACAGTTATGACCCATGAACCCCCCCCCCATCAAGTCTCTGATTGGTTACTGCCTGGTAGCCAATCAGTGGAAATCAAGAGAGCTAAAAAGCAGGAAGTAGTGTGGAAGTAGTATGTTATATTAATTCACTCAAGCCTTTATACATTACATTTTTGGCTAACTAACTCTATTAGAAACTTTTTTTATTTTGCACAGTCTATCTACTTACCCAATTTTTATTTTTATACTTTACAATTCCTTTAAGCTGCATGATAAAAACACTTAAAACGTTTTCAGTTTTACTATGACATGCCTACAGGTTTAGGACACAGTGAAAATGATAAATGGATCTGAATACATCTGCTTAATGATGATTGCTAAAGAGAATTATCAAGCTAACCCCTTTTTACCACTACACTGTAACTGCCATGCCAATGCAAGTATATGTCAGCCTTTTTAAAATGCTATGCTTATTTTCTGAAAGTGCTCCAATCAAATACATAAAAGGGTACTGAAATGTAAAATAATTTGAAATTATAGATTTGGTACAATTGGTTCTAGTTAATTCTAGTTTTTTAGTGCATGCATCATATTCTGGGTAAAATATATGTACTACACAGATCAGAAGCAGCAAGAGAAAACAGTTGATTATGAGAAGAGGCTATAGATGTTTAGAATGCACAGAGAAGTGAGATGGTCACTTTCAGAGCAAAGGGAGTGTGTGGCAGATATAAGTCTTTCATTGATAAAATATAATTCATTGTGTCTGTTGTTAAATAGGGAGACCCATAGAAAGGTATAGTAAAAATGTATGCGCTATACAGCAGAATAAAGGTGGACTATTATAACGGCTCATTTAAGGAGATATTACATATGGGTGATAGGAGAAGCAAAGTTTAGGAAGACCTGTATGCATGTACTAGAGTATTAAATATAGCTAAAACTGAATATTTTTGGTTGTATTATTATTTTTAAGGAAATCTCCAGGCAAATAGTGAAAAAACATTTTTCATAGTGGAAAAAAAATATTCTAAGTAGCTTTAAAATATATATTGATTGAGCAATTTCTATGGTTTTATGTGTATTTGTGACTAACATATCCCTAATAAAATGGTGATATTGCTCTCACGTATTGACAAGAGAAGTGGAAAGCAATACACACACAGTACTTATATATTAGATAAAAGGATAGATTTCCACTGATTATTCTCCACAGCTCATTCATGGCTCAAGGATTAAAGAAAAATGTCTCCTTATCTCAGCAAGTTCAATTTTCACATTTGGGGATTTGAACTTGGATGTCACTGCTGCTCAATGAATAAAACCACATACCACAATTGATTAAAACAAAGAAAACTAGCCTTTCTATATTTCAGGTTTCAATGTGTGGCTAAAACTCTGAATAAATTATATGAGTAATATAAAAAACATACTTTAACATTTCCTGATATCGGTATGTGCAGTTAATTCAGGTTCATTTTAGGAATAAATGATACAGATAATTATTAAATGTTTGCTGTACTCATCTTGTAATCTGTTTTTCATTAGTCAGATTGCTGCTTCTCTGTGCCTTTATATTGGAAAATGAAAGAATGTGTTTAGCCAAATATAATGAACGCCAGCCTAAATACTTCCCATCCACACTATGACCAAAAATAACAAACAAACACAGTAATGACTAGATACTAAAGCCCTCATTTATTTTGGTTGCTTGCCTTATAGTTTGATGCTTATTTTGCTTGCTTGCATTTATAAGCATCTAATTTCTAACCACATTTACATTTCCCATTTCTAGACCCAGTGCAGTTAGTGTTGGATTTTTAAATCATGCAATGCTCCTTAAAGGGTATGTATATCCTAACATCTTTTTGAAATTTGTTCTATGCCATGCACTGGTGGTATACACTGACTGAGCAATTTCTATGGTTTTATAGGTATTTGCGATTGAAAGGTTTGTTGCTTTCTGCACACCTGGTTCTTACTCTTGGAACAATGAAGCAGAAGCCAGTTCCCCACAATACTCACAATTCATAGCAAGCTTCTTAACAAGTCTGTTAATCTGCTGGCTTTTGCTACATTGTTTCAAGAGTAAGAACCAGGTGTGCAGAAAGAAATGAACCTACTTTCAATTGCAAATACCTATAAAACCATAGAAATTGTTCAATCAGTGTATACCATCAGTGCATGCAATAGAAAGGAACAAATAAATACTGCTTTCAAAAAAGATGTTAGAATATACATCCCCTTTAATGAGCATTGCATGATTTAAAACTTCAACAATAACTGCACAGGGTCTAGAAATGGGAAAGGTAATTGTGGAAGAAATTAGATGCTTATAAATGCAAGCGCGCAAAATAAACAACAAACTCTAAGGCAAGCAACCAAAATAAACGAGGGCTTTAGTACTTAGTCATTGCTGTACCAGTTTGTTCATTTTGGTCATAGTGTAGATGGGAAATATTTAGGCTGGCGTTCATTATATTTGGTTACACACATTCTTCCATTTTCCAGTATAAAAGCACATTGTAGAAGCAATCTGACCAATGAGAATAGGTATGTAGAAGCTGTAGAAGAAGGATTACAAGATGAGTACAGCAAACATTTACTAATTATCTGCATCATTTATTCCTAAAATGAACCTGAATTAACTGCACATACAGATATCAGGTAATGCTGAAGTATGTTTTTTCTATTACTCATATAATTTATTCAGAGTCTTAGCCAGAAATTGAAACCTGAAATATAGAAAGGCTAGTTTTCCCTGTTTTAATCAATTGGGGTATGTCGCTTTGTGCATTGAGCTGCAGTGACATCCCAGTTCAAATTCCCAAATGTGAAATTAAACTTGCTAAGATCAGGAGACAACATTTTTCTTTAATCCCTTGAGCCATGAATGAGCTGTGGAGACCAATCAGTGGAAATCTATCCCTATCCAATACTGTATATAAGTACTGTGTGTTTTACTTTCCACTTCCCTTGTCAATACATGAGAGCAATATCACCATTTTATAAGGGATATGTTAGTTACAAAAAGCGTTTTTATTCCAGACGTACCACCTTTTCCTTGTTATACAATAACAGAACACCGTTTTTCAAATTAGTCAATTTTTTTACACTAGTTCAGGATATCACATGCTTGCTTAGGAAAGAGACAGAAAATTATCTTCTGATTAACTGGAATGTTTTATTTTATGGTATTCATCATTGGAAGTCAGCATTTTTTGTAGCAGTCTTATACAATGTTGTGGGTTTAAACTGTATGTATATAAGGCTGAAGATGTGGCGTTTGCTATGTATTACAGTAAATAGTTATTTTGAACTTTTGCAGTTGGTAAAAATTATACACAGTTTCACAGACTTACTAGAGAATCCTTTTCTTAACCTGTACGATGGAAATATATACCGGTATATGAAATAGAGGGAGAAGGTACACCAAATTCTTTATCTCCCTACAACATTTATTTAAAAGCAGAAAAAGAAAAAAAGAAGTAATGTCAATAAATTCTGTGGCTCGCATTGGAGCAGTCAGGGAGGTATGTGCTGTGGATATGCTAAATAAGATGTTAAAAAAACCCATAGTGTGAGCAGAGAACCCTGGGATATCTGTAGAGGAGTTAGCCAAAAATATTACTCATATTTGTTAATGTTCCATTTCTAACAGATTTAATATTTCATGTGCTACATAGGAGCACAATGCAAACTTGATTTGTTTCAAGGGAAACAGTGTGAGACATATTAAGCAAACATTCACTCTTTCTACATGACATGTATGCCAACAATACTTTCATGCCTTATGAAAATTCCTGGTCATTTTCATTTTGAAGTTATGGGAACAATCTTATGTTTGTTCAATGGAGCTCAGAAACTTTCTCAGCAATTAGGTATTATGGATGAGTGTGAGATAATTTTCCCCTCGTATGTTTGCTAATAAAGAATTGAAAAGGCACATTTAATTCCAACATGTAGGAAAACATTATCTCAGTTATTAATGTGTCTTTATCCCCAGGAGATAAATTAATCTGGTTGCACATGGTTTCCCCCTTCTGCTTAACATCACAGTTTTATAGGACTAGACTTCTGGAATGCGCGCACTAGAAGCTTACATTTCTGTGGGGAACAATCCGGAAGTTTAAGAAAAAAACACAACGTAAACAAACTGAAAGTTTGTATGCTTTCAGCTCCATTTTTAAAAAAATATTGTTTACATTTATTTTTATAACCATTTTTCCTTTGAACACTGAAAAACTTTGGGGCAGATCTATCAAAGGTCAAATTTTTTTAACATTTTGCATTTTCCCCCAGTTTTTACTAGTTTTTTAACTTAATATATTTCTAATTTTAGAGCTTTTAGAAATATAGGAAAACCACTAATTTTCCTATCTAGATTAGTGGAAAAATTTGCAATGTGATTGTTAGTAAATGATATCTATTTTGCAGGGGGGCCTAAAATTTTGGCACCTACCCAGTGAAAGAGCGTTTACATGTCCTTTAAATAATGAAAGTAAGCTCAATGTAATAAAAGGCACAAAGTTTGCCCAGGTGCAGTGACCCATAGCAGCCAATAACATGATTGCTTTAAAGGAGAAGGAAAGTCTTCTTCCACTTGAGGGTGCCAAATGTTAGGCACCCCCAAGTGATTGTATTTACTTACCTGAAACCCCTGCCGGTGCTCCTATCAGCAGAAAACTGCACCTGCCCGGGGTTCTTCCAGTGAGCACCACAAAGTGATCCTCTTCCGGCTTCTTCTTTCTTCTCGCGGTAGATCGAAAAGCCGAACTTTAACGAAAAAGTCAGCTATTTCGTGCGCCTGCCCCGGGAAATTTGAAGAAAGAAGAAGCCGGAAGAGGATCACTCTGTGGTGCTCACTGGAAGAACCGTGCAGTTTTCTCCTGATAGGATCACCTGTCCAGGGTTTCAGCTAATTATATACAATCACTTGGTGGTGACTTACATTTGGCACCCCCAAGTGGAAGAAGACTTTCCTTCTCCTTTAAACCGGTAACAATGCTGATAGGTTGCTAATTGATTGATATGAGTGAATAGACCTTTAGCAAACTTTACACATATAACTTAACACAAATCTGTGGGGGTTATTTATTAAACTCCGAATCCAAAAAAAATTAAAAAAAATTGAGTTTTTTTAACTATAAAATCCAATTTTTTTGTGGGAAAAAAACCTTGAATTTTTCCAGATGTATTATACCCAGAGGATGGAAAAACTCCAAATCCAAAAATACTGGAATTAGACGGAAATACAACTATCTCTGACTTTTCCGGAAAAAGTCTGGAAAAAATCAAGCGATTCGGAAAAAAAATCTGAAAAAATCATACAATTCTGTTTTTACCTGATCTGAATAAATCGTGCTTTTTTAATAATAAATAAGGTCCAATCATGGATTATAGTTTGGTTGGACTTTTTTAATTCAAATAGTCAGAAATTTTATTATTTTGATAAATAAGGCCCTAAATGTAATTACGTGCTACTGGATTATGATTCATTTGCACCATGTTACTGTGTAATCTTCAAAAGAACAGTTTTCAGTTTGTGAGAACTGCAGAATAAGTGATTTTTTTACTTTAAGAAAGCAGATCTGTGAATTGCAATACATAGAACTAACAGGCTTTTCTGTCCCCTCGTAAGTATTTTCTGCCTTTATTAAGCATGTGTGGCAAGAGGCCAAATCTGGGTAGGCCTCAGTCTCCAGCATAATGGCTGAAATCTTGATTTACTTACTTTAATAGGGGCAGCAGGTCAAATAATTGTCAGGCAGTCTGTGGCTGTCTTCACGCTGCCTGCCTAAAGGCTGTTAACACAAAGCTTTTCAAAGGGAATTTACAACTGCTGCTACTGACAGAGGCCAATCAGTGCGCCATAAATGTCAGCCTCGGAGATTGAGCAGTAAGCAAAGCACTGACAGTGTACGATTCCCTCAAATCAATTACTTAAAATCACAGGCTTTGTATCGTCTAATTGCAAAAGCAACCTCACTAAGCAGTTATTGCAGCACATTTCCACTTGCTTTGATTTGACATTGTTAAATACAATTTAATGATACAGTTTACTAATCAAACCCATCCTTGTATATGTAGTGACATTGTATTTTGCTCAATTCCTGGCAGGTTTGTGTATGTTTATTTTCTGAATATGTTTAATCATTTAAGATTTTTATCAACTATTACTGGTGTCACCTTCAGTGTATCATCCAAACCATGGAACTACTCCCATTGCATTGCACTGATGGTCTATTTGTGAGATCACAACTGGCTAGACTGCCTGAACAAATCTGTGCTTGCATTTCAAAGTAAACCTCTTAGAAATGTTACATGCCTTTATCTGAAGCATGTTATGTGTTATCGCTGTGTGCTGAGTGGGAACCTGAGCATAAACAGTGCAATTACCTTTTTTTGCTGAGCTTTCCTCTCTGTCAAGAGAGATGTGATAAAATATACAACACACAGATCTTGAGCTTGTCTGTTATTTCCTTTGTTGAATGAGAATCTTCCTGAAGAAGATTTAACTAACTTACAACATTTCATTTACAATTCCCGATAAAGAGATTTGTTACCAACCCTTGGGTAGCTTATTGGCCTAATTATTAATATTTCATTAGCATTATAAGTGATCTTTCAAAGAATCTATGTAAACTGGTATACTATGTAGTTATGGTGTTAAATGAGGCAGTTAGTAGGGTATGAATAAAAATAGCTTACTGTGCAATCTGAATGTTGGAGAGGGGAAATCTGGCGACTTTTTGTCACAAAACAAAGAAGTAAAAAATGTTTTACCCTTCCCACCCCTAATTGTATATGCAAATTAAGGTTTCGGTTCAGTATTTGGCCGAATCCTTCGTGAAGGATTCGGGGGTTCGGCCGATTCCAAAATAGTGGATTTGGTGCATCTTTTATATGTATACACATATATATATTCCATTAAACTTTTGGTATACATTAAATATATAAATATATGTATATATTTGTTTTCACATAGCACTATGCAGTGGTGTCAATTAATATTATCTATTTACCTTCAGAATTCATGAGAATTTTGGACTGTTTGCACTGGTTTTCGTTCAATAATCTAATAAATTCGAGTTCTTCAGGCAACAACTCGATAGAGTAGCATTTTCGGAACGTCAATTTGAAAAAAATGCAAGATTCAAATTAACGCTTAATTTTGTTGCAGCGTTTTTTGCAGTGAATGTTTTATTAGTTAAGAAAGGGGATTCAGGTTTGGGAATTTGGTCTAATTTTTTTTTGGCAAACAGTGAGAAAAACTCAAGTTTTAATAAATACCCCCTGAAAGGGTCAAAAAAGTGGAGTGACATTAGGCAGCGATAGTATCTTAAAAATGCAATGACTATTTCATCTATCAAACACACATTACATTTTATGCAGAATGATGTTACATTTTCCTTTTATGTTAATGCTTTTATTGCTGTATACCATATGTAGGAAAAAGTAATACCATTGTGAGATAATTGCACTAAAGTCTGAAGTAAAAAACAAATGATTATCTTATATCTTTGACCGAAACACATTTATTGCTCCTCTGTGCTAAGTGCTGAAACATCAATCCAGTTAGCTGACATGACATCAGCATTAAAAAGAGCAAATCTATTAAGATGATACATGCAAGGATATATAAAAATAACAATTTGCTTGATTATTGCAGTTATTTAATGAATTGATTATCTCATTGTGACACAGAAATGGTCTACTAAGAACCACATGCTGTTGCTACATTTTTACTCTGTAATAACCATTAAGTCAAGACATAGCTCTGTTTGTTTTGTTAATATATTTGCTGTTTTTATTAACTGTTAGAAATGAGTCCATAAAACTGTTTTAGGCTAACATAGCTTTATAATATTTTCTGTACTATGTCCAGAGTTGTTGTTATTTCAACAGCAAAACAGTAATCTGCATATATTGGGAGTTATTTATCAAAATCCGAAAACTTCTCACTATTTTCTTAAAATTACTGCATGGACATTTTCATCCATTTATCAATAAAATTTTCCAAAAATTTCTTGCGCGGGGAAAAAATCGATGCAATCAGGAAAAAAACCCAGAACCGTAGAAATTTTTCAGATTTGCCGGCGAAAACAGCGCGGAATTTGGATTTTGACGGCCGAAACCTGTGATTTATTCGGATTTGATGCCTGAAAACCACGAAATCTTCAGATTATTCAACGAAACCCAGCGCAGATCAGGATATTAACTGGACATCTGCCATTGACTTCTACATGAAATCGGCAGGTCTGAGTAGGAGTACTTTTTTATTTGGACTTTTAACACCATGGGGATTTAATAAATCACGGAAAATTTGAGAATTTTTCTCTACGGAAAAATTGTTTTTCCCTTTTACAAGTCCGACCAGAAAATATTTCTCTGTTGATTTTTCACTGGTACAGCCATAGAAGCACAAGCAGCTACGTAGGGTGCCAGAATACATAGTATATATATATATATATATATATATATATATATATATATATATATATATATATATATATATATATATATATATATATATATATATTTATATATATATATATATATATATATATATATATGCATCCTTCAAGGTTACAGTGTTAATGCATTTATATAACACCCCTGGTCACTGAACTCTTTAGTATGACCCACACTACTCAGGGCCGGATTTACATAGTGGGCGCCCCTAGGCCCACTGTCGTTCGTCGCCCCTGTCCCCTCCCCTTTAGTGTGCAAATTTTCATCATCAATGGGGATTGGCGCATGGGAAAATTAAAAAATGATTGTATCCCTAGAACATCACCAGTGTTTTTGAACCAATGTGGGTGTGGTTGGGCATCATGCCGCCCCCCTAAAATCCTGCCGTCCTAGGCCTGGGCCTAGGTGGCCTTTCCACAAATCCGGGCCTGACACTACTGCCAGTTATTGTTGCTGGAGATTACTTGACTTAATTATGCACCTGTATTATCAATGGGAGTTGCCGTTTCCACTAACTAGAAGGGGTGTCTAGATACTTCTGGTAATATAGTATATTGAGGGTAATTTCTGTTGTCCCTTCATGTCATACAAGTCGCTAAACCGTTTGTATTTGCAACCCTAAAACAACATATTCATTTAACAATACACCAAGGCCTTTAAGGACATAGAAATGGGCCAGCACAAAGTATTTTCTCACTCAAAGCAGTTAATAAATCAGCATCCATAAACATTCCTGTCAAGGCTGACTTGATTCAAAGGAGTATTTAATCTATCTAAATTCTAAATCTACAACTAACTCCTTCCACATTTTGATGAAATTCTTAACAAATGTAATGACAGCAGAGAACATAAGGGCTTCATTTCCCTCTGAAGTCTGATTTAAGCCAAAAGTGCTTAGTATGTACTTTTAATTTGATTTAAATTCTGAGCAATCGCTATGAAGGTGAATGACTCATGTGCTTATATTGCTATCAGCTTTGTGCTTCAAAGGCACGAGTCCTGCTGCTATTCTGTGAAATAAGTCACTTTAGCATTTCATTAAAAATAAAAAATCACGAGCTTATCATTTTAGTAAAAACAGAAAGTCCCCTAGGTTAACTCCTTGTCGTGTTCTTCATTTTAAGACATGCTGGATGTCCAGGAAATTAACCTGCTCATTGTTTATTTTAATTGCCTGAAAAAAGACAAATGCTGCCATCTATTGAAAACCAGTGAAAAATCTCAGAAATAATTTCTCTTCAGCTCCTACCTTCCAAGATGTCTTCAAATAGCTGGCTATGAAATTAAGCTTTGTTTATTTTTACTCACTTAGAATGCAGGATGGGGAATAATATTTGAAACTCAGAATAACTGATTTTTTTTTTTTAAATCAAGAAATGTGTTTGAACTTATTCAGTTTCTTCCTCAGGGTTGGAATGGCCCACTGGGATACCAGTGCCACAAGTTCTGCCACATTGCTGGAGGTGGGGGCCTTAGTGAAAGTGTGTGCATATACTGATGGGAACTGGTAGCCATGAGTGTGGAAGGGGTATGTGGTGTGGGAGGATATGTGAAGATCTGTGAGCCTCATAGGGCCTCATAGAACCCAAATTAATCCAGTCAGACACTGTTTTTCCTCCATATGGGTTTCTTGTATTTTTTAATATGTCTGTTATTTTGTCAGAAGAAAATGATCACTCATGAGGGGAATGTAAAATGTATGTGTGCTCCTATTCTCAAAATAATCCCTCTCAACCCACAGTGTCTTTTTACCCTTCTGCTGTGCGATAGTGGGTTGGGTACTCCCGAGACTTGCTATCCTGAACCATGCCATGTACATTACAGACTGTAATAGATATTTCATGCTTATTAGCACACAATATACTAAAGTCAGGTACAAGGACTCTACGGGGGGGGATAGATTTCAAAACAGGATTGGACCACCTGATAAGAGGAAACCACTGGTATTGCAAGGGGTACATTACAAAAAACAACCCAACATGTATTTGACACTTTTTCTCTGTCCTAGATGTGACCCTGTCTAATATAAATTACTCTGGTGATGTAGAGAACGCAATGGAAGAATGACCAGAGACATTAGTGCTGTTGTCTCATTAAAGGAACAGTAACACCAAAAAATTAAAGCATTTTAAAGGAATGACAATATCATGTCCTGTTGCCCTGCACGGGTAAAACAGGTGTGTTTGCTTCAGAAACACTTTTATAGTTTATATAAACAAACTGTTGTGTTGTCATGGGGGCAGCCATTCAAGCACAGGATACAAACTAGATAACAGGTAAGTTTTGAAGAATCCCATTGTATACTACAGATCTTATTTGTTATCTGCTGTGCCTTTTCTCCCTTTTCAGCTTTGAATGGCTGCCCCCATGGCTACACAGCAGCTTGTTTGTATAAACTATAATAGTGTTTCTAAAGCAAACACCCCAGTTGTATCAGTGCAGGGCAGCAAGACATATTTTCACTACTTTAATGCCCTTTCATTTGATGGTGTTACTGTTCCTTTAAGGCTCGATCTGTTAGGGTGTTTAATTAATTGTCTTGCAGCCTATCATGAAGTGGGCAATCTGCACCACTTCCTGTGGTGCTTTCTTAGAAGGAAGCTAGGCGAAATTCTATTGTCTCTGTGAATATTAAAGGAAACGATCCTTAAGCAACAGATTAAGTGGCATATTAAAGAATCTTAACAAACTGGAATATACTGTATATATTTAAGTAAATATTGCCCTTTTACACCTTTTCCCATGACCCATTTTATGATATTCTCTGTGGTGCCTCAGAGATCTCCTGACCAGAAATACTACAACTCTAACTGTAACAGGAAGAAGTGTGGAAGCAAAAGACTGAACTTTGTCCGTTAATTGTGCACAGTGAATCCTAGGATCCCAGGGAATGTCCCTTATTTCTTAAAATGGCAATTTTCTATTTAGAATTACCCAATTTCACTTTCTAGTAAAAAAGTATATTATTATGAAAATGATTTATTTACATGAAGCAAGGTTTTACATATGAGCTGTTTTATGCAATATATTTATATAGAGATCTACAATGCCGGGGTATAGATTTCCTTTATTAAATTTAGCAGGAGATGCTTTCCTTTATATTGTGCATTGAGGTCAGTTTAGAGTTAATAGAAACACCTTAATGCAAAATACCATGCGTTGTTTATTTGCAAAGAAGTAGATAGAACGTAACAATGAAATTAAAGATATCAGTTGGTGGCATATGAAACTGTGAACTGCCAGTTAGGCTAAGGACTCAAAGACCTCAAATGGATTTGTTTCTGTTTGTTTTCAGCATGTTGTTGACCCAAGGTTAAGCATCTTGTCTAACAGACTCAAGATCTGCTAACTTGTGCTTATGTACCACTTAAAGCTGTCATACAAAGTGAAGGAAACATTGCCGCTTCAATTCAAGTTGCTTATGAATCTTATCTGGGTCATCCCAGATACTGCATATGCAGTCTAAAGAGAATAAATAATAAATACACACACACACATAAATATTATAAATATATGTTGAGATTTTACTGTAAAAAAGATATTTTTCACGTTTCATATTTACACCAAACCTTTAATTTCTTCTGTTCCTTCTGGTGAGTTCCTGTAAAAGCAAAAATGAGAAAAGGCTCAGGATACACAACTGATAGCTGATAAGCTCTCTAGTATACAATGGGATTCTTCAAAACTTACCTGTTATCTACTGTGTATCCTGTGCTTACATGGCTGCCCCATGACTATACAGCAGTTTGTTTATATAAATTATAGTAGAGTTTTTCCATTCTTTTCCTTCTTGTATGTTTGTAACTATACTGTTTGTATTTTTATTTGGCATTGGAGTGCTCCCACATACCTCCCTTTTGAGTTCCTGTAAAACAAGCCATTTTAAAATATCTACAGCATAACCTCTATGTTTGTAGTCATTAATTTTGTCCACCCTTGTATCTCTGTTGTCTTGAACAAAGCTGTTACTGACTTTGCACAACTTTACTGTGATAATTCCCTTGGAAGTAAGCAGCATCAAGCATGGCCTAGCAACAAAGGGGAGTGACTTGCTGCCTTTAGGAGGCATGGTCAAATAAAATTTCAGGCAATTGAAAAAATGTAGGCTTAGCCGTGCACATTTTACTAAGCATTAATAGTACAGACAGAAGTGCAAAGAAGAACAAAACTGATAAAAAATGAAAAAAATATTAAGAAACACAGAGCAAGGAAGTAGGCCCATCCCACAGACACAGAGAAGCCGTAAATAGCTGTTTGCTGTCTGTACAGAGTTATATAACGAATATATTTCTATCAAAGTTTCTCACTTGTACTCATTATATTCAACAATAATCAAGTTAAGTAGCAGATGTTTTGTGTCTGGTGAGAAGGTAGGGTTTAGCTTTGCACCTGGCGTGCTATTGTGTGCACTTCTGCATGGTAGCTATGTAAATAAGCCCTAATGTCCCAAGAAGTTTGATAATCTGGTGACCTTGGCTGCAATTGCCTGATACCTCTGCTGCATACTATTATTTTATGTGGTATTTTAGACTATGTTCTAGCATCCTCTTTCTGCCTCCCTATCTTTACTCTCTCTAATCTC
This sequence comes from Xenopus laevis, assembly GCF_017654675.1. Taxonomy (NCBI): domain Eukaryota; kingdom Metazoa; phylum Chordata; class Amphibia; order Anura; family Pipidae; genus Xenopus; species Xenopus laevis. The sequence goes on along the minus strand of NC_054372.1, from coordinate 157,479,534 downwards.
TCATTCTTTAGTGTTATAAATATATATTTATAACACTAAAAATAATAAAATATAAAATAAAACCTCTATAAAACCTTTAAAAAAGAAGCAGACTTTCATAAGGAGACACTGACCCCTATTTCCTCTGAAACATTGTTCACTGGCTAAATTAAACAGCAAAAACTGGCGAGTGCTATGAGATATTTCATATTTTAATTCATAATTGTGACGTGGTCCTGCATCTATATGCAAAATCACAGAACCCCCTGACAAAGTATAACACAGTGCTTGGTGATAGCCTCCAAAGGAGAACGCCATTGTGTTGACTTAATCTGCAACTTCACATGTATGCTTTAAGTTGATTTAATTGCCCATACTAATTAGTGGAATGCTGTTCTGTATTCCAGTATGCTAGTGGCACTTTTTTTTAACATTAGAAGTAGAGGCTTTTCACTCAGTACTCGGGTTACTAGAGAGATGAGGACTATGATGTACAGTTTGCTGTGCTGGGGCAAGAGAGGGCAATGGATGATGTATTGAAGACAAACATTGCTGCAACTCATTTTTCTGTTATTGTTATTTTTAAGATGTACATGTATGGGACCTGTTATCCAGAATGCTCGGGACCTGGGGTTTTCCGGATAACGGGTCTTTCTGTAATTTGGGTCTTCATGCCTTAAGTCCACTAGAAATTCATTTCAACATTAAATAAACCCAATAGGTTGATTTTTCCTTCAATAAGGATTAATTATATCTTAGTTGGGATCAAGAACAAGCTACTTTTTTAATATTATAGAGAAAAAGTAAATCATTTTTAAAAATTTGGATTATTTGGATAAAATGGAGTCTATGGGAGTCAGCTATTCCGTAATTTGGAGCTTTCTGGATATCGGGTTTCCGGTTAAGGGATCCTATACCTGTGCTACCCTGTGATCACTTTGTCCCTGCAAAGCCCATGAATAACATTTTTGCCCTTTTTTTTAAATTAGTCAAGCTTAGAGTGCCACACTATTCTTCTGCACAATACTTTATATCGAAAGACTTGCTATAACTTTGGATACATGTGTAATATAAATTGTAAATCCAATGGAAATGTTTCATATTAGTAGAACTAATTAGCAGAACCAAGGCTCTGCCATTGTTATTGTATTATGAGAGGATGCATGGATTAACAGTTTTATAAAATAGTAAACTCTTTATTTAACAGGTCACGATTGAATTAGAATCTATGGATGATATGTCACCTACTGTTTGTTATGGATTCCCTTACATTTGTGTTCCCTGGACACCTGCCATGGTATTATGGTTGGACTTTGTTCAGCCCAACTGAACTAGATTGATATTGCCGGTTTGGTGGTGTGAACTTTATCTCAAATTTTATTGGTAATATTTACTCTTTTTACATATTCCTATAGATATTTTTTTTTTTTAAGTAAAGTTTTAGCCTTCAACCTAAGTGAATTTGCCTGGACCAATCATCATGCTGCACACAATTTAAAAAAAATGCACCTTGCCTGACAAAATTAAAGAAAGAGGAACATTTCACTTTGCTAGTTACTAGTGATGAGCAAATATGACCCCTTTTGTTTCACCAAAAAATTGGCAAACAGCTAAAAAAAGTCAACGGTAATAATTTGTATACTACAGTATGTACTTTTGGGGGAAAAAATCTTATTAAATGTTATTAACACTGTGAATATCTCTACCTCCTTCTGACACAATACAGTCCTGTCTTGCTTTATAGCAAAGATTCTGATGTAAACTAAGGATCAGAGCAAGTATTGCACAGCACATGTTGTCTGAAAAGCTAATTCACATTTGCTTCACTGCTGCCTGGAGAGGTTTGTGACTGATTTAGCTGTGCGAGTGGATGATATAACAAATCTTAAACAAGGCAAAGCAAGCAAGGCTATTGTTTATAAATTCAACAGTAGTCAAATCAGCATCACATAAAAATATTTCACAATGAGAATATAGGTAACCCCATCACTAAAATTTAGGTTTCTCCAGCAGTCTATTGGTAGAATAATGTTTGAATTAAAATCCTCTAAGCCTGGGATGTCATTGCAAACAATACTGGAAGAAATGGATGCCACTGTGTGGTGGATATAGACTAGGATCTGGCTGCAGTTCTGATGCATATTGTAAACTGATTTATGAAACTATCAGGTGCAGTTCAGAGTCATTAAACAGTATGGTCAATACAGAACTCACATAGGCAGTAATTAACTCTCTGGAGCATTTCTCTATAACACCATCACCTTTGTCCTTTTCCTAAACACCTGGGGTTCCCAGTAGTGCCACCAGGTTACTAACCCCACTATAATTAGGGTTTCGTCACGCTGTTCAGCTACCTAGTCATATCTGACTTATGCTCCTAGAGCAATACAGCTGAAAATCGAGCTAGGAACTGCACATCCCAGATTATAGACACACAACCACCCTCATCCATTAAGGGTTCCAAGACAAAGATCAACCCATACACATGCACATGCACACACACACACACATATATATAATTCCAAAAAAAGAACCAACAACCCCGGGATATTCTTGAAAATGCTAAAATGTATTTTGTGAAGCATGTATAGCCATGCTTCACTAAATACATTTTTGCATTTTCAAGAATATCCCAGTGTTGGTTCTTTTTTGCAAATGATATGTAAGCTTTAACCGTGCAACTGGGTGATGTTGGGAAGCGGAGTGCCATCCGTTACACAGACACACACATACATACACGCACACACATATATATATATATATATATAAACGTTGGTTCAGTCCAATAAACCTCCTATTTTTCTTCTAGAAACTTGTTGCTGTTTTTGTTTGCTGTGCCGTCACCCCACATTACTTATTGAAGCTTTTTTTTGACTGGCACCCTATCTGTAATTACTGCTGGGGGTGTGCGTTCCGTATCTCGCTCTATATATATATATATATATATATATATATATATATATATGTTTATTTTTTTTTTCCAAAAAAACTAGGGCAGTAAAACACATTTCAGCCAATCCGTAACTTTTTGTACCTTCAAACTGTTGTTTCAGATCTATATTATTTAATAGAGCAATTTAGATAAAGCTAAATAAGAGATCCCTGCTTCCTCTTCCAGGCTCTCCTTTTTATAAACTTGTGCCTGTGTGGCCTGCCCCTTCAGTGATGTCACAGTGGAGTATGCACGCATGGGCCTATAAAAATGAGTGCTTGCCGAGTTAGGGTCAGGTGCAGATAAGAAACCGGCTGGTTAGGATTGGGTGTGGGTCAACCCACACATCACTAGTGTGTAAACAGTGTGTTACATTACAAAAACATTTTAAATAAGAAGCTTGACAGGCCAAAATACAAATTTCACAATTATTATTGCAATAATGATCATGTTTTGTCTATCACTATGAGGGGTTTCATGTAGTTTGCTTCTCTAATTCTGATGCAGCTCATTTCCAGAATTCCAAATGTTCCCATTAGCACTAAAAAACGGAAGAATACCTGCTTGTGAATTTCATGTTTTTATTTCTGCAGATAGAAATTGCTTTTTGTCAGTACTGTCCAGAGCCCTTCTCAACTGTCACATGGCATGAACTCTGTGATAAATTGAATTTTAGTATCTACTAGATCTGCTGAAATACTACCTATCATATGTTTGTTTATATGTTGACAGGATGATATAGATCAAAAGGGTCAAGGTGGAGCTGAACTGTTATGGTGTTCTTGTCAACTTAGCCTAAAGGCCATTTATATACATATTTTAAATGGAATAATGGTAAAAGAAAAAAGTGAAACTCTCATTCTTAAAATGTCTTTCTTTTTTTGCCCAGACAGCATAGATTTAGGCGATATTAATCAAATACATTTTTTTTCCATTCATGACGTGATGGTAAAGAAACAATTTAAAACTCTGGGAGGTTAATATTATCCACCCTGCTTTCTTGGGAAAGTTCAGACAATAAACAAACACCTAGCTATAAATCTTGCTGAATGTTATTAAGGCATTTGTTGAAACTCAGATTTTGATTTACACATGGCAGAACATGGATGAAAACATCTGTGCTTCTCCATAACAGGGATCTCTAAGTGGAAGCCTTCATGCTCTAAAGAAAAACTATTCTTGACACTTTATGTTATAACACTGCACACTAGGGAATTATGGAACTCCTTTTATTCCACAATTCATTTTTCATAATTTTTTCTGCCTTGTTTTTACAGTGAAACTAATGGATATGTGTTACATAATTGTATGTCTGTCACAGACAATATGATTATTAGCATCCTTTATCATATATTCGGAGCATATTCTGTAGTACATACAGAGATTATATTTTTATCCACATCAGTCCCTTCCCCAGTGGAGCTTACATTCTAAGGTCCCTGATACCTTATGGCTGGTTTCATCAGAAACCAGTTCACCGTCCTGTATGTTTTTAGAGGGTGGAAGGAATCCATTGTACCCAGAGAAAATTCATGCAAGCATGGGGAGAACATGAAAACTTTTGCAGACAGTGCCGGCTGGAATCAAACGTAGGATTTCAACACTGCAAGTCCACAAGGTTAAATGCAAATGAATATTGTAAGGTAAATATGAAGTCTTGAATGCATAATTATTGCCCTTCCACTTTGTTATACCTAACTTCTTTGAAGGCATTCCTTAAATACCTTGCAGTCATACCAGAGTCTAGGTTTTCATCAGGTTGACCAGCCACATCTTTCTTTTTCTTCCCCTCTTAGAAAAGAAACCATCACAGTTAGGGTAACAAGGGCCAAAGACGTATTTATGATGCAATATATGCATTGAAAACCTTAAAACAGAAGTTATTCACATGCTTCATGCTACACACAGGGAGGCACATTTATCAAGGGTCGAATTTCAATTTCATGTGAGTTTTTTAAATCTCCCATAAACTCCCATGTCCCAATCGAAATTTATCATAAACTACAAATTTTTTAAACTCGGGTGAATAGGATCGACCCGGAAACTTGAATCAAATTCGGTTTAATTTTAAAAGCTCAATTAAAATTTATTCTCCAAAAAAAAAATCAAATGTCAGGAAGACTGCAACCAACTACAAATTCATCGCTGGACATCTCCCATTGACTTAAACAGCAATTCGGCAGGTTTTAGGTGGTCGAATTAGAGTTCTTAAAGGGCCAGAGTATGATAAATCTTGAAAATCGATTAAATTTTTTTGAAAAAGTCAAATCGAATTTGAATAACTCCCTAGTCAAATTTGACAGTTTTTACCATAAAAAAAAAAAAATCGATTATTCGAATTTCGAATTTTCAATTTAACCCTTGATAAATCTGCACCATAGCATTCCTTAAAACCAAGAATGGCAGGTTTTAAACTGTCACTTAAGGAATTATGGGCAGCTTGTTTCATCCTCCTTAGATCTAATTAGTGCAAGATATTGGATTTTGGATTTGGATTTTGAGTTGTTGGTACTTGGAAATAGAAAGCAAAGCTTTAATTTCATACTCCTTTAGAATAAATGCACACATGGTTATTTCAGATGCTCTAAGTACTATGTTTTTTTAAATTGCTTATTTAGCCATGTGTGTCATTGCCCTTGAATTGGTCATATAGAGATATATCCACATATTAGACCCAATGTTTGAGTGTGAGCATTTCTGTACTGCAAAATGTTACAGGTTTACCAACATGTCCAAGCAGATGTTGCTTGTTGCTTAAAAGTCACTCTACAACTGGCCTGCTAAAGCTTCTCAGATAAATTGATAAGATAGTTATGGTAATGTGTTTTCTTTTGCATATTATCATCACTAATATAAACCCCATTTACTTCAACTCTACCTTTAGATATCAGGGACATGCCTTTTGCAGTTCAGCAATAGTTTAAGATTACATTTCCATACCAGATATACAATCTAACAAGGATTTATCAATAGGAAGAGAGAAATAAGTACAAGTTAAATCAGGGAAGGCTTTAAGGTACTAGTGTCTGATTTGTGGGCCCTGTGGCCACTTTAAAGGAAAACTATACCCTCAAACAATGTAGGTCTCTTTAAAAATATATTGCATAAAAAAGCTCATATGTAAAGCACTACTTAATTTAAATAAACTATTTTCATAATATTATGCTTTTTTTAAGCATCATGTGTCATTGGGTAATCATAAATAGAAAAGTAAAATTTTAAGATTTAATTTTAAGAACCTAATTTTGTAACAAAAAAGCACAAGAAGCTCTGGAGCACTTACAGATAAAATAATGGTTCTGCCACTTCTGGGGGAAGTTTCATTCAAAAATTATAGTTTAGAGTTTTGGTGGTGCTCACTTAAAAACAACGCAGATTTTGCTTGCTAAAGGATATCTTACGAGAGTTATTTTTTAGATATCTGAAAATGTTGTATTGAAAAATGTTGTAAGTATGCTACCAGAAATGCCATACTTTGTTGCTCATAAAGTCATCAGTGTTAGCCAGAAATGCACATCATATGAAAAGATTTGAAAATAATTATTTCAATAGAGAGACACATTCAGTTACATTGAGAAGGAAAAACAGAAGCATGCCAGAAAGCATTTCTCTCCTAAAGTGCAGGCACAAGTCACATGACCAGGGGCAGCTAGGAAATTGACAATATGTCTAGCCCCATGTCAGATTTCAAAATTGAATATAAAAAAATCTGTTTGCTCTTTTGAGAAATGGATTTTAGTGCAGAATTCTGCTGGAGCAGCACTATTAACTGATTAATTTCGAACATTTTTTTCCCCCATGACAGTATCCCTCTAATGCAAATAAAATGAGTAATAATTGAAATTCATCATTTTGGTAAGACAAATCATTTATTGCTTGGAAATGAAGGACCCGTCATGAGTGGTAATTATTACTTTATCAACTCTGTACCTATATAGATATTACTGATATACTTAATTCTAAACATTTTGCCTCATGAAACTTTTATCCATGTGAAGATCATGTAAAGTTCAACATAACATGTTCAAATATAATTATTTGTTTAGAAATTTGATATGAACGTTGTGACTTTGGTTCTACAATACACTTGATGCTGGTTCCAGATTTAAAACACATGTAGACATTTTTAAAATGTTACCCAGAGGTGTACTTTGATCTTTGTGGATTGATATTCTGAAATTACAGCATAATACAGAAGTTTACCAATATTAGGGTGTTAAAACAGCTGTACTGGTGTCAAGCATAAAGGAATGACTACAGGTAAACTTCAGCACAATCAATTTCCATGACAGACTTTGTAATCTTGAATATATACAAAGTGCTCTTCCACAAACCAAATTGGGATTGGTTGTATTTGTTTGTAGAGTCCTGTTCTATATGAAGCAAATCTTCTGAATATCCATAAACTGGCATTCACATTGTTATAGGCTGTTAACATCTCCAAACATCCCAACATTCAATTTTTTTCCAGATATGGTATGCACACCTATGACAAGCATCTCCCAATGTGATAGTTACATAAAGCCTTTAAAATAGTTGTTCATAATTAACGTTTAGGGGCAGATTTATTAAGGGTCTAATTGAAAATTCAAATTTTCTGATTTTTTTTATGGTCAAAACTGTCAAATTCAATTAGAAAATCATCCAAACTCGATTCGAGTTTTTTAAAAAAATTCTAAAACCAATTTTCAAGATTTATCAAAGTCTGGCCCTTTATGAATTCAAATTCGACTATTTGCCACCTAAAACCTGCCCGAATTCCTGTATAAGTGGGAGAGATGTTTGCAGCCTTCCTGACTTCCTTGAATTGAGTTAGATCTGAGTTTTCGGCTCGGTATTAAATAAAAAATCGAATATTCAAAATTCGTGTTTTAAAAAAACTCACATGAATTCAAATACGACCCTTGATAAATATGCCTCCACATTTAGAGAGTGATATTCTAAAACAATTTGCAATTGGGTTTAATTTTTTATTATTTGTGTTTTTTGAGTTATTTAGCTATTTATTCAGCAGTTTGCAATTTCAGCAATCTTGTTGCTAGGATTCAAATTACCCTAGCAAAAATGCACCGATTTGAATGAGAAACTGTAATAAGAATAGAAGTGGGCCTGAATTTGAAAAATGAGAAATAAAAATTAGTAGTAACTATACATTTGTAACCTTACAGAGCATTTGTTTTTAGATGGGGTCAGTGACATTTGAAATCTGGGAAAAGTCAGAAGAAAAAGACAAATAATTCAGAAACTATAGAAAAGAAACAATGAAGACCAATTGAAAAGTTGTTTAGAAGACCAATTGAAAAGTTGCTTAGAATGAACCATTCTATAACTTACTAAAGGTTAATGTAATGCTGTACCACCCCTTTAAGCAGTTTTGATTTGCTTTACATACAGCCCCTGCTGTGTTTTTTGGATTTATAACGATAAAGCAAAAGTATATAATGAGAATGTTTCTCAGTGTTGTTACTTCTTGATGTTACTTCTAAATAAGCTTGTAAAGTCAGGTAGCAATTTATTGTCTGTCAAATAATTGTCCGACTTGTTGTGACTCCTAGGGGGTTATGTACTAAATTCTGCTCTGGCTTTTTGGTGCAGAACTCACATTTTTCAGGGTTTATTAAAATCCGATGCTGCAAAAAGTCAGAATCTGAAAATCACCGGCATATCAGACCTACGAAGGTAGTACATAAGTCAATGGTAGAGGTTCCTATCCTGGAAGTTTCTGTGCTGGAATTAGCCCGAAAATCTGACTATTTCGGGCAAATAATTGTACGATTCTAGAAAAACCTTAGAAAAAATAGTACGATTCAGATTTTCGCTCCGGCACTTTCTGTGGTCTGCGCTGCTGGAATTAGCCTGAATATCTTACTATTTCGGGCAAAAAATTGTACGATTCTGGAAAAACCTTAGAAAAAATCGTAACGATTCAGATTTTTCGCTCCGACACTGATGAAATCACGTTTTTTTTAAAAATAATGAATAAGGTCTAATCTTGGATTCTAGTTTGGTTGGACTTTTTTTAATTCAAATAAAATTTCAGATTTTTATATATAAGGCCCTAAATGTAATTGTGTGCTACTGGCATATGATTCATTTGCACCATGTTACTGTGTAATCTTCAAAATATTTTTTTTTTATTGAAATCAGAAAAATTTTGGCCCGCTCTGGCTAGTGTACAGGTTATGGCCACCTTTCTATTGGAGTACAAGAGCCTGCACTTTCCAGATACAGTGCTGCCTACATTTGGTAACCTTGTAATTGTGGCATTGTTGGGGCATGTAGGCATCCCCTATTCCACTCCTCACATGTGTAACTTGTACATCATTCAGGTTTAATGAAGTATGAGATGCAGAGCTTTGCCCCCTTTTATTTTCAATCAATTACTATATTCATTCTATTACTATAATCAACTTTCACATACTAGCTTTGGGTTATACATGGTAACTTCAAGACAGTGACAAAGATCCCTGTGAGGATCAAAAATGTGTTCATTTTCCTGTATTGGTGATGAATAACATGTTAAATTCATGTAATCAATTGATCTGTGTCGTTTTTCTTTATCATTATTATACATGATTCCACCTATTCTTTCATTTCAAACAAACTTTGACTTTAGCACACATTACAAATATCTCCCATTGGGTATGACAGCTTGAAGACTTTTGAGTTAGTGCAATTTTTTGCATTGTAACATTTTTAACATTTACTATAGTATGAGTTAAACCTTACGTGCAACAGTACTGCATGAATAAAGGCAATGTTATCTATTGGCACAGTTATTTTTAGCATTGTAGACAGACTTATTAACAAGCAATGCTCAATTACAAGTCAATGACAGAGGTCTGTTGAGCCATTTGAAGATGTTAATAGCCTTCCTGACATTCAAGTTCTTTTTCGGGAGAAAAACTGGATTCAAATCAAATACGAATACGAATAAGATTCGAATTTTCGGGACAGAACCATTTGATCGAATTTTAGACATTCAAATTTTCTGTTAAATAACCTCCCAGTCGAAGTGTGAGTATATTCGAATTAAAAAAAAATCACATGAATCAAAATTTGACCTTTGATAAATGGGCCTCCAAGTGTACTAACGAAGTTTCGCTAGGCAGAAATGAAGGTTAGCAAAAGTTCTCTATGAAATGCTCACTCTGATGAATTTATGTTAATGAAACTTTGCCAGTTTTCACATTTTGATGAATTAGCGTATGTGCTGCGAATGAACATCTGACAAAGTGGGCAAAGTGTGGCAAAGCCTTCCAAGGCGAAAATCTGCCAAAATGTACTCTGTTTGTGCGATGATAGGCAAATGCCTACGTGTGCATCAGTGCACACATACAAAGTGCAGAAGGTAGCGGTTTGTCTAGTGTGCCATTAGCCTTGTAACAGCAGATGGATCTCTTTCAGTCCTTTTATTTAACTGGCTTGCGGTATTGTTTTCGGATTCAGAGCCAGGAATACATATAAAGTAAACAGCCAGAGATACTGCTTTCCAAACCAATTTACATTTACACAGAACTTTAAAATCATTAACATTTTTGTAATGAATGTATATTTTAAAGTTGCAGTTCTTTGTCATTACTGAATCTAATTGCTACTATACCTGCACTCCCAGACTATTAGCAAATACTAGCAAGTGTAATGTCTGTTCGGCAATCATGGCTACACATAAGGCATTAATTGATACCATGACTGCCCAACAGGCACTACCTTTGCTAGTGGGCAAAAAATTTCTAAAGTCCCATTGTTTTCTTGCCTGTGAATATTATTGAGCTGTGCTTTGTGTATGTCATGTTAAAGCTGCATGTTCTCATAGGCAGTTTTTGATGAGTTATTGTCACTATTCATGCTAAATTCGTGCACTTTCATTTAGTACTTCAGAAACAAAGTTCATCTTAACAGCACATTTTTAACTTCCATAGCTGATTTTACTCTGTGATCACAAGTAATATTTTGACTAATACTGTTAAATATTGAAACTGCATGTCAATGTCTGAGTGTCTGAGAACGTTCGTTCTTACATGAGCAAGGGAAAGAATGCAGTGTATACTTATAAAAACATCATAATTTAGAGAGTTGCGTTCCATCAGAGATATAAAACTGTAAGCAATACTAAAAAGAAGTAAAACCACAGGAGACCATTACTCCAATAAAATAAACATTTTCTGTAATTTCTCTCTCATGAAAGAACAGTTCTGTCTTAGCCATTCTTTGTTGCATGGCTACAACTATTTTACATCAGGCAACCCAATTTAGGCAACCAATAGGAAAAAATGATCAATGAACTCTATGGGGCAGATTTATCAAGGGTCAAAAAATTTTATGGTCAAAACTGTCAAATTCAACTAGGGAGTTATTCAAATTTGATTCCAGTTTTAAAACAAAATTTGAATTTGATTTTTGGGATTTATCATACTCTGACACTTTAAGAACTTGAATTCGACTATTTGCCACCTAAAACCTGCCGAATTGCTGTTTAAGTCAATGGGAGATGTCCAGGGATCAATTTGGAGTTGCTTGCAGCCTTCCTGAAAGTTTTTTTGATTCAAATTGAATTCAATTTGAATTCGATTCAAGTTTTCGGGTTGATTTAATTCATTCGAGTTTGAAAAATTTGATTTTTTAAATAAACTTCGATTGGTCAAATTTCAAATTTAGTTTAGGGGAGTTTTTAGAAACTCACATGAATTCGAAATTCGACCTTTGATAAATGTGCCTCTATTTGTTAATGGAATTATTAAAATATGTCAGTTCTTGATGATTTTTAGGTTTTCTACATGAAGGAAGTTTACTTTCTTTGGTTTCTTAAAGTTTTAACATTAATATTTGGCAAAGAGGTGGCACAACTGGGCAGATCTGGGACATAACAGGACATGGTCAGGGCAAGCCAGTGACAAGGCAGAAAATCTCTTAAAATTCACTACTAGTGATGAGCAAACTTGTGTAAAATTTTGTGAAACTGCAGAAAATTATAAAAAAAAAACAAGACTTTACAGAAATGTATCTACAAAAAAAAAAAGCTCAACATCATGGTAACTGGACAGCTCCAACAGAACACCTTTTTTCCAGACTACGTGGTGAAAAGTTTGCATCTGATGAAACTGAAAACTTTGGGTTAAAAGTTTGCTCATATTTTATCCCGCTGAGATATTATTGTAATGGACGCCTTTATAAAAACTATACCACAATGCTTTACAGTAGCAGGTTATATAAATTAAGTATACAAATGATATACAGATATTAACTGATATAGGAACTAAAGAGAGCTCTGCTCAGATCTACTGTCTCTCCTATGATACAGTAAATAATATGTTATTCAATGGTCTTTTAATTTGTAATCTTGTGCATGACTTCTTTACATGTATACAGAATAAACTGCTGTATTTATCCACATACAGTTAGGAAAGTGATACTCAGGGCTTTTGGCATTGCCTAATAATGCTATATATATATATATATATATATATATATATATATATATATATATATATTTATATCCTGACCTACCTTATAAACTAATGCATATTATTGACCTGGCAAAAAGAGAGTTTAGTTATATTACCTATCCAATAAATGGATGGCCTTCCCCAACATCAAATATTGATGGCACGTTAAAGATCATTATGGGTGATTCAGGGGGGATGCTTTTAAAAATGCAGAAGAGAGAACATGAAATAAATCAAAAGTTTACAGCCACAATCTACACTGTTATGACAAAAATGTACTATAGCTTTGCTAAAATAGATATAAGAATGGTATCTACTAGACTGGAAATTTATGAAGTCTAGTTTTATTTATGGAAATCCCCTGGTAGGATTCATGTAAAAATCATGGCTGCATTGAGAATTGATATAACATTACAGGTCCCTCGTGCCATACTAACATTGGCTGCTCTGATATTGATTTAATGCCACAGAGACGTATATTTATGAAGTTCATTTTCAAACAGTAAATTCAAATGGATCAGGCTGACTAAAATGTACAGTATTAATAATATTCTTGGTTAACACTTATCAAAGTCTGAACCATGGCACTAAGTTCCTCCAGGCCATTCACATATACAGTGGATTCCAATTGCTTTGTGTATTTTAAGATATATAATTGATATAAAATAATACATTTAGAATGCTTGCGTAGCATTATCCTGCACTAATATGCTGGTAATTCAAAATAGGTGCACTGTCTGATGAATAGAATGAGTAGAGATATAACATTTACAATTTAAATATAGCTATGGCATGTGCTGCATTTTACTAAACATAAAAATTCAGGAAGTCATAGAATGCCAGAAAGGTATATTCCACATTTGCGCATTCTGTTCTAGTGACTTAAAAAATGATGAAAAGTTACTCACAGTATATGCTGCAAATGACATGCGTTTTTACAGTTCTAAAAATTGCACTTGTGGAATGTAAACTGATAGAGATTTTCTTGATTGTGTTAAACTAACTGTTTATTCAAGCTCTCTTGAGACTTTTAAGTAACTTTAAACAAAACTTGTCATGTTGAAGGAATACCATTACTGTCAATACGGAGTATATATTTAAGATTCACTAGTGCATTTAAGTAGGGCTGAAGATAGAGAAAAGAGGCCTGGGCAATGGAAGAAATCCCTCAAAATAAAAAAACAATCACATACTTAAAGGGCATGTAAAGCCAAAAAAATAAAATACCATTTTTACTTTCTTTAATGAAAAAGAAACCTATCTCCAATATACTTTAATAAAAAAAATTTACCATTTTTATAAGAAACCTGACTGTATGCAGTGAAATTCTCCCTTCATTTACTGCTGTGGATAGGAATTGTCAGACGGTCCCTAACTGCTGAGCAGGGAAACAATCATACTTACGAACAGCAGGGGGAGCCCCCGCCTTACTTACCAGCCATGCAGAACTCAAGCAGCTAAAGTGTGAATTTTACACAAAGTTACTTCTTTCACCAGAGTTTCCTTCTAAGATTAAGTTACATCCTAAAATTTTGGCCATCAACATTTTTTGTAAAAATTCTTGCAATCAAAGTAGATTCATCTGCATATTTGTATGGATACTATTGCTTATCTGTTGCTGGAGCATTCACCATTCTTTAAAGAGTACAGTACTATGATAGAGCTAGGTTGTATTTTTCTCTTCAAGTTATTCATCTATAAATATAATAGCTTTATTTTTCATATTCCTTTGGGCTAAAACCCATGGCAACTTATTATTGAAATACTTTTGGCTGTCTCGTAAATTCGTAAGTGTAGTTGGTGGATTACCTGAGTAAAATAAACCCATGTCATTAGACAGTAAAATGAGTGAAGATGGCCTCTGTACAAATGCAGTGTGTGTGGTCATGTTTGTATGAAAAAATTTAAAATGGACCTGTACCCAGACACAAAAATCTGTATTATAAAAGTCCTTTTCAAATTAAACAAGAAATCTAATTTCTATTTTTTATTAAAGCATTCATAGCTGTTGTAAGATCATTTAAAAATCCCAGCTGCCAATCAAATATTGTCTGCCCCTCCTCTATGCCTAGGCATAGAGGCGGGGCAGACAATTGCTTTCACTTTCCATTTCCACTTCCTAGATGTCACTACTCTCCCCACATTCTCCCCACATTCCCCCGTTCTCTTCACCATTTAATTGTGTAACCAGGGCATGGGGATGGACTTTGGGCCCCTTATTGTGGTGCAAAAATAAGATTGAGATGCCTTAATAACAGTGTCCACAAAATGGCTCCTGCCTGCTTGCTATAATTATGAGTTCCCAGACTGAAGGAAACAAGATTCAAATAATTTATATAGTGTAATTAAAGTTCATTTTATATAGTTACATAGTTACATAGTTAAATTGGGTTGAAAAAAGACAAAGTCCATCAAATTCAACCCCTCCAAATGAAAACCCAGCATCCATACACACACCCCTCCCTACTTTTAATTAAAATTCTATATACCCATACCTATACTAACTATAGAGTTTAGTATCACAATAGCCTTTGATATTATGTCTGTCCAAAAAATCATCCAAGCCATTCTTAAAGGCATTAACTGAATCAGCCATCACAACATCACCCGGCAGTGCATTCCACAACCTCACTGTCCTGACTGTGAAGAACCCTCTACGTTGCTTCAAATGAAAGTTCTTTTCTTCTAGTCTAAAGGGGAGGCCTCTGGTACAGTGATCCACTTTATGGGTAAAAAGGTCCCCTGCCATTTGTCTATAATGTCCTCTAATGTACTTGTAAAGTGTAATCATGTCCCCTCGCAAGCGCCTTTTTTCCAGAGAAAACAACCCCAACCTTGACAGTCTACCCTCATAATTTAAGTCTTCCGTCCCTTTAACCAATTTAGTTGCACTTAGTCTCTGCACTCTCTCCAGCTCATTTATATCCCTCTTAAGGACTGGAGTCCAAAACTGAACTGCATACTCCAGATGAGGCCTTACCAGGGACCTATAAAGAGGCATAATTATGTTTTCATCCCTTGAGTTAATGCCCTTTTTTATGCAAGACAGAACTTTTTTTGCTTGACTAATGTGATAAAATAGGATTTTGAATAATTTTTTTGGGTGACGGGTCCCCTTTAAGGTTATATAACACTTTAACAAAAATGTTTTTAAGGTAATCAAAATAATTCCATTGAAGAGAATTGTAGTTTCACAACAGCTGCAGTGCAAAAGATCGTCTTCCTCTATTTTTCAAATAATCATAACAGAACACAATATTAGTCTTGATTAATAAGTAGTGGGATTTTTTCCTGTATTGTTTTTATCTATAGATGTACTGTGTGTCACGATCGCCGCCCGGAGCAGGTCCAAGAGCTCCGGGCGGCGCGTCCCTCCTTGCCGGCGTCGCTTCCAAAATGGCGGCGCCCATGGCCGCCACGTGGGTAGCGGCGCCGGCGCGATGACGTCAGCGCGCCGACGTCGGCGCAAGGGCGTCAATGACGTCACATTGGCGCCAAATTCAAAATAAAAACGCCAACTAGACGCCAGAATGGCGCCCAAGTATAGGACTACTTTCCCTATTGTATCCTGGGTTTCCTGTGAAGCTTTATTGCTATATCTTGTTCCTGATTTATATTCTGACCCTTTGCCTGGACTTTGGACTTTGCTGATATCTGCCTGCCTGTGAACTTTTGCCTGGATCTCGACTACTCTTTTGATTAACCCTTTGGACACCGCGAACTTGCTCCCTCAAGAGGGCTTCCTCCTCGATCCTGACAACCTCCCTGGAGGGATCTCCCGGCTCCCTGACATTATACTTGGGCCATGGATCCTACTGAGGAAGCTACGCCTGATGTCGGACGAGCGATCCGCGGACTGGCATCCCGCATGGAGGAATATGAAGCCCAGCAGTACCACATAGGACAGGCACTCTATACCCTTCTCTCCCGAGTGCCTCCAGCGCCTCCTGCTTCCCAAGCGGCTGTAAATTCTCCCATGGCGGACGTCTCGTCTAGCACAGGTTTTTCGTCTGGTGAGCCTCGTATTCCGCCTCCTCCTCGCTTCAGTGGGGACCCACAGGCCTGCAGAGGTTTCGCTACACAGTGCCAGATCCAGTTCGAGTTTCAACCCTCGCACTTCCCCAATGAACGTTCCAAGGTGGGGTATGTGATGTCTCGTTTGGTGGGCAAACCGCTTGAGTGGGCAACATCTCTTTGGGAGAAGAATTCTCCACTGACTTTTGATGCCAAGACTTTTCTTCAAGCATTTCGTACTGTGTTTGATGCCCCGGGTCGGGTCACAAATGCCCCTTCTCGTCTTTTGCAACTCCGACAGGGTAACCGCAGTGTCAGTGACTATGCTATTGACTTTAGAACTTTGATGGCTGAAACTTCCTGGAATGACGATGCCTATAAGGCCGTATTCTATCAAGGTCTGTCTATTCGCATTAAAGATGATCTTGTCTCCAGGGAGTTCCCTGATCTGCTGGAAGATCTGATTGCACTATCCATCAAGGTGGACACTCGTCTTAGAGAGCATCAAGTAGAGAGGGAGCGTTGTGAACGATTTCAACCCGTGTTGGCACCTCGCTTCCAGAGACCTCTCTTGCAAACTCCGGCTGCTCAAGCTTCTCCTTCCCCTCCGGAGGAACCGATGCAAGTTGGAAGGGCTCGTCTCTCCGAACAAGAAAGACTCCGTAGACGAATGGCTGGCTTATGTCTGTATTGTGGCGGACAGTCTCATTTTGCGAACTCTTGTCCGGTGAAGCCCACGAGTTCTGTTCCCCGAGGTATATCAAGGGTAACTCATGTAGGGGGCACTACTCCGAAGTCTCAAGAGAACACTCACAGGTTTCTACTTCCTTTACAGATTCGCCTAGCCACTAAGACCATTGTCGGCTCTGCTTTCATTGACTCTGGAGCTGCTGGGAACTTCATGGACGCTCGTTTCGCCAAACACATGGAAGTTCCCTTATTCCCATTGTCCACTCCGCTTCGTGTCACTGCCATTGACGACAGACCCCTGGTGGCTGAATTTATCTCCATGACGACTGGTGAATTGCCTGTGCAGGTTGGGACGCTGCATAAAGAAAGACTTTCGTTCCTAATTATTTCCTGTCCATCAGTTCCAGTCGTTTTGGGTCTCCCTTGGCTACGCCTGCATAATCCCACCATTGATTGGTCCGCAGGACAGATTTCCCGTTGGAGCCCATTTTGCCAGAAGCATTGTCTTCCTGCTGAACCCCTCCAGAGGGTGAATATCTCTATGTCTGATCTGAAGACTCTACCCTCCTTTTACAGGGAGTTCTCTGATGTATTCTGTAAGAAGTCTGCAGAATTCCTTCCTCCACATCGACAATACGATTGTCCTGTCGATCTTCTGCCTGGAACCATGCCCCCTAGAGGTCGTAATTATCCTCTCCAGCGGAAACCACTGCCATGAAGCAATATATCCAAGAGAATCTCCAGCGGGGGTTTATTCGCCCTTCTACTTCTCCTGCCGGGGCTGGATTCTTCTTCGTGGAAAAGAAGGATGGAGGTCTACGTCCCTGCATTGACTACCGGGGTCTTAATAAAATCACCGTTAAGAACCGGTATCCCTTGCCCCTGATTGCTGAACTCTTTGACCAACTGAAGGGGGCTAAAATCTTCACTAAGTTGGATCTCCGTGGGGCGTATAACCTTATCCGCATCCGGGAAGGTGACGAATGGAAGACAGCATTCAACACTCGGGATGGGCACTACGAGTACCTCGTAATGCCCTTTGGTCTCTGCAATGCCCCCGCTGTCTTTCAAGAATTCGTGAACGACATTTTCCGGGATCTCTTGGGAAAATTTGTGGTCGTGTACCTAGATGACATCTTGATTTTCTCCAAGGACCTTGCAAGCCATCGATCTCAGGTGAAGAAAGTACTCTCTCGTTTGAGGAAGAACTCTCTCTTTGCCAAACTGGAGAAATGTGTGTTTGAAGTGTCCAAGATCCCTTTTCTGGGCTATATCATCTCCCCAGAGGGTTTCGAGATGGATCCTGTGAAAGTGTCTGCAATCCAAGAGTGGCCTCTACCCCTAAGTACTAAGGCAATCCAGAGATTCATTGGTTTTGCTAACTACTATCGGCAATTCATTAAGGGATTCTCTTCTCGTATTGCTCCAATCCTTGCTCTCATCCGAAAAGGGGGTAAACCCAGCTCTTGGCCCCCACCTGCTGTTGAAGCTTTTCAATCCTTGAAGGATGCCTTCACTTCTGCTTCGGTTCTCCGCCATCCTGATCCAGAGTTACCTTTCTTCATCGAGGTGGATGCTTCTGAAGTTGGAGCCGGAGCCATCTTGTCCCAAAGACATCCCTCTGATGGGAAGCTGCATCCATGTGGGTATTTCTCTAAGAAGTTCTCTCCTGCGGAGCAAAATTATGATGTAGGAAATCGAGAACTCCTGGCGGTTAAGCTTGCCTTAGAAGAGTGGCGTCACCTCCTTGAAGGTTCCTTGATCCCAGTCACGATCTACACAGATCATAAGAATCTTGAATTCATCCAATCTCTCAAGAGGCTGAATCCCAGACAAGCAAGGTGGTCTCTCTTCTTCTCTCAATTTAACTTCGTCTTGACTTTTCACCCTGGCTCCAAGAATCAGAAGGCCGATGCTCTGTCTCGAAGTTTCACTCCGGTGGATCGTACTCCTGAAAGACTAGAGCCTATTATTCCTCCTGTCAAGATCATCGCTTCCTTGTACCCTCAATTCGCTGATCAAATCCTGGCTGGTCAATCTTCTGCTCCTCCTGATACCCCCATTGGGATGGCGTTTGTCCCCTCCGAGTTACGTCTCCCCATTCTTCAACAGACTCACTGTTCCAAACAAGCTGGACATCCCGGTCCAGAAAAGACTCTTGAACTCCTTCGACGTTTAGTCTGGTGGCCGACTATCCAAAAAGATGTCAAAGACTTTGTTTCTGCCTGTACTGTTTGTGCCACTTCCAAGTCCAGCCATTCTCGCCCCAGTGGGTTACTACAGCCGTTGCCTGTTCCCTCTCGTCCTTGGACACATTTGGCAATGGTTGAACTTCCTCCCTCCTGTGGGAACACCGTGATTTGGGTTGTCATTGACCGCTTCAGCAAGATGGCCCACTTCATCCCTCTACAGAAGCTTCCATCTGCAGTGGAGTTGTCACAGTTGTTCATCCAGTTCATTTTTCGCCTGCATGGCTTCCCAACTGAGATCGTTTCTGACAGAGGGTCTCAATTCACGGCTAAATTCTGGCGTTCCCTGTGCAAAGATCTAGGTATTAATCTTCACTTCTCCTCAGCTTATCATCCCCAGACTAATGGAGCGGCTGAGCGAGTGAACCAAGCCTTGGAACAGTTCTTGAGGAACCACGTTTCCCTTTGTCAAGATGATTGGTCTGATCTCCTCCCGTGGGCGGAATTTGCTCATAACAATGCCTGCCACGCTTCCACTGGAAGGTCCCCATTTATGTCTGTGTATGGTCTACATCCTCTAGCCTTCCCACAAGACTGTCTGATGTTCCGGCCGCTGATGACCATGCAGCCCACATGTCTGCTATTTGGGCTGCAACCAAGTCAAACCTGGAGAAGAGTGCTCTGGTTCACAAGTCGTTTGCAGATCGTAGACGTAGACCCTCTCCTCCCTACAAGGTCGGTGATAAAGTCTGGTTGTCTTCCAGGAACATTCGGTTGAAGGTACCATCTCCTAAGTTGGGTCCGAGGTTCGTAGGTCCATTTCCCATTTTGGAGGTGATCAATCCTGTGGCTGTCAGACTTCAGCTTCCCCCTGAGATGCGAATTCCCAACGTGTTTCATGTCTCCTTGGTGAAACCCGCCACCTCCAACCGCTTTTCCGTGGTCCAGCCTTCCCCTCCTACTATCTCTGTGGATGGCCAACAAGAATATGAGGTGGAGAAGATCCTTGACTCCAGGATCTCCAGGGGCTCTCTTGAGTACCTCATCAAGTGGAAAGGCTTCGGCCCTGAAGAATGCTCCTGGGAAGGATGCTCTGATGTCCATGCTCCTCGTCTGGTGAGGGAGTTCCACTCCAAATTTCCCCAGAAGCCAAGTCCTGGTGGTCCGGAGGCCCCCCGTGAGGGGGGGGGTACTGTCACGATCGCCGCCCGGAGCAGGTCCAAGAGCTCCGGGCGGCGCGTCCCTCCTTGCCGGCGTCGCTTCCAAAATGGCGGCGCCCATGGCCGCCACGTGGGTAGCGGCGCCGGCGCGATGACGTCAGCGCGCCGACGTCGGCGAAAGGGCGTCAATGACGTCACATTGGCGCCAAATTCAAAATAAAAACGCCAACTAGATGCCAGAATGGCGCCCAAGTATAGGACTACTTTCCCTATTGTATCCTGGGTTTCCTGTGAAGCTTTATTGCTATATCTTGTTCCTGATTTATATTCTGACCCTTTGCCTGGACTTTGGACTTTGCTGATATCTGCCTGCCTGTGAACTTTTGCCTGGATCTCGACTACTCTTTTGATTAACCCTTTGGACACCGCGAACTTGCTCCCTCAAGAGGGCTTCCTCCTCGATCCTGACAACCTCCCTGGAGGGAGCTCCCGGCTCCCTGACACTGTGAAACCATAGCTCTGGTCTTAATGTTTTGTATAAATTGCTGCTGCAAACTGCATATAGAACAGATAGGTATATATTACAGCCTAAAAGATGGCTTGCATCCAAAATCTTGAAAAACGGCAACCATCATATTTAACAGCTGGATGTAGAAATATGTCACTTTAATTTGGAGATGTTTTCTTCACAGCAGGGTTTTCTCAAAAGAGAACAACATAAAAGAGCATTGGTCTCACCAGTCCAACATCATCTCGCTCCACAGAGGAGCTAAATGAATGAATCAGGATTTTTTTCCTGTTTTTTTTCCAAGGGAAAAGTGAATTGACTAGTGGCTTCCTCTGATCACCAACCAGATCCATATAATTGAATCCTAGCTCCCTGAAGTTTAATTCTGCCAAAACCTTAGAATGACACTAGACCCATTTTGTATGGATGATCTCTGAAAAGCCTTGCAATAAAGATGTAGTATGTGAAAGTGGGAGGTTAGATCTTACTGTTTGCACAAAAATGCTCCAATGCTGTCCATGAAAAAATAATTTATGTTGTGTATTCTGCATATAATTTAAAAAAAGTCACTGGGGGTCATTTATCAACACTGGGCAACTTTGCCCATGGGCAGTTACCTATAGCAACCAATTAGTGATTAGTTTTTTAAAACCGGCTGTAAGTAGAACAATGAATGAAGAAATTTGATTGGTTGCCATGGGTTACTGCCCATGGGCAAACTTGTCCAGTGTTGATAAATGACCCCCAGTGACTTTTTTTATATTATATGCAGAATGCACAATATAAATTATTTTTTCATGGACAGCATTGGAGCATTTCAAAAGTATTTTACTATACATACAAAAATACCTGTGTAAGTACTGATTCACTATTTACTTTGCATTATGAACTATATGAACTGTTGTATGCATGGAAAACTCCTTTATTAATACCAGACTAAAGACAGGTTTGATGGAGAGAACCAATACGGGAAAAAATTGCTTATACCCCATCCTTTTTTTCTCATCATCTACAGTCGTAGAATGTTAAACCTCTGGATAATCCTTCCTCTCGGAATATAGTGTCCTACTATAAAACCTCCTCCCTCTTCCCACTTTGTGTCTCAGCTATAAGTTTCTGGAATGTATTTGTACAGTGTTGGAAGATGCTACTATGTGTGATGGTCATGAAAAGAAAATTACAATTTTCTTCTTTCTTGGCCATCCCCTTATCGAATCTTTGGGTAAGTATCAGAGTAATGGAAAATAAGGGGAAAGGAACAAGAATCAAGAAGAATAATTATGCTGAAACCACACAATTGTAATTATTCAAAGAAAAAAGACCATATATAAATAATCATTGTGAGGGCCAATGTCCATTTTGTAATGTCCGAGGAAAGTACATAATAAGTGTGCTTCTGCCAACTAGGATCTTGTCATGCTTCTAGTTAAGTGTGCCTTAACCAGAACTTGGCAAAGGTTACCCTTGTTCTCTGTAGGCTGTAATTCTAGCTGTCACAATTCACTGTCCAATGCTGACCCTTATTTATTTATTCCCCCTGGAATAACAAAGAGGTTCTTGGTTTTCCAAATACATTCAATTTGGTATCACTTTCAAGTCAATCTTTAACATGTAAATCACCCCATAGAAGTTGCTCATTCATAGGAGGATCGGGATGATATGATGGAAGAATTGTAGGTTAATTCAAACAAGCAATTAGTAAATGAGGCCTAAAGTTAACTGTCATGTATCAACTAAACCTTATTTTTAAAAAATGTGGCATGTAGTTTATTGGCTAAAACATGTTTAATATTTGTAAGCTGTACACATTACATCGCTTATATCAACAGCAATTCAAATGAACCCGATCAAAGAATAAATAGAATTCATGAAAAGCATGATTAGTGGTGACATATATTTTGACTTGTTTTCTTATACAGGAAACTAAGTGGATTTCTTCCCCAGACATTTACAAAAGTCCCAGTCTGACATTTCTTTGATGTAAAGGGTATAGTGAATATCACACAAATGTAGTATGTGCCCTGTAGTTAGCTCCTCATAAATGTAGTAGTAGAGGCTACCAGTACAGCCTGAAAGCCCACATTAGAGCATTTTGAATTCAACTGGTTGACAATCTATATACTTGCATTGCTTGATTGATTGAGCAAAAACTGACTGATGACTTTTCTCATAATCAGACAGACTACACAGTGGCACAGTATAATGACTGGTTTGTTGCTGGTACGGTACTAGGAAAAAAGAAACAAACTGTCTGTACAGTGTAATTTTAATTGGGGTTAGTGGTCTTTCATACGTGATCCCTTTCACAAGTCACTTGATGTTGTTATGTGTTATTTAGGATGATGAGATTAGGTATAAACTACATGTTGTTTAGTAAAGTTGTTTGGGAGTGGGTCAGAGTTAGCATCCTGTTTAGCTTGTGAGTATTTTAGCATTTGACAAAGAAGAAGAGCAAAATGTGGGGTAATGAATCTAATCCCAAGTTAGATTCAGATGCGTTAAGCACAGCCTATTTTATGTTCATTAGTTTCCTACCAAGCAGGGGTGCATAAAAAACAATGCACTTTTCTGGCTTGATTAGAATATTATACTATATCATATGAGAGACATTTTTCCAAAAATAGCATTAAGAATTGCACTAGAAAACTGACCAACAAAAAGCGTTCTTCAAATGAGAAATAATGTCTTCTTCCATTTCTATGAATATACTTAAATATGAAGAAATATAAGACTATATGCCTGTGCAAAATAACCTTTGCAAACCTGTTTCCTTTTAAGCTGACTTCACACATTATATCATACGATTAGGTCACTTCTAACTGTATAATAAACAATATGTGTGGGCCTAATGAGCAATTTGATACTTGTTTTGGATTACTGTACATTTCCACCCATAAATGAAGGCCTCTTAAAATTAGGCTGTGGTTTGCATAAAGTTGGTAAGGCTTACTTTGTAACTTGTGTATGAGTTTAAATAGAGCACAAAAAAAGCATCCATTTAGTAACTGCAACTTCAGTTGCGGTCACACAACATTTGTCACAGTTGTTGCACAAACTGTCACTATACTGCATCTACTGTAAAGCTGCTTTTTGCACTTGTGCTATTAAACGGCAATTTGGCACTAGCAATGCAGACCACACCTTGCCCCTCTCTGACACTGATTTCCTGAGCGTGGCAGGGTGAGAGGGGGCGGCGTAGGGAAGGCCACCTCAGGGCAGCCTGGGGGCCCAGAAATCCCCCTGTCAGCTACTCAGTGGTTTGTATCAAGATCAAGAATCAAACACATTTCCAAAATTAATTAATTGTATTTTGAACAGAAATGTTTGCTATTTATTGAGTTAGAAACCTATTTACTTATTTTCAAGGTCGAGGAAAAAAACACGAGTTCCAAACTGCAACACAACGGGGCACATTTACTTAGTTCGAGTGAAGGAATAGAATAAAAAAAAGTTTAAATTTCGAATGATTTTTTTGGCTACTTCGACCATCGAATTGGCTACTTCGACCTTCGACTACGGCTATGAATCCAACGATTCGAACTAAAAATCGTTTGACTATTCAACCATTCGATAATCGAAGTACTGTCTCTTTAAAAAAAACTTCAACCCCCTACTTCGCCATCTAAAACCTACCGAACCTCAATGTTAGCCCATGGGGAAGGTCCCCATAGGCTTTGTAAGCTTTTTTTGGTCAAAGAAAAATCGTTCAATCAATGGATGAAAATCTTTGGAATCAAACGAATTGCGGTAAATCGTTCGACTTCGATATTCGAAGTCGAAGGATTTAACTTCGGCAGTCGAATATCGAGGGTTTATTAACCCTCGATATTCGACCCTAGGTAAATGTGCCCCAACGTGTGCATCTTTTCCCCCAAAGGCAAGTCTATTTGAGAAAAAACTCAACAGAATATTCTGCATGCTTTTTTCTCAGAAAAAAAGTTACACACTAGCGAGAATGACATGCTTCATTCATATTCAATGTGGCTAAAAAATTTGAATGTTTTAATGAACTGGGGAAATAAATATATACAGTAATTAAATCTGTTACAGACAATTCCCATTGACTTCTATTGAACCGTGAAAGTTTACTTGTTGAGTTTTTTTCTGTTGACTTTTTGTTGTTTTATTCTTTCATATATCCTGGCTATTTGAGGTTCCAAAAAATATTAAAAAGTATATTTGTGTTCACTGTTTTTTTTTTTTGCTACATTTTTTCTCGAAATGTGTGAAAAACTAAAAACTCGGCTTTCGATAAATCGGCCCCTTGTTATTTGAAGTTGCTCAAACAGATACATTATGAAAAAAGGTACTATAGAGTACAATACTTCTTGGTAAAATACCATGTAAAATAAACATGGTCATGAAAGGCAAGATCTTCTCATTTGACAAGGTTACGAAATGAGCATATGCTTACCTGATTTGGTCATGTAAGTGGAAGGTATTTTCCTGCATTCCCTGATATCTAAATGAACATTTTTTTGGCTTCATACATGGGCCAATAGGTGGACAGCTAGTTACGAGTGGCCAAGCTGGCAGCCAAAATCTGTCTGCTGTATGGCAATACATTCTTAACAGTGTTATACTGCAATACAAAGCCAAAATCTAAAGCAGATAAAGTTTAAAAAAAAATGTTAGCAGGCAGAGCTTAGTTGTTAAAACATTACATTATTTTTCACCGATAAATTCATTTATGACAGTGGCACAAGTGATTTGTGGCTTTTTACCTGGCAGAGATATCCCTGTTTACCATTGGGCTGCATGGTGAAACACTATTTAGAGCTGATGCCTTGCAGTGTTATATAAATAAAAGGATAATTGTAGTAGTAATAATGTCCTTAGACAGATGATCAAAATCACTGGGCAAATATTGCATTGGCAAGCTGAGCTGAATTATCCTTTACCCGATAGAAATAGGGTTAATATTCTCTGAATATGTTATTACATACAGTATAAATAGTAGGTTTCATAAAACAACACATTTATAGTACAACTCTAAATGTTTCTCTTGCATGTCATCCAAGTCTCTAAATTCTTCCATAAACTAGTGACAGACCACAGAGTAGTAAATTCCACCAAAAGATATATTGAGACACCAGTAACACAGTAAAAATGATAGCTAATGCTTTTTTCCTACTAATTGACTTTGCAACCTTTTCTGTAGATATATGACCAAGATGGGACTCTACAGCATTTTATTGATGGAGGAGAGCCTAGTAAGTCAAGCTGGATGAGGTATGTCCGATGCGCTAGACACTGCGGGGAACAGAATTTGACAGTAGTTCAGTACAGGTAATGTGTTAAATCAACCTGCATGTTTCAAAAAATTACACCTTGACTTTCTATATGTCCAAGTTCATTTAAGATGTGTCAGTTGAATACATCTATACTTTGCTTTTGTTGGGCATAATAACTTTGACATTTTATTACTGAATAATAATTATCATGTGAAATGACATTGATGCCTTCATGGTATCTTTCATGGAGGTTCTAAGCAAGCATACTGTTGCTACTTTGTTTGACCTTTGCATAATTTGGCGTCATTGCCATGTGCTTTGGACTTTTTTGGCTCAAGCTTCACCTGTAAAGCTCAACCTTTAGGTTTGCCACTGCTAATTACAAGGTTACAGTTGTATCAGGCATCCAGTTATCTGAAGCAGGTATTTTTCGCAAATATCACCATAAGTACCCTCCAGGATGCCCTAAACTAGCCACCACTGCATTTGGCCATGCCTTTACAGTTATTCCCTATAAATCATACGCTCGCTGAGTCCTTTGGAAGGTATTGAGGGGTAATATGAGAAAAAGACAGACTATAACGCAATAACAATTTGGTACCTTTTATTACATTGCTCCCTTAATATTTTAGAATTGAAAAAACCAATGATCAATATGGCATCTCTGTATCAACACATCTACAATACTAATTATATAATTATTAAGTAAAAGGCACATATTTACAGTTAAAGGGCATGTAAAGCCAAAAAAATAAAATCCCATTTTTACTTTCTTTAATGAAAAAGAAACCTATCTCCAATATACTTTAATTAAAAAATGTGTACTGTTTTATAAGAAACCTGACTGTATGCAGTGAAATTCTCCCTTCATTTACTGCTGTGGATAGGAATTGTCAGACGGTCCCTAACTGCTGAGCAGGGAAACAATTATACTTATGAACAGCAGGGGGAGCCCCGCCTTACTTACCAGCCATGCAGAACTCAAGCAGCTTTGTTTATGACGATCCCTAAGCAGCCCAGACCACACTGAGCATGTGCACTTAGTCTTAGTCTTGAAATATGTTTAACAAAGTTATAAAATGGTGACCCCCTGTAGCCAACTTAAAAGCATAAATTATTTGTTTGATTAGGCTTGTGGTGGAGTAAGTTCATGTTTATATTTAGTATACAAAATACAGCATTTCTAGCCTTATTCAATTTTAGACTTTACATGCCCTTTAATAGCATGTTGGATTAGTAGGTAACATAGTTACATATTTACATAGTTAAATCAGGTTGAAAAAAGACAAAGTCCATCAAGTTCAACCCCTCCAAATGAAAACCCAGCATCCATACACACACCCCTCCATACCTTCACATAACACATAACCTGAGTTCTGGGAATAATCTGCAAGGTATTTGTATGATCTCCCTGTGTCTGAGTGTGTTTCCTCAGGCAGTTTAATTGGCTCCTGATAAAATGTACAGGAGGTTGTATAGGGATCTTAGATTGCAAGCTTCACTGGGGCATATGAATGATGTATTATCTCTGTAAAGCGCTGTGTGCTATTTACAGAATATATGCATGAGTTTGCGTCAGTTCTAAATTATTAGTCATGTTTCAAAGTTTCTCTGATTAGGTTTTGGTATACAATTGTTTAACGTTTTTGTATATTACATTTTTTCTCATGGTAATTCTTTTCTAAACCCAATCATAATTAGTCTGGTTGATGGTAGAATTCAATGCTCTTTAATGCTGCAAATAAAAACAATTTGGGCTCCTATTTCTGTATGCATTTCATCAGGCTAACTGTAAGCAGCCCATGATCACATGGAAAATTAAAATGACATTATTATGTAAAGCTATTGAAAAAAAATAATTAAATTTTTTAGAACAGCAACAGTGCTCAGCAAACCTCTGCTACACTGCCCATGTCGTATATGTTTCCATGTATGTTTGTGACATTTATGAAATATAGCTAGCCAGCTACCATGCGGTGTATTTTGGATCATAAAAAAGGGAAATACATTGTGTTAAATTAGCAATGACTCAGTGAAATGGAAAAAGAGAAGTGGATATTTACGTATTGGCCTATTTTTGTATTGTCCATACACGTCCATTACAGAAAATGTCAGCTGGTTTGAATTCACTGTGTTATGATTTCTAATATCTAAATGGAATTTTCTTCAAAGAGCTGTGTGATTGATTGACCCTCAGTTGAACGTTTTGTTTTTATTTTGAGGCTGACAATAATGTCCATTGGCATGTGTTCTGCTTCAACAGCGTTGGGACGCCATGAAGCTATCTTTATGAGTCATCCAACCACAATACTAAATACATGTCAGCAAGGGAAATATTATCCGAAATGAGAAAAATCCCTTTGATGTACTTCAGCATGCAGAGCGTTGTGCGAGTTTTGGACGCGTTTTACTCTTGGAAGAAATGGAGTATGCTTACACTATTTTTTGGTCTACACCAACCCTTAGAGACCACCCATTGCTTGAAAACAGTTCTGCTCTTTCAGCAGCAAACTTTGTCATTTTGGTCTTTAATACCTTCATTGCTACATTGCTTTGTTTATGTTAGGTAGAGCCAAAGTGAAAGATGAAATGTTTGCAATGGCAAATTACAAAGTAGATTTGATTTTTTTAATCATTTTTTTAAGCTGCTGCTCTTATTTCTCTTTGCAAATGTCAGGGACTTTAAGTCAACGTAGTTGAGTCAATTTGAAACAACTCTATTAGCGAAGGTAAAGAGAAAAGAGTGAAATTGAGAAAGATGTTAGTTTTTGTCACATATTCATAGAAAGCTAAAGAAAAACATTCTGCTTAGCAAGCAGCGCCCATGTGAGACAATATTGCTGTAAATATGGAGAAAAAGAAGATAGTTTTGCAGCTGCAAGTAAAATATTGAGAATCTGCACTTTTTTATTGATCTTTATGATCTCGTTGCCAAGAGCCACTTTGCGGTGACAAAATATGTTGACAAGTGCATATCTCACTGCAGTGAAAAATGTGTTGAAGGATCCCCCTATGTCTGCAGCGTTCTACAATGAACAAATTGCCCTCTTCCAGACAATTTTTATGGAAAGTTGAAAGTAAAGGTTTAACAAACATTTACATTTTTATCTTCTTCCCTTTCACATGTGTAGAAGCAAATCTTTGTAGTCTAAACCCGCTGAAGAAATAATTATCTGTAGTTTCCTTCTTTTACAAGCCACTTGGTTTAAAAGGAGGATATATATATATATATATATATATATATATATATATATATATATATATATATATATATATATATATATAACTTTAAAAGATAACTGCCTAATTAAAGACAGTCAATATAAGGGATAAAAAAATACAGAAGTACAAGGATGTGGCTCTTAGTGTTCATTCAGGCAACACTTCTGCCCCGGTAAATGTCTGTGCCCTTTCCTTAAGACCTCTCCCAAACATGCACATCTGAATGAAACGTAAGTTAAGGGATGGGTCACCTAAGTGCTCCTCTTCAATAAAGCACTGCTGAACAGAGAGTTCTTTATTCAATAGGAAATCCATAGGACTCTATGCTCTGAAACACACTCTCCTGTACCAAGCTAAACAATGGGCTCTTAATCCCAGGGCTGCTTATAGCCTCGCACACCATACACACCCTGAATTTGCCTGTTGTAAAACTGAAAGCACAACACACACACACACGAGTCCTCTTCCACAACTAAACATTGTTGAAACAATGTAAACATGTATGAGATCTGTTATTTGGAAACCCGTTATCCAGAAAGTTCCAAATTATGGGTAGGCCATCTCCTATAGACTTTATTATAATGAAATAATTAGAATTTAAAACGTATAGCGTTTTTCTTGGTAGTAATAAAACAGTAGCTTGTACTTGATCCAAACGAAGATATAATTAATCCTCATTGGATGCAAAACACTCCTGTTGGGTTTATGTAATGTGTAAATTACTTTCTAACAAGACATAAGGTATCGAAATCCAAATTGTAATAATAATTCCTTATCTGGGAAACTTTGTGTCCCGAGCATTCTGGATAACAGGTCCCATACCGGTATACATATTAAATTAGTTTGAGGAAAAACAGTGAAAATACAGTATATGTGATTATGGTATCTCTTTCATGTCTTATCTTGCCAGTCTGCAATTCTGTAAAAACATTGGAGCCCTCAGTCTTTTTCAGTTGACTGAAGTTAGTGAAGGACTGAAGTTTTTTTTATAATGAATTATTCTAAAGATCTGTTGTTTTTGGGATATTGCTTTATTCAACATTATTGCAATCTAAACACCCATTGTCTTATTTTTGTTTGCTAAGTATAGTAAGAGTATAATGGAAAATATGCAGTACTTTTAGGTCATCTTTGAATATTTATTCACGACTATCTGAATGTAAAAAGATGTGACAAATGCTTTTCTTTTCTCTTTTCCAGATCGAATATATTTTATAGAGCTTGTATTGACATCCCAAGAGGCACAGAACTGTTGGTCTGGTACAATGACAGCTACACATCATTCTTTGGGATTCCATTGCAGTGCATTGCTCAGGATGAAAACTGTAAGAGACCCAGTATGCTTAAACTCATTTCCATGACTTCCCTTAAAGGACGACTGTCTCAAATCATTTTTTTTAAATTGTCCCCTCCAGCGTTAGGCTGCCTGCACTGTGGGGCACACGCATGCCCATAATGAGTGAGTGCCGCAACTCTACTTATGCACATGTGCAGATTGTGAGGAGCCTATGTAAGAAGCTCATTATGTGCATGAACAGTACACAACGTTCGGGGCAAATTCACTAACAGGCGAAAATTCGCCAGCGCTGGCTTTGCGCACATCGAAACACTTCGCCAGGCGTAATTTCGTCTGGACAATGCCAATTCACGAAGATCGAAATTGCGCACAGGGTCCCGAATGCTGACGAAATTTTGCCAGCGAAATTACGTTCAGCAGTTTGAAGTTACACTCGCGTTGGCTAATTAGCATACGGCGTGCAGTTAAAGTACAATGGCCGTATATGCTGCAGCAAATACATTACACTACACAAGGCCAGGGAACCTTAATAAAATTATATAAAGTTGTTATAATGCCCTAAACATGTGCCCACAGTATAGTTTAAATGCCATATGTTAGCAAATGTAGGGGGGAAGGAGGGTACCCCAAAAAAAAATTATCATCTTTTTCAGTCTGTCACCCTTTAAATAGGAAAAAACGCCAGCGTTCTACACCTATCTACTCTATTGCACTTTGCCTGGTCTGAGGTGGGGAAGGCAAGTCTGTCGATAGAGGTAACGTTCAGTAAAATCAAAAACTTGCGTAGTAACGCTCTTTTCGCCAGAAAATTCGTCTGGCGTTATAGTGCGAAGTTGCGCCAGAGTCTATCTCCTTGGTGAAATTACGCCAGCTACCGTTAGTAAATCGGGGAAGTGCCGAAATGACGTCTTCGCCTTTTAGTAAATTTCCCCCACAGCCGCTTGCACCAGGAGCTCACTCTTGTTGTGGGAAGTCTAGTGCTGGTGAGGCCATTTAAAAAAACTAAAAAAAACTATTGTTTCCTCTAGCAGGAGTTGGAGTCTATTAACCCACATCTCTAGTGAGAGAAACTATTTTAGGGTGACAGGTGCTCTATAAAGAGTTGCAAGTGGCATGATTGTATTACTGTGTGTATAAAATATTTTGAAATCATTCAAATATTCAGTCAAAGTAGATGATGCATATTTAGTATTGTATTATGATTTTACAATAAGATGGTTAGCTGAAAAGTCTTTTAGTTTATGAAAAAAGCAGGTCTGCTGTTCCAATCTTCAAAAGCAAACTCATTTCCGGTATTAGCATCTTATTTATTTTAGCAGTTAGACTGTGGAATTCTGCTGCTGCAGCCCTGTGGGGTTTGACCCTATAGCTCACCTATCTATATTAAGATAAGGGATTCTAATTACAGGGTTATAGCAGAAATGAAGCAAGCAGCTGCCTAAGGCTGACTGTGGCTGCAGAGGAAAACGGACTGATTATTTCAACAGAAAGAATAAAGTAAAGCATGTATATTGGAAAGTTGTTTGGTTTTAAGGATTCTATTATAATCCCTTAATTTAATGAGAAGCCTTTGCATCTCCTTTAAGAGTAATGACTCACTCTTATTGTTAACAGCCAATGGCATACTGGACATTTCCTCCCTGTGAAAAAAGAAAATTTTTTGTTTGCACGAAATATTTGTGATTATAATCTCTGTTTTTTTGTTTTTTTTGCAGTGAATGTTCCTTCACCAGTTATTGAAGCAATGTCACGGCAAGACACATTACAATCTTTCAACAAAAATGGCAAGTTAAGCAGCTCATTGCAAAGGTCCCTAGTTTTCCCACAGACTCCATGCAATAGAAATTATTCTCTAATGGAGAAATCTGGGCCTCTGGACACAGGATTTAACCAGATCAATGTAAAAAACCAGCGAATACTTGCCAGTCCTACCTCAACAAGCCAGCTAAACTCAGAATTCAGTGACTGGCATCTTTGGAAATGTGGACAATGCTTTAAGACTTTCACCCAACGAATTCTTCTACAGATGCATGTGTGCACCCAGAACCCAGACAGGTAAAAAAAATCACTATAACTGAAGGCTTGGGCAGTAAAGTAAAATACATAAAACAGTTGTTTTGAAAATCAGTCAAAGTTCGATTGGACCAGAAGTACTGTAAGTCTTTTGTTAAAGCACTCAGATATGAGTTTATTGCTCTATAATACACAAGAGCCACAATATCCTGCAAATTATAGCCTTATAAACCATGCTTAGTGATGTCATCAGTTAAAATGGTTGAGTCACATGAGTTATTGAAACTTGTATATTATAATAAATATTTTTTCTCCTTTTGTAAAATATGAGGATATTAAAAGTCACCTAGTAGTTCCATGACCTGTATAAAAGCATTCAGCCTTTGTCATTGTCATGTAATGTCTTGGTGATTTATAATAACCCATTTATTTGACAATAGGGGGTACATTATCCACAATATAATACATGGGTGACAAAGATTTGCATCAACTCTCATATAAATAATCTTAGCCTTGCCTTGTTGTGGTATCACCTTTTATTTAACATTCCAATGTAAACATTTTGTGGCAAAGACATGCCGACTTATGATACCTGTATATGTTTAATGTATAGTAGAAATGCATTGCTCCCCTCAGAAACTTTAAAAGGTCACTCAAACACATTTTACAAACATTTAAATGTGTTCTATTCTTTAGTACAGCACAAACAACAATCGCAAAACATGCCATAACATTGAGTGGTTGGGTGGGAGGTCGTATGATAGAAATTAAATGGCTATGAGTTGTTAGAACAATATCCTTGCCTGATCCACT
Organism: Xenopus laevis; assembly: GCF_017654675.1. Classification (NCBI taxonomy): domain Eukaryota; kingdom Metazoa; phylum Chordata; class Amphibia; order Anura; family Pipidae; genus Xenopus; species Xenopus laevis. The sequence goes on along the minus strand of NC_054372.1, from coordinate 157,446,037 downwards.
ATTTGAATCCATGACCTCAAGGAAAAAACACCACATAAATATTCCTCTCCATGAATATGTCAGTCTTTTGACTCTTTGTTGTCTATTTCTATGTTGTCTCACTATAAGTTTATGTGCTGGCATATTTAATGCCATGTAAATATATTATATTGTGGAATGGAAAATCCTCACTAGACAGGTGATCTTTACATGATCTGATAACCTAAGTAGATAATCAGATCAGGTTAATAAAACTTTAGACCCCCCCCCCAAGTCTATGCAGACTTGTAATTGGAAGACTGCAACTATTGACAAATTCCCCTCCAGATATTGTTTGGGATATGCTGTTTTGGCCCCATAAATGGATGAAAAATAATATTAGCATGTGCAAAGAACAATATGAAGGTAATGGATTAAGAGGTGCAAAGTTAGCTACAGGTCTAATCACCTTCAGCAACCAATCAACAAGTAGCATTTTTTGGTCACCTGTTTAATAATATATTATTGGCTGTAATGAGTTACTGCACCTGGAAGAACTATGTGCATTTTGGGGCTATAACACCAACATAGTTATGGGAATCTGAATCTTATTAATAGCATTAATACCAGTACATCATAAAACTAATACTTTGTAAGTTACAACCCAAACAAACTATGCTCTATGTTAACTTATATTCATGCATTTTACAAAACAAAACCACACATCCCTGGGATATAAAATATGCCGCTTCTCTGTTTTTGTGTCACAATCATTAAGGGTTCACCTCTGGCATGCAATGTGTATGAACTTAATTAAGTACTAAGAGGCAATGAATTGGAATTTTTTGCTTAGCACTATTTTTCTTCAGAGCATGCAAAGCTATAAATCGTGTAGAGCTGTCAAAAAGATATACCTGCTCTAGCAGTGATGTGGAGGAAAACAGATGCTATTTATTCAATAAACAAATATCCATACAGAAGAAAAATGTTGACCAGATACCTTAGAGTCAAAGTTGGTTTGAATGTTTGTCAATACAGAATTTTATGGCCGTGAACTGAAGATGAAATTTAGCTGAACAAGTGAATTAGTATTTCTGGTACTTTAGCCAGTGGCACAGTGCATATAATAGAGCTATTATTTATGCATCAAAGCTTGTTCATTTGACAGTTCTCATGGTTGGCAATAGAAAAAAAAAAATCTGATTAATTTAACATGAAAATTCTGTCTACTTAGCTTTTTTTTTTCAACAAATATATTTCATATATATATATATAACAATACGAGTGCTGGGGATTGAAAAAAAATGCTTTCCACAAAAGCATTGTGCCCTTTATGGTTTTAATATTTGGACTAAAATGTATATTTCATTGCATTCAATTGTATTTGTTACATTCAAAATGCAATGTTTTGTATTTGTGTTAAAGATATTATATATGAGAAAGAGAGAGAACTAGCTCAGATTCATCCCTTTATACTTTTTTAGATACATTTCTTCAAAAATATTAGCTTGAAGTCCTTGTTTCATTTGGATTACATTGGTTTTTTTCTTACATGGCTTTTCACAATCATGTACATGTTCTGATTTGTAGAAGCATGTTATTATAAGCTGTAACAACACAAGGTTATATATGAAAAAAAAATATATGTGTATATAGTATATATATATTAGAGTTGCCACCTGTCCGGTTTTGATATATATATGTAGAATGATTAAAATATATATTATGAGGCCTCCCGAACCACAACATAAAACTATAATATTCTGAAGGCTGCAATATCTGTGTTTGTAGTCTATCATATTTCTGAATCTAAATCTATTTTCCTAGTACAGTGTTCAACAAACTGTGAGACTGTAATGCAGTTTTTGCATTTTTGATGAGACCCTTAAGCTGGCCTTAGACGCAAAGATCTGATCGTACGAATCGAGGATTCGTACGATTTTCGGAACGTGTGTGGAGCATTTCGTCCGGCGGAGATCGGTCGTTTGGTCAATCGGACAGGTTAGAAAATTTCTGTCGGCTGCCGATAATATCTCTGCGTGTATTGCCGATCGTATGATTTTCAGTGGGAGACTGTCACTAGCTTTGGTTGGACATACAGTAGATATCGTACGATTGCTGTCAGGGGCAGAACATTGCTGATCTGTTCTTTAACTAATCTGACTGGTAAGACTTTGATCTGAATGGTTAGTGGCGGGTCGGGAGATGGGAAAGTCCGATCGTACGATGATTCGTACGATAGGATCTTTGCATCTATGGCCAGCTTTAGGCCTCTCAAGTGCCAATCTCCACATCATCGGTACAGAAATTACCCCTGACCCAAGATATTCTGGGACTATGTCGTCTTTAGTAGCTTTTAGTATAAAATATTTGAATGATAATTTTGATACCCATAATAAGGACTCAAATCTATGCTAATCTAGCATACAGTAAGTCTCCATTGCTTGACTATAAAAAGCATAATCAGAGAAAATGGGGTATATTTATCAAAGAGTAAAGTCTCTAGTCTCTAGTGTGAAATTCCACCACTCTCCATTCATCTCTATGGGATTTTTACAGGCATATTTATCAAAGGGTGACCTTTCACTTTCACGCATTGATAAATACTCTTTTAAGAATCCTATAGAAATTAATGGAGAGTGGCAGATTTTCACCCTATTGTCTGTGTCTCTATGGCTAAGGCAATAATAAAAGGCCGAGATAAACATCCAATAAATAAGACTATGAAGATTTTCATTCATCCAGGTCATGGTATATCTAGTACAGGAAGAGTTTATATGCCGAAAACTTCCCACACCAGTCAGATGAACTGTAGAAGCTGCTCGGATGAGTAGTGAAACGTCTTCATTGATTACTCAGCAAGTCCAGTTGTTTTTAGATTGACCTATACTAGATATCCAATAAATAAAATTGACTTGTGTTCTTATATTGTTTGTATTTACAGAGATAGAATTTTCATGGAGAGTAATGATCAATACCAGTGACGGTCTACTTCTTAGTATTCTATGCCATGGAGTTGCTCAAACAACATGGGTCAGATTCAATTCACTGAGAAAAAGTTATCTCATGGTTTATCATGTAAGACGAGATTCATTTCAAATATAAAAAACTTTTCTCCAAATTCAGTTCCAGTTTTTCCCCATAGACTTCAATAGAGTTTTCACGTGATAAACAGTGAGAAACATTTTCTCTGAACTGAATTGCATCTCGTCCATGAGTTTTCACATGAAAAACCCTTTTCTCACTGAATTGAATCTAGCACATATTTGTAAAAAAGTGTAGAACTTTCTATGTAACCTTTTAAATGTATTGTCTTGGGCAGATTTGCATGTTTTCATCCGTTGTGCCAGGGGGCCAATCACAGTTAGTAATGGGCGAATTTATTCGCCAGGCGCGAATTTGCGGCGAATTTGCGCGATTCGCCACCAGCAAATAAATTCGCGAAACGCCCACGAATTTTTTTTTCAAAAAATGGACGCCAGCGTCAAAAACGAGAGGACGGCGCCATTTCGCTAATTTTTCAGCGAAACGGCGCAAATTCGCCCATCACTAATCACAGTATGTGATGTGCACCTTCAATGCAAAATGATGGTATAAAAGAAAATGTGAGATAGGCAATTTCTAGGTGTCTCACCAATTATTTGGCTTCATAGCTGTTGAATAATCTGTTATTCAAAATAATCTGTGAAATTCAAACTTTATATTGGACTTGTTGCATATGTTGCTCTGATCCATCATACTAACAGTATCTTCTGCAGGAAGCAATGTATAGTTTTGTGGATAAATTGTTACAGCTGTATAATCCTAAATATTAAGGAGATTAGATGTCACTCTAGCATTCCGTGACCACATAAAAGTCTCAGAACACCAACATAACTTCTATTATTCTTTATCATTTACAGTAGGGGGATACAATTTTAAATGCATGGCTGGTAGTTTTGGAGAGGGTGGTAGGGTCAGAGCACAAGATCAAGGTCCAAGCTATTTTAGAATAATGATGTCATATGAGTTTGTCTGTTACCTGGTCAATATAACAATTCCTGGCTGAGAAGTAGCATTATAAAAGTTGTATAATCACTATAAGTGGTATTATTCTTATGCATTTCTCAAGCACGCTGCATATTCAGTAGTCCTGTTCCACTAAAGTTTATTTTGTTAAAACTGCTGGATTGAATTTTGCAATAAATAATAATAGTTAGAGCAGTTCATGTTTTTTGACTATAATGAAAAGCAGAGACTACGGCTGTTTGTTTATTGTATTTATGTATTGTCTGCTCTTTTTCTTATTTTGTTATATTAGCTCCGTTATAGGGGAACTATTGGAAAAATGAAAATTTTATATAAGCTTCATCTCACTGAACTATTACATTTTCTAAATATAATCAATTAAAAATTCGGTACTATTTATGAAAATATCAAGTTACTCTTCAGTATCTCCCTCTCTGCAAACTGTCTCACTTCATGCTCTTTTCCTGCTAATCTGGGTCAGATTTTGATTGACACGTAGGTCTACTATGTCTCCCTATACTAGCAGAGCTCACTCAATCAACTGATGCCTGCACAAACAAAAGCTAACAAAAAAACTGATTGTGGCACACACCCTGTATGCAGAGAAACAGGCCAGTTGTTTTGAAAGAGTAAAACTGTGACTCAAAACTAGGGATGCTCCGAATACAGGAATCCTTCTGCCCAGCCAAACTGAATCCTAATCCTCATTTGCATATGCAAATTAGGGATGGGGAGAGAAATCGTGACTTTTTGTCACAAAACAAGGATATAAAAAATGTTTTCCCCTTCCCACCTCTAATTTGCATATACAAATTAGGATTCAGTTCAGCATTCACCCGAATCTTTCGACAATGATTCAGGGGTTTGGCCGAATCCAAAACAGAGGATTTAGTGCGTCCCTACTCAAAACTGACTCCACCTATTGCACGAAGAGAGAATTAAGAGTTTCAGGAGGTTCTTAGATGTGGGGAATGAAGAGTAACTAGATTATTTCATAAATGATTTATAATATTTATATAAAATTTTCATTTTTTTTATAGATCCTTTTAAAAAGGTAATGAAAGTTTTACAAAGTGCTATATAAAATATATCTCTAAAACAGAGGTGATAGTCATGTCTGTATAACTCTAGATTAAAGATAGAGTCATCAGCAGGTAAATCACATGTTGCTTTGCACGATGAAGCAGATACTGTTATTGGCTATAAGCTGCATTTGCTCCCCAATAGGAGCTATAAAGCTGAATGTACCAGGCACCAAGGTATAGGTAGAATACAAACATGTGCTGATCTAACTGGAAGTATAGAGCTGATGTCGGCCTGGAGAATCATAAGAATCTCTTAAATTCAAAGCAACAACAAGCTGCTCTTGCTAAGTGAGCGCCCCCATGTTGCGATGAAAAATATTTGGAGCACTTTTAAAGTTAATTTTGTAAGTAAAGAGCAAGGAAACTTTATAAATACAATCCAATACCATAAAATAGTATAGCAGGTTGTAATCTCCTATTAAAATAAATCTACTTTAAAAAAAAAGTCATTTTGACATATAAACATTTTCCTACCATGTTGGGCATATTTGTACTGCATATACCCCTCCCTCCGGCGGACATTTTCCCTCTGACACATCATCAGTGACATCTACAAACAGGACATGTATGCTGTAAAGTTCATGCAATGCAGAATGCAGGCGCACCATACTTTGATAAAAAGTTCTGCTCAGGAGAGGTGGTTAGGTGAAAAAATAGGATCAGACAGTTTGAGGTTTCTATGGGAACTGGCAATGCTATCTCTTCATTGGCTGGAGGGTGTGTTTAATAATCAGAGCTGAGAAGAACTGAGCATGCTCATTAGCTAACAGCCAAAGTAAATTCCTGTGGGAGGGGGCGGAGTGGTTTAGAGGAGTAGAAGCATTTCTAAGTGATTAAGGGGATGCTGCAGCCTTAATAATAACCTTTAAACAACCAGAGTGGCAGTTATGTAAAGATTTCAAAGAGGCTGTTCACTGATTACATTTTTGTGGAGAAGGTTTACATATCATTTAAGTACAGAGCTCCCTTTCACCATACTCGCAGCCTTGTGCTGCATGTGGCAACAAAGGAGCAACCGCTGTAATGTGCAGAAAACCTTGCACTCCTTTAGCATCCCAACACTTGTGACTGTCCTCAAATTAGAAAAGCAATCAGAAAATTAGTTTGCGTCTTATAGCTGCCAACATTTTCAAAGACTCTTTAATGCTGGGGCAGTCACTCCAAAGCTACATATAACTTCCACCACAATGTCCTGGGAGCTTCTTGGCAGACAGACACATATTCCCGCTCTCTGTCCAGACTCTTTAGTGGCTGTAAATGAATACAAAGGAGATGTTCTAAAGCTCTGTCAGTGATGAACATGTAGCTGCAATTACAGTTGCCTGGTGTCGTCCCAATGTCCAATTATTTTTGCAGCACACCACTTACTTTACTCTGCCGGGTGCATTTACCTCCCAGACCGCTTCCAGAACCAAATATACCATCCAAGTCATATATGAGGGAAGAAGCACACCAACTTGTTCTGACGATTGGTTTTATCACATTTTATTACAAAATTTGAAGCACAGGCTTTCAGGGACCAACCCCGAGGAAGGAGTTGGTCCCCAAAAGCCTGTGCTTCAACTGCTACAATAAAATGTGATAAAGGCAATTACCAGAACAAGTTGGTGTGCTCCTTCCCTCATATACAGTATGACTTTGGCTCCCCAATGTCCACAGCAGTAGACAGTAAAGCAGTGCATATAGCTGCCTTCACAGCATTAATCAAACCTTAGGTAAAATATATTTTAGGGTTGTCTTACTCTGGTTCCACATGTATTAAGGCTTAGGCACTAAATTCTGGAACAGATGTCATGGTCAAGTCAGATAATCAAAAGGCAAATCTAGATTACCAATGGCCTCTTACAGAAGGGTAATGAAAAATAGCACAGTTCATAAAAATGTTAAATAAAAAGTGTTTTGTCACCCTAGCAAAAAAATCGTATTCTTTTTGTATTCTGGGGGCAGGGGCTGTGTAAGCATTCTTGTTTGATTAGACACTTTTAAAGAATTAAAAAAAATAAAAACCCCACTGTTATAAAAGACATTTAAAAGTCCATATAGAGACAGTTCAACTGTGTTTGTATCTATTTTAGGCCTTACCAGTGTGGACATTGCACTCAGTCCTTCTCCCAGCCTTCAGAATTAAGGAACCACGTCGTCACCCACTCCAGCGATAGACCCTTCAAGTGTGGCTATTGTGGCAGAGCCTTTGCTGGGGCAACTACATTAAACAATCATATCCGGACGCACACGGGCGAAAAGCCATTTAAGTAAGTAGCTAAGGAGAAGCTTCATCAGTAACACACAGAAAGGGATAGAGTTTTCAAGTACAGAGTTTGTATTCTTAACAATTATACATAATGTTTTAGTAGCACATTGCTTATTTTTATTGTTATGCAGATTGAATAATTTCCCCCTTTCCCCCTGCTTTTATAACTACAAACACAGAATCAATGGGGCAAATTCACTAAGATGCGAAGTTGCACCAGGCGCAACTTCGCCGCACTTCGCCAGGCGTAGTTTCGCCAGCGCTCCGCAAATTCACTAAAATCCGAAGTTGCGCTCAGGGGTAGCATAAGGTTGCGAAGTTGCACTAGCTTTGATTCGCTATGTAAAGCGAAGTTACGCTAGCGAAGGCTAATTTGCATACGGCGCGAAATTCAAATTTCAATGGAGGAACACGTATCAGCACTACAAATGCCTAGAAAACCTTCAAATCAGCAAATAAACATTTTATTTTGCCCTACACATGTGCCCACTGTCTAGGTAAGTTGCCATGAGTCAGGAAATGTAGGGGGGAAGGAGGGGAGCCCCAAAAATTTTTTCGATCTTTTTCAGCCTATCACCCATAATGTAGAAAACACGCCAGCGTTTTTTGGGACTTAGAAAAAATGTTGACTTTTTTTCAAACAATCCCTATCTACTCTATTGCGCTTCGCCAGGTCTGAGGTGGCGAAGGAAGTCTAGCGTAAAAGGTAGCGTTCAGTACACTGCGCAAGTTAGTGAATTTGCGTAGTTACATCGCTAGCGAAAATTCGCCTGGCGTAAGAGTGCGAAGTAACACTAGCAAAACTACGCCAGCGTTCGTTAGTGAATTTGTGCAGTAACGAAAATGCCAAACGCTAGCGAATTAACGCTAGCGTTCGGCGCTTCGGTGCTTAGTGAATTTGTCCCAATGGGTTTTGCCCAATCCTTCTAGACTATCCCCTTTATGACTGCACTGCTTCCCTTTTACCTGCAAGAAGTTGGTTCCACTTTACAAATAATGTTCAACTTGTGAAGCAGGTCATCTGTGTACCAATATTGTATGGCAAAGCAGCAGAATGCTCATATTAGTATGTCAATTGAGATTCTTATTCATCCAGGTCATAAAGTCCAGTTGCTTTAGAGACTTAACTCTAAATCTGAAAACCTCAGCCGCACACATTGGTTTTGTACAATTTGGTCATTTCCTGACCGACCTGTATATTTATCTTTAACACAAAAACTAGAAAAAAATATAGGACCTTATCTAGAATATTTATTGGGTCATTGGCTGATCCAGTAATATACCGCCCTGCACTCCCATAACTCATCTGCACAATCAATGGGATTAGTGAATTATGACCAACCAAAAACATAACTAATCTTAAAAGGATTTTTATTCCAAATTTTTAGATAATATTCATAAAAGGTCACAAGCTTTGTTTTCTTACTTTGGGCCAGATTCAGTTCAGTGAGAAAAAGGTTTATCACATGAGAACTCATGGACGAGATTCAATTTGAGATGCAATGCAATTCCGAAAAACTTTTCTCAATGTTTATCAGGTGCAAACTCTATTGAAGTCTTTGGGGAAAAAACTGGAACTGAATTTGGAGAAAAGATTTTTCTCCTCAAATTAATTCTCGTCACTTGATAAACCATGAGCAATAATACATTAGAAAGACAATACCTGTCTTGTAAGAAAAAAGAACACTTAGATACTGTACTTAATTCTGGCTCCCCATTCATTTTGTGTAATATTTGCAGATGGAAGCCTTTGACAAATAGCCCCCATTAAACAGTTGTTAGAAGGAATGGGAAAAGCAAAGCTGAAATATAATTGATTTCCTCTGGCTGCACTGTAAATAGATTTTAGTAATTAATTGAAGAGGTTTAAAGGCCAGCAATGATAAATAGATTTATTTTAATGTGATATGTTACTTTTCTGTAAGCCCATTCTATAGATATAAACATATATACACTGTATGTTTGCTTTTTTAATAAATATATTTATATATTATAAATTTATATATATATTTTTTTATTAGTTCGTCCTGTTTTCACATTTAGCAAAAGTCATTAGTTAGTATTAGTAAACATATATTTATTATAATGTTTTTATACTTTGCTCAAGTATAGGAAGTATGCTTTGACAATGCTAGTATAGGCGAGGGGGTTCAAGTCTAGGGTTGTCACCTTTGCTGGCCACTAAACCCGAACAAAGGGGGTGAGGCAGATAGCATAGGATCTATTATACATAAATCAGTTATCCAGAAAGCTCGGAAACATAGTAATGCTAATTTTAAAAAAAAACTTTTTTATTTGCGTTTTTGTTTCTGAAATAATAAGAAATGAAGTGCACTTGGTAATAACTAAGCCATGTTGAGGTGAGCCTTTAAATGTTTTTCATTTATTGGCCAGACTATTGTTTGGGTTTTACAAGGCTGAAAACGGAACAGAAGGTTGAGACCCGAACAGGCCCTAAGAAAACCAAACTGTTTGGGTCAAAACCAAACAGGTGGTAACCTTAGGTTCAAATGACCAGCGCCGTTTCTGGGGAAGGAGCCGCCTGAGGCTGCTCCTGCAATGCCGCCCCCCGCACCGACTTACCTGTCGGGAGGGGAGGCAGGAACACGATTGCGGAGAGCGCAATTGCGCTCTCTCGCAATAGCACAGCCGTATTTCCGGTTTAAAAACCGGAAATTAAGCTCTTAAAGGTGCAGGAGCAGCTTTTTGCCGCCCCTGGAATCCTCAGCTCGCCTCATTGGCGGAGCGCCCCTGCAAATGACTATGGGTAGAACCTCATGGAAGTTTGTCAGATTTTCTGGCATGTCAAACAACTGCATTCAACAGCATGAGACTTGTGAGAAGCTCCAAAAGCCGATCCTTCATGTTGTAATATAAAATCTTATCAGATATTGTTGATTGGTTTCTTGTTTTCATGCACCTGTATCAAGAATGATTCTGTGCCCCTTGCTGCCTGAGGGGGGGCCGCATCGCTAGCGCAGAGAGAGCAATTGTGCTATTGGCACTAGAAGAGCCGAATTTCATTTTTAATAACCAGAAATTCAGTCACCAGAAGTGGCAAAATCCTATCCTTTTCATATGAAAATGCAGCATGCATTTATTTAGCTTTTTACATATTGGATAGGAATTCTTTCATATTGTTTATACATTAGATCCTCATATCAGTCCAATTATTTTAATATGTCTGCATCTACATCTGACTTGTACAGATCTTTTCATTGGACCATAGCAAACAAAATCCCCTGTGTAGATCTACCCATAGGGGGACTGTGGGGAGCTTATGGTGAAAAGTGCAGCTTGCCAGGTAAAAATCTTGAAAACTTGATTTAAATTTTTTTTTTAAAAAAAATTGTTCATTTACAGACAGGTGAATATCCCCCTTTAACATGGTTTAGACTGCTGACCAGCAACTGGTCCAAACTTTGTTTCATTATAAGCAAATTTATTTGTGCTATTTTCCACAGAGGAAAAGAAATTCGTTAAGCACTGACACACAAACATATTATCTCTTTCTATTCGTTCTTCATTATTGCATTTGTGTTTAGTCATTTTGGAATGTTCCAATAATGTTGTAATACAATAAAACTGCAACACAAGTTTAATTTCACACCTTCCTCTCCAAAATTACCGAAGTTCCAAAAAAAAGTACTAAATACTTTGGTTCCAAGTTGTCATGCAATAAAAAGCAGTATATTTTGGCACACCAATCCATGAACTAATCAGTTTCCTAATAAACAATCAGCAATACACTAATGTGTCATCAGCACTTCAGGCGCTCAGAGGGGATGATCTGCCCATAGACGTTAATGAATACACCAAAAATCATTCTGCAATCAATACTTCTGAATTATTTTCATTGAGCTGATAGGTCTGATACATTAAAGCTGACATTTTACATTTGTCAAGATCACAGTGCATTTTTTTATAACAGTGGAACAGGCTGCTTAGAATATTCCCAGAAAGACAATCAAGGAATCACAACTTATTTATAATCGTATGGCAAGATGGTCTAGCAGCCCTATAAATAAATACATGTTCAGAAATGTAGTTCAGAGAATATTTTTAATGTAGTTTAAGAGCAATACGTCATTCATTGCTATGCAGACACATTAGCTGGGGGTGTGGAGTGTAAAATCGGTGAAAAAAGAGTTTGGAAACTTTGACTTTTGTTAATGCTTCTAAAAGTAGTGTTTCCCGCCTGTGGCCTCTGGTAACAGTGGTGTGACTAGATGTTACTGGGCCCACATCACATTCATTTTAGGACCCCCAACATATCCAGAGTTTGTCCTGTTTTACCAATATATATTGAAATGTCTCATTAATGAGGGTCTCAAGGGGCCCCCTATATCTCTGTGGCTCCTCTGTCGTTACACCCCTGTACTGGTGGCAGTAGGTCCTGAAGAGCCACAATGTGGGCCTCCCTTCTCCAGATTCATAGAGGAGTAAAGACTCATTGAGGCAAATTCACTAAAGGGCAAATTTTTGGCAGCGGCCGCTTCACCACACTTCGTGACACTTTGCCAGGTGTAAATTCGTTACCATTACTCTAATTCACTAAAATGTTGCGTTTCTGTAGCCAAATGCTGGTAAAGTTTCTCTACAGTTAATTTGTCAGCGCAAGCATTTCATAGAGAACTTTCGCTATCGTTCATTTCGAAACTTCGTTAGCACTCTTACGCTTAGGTCAATTTGAAAAGGGCGGTTAAATATAGGTTATATATATGTCTTTATTAGAGATGTTGGTGCAAATGCTTGAAGTGGCTTGAGCAGAGGCAGAGTCCCGGGTTGATTCCAATCAGAGTTCTTTCTGCAAGGAGTAGGGATTGGCGAATTTGTTTGCCTTGTTTCGTGGAAAAAATGATGCCCATAGACTTGTATGGTCAAAATAAATAGACGTGTGTCCAAAAAATTTTGCCGCGCGACAAAAGTTTTTTGACGCCCATAGACTTTAATGGGCGTCGCTGACATTTCGCCGGCGGTGAATTTTTGGCAAAACAAAACGGGTCAAATTCGCCCATCCCTAGCAAGGAGAGAAACAAACAGACATGTTAAACATGAAACTGATTTTAATGTATGGGCATGGTAACAACTGTAAGCTCCACGGGGCAGGGACTGAAAACATTAGTGATAAACAATGTTTGGGAAGTGTAGCATAAATAAATGATGAAGGTAAATATAAATGACAGAGAATTATACTTCAGTGCAAAGGCCTGGCAAGAAGTGAGGTGGAAGACTTGGTTTTGTTTCATTGCTCCTGATATATCAGGAAGGCTGAATGTGATTGACTGGTTTGTCCCCAGCAGGACCTCACATCCGTCAATTTGCAAGGTCACTTTTTCAGCATCAGGCAAAAGACCCTGGATAAACCCTCAGAGCCAGATTCCCAATGCAATTATCTTATCCCTTGTCTTGCACCTTAGGGTGAGAAAATAACTATCCTTATAGGTAATGACACTGTACACATGTTAATGACAGTCATTGATCAACTTGGCTTTAATGCTCTATTAGTCCAGTGGTCCAAAAGTCTCTTGTTCTGCACACGAGACCCATTGGTCACCCAATTCTGCAATAGTTACTGCTTGGCCTCATCACAGGCTTAGTCGAGTTTATCAACACCGGACACATTACAATTTGCTCCTTGTATATATTGTATATTTATTAAAGATATACTCTTCTAAGCTTTTACACCCTTTTAAAATTTTGAATTGTTAACTCCCGACTGAAAACTCCAGTTTAGCAGCTGTTATTATATTTACCATGAGTTGTTTGTGGGAAATGAGAAGCTATTGCCTCCTTTATGAACGAATCATCATTACTGGCACTTACCTCACATTGTTTCAATTGTAAACTCTTCCAGACAGGGTCATTTATATTGAGTGTCACCCATGTATTTATATAAGTAGACCTTATTGCTGTATCGAGTGATATGCATAAATAAGGCTTGTGCTGTTTATTATGTATTTTAATGTATACTTTGCCAAATAAATGTCGACTGCCATATAAACATGAAATACTGAAAAATCTTTATAGACTGTTACGTTGTTCCATTAAAGAATTAATCATGGCTCAGAACAAAGCAATAGATCTGACAATATGAGATCCCCTGCCATCGACACAGCTGTTGGAAATGGATATTATTCAGCACATTAGTGCAGAGGATAATCTGGTGCTTTGAGAAATATGCGCTGCAGCTACGTCAATAATATTTCTGCTTAGGAACATAAAACTAAATAGGAGCTTCGGCACCTTCATAATGTCTATCTGTGGTAATTATAGTACTTGTTTTAGTGGTGGGTTATGTACATTTCTAAGGATCTAGTGCCTCTAACCTTCTATCCCTATGGGATAATATCTGCCCCATTAATTACAATGTGGTGTTTAGAGCAGTTATGTTATGATGACCTGCATGTGTCTAATATTTGGTGGAATTGTATTATATATATATAGGGTGGAAGTGTGGACTTGTGGATTCTGAATTCCAGATTTTGAAAGCAGCAGGTGAAATTTTGTCATAAATTTTTTCCAGAGGTTACCGAGCAGGCTGCAGACAAGCTACATCTTTGATGGCTCACTCCTAAAAATCTCTTTTTATTGGTTATTTATTTGATGTGACAACGATCAGAGCAGGGACAAGACAGGCCTCTCCTGAGAAATCACCTACTCCCCTTACTATTGACAGATTTCTCTGATCTGAATCAGCGAGGCCATGCCCTATCATAGTCATCAAGCTTCTGCTAGTAACCACCAAATAAGCTTTTTGGAATGGTGAAATCCAAAGGCCCTTTTGAATGTCTCTTTACATTAGAGAGGATAAACAAAAACCATGTCACCCTAAAGAAAATCTTGGTGTTGTTAATTTTCTCGGTTGTCTCCACTAGGTGCGAGAGGTGCGAGAGGAGCTTCACACAGGCCACCCAGCTGAGTCGACATCAGAGAATGCCCAACGAGTGCAAGCCCATAACAGAGAGCACAGAATCAATTGAAGTGGATTAACTGATTGACTGGTTGGAATTAAACTGCAAGAAAAGTCATGATTAAATGTCACGGACACTTAAGCAAAACCAAAGATTTCCTCTGAACAACTTTCAATCAGTCCAAGAAAACCAAAAGCAGTAATAAAATAAGTAAGATGTTAAGAGACATTGATCCTGGCATGGACTAGAGACCAGGAGAGACATTATTTATTTATGAGTGGGAGTGAAACATATTTCAAAGGACAAGGGGACTTAACCTTTTTAGTCCCATCACACACACACACATACACATGCATATATATATATAGCTTTATTTCTAAATATCTTTTTTTAATGAAAAGAAAAAATGTTATTTAATACCAAAGTGAAGGCTCCGCTACATTCTCCATCCTCTGGCAACATTTATGGCTATGAATGCACAAGGACAAGGCTTTTTTGTAGCATGAACTCATTCTTCTCAAAACAGGACTTGGAGAAGCTTCAGACTGGGGAAAGTTCATTCTGTAAAGGTTATTTTTCTCTCGACAAGGTGATGATAGACACTCACCAGGATGGGGTGATGACAGGTACCGTGTCTGAGGTACTGACTCCGAGCCTAATGACATTTGACATCCATCATCTACTGAAACTAGATATGAATCAAACTTGCACTTTTCATGTAAACAGTTTCATCAACATTGTTTATAATGATGTAGGATGATTTGGGACTAAACATGTTGCAATATTCCAAAATAAATATCTATATAAATATGTACAGAAACGTAATTAGTTTGTTGTTTTAAAAAGGATATATATATATATATATATATATATATATATATATATATATATATATATATATATATATATATATATATATATATATATATATATATATATTGGGTTCAAAAGTAGAATTTTCTGTCACTTAATTTTTTATGCTATATTCAAAAAAGAAATTTCCAGGGACCCTCTGTATCTGAATGTTGGTCTTTTTTCATGTATAGGAAAAGCAAAGCCACTAATCAAATTACAGCCACAGACTTTAATGAAACAGTGGCCTCTGGTGGCCATATTATCATGGAGCATAAAGAATTGAGCCTCTGAGTCTCTGTATGCTGTTGCATGTTTATCAGTGCTGCCACATCCCTATCTTGGAATACCAGGGGGTCACAAGAGGGACCAAGTGATGTATCAGTGCACGGGGCACTAGGGGCTGCCATACTGTAGCCCTTAGTGATTCTCTACTAAGAAACTGCGCACAGAATTCTTATTGGGCTATCACCCTACTGCATTAATTTTAAAACAGAAAACAAAGGTACAATCTTTTGTGGGCAACCCACTTCCACAGATGCAGCATTCTTATGAAGGGCATTTCCCATATGCTTGTGCCTTCAGCATCTGCTTTGCACTAAATATCTAGAATTGGTGTTTTTCCCTTTGTCTGTGGTTTGCGTTGGTGTGAATCAGCCAGGGATTAGGCACTGTGGGCGGTGAAGCGCAAAAGCTGAACTGTGGTTACATTTCATTTATATTTTAATGTCCCTTTAGGGCTATGAATTCACAAGTTTGGTGAAACTGTAATTGTAGTTATCTTTAGGGGAAATGTAGAACATACTTGCGCACAAATAAGAATGACAATTTGCATGTCACAATGTTCGCAACTTTTAAGACCTGCTTGAAGGCGGTGTCAACTTTTGGAGCAAAACACACACACTGCAGACTATAAAATTCGCAGTCGCTATCCTACTGTCGCATGAGAGGCAAAGGGTTTCGCAAAATCTTTGCAAAGGCAAAATTGTTTGAAATAAGAATATTTAATTGCATTGTGAACAATTTTCATGTTAGCGACCTATATTACATTCTCCCATTTGACTCTAATCTTTCAAGATAAAAGGGTTGAAAACCCAAAAATAAAAAATTGCCTGATTTGTTTTTCACTCTGCATTGAAAAAACTGTGCTCCTAAAAAGTTCTCCATTGCTATGGAATGCCATAACATCATTGGTCAGATAGGTGGACCTATAACCAGACTTGACTGGTGAACCAATCAGTTTTGCAGGCAAATAGATCTGATATGTGTCATATGGTAAAGTGTATGGACTTGAAATACCACCACTCACCAGTAGAAACATGCAAACCTCAGACCTACAGCTTGAGAAAGTAAAGTCCATACTTCACAAACAGGTGGGAGTAAAAGAAAAGAATCCTTTGTTGCAAAAACTTGGTACAAAAAAAGTTATATGTTTCATATTCATGGGTCCTTATGAATGAGTGGTACAGGTTCTACTGTGCAGTGTGTGCACCTTCAAAAATTTGTACTGGGTCAGAATTAGAGCTTGAAATCTATTTAAAAAAACAGCAACAATCCCTAAAAAATCCTAATAGTAATCATATGGCAATGCATGTTAAAATATAACCAGGGAAGAAAAACAAAGGGGAGTTGAGGGGATCTAATACTGTACAGTATATGCTCTTGCACCCAGCCAATGAAATGAAAAATTAGAGAGAATTCCAGAATCAAAACAACCTTTGTGGATATCACTGTCAGACAAGCCCCATTTCTCTGACCTTTCATAGACACTGGGGGGTAAATTTATCAAAGCGTGAAGTTCCGCCACTAGAGTGAAATTCCGCAGCTCTCCATTCATGTCTATGGGATTTTGAAAGGCGTATTTATCAATGGGTGAAAGTGAAATTTCACCCTTTGATAAATACGCCTTTAAAAATCCCATAGAAATGAATGGGAAGTGGCAGAATTTCACTCTAGTGGCGAAACTTCACTATTAACTTCACTCTTTGATAAATATACCCCTGGGGAGCTTTTCTGCTGCAACTTCAACCAAAGAATCTCTTAAGAGACAACTCATGTCTGGACCAGTGAGATGAATGCATGTAGATGATCTAGCAAAAGAATTTCAATAACTAACCCCTATATGTAATAATGGCCACTGAGTTTGCACAGTAGCAGTAACCCATATCAACCAATAAGATGTTTGCTTTTAAACACGGGACCAGTAAATTCTACCTGTTGATTTGTTGTTATTGGTTACTGCTGCTGGGCAAATTTAGAGGCTTATTTATTAAAGTCCGAATGCCAAAAACTTGAAACATTTTATTTTTTTACTATAAAATTCAAAAAAATGGAAAAAAACTTGAATTTTTCGAGATTTATTATAAGCCGAGGATGCACAAAGTCAGAATCCGAGACCTTAGTGTCTTTTAATACATAACCTCATAGATGTCTTTCTATGTGTTTCCTGCCAATGGCATGTTATTGGTTGAGGGAGCATTGAGTGGAAAAGGCAAGGCACACAGAATGCAACAAAATATCCATCTGCTCTAATATCTTAAGAAGCTTTGTTATAAAACGACATCACTGATCCTCAAACAAATCTTAATTATAACTCTGTGATCACTACGGTGTTCAACTATAATGTAATAAGTTGTGGTGGACGATGTATGTTTGGCTTTTTAGTCTTTCATTTTTGTGATGGCAATAAAGCCCTCTAATTCCAAATATATCTATAATTTAAGTAGTATTCTACTTTACATGGCAATGTTGGCAAATACCCTAGGGCAAGGGCAGGGCTGTCCAACTGGCGGCCCGTGACCCCCCCCTTATATGGCCCTCCACATCAAAGTCTCCCTGCTGTGTCTGCTTACCATATGTTAGATTTAAAAGGTATCACTACAGAGACTGGCCCCTGCATTGTTTAAACCTCAAATTCACACTGTAATCCCCTGTATTGTTAACACCTGTGATCCCCTTGTATTGTTCACACTTGTGACACCTCTATTGTTCACATCCTAAAGGCCTGTACTGTTCACACCTGAGACCCAGACTGAAACTGCCCACATTGTTCTCCTGTTCACACCTTATTCAAAATGCTAATGGGGCACCAGCACTATGTCACTGTATGTAGTACATATTAGACTGGTCCTGATTCCTGTCTCCTGCTCTGTTCTGTCTTCCCTATGCTCCCTGTGTGTGTCATACTTTGGTATTTGTTCTGGGGGTTTGTTAGCAATTGAAAATTATTGTTAGGGGCCCCTTAGGTGTTTAATCACATGCTGGGGTACTGTATTATACACAGGGGAGGAGGAGGCATATGGATTTAAGGGTATGTCTTCTCTTTTTCACATATGAGTGACATCCCTGCCAGTGCCTGGTCAAGGTAGTTTGGCACCCTAGGCAAGAGCTTCACTCAGTGCCCCCCTGTCCTACATTACCATTTCCCTCCTTACCATGATGGTTTTTAAATAAAGAGAGCAAGAAATGCACAACACTTTTTCATTTATATTACTGCCCCCTGTACCAGCAAGCCCAGCAGCCATCCATTATACAGCCCTCCTGCAGCCATCATATTGCCCCCAATCTTTACCTGTGCCAACAGCAGCCAAAAATAAATCTGATCACATCATATTGCCCCCAAGTATTTATGTACCTGTGCCAGCGCCCAGCCCAGCAGCAACAGCAAACATATGGTCCCCAAATCTGTAACATGGAGACATCTATGCTGTAAAGTTCATGCAATGCAAAATGCAGGATTACACAGGCACAACATACTTTGGTAAAAAGTTCTGCTGGGGTTGAACACTGTAATGGCTTTGCTGAGCTCAGGAGAGGTGGTTAAGAGAAAAAAATAGGATCAGAGTTTCTTTGGGAACCAGCTATGCTATCTCTTCGTTGGCTGTTAGACTGGAGGGTGTGTTTAGTAATCTGAGCTGAGAAGAACTGAGCATTCTCATAACTCAACAGTCAAAGTCAATTCCTGAGGGAGGGGGCAGAGTGGGTAAGAAGAGGAGAAGAAATTCTAAGTGATTAAGGGGATGCTGTAGCCTTACTGTTAACCTTTTAACAACCAGAGTGGCAGGTATTTAAAGATTTCAAGAGGATGTTCATTGATTAATTTGGGGGGGTTACATGACCTTTAAGGTTCCCCCTTCATCTCTGTTCCTTCCCAAAACCCAAGTAATAAGTTGGCTATGCTGGAGCACAGGTCTTCCCCATAGATGTACCTCTTGTTTGCAAAGAACATTTTTCAGCAAATGTAAAGTCAAAATAACTAGACAGAAGAAGAAGCTTTTCAAGCCCAATTAATATCTGGTTCACAGCCATTGCTGCCATGTCATGCCCAATGGATGTACATAGAGATTAGACATCATTCTTGTAAGCAGGGCCCTCTGATCCTATCTATAAGGCTTTATGCGGATCAGTTAGTAGAAGAGGGCTCACAAGCAGCTTTCACAAGCGACAGACTAACCTGAGGATGGAACAGGAAGAATGCGCTGTGAAAAGAGGCCGGAGAGTCCAAACAAAGTAACAGGAGTATGAAGGCTGAGGTCAAACAGGTCCGGGTCAGAGGCAGGCAGCTCAGGTTCATAAACGGGCTCAGGCCGGGGTCAGATGCAGGCAGAATAGGTTCGTAGTCAAGTCAGGCCGAGGTTGGGTGCAGGCAGAGTTCAAGGGAGTCAGGAATAGCCGGGTCAACAACAGGAGATCAAATCTATAACGCTGGGGTCTCTTGGAAATGAACTAAGATAACCTAGCAGTTTGTTTGTATGTCAACTGAGTTGATATAGGCCTGGCGTGAACTCACATGCGCAAAAACGCCGGGCGACGCAACGCACGCACGAACATAAGCAGCGCACGCAAAGACGCGCGCGCGACAATGCGCACGCGCATCAAAGCGCACGCCCGCGCACAGACGCACGGGCGCGCTTTCGCCGGCGACTGCGACAAACTATTTGCCTGCAAGGACGGACAGAACCAGACATCCCTTCCACACAACGGTGAGTGGCCTTACAGTGCCTCCCCCCAAGGAGCGGCCTCAGGACGCGAAACGAACCTGGCTTCTCTGGATGAGCTCGATGAAACCTCTGAAGAAGACTGGGAGTATGGAGATTAGATGCGGGTTCCCAAGAGTTCTCTTCCATACCATAACCCTTCCATTTGACAAGATACTGGATTCGTTTACCTCGAAATCTTGAATCCAAAATTTTCTCCACTTCAAACTCCTCCTGACCATCAACCAAAACCGCAGGAGGAGGAGGAATAGTCCGTTCTTGAAAGATGTTAGGAATCACAGGTTTAAGAAGAGCCATATGAAAAACAGGATGTATCTTCCAAGAGCACTGTAGCTCAAGTTGAAATGTAACAGAATTAATCTGTTTAATAATGGAAAAAGGTCCCAGGTATTTCTGACCCAACTTCTTACTAGGGCAAGTTAGTCTCAAATTTACAGAAGTTTGAAGTTTGGCCCAGAAGAACGTCTACAGTTCGCATAGTCTTTATAATCACGTTGTGCCTTGGCCATTGTCTCCTGTAGAGTTTTGAAATTTGAATACAAAAAAGCAAGGCGATCCTGGACTGCAGGAACAGGTACTTCAGGTACAGAAGCTGGAAACATAGCCGGGTCAAGACCAAAATTTGCAAAAAATGGTGATTGTTGTATCGAAGAATGATGGGCATTATTAAAGGCAAATTCTGCCAGCGGTAATAATGTTACCCAATCATCCTGAGCAAAGGAAGAAAAACATCGTAGATACTGCTCAAGAGTCTGGTTAGTCCTCTCCGTCTGTCCATTAGATTGTGGATGAAAGGCAGAGGAAAATGAAACTTTGATCTGAAGTGCCTTACATAGTGCTCTCCAAAATTGGGAAGTGAACTGAACACCACGGTCAGACACAATTTCATCAGGAACTCCATGTAGACGAATCACCTCTCTAATGAAAGTTTCAGCCGTGACTGCGGCCGAAGGTAATTTATGTAATGATGAAAAATGTGCCATCTTGGTTAATCTGTCGACACAAACAAAAATCGTAGTTTGTCCTTGTGAAGGTGGCAACTCAGAAATAAAGTCCACTGAAACGGATCCCCAAGGACGCATTGGGATAGGAAGAGGTTGAAGTAACCCCACTGGCTTGGAACGTGGACTCTTGAATCTAGCACAAGTCTCGCATGATGATACAAATGCCGTGCAATCTTTGGCTAAAGTTGGCCACCAAAAGAATCTTTTTGCTAAAATAATAGTCTTTTTAATACCAGGATGACCAGCAAGTTTCGAATCATGAACAGTTTTGAGAACATCGAGCCGAATCTCACTTGGTACAAAATCTTTGCTCCAAAAAATAATAAATTAGACCTTCGAGACAAGAAATATCGACCGGAAATAACATCAGGTACCGAAGATGATGCTCTCTTTAAACGATCCATTAAAGATTCTTGAAGGAGAGAGAAAAAATTACTTGATTTCAGAATTGTTTCAGAAGAGGAGTTTGGAGTTGGGTCTGTGGAAAACATGCGAGAAAGGGCATCAGCTTTAACATTTTTACTACCTGGACGATAAGTAATGTGAAAACAGAATCTCATAAAAAACATTGCCCAACGAGCCTGTCTTGGTCTGAGACGTTTAGCGGAACGTAAATATTCAAGATTTCGATGATCTGTATATACGATGACTGGATGTTTAGCACCCTCAAGCAAGAATCTCCATTCCTCAAATGCGAGTTTAATCGCCAACAGTTCTCTGTCAGAGACATCATAGTTTTGTTCCGCTTTATTCAATTTCCTAGAAAAAAAAGCAACAGGATGTAGCTCCTCCTTGACTGTAGTTCTTTGAGACAAAATGGCTCCCACTGCAGATTCTGATGCATCTACCTCAACCACAAAAGGTAGAGTTGGATCAGGATGACACAAAATAGGGGCAGAAGTAAAAGTCTTCTTCAGAATGGAAAGGCTACTTGTGCTTCGTCAGTCCAAACAAATTTTTTATTGGAACATGTAAGTTTAGTTATAGGAAGAATAATTTGAGAAAAATTTTTGATAAATTTCCTATAAAAATTAGAAAATCCTATAAAACTCTGAACAGACCGGCGATTAGTAGGGATTGGCCAGTCCAGAATGGCAGAGACCTTCTTGTGATCCATTTGAATTCCTTTAGACGAGATGATGAAACCCAAAAATTCCACAGATTCTCTTTCAAATTCACACTTCTCTAATTTCACATACAGACGATGGGTTCTGAGACGAGTGAAGACTTTTTTCATATGGATTCGATGCTCCTGAAGTGACTGTGAAAAAATAAGAATATCATCCAAATAAACAACTGCAAAAATATCAAGAAAGTCCCGTAAAACATCATTTGCAAAATGCTGAAATGTTGCGGGCATGTTGCAAAGCCCGAATGGCATAACCAGATATTCGAAATGCCCATATCGGGTATGAAAAGCAGTCTTCCACTCATCTCCCTTGCGGATCCTCACTAAATTATAGGCTCCTCGCAGATCAAGTTTTGAAAAAATCTTTGCACCTCGAAGCTGTTGTACCAGTTCTGGAACAAGAGGAAGCGGATATCGATTTTTAATGGTTATTTTGTTCAATTCCCTGTAATCAATACATGGCCTTAATGAACCATCCTTCTTCCCTACAAAAAAATACCAGCTCCTGCTGGGGACGTAGAATATCTTATGAACCCTTTGGCCAGGTTCTCGTCCACATAATCCTTCAGAGTCTTTAGTTCTGGCTCGGATAGCGGATAAATACGTCCAAAGGGTACTTGACTGCCAGGCAAAAGTTCAATCGGACAATCATATATTCTGTGAGGAGGTAATATGTCCGCACCTTTCTTGTCAAAAATATCTGCGAATTCTTGGTACTGTTCCGGAAGAGGATTAAGTTGGATACTTGAAGGCACTGCACATAACTGTTTCCCAAGGGGTTGTAGACAAGACGTTTGACAAAGTTCAGAGTAAAAGGTTACTTTTCCGGAGACCCAATCAATAACAGGATTATGCTTACGAAGCCACGGAAGACCTAAGATGACTGCAAATAATGGGGAGGCCACAACATCAAAACTCAATTGCTCAAAGTGAATTTTATTCAAACAAGTGATCAGGGAAATAGTCTCTTGAGTCACAGGTCCGGAGCTGATTGCAGAACCGTCCGCGACTCTAATAAAGACAGGACTCTCTTTAGACAGAAGAGGAATGTGAAGATTATCCACTACTTGAGAGTCAATAAAGCACCCACTTGCACCAGAATCAACAAGGGCTGGAAGATTCACCTGTTCCTCTCCCCACTGTAAAGAAAGAGATACAATCAGTAAAGGGGAGTAGCTTAATGACTGATTAGTAACGGAAAATGAAGTTCTTTTACTTGGGGAAGCTGGACGAATAGGGCAGGTTCGAAGAAGATGTCCTGCTTGCCCACAATAGAGGCATAAGTTAAGCCTTCGTCTTCTCAATCTCTCCTCAGTCGAAAGAGTGGGTCTGATAGTCCCGATTTGCATTGGCTCAGGGTCAGGAAGCACAGGAATGTTTCTCACTGGAGGAGGAGCTCTGGGAGTGACCCAAGAAGGAGAGGTCTCAGCAACTCTTTCAGTTCTCCTTTCGCGCAGTCTTATGTCCAATTGTACGGCCAGAAGAATCAATTCCTCCAGGGAGCCAGGAATTCCCACACGAGCAACCTCATCTTTTAAACCTATGGATAATCCCAACCGAAATTGATGTTTGAGTGCTGCATCATTCCACTCAGTCTCCACAGCAAGTTCCCGAAACTCCATAGCATAGTCCTCTACAGGCCGTCGGCCCTGAGTGAGAGCTCTTAATGCAGCTTCAGCAGTCTCAGTACGATGTGGATCGTCATAAATGACAGCCATGGCAGAAAAGAAGGTTTCCACAGATGAGAGTGCAGGGTTTTGTTGTTCCATAAGACGAAAGGCCCAGGACTGAGGTTGACCTTGAAGCAAGGAAATAATAAACCCCACCTTCACTTGATCTGTCGGATAAGATAAGGGTTTTAACGTAAAAACAACTTGCAATTGTTAACAAAAAGTCTGAATTTCTTCCGGTCACCGGAAAATTTCTCTGGGAGAGATAACTTGGGCTCAGCAGCAGCGGAAGAGGCAGAAGTACTGGGTTGCTGTATATTTATAACAGGAGGTGGTCCAGCAGCAGGTTGCACATTCTGCAGCTGGTCCTGGAGTTGATTGTATCCTCCTTGTAGTTCTTGGACTGCTTGGGTGAGAGCAGCCAGTTGCTGTGTCATTTGACTTAACACAGATTCCTCTTCTTCTTGATCCATGGCTAGGTTATACTATAAGGCTTTATGCGGATCAGTTAGTAGAAGAGGGCTCACAAGCAGCTTTCACCAGCGACAGACTAACCTGAGGATGGAACAGGAAGAATGCGCTGTGAAAAGAGGCCGGAGAGTCCAAACAAAGTAACAGGAGTATGAAGGCTGAGGTCAAACAGGTCCGGGTCAGAGGCAGGCAGCTCAGGTTCATAAACGGGCTCAGGCCGGGGTCAGATGCAGGCAGAATAGGTTCGTAGTCAAGTCAGGCCGAGGTCGGGTGCAGGCAGAGTTCAAGCGAGTCAGGAATAGCCGGGTCAACAACAGGAGATCAAATCTATAACGCTGGGGTCTCTTGGAAATGAACTAAGATAACCTAGCAGTTTGTTTGTATGTCAACTGAGTTGATATAGGCCTGGCGTGAACTCGCATGCGCAAAAACGCCGGGCGACGCAACGCACGAACATACGCAGCGCGCGCGACAATGCGCACGCGCATCAAAGCGCACGCCCGCGCACAGACGCACAGGCGCGCTTTCGCCGGCGACTGCGACAAACTACTTGCCTGCAAGGACGGACAGAACCAGACATCCCTTCCACACAACGGTGAGTGGCCTTACACTATCTTTATACTATAAGCCATCCTTGTTTAATTCTAAGACCCCTGTTTGTTAGAAATTAATGTGAAGTGCTGCATAACTTGCTGGCACTATATAAATAAATGATGTGTATGCTGTATTTCTGTCAGGGCATCTATGTGGCATACAAGTTCAAATATTCCACACCTTTCTTGAAATTCTAAAATCTAAGCATTGGCTCACTTTCCCTGTTAAATTGCCAACATCAAAGATAATTTAGAGGCATATTTATCAAGGGTCGAATTCAAAAAGACCAACCAAAATTAAATTGAAGTTTTTTTGGTCGAATAGGTAAATTTTTGATCGAATAGGTCAGTATTCGGCCGAATTAGAATTGTTCGAAACGAAGGAATAGCGCATTCAATTGAATTTGATTCGAAGTTTTTCCCAAAAAAAAAAACGTACTACACCAATTGACTCCAAATAAGTTCTAGGAGGTCCCCCATAGCCTAAAACAGCAATTAAGCAGGTTTTAGATGGCGAATTTTTAAAGAGACAGTACATGATAAATTTCGAATTAGAATTTTCAAATTTTTTTCAAATTCGAATCAAATTTGGACTATTCCCTAGTCGAAGTACACAACAAAATAGTACGAAATCCGAATTTTTTTCATTCGAAAATTCACCTCGACCTTTGATAAATCTGCCCCTTAATGTCACTGTGCATTCATCACATTTTAGGAAGCTATGTATAAGATAAAAACGTGCTGTTTTGGCCTGATTAGCAGTAAGGATGGTCAATTCTTTATTATGTGTAACGTAGTCCTTATGTGCCTACAATATTTAGTTGAACATGTTTCTTATACACAGTTGCCCATTGTTTTAACATGCAGGAGAATTGCACTACTGTACTTGCCTATAACCTGGAACACAAAAACCGGGCTACTTTGTAGAAGTACTTACAGCAGGGATGCAAGTATGTTTTTTGCTACTGGAAAAGATAATATCTAGAGCCTTATGGCTCCTCTTTTTGTGCAGGACACTTTCATTATCTTCAGCAGTTATTTGGGCATTTATTATAACCTCTTTCACCCAAAATTCTGTAATTATTACATAAAATAACATTTATTTTGAAAACTCTTTTGGCAGCTGTTTCCACTAACCTCACCTCAAGGTAACTCTATGGGTGGTATTTATCCCGGTGATCACATACACCACACATGCCCAGAATCGCCAAGTAAACAATCGGATATTTATCTTAAGAAGTTTCAGTGTAAAGTTCTGGCATAAAAAGCAGCAGCTACTTGAACATGCTATGTAAAGAACAGTGCCCACCCCCACCCCTGTTTTTATGGTCTTTTTCACTGTTGGAATTTATTTGCCATTAATATTTTTCCCATAGACATGAATAGGTTACACTGAGACATATATGGACACCCAGTGGCCTATTCATTAAACCTTACATTTTTCTGGTCGTGTTTTTAAAGGAGAAAAACTTGAATTTTTAGAAGAATTTTTTTTATTTTTTAAAGATTTGCTATGCTCCTAAACTGCTAAAAATCCAAATCTGAAAATACTTCAGCTAAAACCTTCCAAGGTCATGTAAAAGTCAATGGCAGATGGTTCCTTTAACAATTGAAACATGTTTTTTACCTTTATGATACTCAATAGTTTCAGGGCTGTTTGTGCCGGTTTCCGTTCATCAATCCGATAAATTTGAGTTGTTGTGGCGACAATTCGATAAAGTTGGGTTTTTCAGGGAGTCAGTTCAAAAAAGTTGCTTGATTCGAATCGATGCACGATTTTCTCACAACTTTTTCTCAAACCAATTTTTTCAAGAAGTTTTATTACGTTAAATTATAGTGAGAAAAAGTTGAGTTTTTGTAAATACCCCCCCTCAGAGTCTGAAGGTTGTTCTATTAATTGGTTATAAATCCAAGAAATACAATGTATTGCAGTTAACAGATGGAGACTCAATCAGTGGGCTCTAAAGTGAGGTCTGATTTGGAGCATTCGCAGCTTTTATAATTCACCATTTATTGTACACAGTTTTTCCTGTGTAAATGATTTTACACAGCCTAAGAGATAGGCCCCTATATGTTTTAATGAGGTTTTTCACAGTGACCTAGATATCTGGCAGAGATGGCCAAACCATTCTGAATAAATGTGGAGTTTCAAGCAAAAGAAGAAAATTTGTGCCAAGAACCAAAGATCCGTTTCACAACAGAATCAGTAGAATTGGAGCATTTATGTTTTCAAAAATTATTTCATGTTTATTCGCTCCCTGCATTAATCTATTATTATACACTCATTGCCATATTTCCCTTGGGGCCTGACTATTCTCTGTAACAGCTTTGTTAATGTGATCGCTGAAAACTCTACTTGCCTTTTTTCCTGTTCTATAACTTTTACACTCCTTCTATTAATTCAAACTCTCCCCGAGCCTTGATAGATCCTAATATTGATCATCAGTTCACTGTAAAACAGACTCATTTGCCAAAACCGCGATGTATTTGCTGGAAATGAACTCATTTTATTTGGAGTGGTACAAGCGAGCAGAGATGCCTCATCCTATAAAAACGCCATTAAGTTTAAGTGCAAATTTTTTTTTGCAAATGGATTAGCATTATATTCTATTGCTCCAACACAATAGTTATGAGTGAATGAAATGTGAGTGCATTATATAATCGATAGCTCTTGACAGATGATGTTGGTTGATTGATTCCAGCACGTGGCTAGAGTTATGTTGCTCATGACAGAGCCCTGTGGCTTTGGTTCCAGCTATAATTCAGCTTCCAAAAATAGTCATAAACATAAGAAGACACAATCTATTTTTAAAGTTAAACTCATTAATCCCGAAGGAGCAACAGATATTGAACAAATAGTGCTAAAATAATGCAGTGCCCAGCCATCTGACAGCATCTATGTTTGGAATATGGAGCATTAGTTTCCCAATGAGATCTACAGACAATGGACTGAATTGCTAAGGTTCAGCAGAAGAGAGAATCCTGGAATGACCCAATAGTTTCACTACTTCCATTAATAAATGTATTTAATCTTTTTTTTAATGAAATCAGGACTAAGTGGACTTTCTATTTAGAATGCAGAATTCATCTACAATTTTATTTTATACCTTTGTAATGAGAACTAAGGGCACATGTAGGTCTACAGATGCAGTATTAGTTCCTGCACTGTTAGTGCCGCTCAGTACTTCCTGCCTCCTGTTCTGAACTGAATGCTTCTGTGCCTATTGACCAGGGGGAACCACAAAACTACTGCCACCTCCTGACCAGACAGTAGTTCCAGAGCTCCCTGAGCTCCCTGTGTCAATCACTTGTTATATTGCCCTACACATGAGCCCAGTGTATAGTTTATGTGCCATATGTTAGGAAATGTAGGGGAGAAGCTTGCAGTCTATCACCCTGTAAAAAGTAAAAGACGCCAGCGCTTTTTGGGACTTAGAAAAAATTTCAGCTATTTTTTTAGGAAGTCCTATCTACTCTATTGCACTTTGCCTGGTCTGAGGTGCGAAGGCAAATCTGGCCCAAGAGGTAACGTTCAGTAAAATCCGCATCTTAGTGAATTAGCGTAGTTACGTCCATTTGCCAGAGCGCAACTTCGTCTGGCATTAGGGTGTGAAGTACAGATAGAGTCGATCTCCTTCGCTAGCGAAGTTACGCCAGCGCCCGTTTGTAAATCGGCGAAGTTTGTCCCCATAAATGAAGCCAGAAAACACTGGAAATTATGTCAGACAGACTTTGGAAATATCCAACACAACTGTCCCAGATTTTTGATGAAATGCACTCACACTTGGGTTCTATTTTGGACACAGGAAGGGGCAGATTTATTAAGGGTCGAATAATAAATTCAAATTTATTTTGGTGTAAAAATTCACACAAATGTAAATTTAAATGTGAAATTTACCACAACTTATCCATAGAAACAGTTCTAATTCAATATTCGCCACCTAAAGCCTGCCGAATTAATTTACAAGTCAATGGCAGTTGTCCATTGACCCATTTTAATATGTCAAAAGCCTTCCTGACATTCAAGTTTTTTCGGAAAATTTTTATTCGAGTTTCATTCGTATTCGATTAGAATACGAAACAAATTTTTGGATTGTTCCCATTTTAGATGTTCGGATTTTTTCATAAATAACCTCCCATTCAAGTTGTGAGTACATCTTAGCAACAGCAAAGATGCAAGAATTCAGGGATAAAATGCTGCATTGTGGGAAAAAAACATGGCAATTGCGCTCAAAATTGCAGTTTGCTTACTGTACTTGCAGAAATACATGTGATTTCTAGCATTGCTCTAATTCCCGAAAATTGAAGCCTCTTGCGCATTTAGCAGACAACTAATCGCACATATAAAGTAGCATTCAACAAGGTTCTAATGGGCAACTATGGGCCAATGGGCAGTTTGTAATACAATGTTATTATTAAATATGAATATTAAACACTTGATGCAAATCACTATGTTAGGCCAAATAAATCTCCCAATATTCCTGATCTTCTAGTTCCTATAGATAATTACTTAGTAACTGTATGTTCCCTTTACTAACAAAAAGGCCTAGAATAGTTGTTAAAGTAAAAGAGAAAATTCTAAAGGAATCAGTGATTATGTGCAATTTTATCTGAATACAGTATTTACAGTTAACATGTTTGTTATTTTATGATTCCATTTATCACAACCTAGGTTTACATAACACTATTATCCAAAGGAGAAAAGCAGACTATAGAGTAGTACAGCAGCTAAACCCTTATTTATTTTAGCAGTATTACCCCGTTAAAGTTACTCTCTGTATTAGACTAATAGAATTTTTTAGAGTTGAGTGTTCATTAAGTTATTTTCCTCTTCATCTGCTTCTTGAATGTTACTCAACTGACTGAGCCTTTTCTGACAGCCACAATAGATTGTATCATCTCCTATATAAATAGATTGTATCATCTCCTATATAAATATATTGTATCATCTTCTATAACCCTCCCATGGGGTCATAATCCTTTTACAGGAACCTGTGAGGTGTGACTCACAATCTTGGGTGACTACTGCCAACCCTGTACAAAGGAGGGCCTGAAAGTTTGCTTCGTTTTGTATGGTTTTGAGCCAATAACATTTAAAATTCTCACATTTTAAACCTTTTTTTTTACATGTACTGTATATCTCTTCTCTGAACAGGACGGGAGCCTAATTTGCATTGGCAAAAGGTGATGTTGAAGAACTCCAAATCTCTCCTGCCATCAGTGAAACCAATTATGGTCTGGGCAGCAATGTTGTGGTATTCCTTAGGTCCCCTTAGGAAGGGCCACAATCAAAGGGGACAGGCAGGATATATTGGGGACTTTCTCATTTTATCAGTATCATCATGAACCTGTCTAGTGTAGAACCATTTTGGGAAGGGGTGGTGCACAATACCCAAAAATATGCTTAATATGCACAGCTGCATGCTATTTGAGCAGCTCCTTGTCTTTCATTACCACTAACTCTTCCAGAAAGGTAACAATGTGATTGGACCATAGGTAGGTGGTTGCCAAAGCTTCTTTGCCTGGTTCTGATGATTACTTCTTTACCGGATTGTTCCAACACTATTGTGAAACAGTCCCATTTTATATTTTCAATGGATAAGATTTTGTTCAAATGTGTTACCGTGTGATACATTTTTTACTGTAGACCCTGCCATTCCCAGAACTTTCCATCTCCAGGTTATTCACTGGATATATAGGACAATTCAATCCTTTCTAACTAAAAAGTTAGTATTAAAAAATCTGTATAATGACGAAACCCCGACAAATTCACAATCCAGATGTTTACACGGCCCTTATCAACTCTCCATTGGCCATTGCATTTTTGTCTATATTTCTGGGTTTCAAATAGTCAGAATTCCTTCCAAGAGCTTCCTGTAAAGTAGAAAAATCCTGATAATGGGGTGAAATCTACAGTAAAAGCTACTGGGGATTATTGTCCTGGGTAGTGAGTGATACAGTCTCCAGACGGTCTGTTGGGGGATAATGAGACAAACACTGTACTTCACTATATTACAGAGATGCACATAGAGATACTACTAATAATATAGTAGTTTGCTGAAGGAATATACAAATGAGTTAACTGACTTAATGCCCCTTTGCACAAGGAAACATCTGATTTTAATAGTAAGCAAATGATTAGGCACCGCCAATTTTAACGCTTTTTCTGCATTTCTTGAACGACAAAGACAAAGAAAAATCAAAACCAATAAAAAAGTGTTTCATCCCCAAAATCCTGGATGATCTTTTTAACCCTACAATACAGTCTAGAATACAATTTTCTACCATTCGGGACTCCAGTCAGGTCACCTACTGTAATTGGGATTTATTGATTAATAAATAAAACCCTTTTCAAAAGGCATCTTTTTCTTCTAATAGAAAGCTTTATTGCACATGTTGTTCTACATCAAAGCTATAGCTGAGGATGTTACCGTGGCATTATAATACCAAGCAAACAACCGAAAAAAAGTAGCGGCAATTGCTTTATATTTCTGGTTTAATATGAGGGGACGGTGATCACAATCATTTTTGCTGAAATGTTGTGTTTATGTAAAATAAGTTTGAAGGGGTTATTCACCTGAACTTTTAGGGGCCGATTCATGAAGCTCGAGTGAAGGATTCGAATGAAAAAAATTCGAATTTCGAAGTATTTTTTTGGTACTTCGACCATCGAATTGGTTAAATTCGTTCGAATTCGAACGAAATCGAACGAATCGAACGAAAAATCGTTCGACTATTCGACCATTCGATAGTCGAAGTACTTCCCCTTTAAAAAAAACTTCGACCCTTTACTTCGGCAGGTAAAACCTACCGAAGTCAATGTTAGCCTATGGGGAAGGTCCCCATAGGCTTGCCTGTGATGTTTTGATCGAAGGATTTTCCTTCGATCGTTGGATTAAAATCCTTCGAATCGTTCGATTCGAAGTATTTAATCGTTCAATCGAACGAAAAATCCTTCGATCGATCGATCGCAGGATTAGCGCTAAATCCTTCGACTTCGATATTCAAAGTCGAAGGATTTCAATTCGAGGGTCGAATTTCGAAGTATTTTTAACTTCGAAATTCGACCCTTAATGAATCTGCCCCTTAGATGTAGCGAGTGATATTCTGAAACAAATTGGTTTTCATTTTTTTATTTATGGTTTTTGAGTTATCTAGTTGCATATTCAGCAATCTGGTTGCAGGGCCCAAACTACCCTAGCGACCATGCATTGAGTTAAAATACATGGTTGTATATGAATAGGAATAGGAGAGGGCCTGAAAACAAAAATAAATAAATAATAGAAATAAAAATAAGAGAGTTATTGATAAAAAAATTTATTTATAAAAATCCAAATTTTTCTGATGTTTTAAATATAAAAAGGCAGACCAAACTAGAATGCATGATTTACCCTTATTTATCCTTTAAAACCACAAAAAAATCAGGGAAAAACACAGCTTTCCCTAGACGTACTCCATGTCAGTACGTTACGGGATAGCCCCTCCTCCCTGCTCCAATTAGAAGGAACCTCCCCAAGCCTTTAAAAGGCCACCACACCCACCTACCGGCGTCTTTTTTTTCCTTCTCTTATGCTCTTGGCTTTGTTCTCTGAACAAAGGCCTCAATCATTAGAAGCAAATTTTTGTTTTTCTCTTTTTATGCCTAGGAAAGCATTAGGCCTGCCCGGAAGGCGTCCTAGGGACAGGGGTTTTGGTCCATGGGACCTTTTTTCCCCCCAGCACACTACCTCAGACCTGGAGTCTTCTGAACTTCAGCTCCTGAATCAGGTAAGGCACTGAGGTGCAATGTTTGCTACTCCTTGTCTGCCTGTATTTCAGTTGCCTTCCTGTATTGCTATCAAGAGCATTGGGTGGCAGGTGCTTGTCCCCCCATTCGTGTGCCCTCCCGACCTGCCCAGAGGGCCTCAGGCGGCACTGGTGTATGTGGCCCCTACACCCCATTTTTACGAATGGGCGAGGGAGGTGGCAGTTAATTTAGGCTAATTAGTTAGGGGCCTGAACCTTACTGCCCCCTGTTACCTTTGTTTTATTTTTGTTTTAATGGGGGCAGGTCATGGCCAACTGCCTCCCTCAACAGACTTTCCTAAGGTGGAGGTAGTTAAAATAATAATAAAAAAATAAAAAATATAAAAAAGTTTCGCTATAGGCTTCATATTATAGCAAACTTGGGCCTGTGCAGGAAGCACCAACACTAATTATCCAATTTGCCTCAGTATAACCCACGCAGTTGCTTTGGGTTCCCTGCCTATACAGACACCAGCTGAGTATAATCAACCCCCCACTGAGTGCAGACACCAGCTGAGTATAATCAGGTCCAGCTAAAGCAAGTGGAGATGGCTCCGCCCACTCTCTAACTCAGCAAGCGAGGAAGCTGCAGCCTCAGGTAAGTCCTGCTGTTGTCAGTAAACTTGTGAGGCCTGTTTTCCTGTTAACAATAGAGTGTCCTGGAATTTGTGACATTAAAGGGTCAGCTTCCAGCCTTGCATAATGAGCAGCAGGTAAGGAGTGTGTCCATATGCTGTTCTGCAGTGTACTAAAGTCTAACTAACTGCTTGCATGCTATATATTCATATGCTTATCTGCACTGTGCCTGGTTATGATTGTTTCCTGCCTGAAAGCACAAGCCATTTACAAATAGGACACCAGTAGCCCTATTGAATATGGATCACTGGGCTGGGGGGGCTGCTAGGCTCTGATATATACTTGCTATAAACATCAGATAATCCATAATATGTATTGCGCTATTTTTGTTCTGCATTCTATGTTTTGGCTATTGCTCACATAGAAAAGGTAGCCATAATGGAGGTCGAGCAAAGGTCTGGCTGAATGCTAGGGCCCGATATAAGCTTGCTCTATACAGCAGCTAATCTAAACTATGGACCTCATGTTTCCGTGATTGTACCTGTGCTCCTATTTTGTTCTACAGCTTAAGCTCTGGCTATTGCTCACAGGTAAAACGTGGCCCTACAGGATGTAGAGCACAGGTCTGGCTGGCTGCTAGGCCCTGAGACATGCTTGCTCGAAGCAGCAGCTAATCTAACTATGTATTTCATATTGCTGTGATTGTACCTGTGCTACTATTTTGTTATACAGCTTATGCTCTGGCTATTGCTCACAAAGAACACGTAGCCCTGCGATATGTAGAGCACAGATCTGTCTTGCTGCTAGGTCCTGATACATGCTTGCTATAAGCAGCAGCTAACCTAATTATGTATTGCATGTTTTCTGCAGTTTACGATTTGGCTATTTCTCTCATGGAACAAGTAGCCCTAATGGATGTAGAGCACAGGCCTTTTGAGTTGCTAGGCCCTGAGATATGCTTGCCCTAAGCAGCAGCTCATATAAACTATGTATTTCATGTTACTGTGATTGAATCTGTGCTTATATTTTCTTCTGCAGTATATACCCTGGCTATGGCTCACCTGGAATAGGTAGCCCTAAGGTATGTAAAGCACAGGCCTGGGAACGGCTAGGACCAGATTTACGCTTGCCCTAAGCAGTAGCTAATATTTTATGTATTACATGTTGCTGTGATCATATCTGTATGCTCCTATTCTCTGCAGTATGATATGCTCTAATTATTACTCACCTTGAACCAGTAGCTCTAATAGATGTACATCACTGGACTGGGTGGCTATGAAGGTCTGATATAGGTGTGCTCTGACTGCAGCTAACCTAAACTATGCATTACATGGGGTTGTAATTGTTTCTGGGGTACATTCAGGTTTAATCCAGATGAGTACTGATAGGAATACCTACATATGAAGGTCTTTTCATTCTATGGCATTGCTCCTGGGATAAGATATGGCTTAATAAATTAAACACTAGGCAATATTTTTTCCCGATGGCAGGTAAGCTTAACTTTGTCTTGATAAGCACTACAGGAGTTCTGAAGCCTGTCTGTCATAAGGATTGCTGGGTTAACAATAACCACAGGTATGTACTACTTTTGGGACCATTGAATGTAAATTTTTCCAGATTCAGCAGCCTTGTATCACCGATCACTGCCTGAACGAATGGAGGACCAGATAATTGCTTTGCCCAGTCAATTGTGCAGTCTATTACTACCCACGCAGCTCGAGCTCTGGGGTCGGGTACTGTGCTCTACCAGGAGCTTAGGACTCTGACCGAGGTACATATTATTATCACATATTTTAATATATGCTTGCACCATGGCCCACATCCTGCAGGGGGATTCTACTGCCTTCAGAACAAATGCTCAATAAATGGATAAACTCCATAATACAACTGGTCTACCAAGCAACATATATGTTTGCATCTATAAGAGGGCCATAGGCAGGTGCATATATTTTATTATTAAGGCATGTATATGAGTGTGTATATATGTTTGCACAGATATCTATATATGATTTGTGTCCTTGGGATGGGTTCTTTTTTGGAACCAGAAACGTTGGCTCAATAAACCTATATTTTTATGCAACATATAGTATTTTTGAAGATTCCTGGAACAATCAGTACTTGAACTCTTCATCCATAAATTTCACTATAGCAGCCAGGACATCTGGCTAGTTTCGAGGGGTGCAACCTGTGGAAATTCCATATTCATAGGTTTAAGGAAGAACAAGGTATACAGTTCTCTATGCTTGGCTGAAGGATCCCCAGATGTATTTCTACCGTTTTTTAGGGTGACTCCTTGGTGCCTCCTACAAATTAGAGAGGGGAGCCACTACCCAGTGTTATTCCTATACTATTTCTACTGATATTCTTAATGTCAGGATAGAGGGGACATTTTATCTGCCAATACAGGGTGTCTATAGAGACAGGGTACACATACATATCAGGCCACTGGGAATTTGCATAAGGTATATATTTCAAACCAAGGGTTTTCAGGCTATAGGAGTCCTCCAAAGTGTCTTGTTAGTCCATAGAGATGACCTCTGTTCAAGTCTGGCCCAGGATAGGGATATTCTGCTTATACTACCTTATACTATCATCAAAACGGCTTTGTGACTTAAGGCTCTGTGTCCAGAAGGCACTTATTTTGGGCCCATTTATTTTATTTTTTTTTTTTTTTTTTTCTTCAATTCTCAAACCCCTAGTTAGTGGTTTTTTAGAATACAGGGCCGGCTGTTCTTCCACACCAGATAGGTAACTGATTGGACAGCAGATGGAGGCATCCTAGGAGCGTTAATTATTTTCCCTCTCTATGTCTGTGCCCTCTTGGAACACCAGCAGTTTTGGATCTTTCCTCCTTACAGTTACATACTGCAGTTGCTACTTATCCTATTGCTTCGGCCGAAAATGTACTTGGCTCTTCTGAGCAGGATCATAGTCTTCCCTTAAGTGGGACGGTTGCAGTCATTACAGTAGAGTGTAATCTCTTACCACTTCCAGTCATTAATTTCATTGAGAATGAATTAAGGATAGTTTATGTATCTGTCCTACAGGTTTGTCTAGCTTCAAATGGGAGGCTTGGAAGTATTTTTTTTGTCTGTTTTGACCATGTCTGTCACATTATTCCCTATGCTAGGGGGATTACATTTACACCTGCTGAAAATTGTGTCTGAAACATTCGCACAGAGCTCAATGTCCAGGTAATTTCCAGATACAACACTCCTATTATCCTGGTTTGTTCTCGGATTCACATTCCTGTGCTACTCCTGATACATATGACCCAGCATTACTCTAGTAGATCAGAGGCCCTTCTGACACTTACTGGAACATCCATAGTGTCCCTCCAGTTCCAAGGTCAGCCTCAACGATTAAATATGTAGTATAGTTGATTCCACATCTAAGTGGGTCCCTTATGGGTAGAGAGAACACAGGTTTGTGGGTGACTATAAACATTTATCCAGGGCATATAATCTGCCTCCATAAATCTTGGAATTAGTCCTTTAGTTGCACTGTGGTTATTGGGATCTGTAACCTTAGGGGTATTCAGTTATACCTCTCAGAGTACTAGGTTGGGTCAACCAACAGGGGCTCTTTCTTAGGTACTGTAGTTGCTCAACTCTTTACAGTTAATTGAGTCTGCCTCATCACAGGACCTTACACAGGGTAAGGAATTCTAATCCCAATTATTTTCTCAGATGCCCTTGTCTCCGATCTTTAGGATCTGCTTTCTGTTAGAACAGTCCTGACTAACATGCATTCTGATATGAAGATATTTATGGTACTTGCCTTGGGTACCTGAGGGTACATTGGATATCCTACATTTATGGATATATCCTAAGCAGATCATTTCTATATTGTGTCTGTTTTGGGTTCTTACTCCTACCAAGTGTTTCTTACAGGTACCTTGCAATGTGCACTGAAATTAGGCATACATGTGATGAATGCTTTTTGGTGAGTAGGAGAGTAAGTATTTCAGCTTGCTGAATTCGCCTTTTACAGGACTGTCTTCCCCTCTCTCTCTTCTGGAGGGTGAAGTGGTGGTTAGTGAGCTAACTTGTTCCTCACTCTCAGTGGGCTAACATCTCTCTCTCGCGCTCTCTCTCTCTTTCTCTATAGTATATGCTATACTATAGCTCTATTCTTAGCCTGGTGAACTTATTCTGGGGTTTTCACCTGGACTCTCTATATTAAGGTAAGGAGTTTGCATGATGGTGGACTATCTAGTCAGAGATACTCCTTTCCTTATTACAGTTTCTTCTTAAAGCATATTCCCTCCCATGGGATAACGTTAACTTGCTATGTCCCGTAACGTACTGACATGGAGTACGTCTAGGGAAAAAGGAAGATTATTTCATACTTACCGAGATCTTCCTTTCCTAGACGTACTCCATGTCAGTACACCCGCCCTTTCTTTTCCGGTAATTTAAGAGCTTGTTACAAAGACGCCGGTAGGTGGGTGTGGTGGCCTTTTAAAGGCTTGGGGAGGTTCCTTCTAATTGGAGCAGGGAGGAGGGGCTATCCCGTAACGTACTGACATGGAGTACGTCTAGGAAAGGAAGATCTCGGTAAGTATGAAATAATCTTCCTTTTTCTCGGATTGTTGCACGAAAACCACAACTTTTTCAGATTGTCGTGTGGAAAACTCAGATTTGATGCCCGAAAAGTCTGAATTTTTCATTCAAAAGCTCAAAATATTCGGATGATTGTACGAAACCCAGCTATATAGATATAGATCATATCTTCAAATTGCAAATAGGACCTCTGCCATTGACTTCTAATGACCTCGACAGGTTGAAGATGGAGTATTTTCGAATTTGGACTTTTCCATCGTCGGGGTATAATAAATCTCGGCAAATTCTCCACTAAAAATTATAATTTTATAGTAAAAACAACTCTTTCAAGTTTTTTGCATTTTTGCATTTGCATAAATAACCCCCTAAATGTGCAGCCTTACAGAGCATTTGTTTTTAAGATGGGGTCAGTGACCCCCCATTTGAAAAAGGCAAATAATTAAAAAGAATTATAAAAAATAATAATGAAGACCCATGTAATAGTTGGCTAGAATTAGCCGTTCTATAACATATTAAAAGTTAACTTGTACTTTGATTTGTCTGAGCTTACAATAATATGATTTAGTTGCACTGAGTCTATGCGGCTGTGTGGCAGGAAAGTATATCATTAAATAAGAGACAGAGGAGGATTCTGTAGGTGTTTTACCAGGCGCTGTTATTGCTGTAACAGAAGCGAGACGTAAGATGAGAGAGTTCCCCATGCACAGACCTCACATGGTGTTGGGGTAACAGTAAGAGGACAGCAAATCCAAGAATTTTTTGTGACTCGGGCAAGATAGGAGCGAGGAGACAAGGGCAGCAAAAGATAAGGAAAACTTGTGTTTGTCTGTCAGCTCATCAATTGCTTTGACTGATATCCAGGCCATGACTTGGAAAGTGATTTGTGACACTGAACAGACACATAAAATATCTTAACAGACGTATTATATACATTAAGAGCTGCGTAATTCAAACATCATTTACTGCCAGGGTGTCTTTTTTTCAGCTGTTTTTCTTCAAAATGCAGAATATGACTGGATGAAAAATGACCTGCAATAAATGAAAGTCCACCAGAAACCATTGATGGGCACATGGATATTTTAGCAACGTTCTAATCTTTGCACAGTATGTTATTTTATTGCAGATCTCTATAAGAATTGCTGAACATAAATAAATACCAGCTCCAGGCTTTTAACACTGTACATGTTACATTTGTAGAAAAACTTGACTACACAAGCATCAGCTATAAAGATTGGACATTGACCCCTGAAGCTCTCTCAATGGCCGTGATAATCATAATAAGGGCAGTGTCGGACACCAGGGGCCCACCCAAAAACCTCATTTTAAAGCATTTGAGATCATTTTAGCTGAGCAGCTTATCACTTTCTGCAGTTCTTTATATGTTTCCCCTCTCCAATCAACTTTTAATCAAAATAAACTGTTCTTCTGAACAATGTCTGGAACGTCCCATGTTACTCATATTTTCAGAGAGAGATGCCCAATAACATTGCTGCCTTCTTTCCTTAAATAAGGGCCGGAATTGACACCTGTTTTTTCACAGAATGAATGATCTCACTAATTGAGACATTGTTCCAGATGTTTCCTTACAAATAGTGGACCAATAAAAGCCTTTGTGCAGTGGCCTTTGCCCTTGGTCAAGTAGGGAGCAAGATAAATTGACCCAAGGATAAATGTGCTACATAAAGAATGCAAAAGGGCAAAAATTAATATGGTTATTGTAATTTTCAGACAGTTATGTGACTATTTTAAAATATTTGTATGGACTAATGTATGGACTAATATTCCCATCCCAACCCATTTGTATGTCCCAAGCACCCCATAAATTACACCATAAATGCTTTTCCACTGTAAATTTTCCCTTCCAAATATTTTGGTTCTTAAAATGAATTTATGTATTTGCATTAAAACGTGAGATGGTGAAGTCATGTTAATGCAGCCCCAAGCTCCCCTTAGCAATTTGTTCTTGACATACATCAACGTTTTTTTAAAAGACTTTTTAATATTGTCGGGCTTTTAAGTGTTTCACACAGAAGTGTTGTGTCATTATGTGTTGACTGGAGAGAATACGGGGCATTTTCTTAGACTTCACTCAAAGCCAAATACATGACATATTTCACAATGAAGAATTTAGTGCTCTGGGAATAATGTCACCCAAACTTTATCAAACATTATTTTTATTTTACACCTGCAAGCTAGGATTTTTAGCAGGATTCCAGCACAGTGTAATGGTATTTATCTGATAATGACCAGAATGTTCCTGAAATGGAATTTAGAGTCAACGAATAGTCTAACCATTGCCTGAGTCATAGTATTTTTCTGAAGGCACTGGCAATATACCAAAGCCGCCATTGCCCTTGGGCCCTGGTTTTGGTCTTTATATATATATATATATATATATATATATATATATATATATATATATATATATATATATATATATATATATATATATATATATATATATATATATATATATATATAGTGAATAAAGTACCCCCTCTTGTAAAATATAAGGATATTATTAGTTACCGAGGAGTTTCATGACCATATAAAAACACGAGGCCGAAGGCCGAGTGTTTTTATACAGGTCATGGAACTCCGAGGTAACTTCTAATATCCTCATATTTTACAACTGGGGGTACTTTATTTATTATAATACACAAATTTTAGTGAGTCATGTGACAGAAATGACATCACTACTCACCATTTATAACTGATGACATCACTACTCACCGTTTATAAGGATATAATTTACAGGATATTCATGGCTTTTGTGTATTATATATATATATATATATATATATATATATATATATATATATATATATATATATATATATATATATATATATATATATATATATATATATATATATATATATATATATATATATATATATATATATATATATATATATATATATATATAAAATAACTTTCTGTAGCCTTTTACCTAGAGAAACAGGTTTATATAATATCCAAAGCTTGTAGTAGTAGCCTTGTCCAGGTAAGGTATAAGCGTTAATCAATTTTTTTTTCAAAACTTCCAGTTTGTATAATGTTTTTTGTTTCTACTTTAAAAAACCCTGATGCTTTCTAAGTATAAAGAATTCAAGAACAATTTTGTAAAAAAATGGAATAGCTGAAAGAATTTAAGCTATTTATCACTTTTAATGGGTCGAAAACCATGAAAATAACTAAGGAAAAAAAATGCCTTAAAATTGCCATAGAAGGACTCCCTTGACTTCCACACAAACTTGGCAGCTTTTAGATGACAAAGATTTATGGATTTTTTTTGTTCTTAATAAATAATATTTCGCTAACGATTCGAGGGTTCGGACGATTCTGTGCATCCCTATTCATTATATAAGCAGCACATATCTTTTTTTTTCCTGTTAATATTTTTACTAATGTAAAACAGTGTAGAGTTTATTTGAATACTTACGCATGTAGCAAATGTATGTTGTGTTAATTATAAACATCATAAAACAATATCACGTACAAATGTTTACTGTTTTGAGTTATGTATATATTTCGAAAGTATGCATAGGTTATAACCCCTCTGGGCCCTTGACAGTCTTAGCCCCCAAAGACTCACTGAACCCAGGGTGGGACTGGGGGTCCCGGGGCCCACCGTGGCTCCTGTCACAGGGTCCCCCTCAACCCCCCTTATGCTTATGAGTGAGTGCGCATGCGTGTACAAGCACATTGTGTTGGGCCAGTTGCGAAAAAAGGGAAAAGGGGTGGGGATCTGGGCTGGTGGAGCCCACAACAGCCTTGGGCCCACTGGGGTTTTTCCCGGTGTCCCACGGTCCCAGTCCAACCATGACTGGACTTGCTTCCTCTGTTTTCAGACTCTTTGAATTAAGGTTAAAATAAACTAAATACATTGGCATCCGTCTAATGGTGCCTTATGGCCTAAGTGTCCTATATTTGTATCAGTTCATATCAGTGGGCGAAGCTAAGATTCCTCTGGCAAGAAAACATTCTTCATAGCATTTATTGAGGACAGACTGGGATCAGGACGAATGGTGAAACACTTGATTTTGAACTTTGAAAGAATATCTCTCAGCTACAGATGTAGCCTTTTTTATTCATGCAGAGAAACCATGCAAAGCATATCTGGCTTTCTAATGCAATAACATTCAGTATAATGTTCCTTTAACTATATCTTTACTTAACTGCATTTAAGGTCATTGTTGATTCAATCATTTGACTTGAATTTTATTTTCATAATCAAAACCCAATTAACGAGCCTGGCCAGCTATCCTAAATGCATCTCATGTTGCCAGAATGAATCAGTAGTAACAACAGTCTAGAGGTATATGATTCTTGTTTTTGATGGGAGAAAAACATTTTAAAAGATAAAGATAAAAACTCAACACTGATTATCTTTCCAAACAAAACATTTGTAATATTAAGCTAATAAATGTTAAGTTGTAATATTGGCTTTGCTACGTTGTGCTTTTTCAATGGGCTATTACTTTTCGCTTATTGTATTGTGCCAGGGACAATTACTATGTCCTAAAAATGTGTCACATATTACAAACATATCACTTAGGGGCAGATTTATTAAGGTTTGAATGGTAAATTTGAATTAGAATTTTCGAGTTGGATATTTGGTCAAAAAATATTTCAAACTCGAATTCGAGTTATCATACTTTAACCCTGGGAACAACTTGAATTAGATAGTATGCCACCTAAAATCTGCCCACTTCATGTAGAAGTCAATGGCAGAGGTCCAGTGACCCATTTGAAGCTGTTAATAGCCTTCCTTTTTTTTGGAAAAAAAATCTCGTATCTAGTTCTGTTGAATCGTGGTCGGTATTATTCATTCGAGTTTTAGGGTAGAACTACACAGGCGATTTTCGGAGTCAGCTTTCCACATTTGTATTACTTACATTAGATTTGGTGCATTGGACGTGACTCCTGTGCTTCCTTGCGTCGCGTTGGAACGGATGGACGCGCACCAAAAAACGCCCATGTAGTTCTACCCTTAGACGTTGGAGTTTTTTCTTAAATAAGATACTATTCGAGTTACGAGGTCATTCGAGTTCATTAGAGGTAAAAAAAAAATCTCTATCACTCGACCTTCGATAAATATGTCCCTTAAATGTGAACTGATGTTGGGATGTGTATAACCGGAAATTTGCAGTATTAGTAATATGATTTACCTGTCTCAGGTCGCAAGGCCAAAACTAAAGGCAGATAACAGAGGCACATGTTGAGGTGGGAGCAATTTCCCCTCCCCCTACCATTTTTTTAGTTTTAATTTGTTTTAAGTAGTTCCCCTCCCTGCAAAATGAATTTTCACAAACTTAGAATGGAACAGGTTTCTCAACATCATGCTGACAGACAAGCCACTCACTGCCCCTCCTTGTGTAAATCATTGAGGGGGTTATTTGCTAAAACTTATCTTCTTCTCACTTTATTTTTAAAAAAATTCAACCAAACTCCAAAACCCAAATCCCCTTAATTTACCAATAAAACTTCTCGAAAAAAAATTGGTGCCACAAAAAGTCACAACAAAATCCAGCGTCAGTTCAAATAGTCCAACTTTTTCTAATTGTCTCTCCAAAAACTTCACTTTATCAAATTGTCACCCAAAAATCTGAATATATCAGATTATTGAAAAAAAAACCCAGAGCAAACAGCCCAAAACTAACAAGAATCCTGAAGGTAAAAAAACATGTTCCAATTGTTAAAGGGACCATCTTCCATCGACTTCTACATGATTTCAACAGGTTTTAGCTGTAATATTTTCGGATTTTAATTTTTTTTCAAATTCAGAGCTTAATAAATCTCAAAATTCTAGGTTTTTTTTCCTCTAAAAATTCCTTTAAAAACTCAACCAGAAAAATGTGAGGTTTAATAATAGAGGAGTGTTTATTAAGATAAATCGTACTGCTATCATTTGTTCAGGTTCCAAGCACCTGCCTTGGGCACAAACATTTTTTTTAAATTTGGGGAGAAGAGAGCACATTCTATAAAATTGTTAAAATATAAAAATCAGAATTCATATTTAACTATTAACAACAGTGCTGAAGACCTTTATATAGTGTGTACTAGGGAATTCATAGCTTTAACAACTGTTCTTCTCATGCCCCACAAGTTCCACCCTTTAGATTCACCTGCACTTGCCCCTTGGGGGTAAAAAATCCTTCCTGATTCCAAGATGGCAATCGGACTAGTCCCTGGATTAACTTGTAGACTGTAGGTTATAGAGTAAGAGCAAGTTTAATGATAGAGAAGCAAAGAGATCAGATGGAGGTTACCAAGACTGGAGGAATAAAGAGAAGGATTTATTTTAATTCAGGGGTAATTAGAGAATGTTTGAATTGAAGATGATGGTTAAAGGGGGCTGGGATTGCCACTGGGGTGGGATTGCCAAAGAGTTTTGAAGGTATAAGATCAGGTATATGGTATATAGTATGGTTTATGCATTTCTTGAGAAATGTGAGTTAGAAGTAAGGAGCTGGTGTAAGTTGAAATAGAAGCTGAGTGTGACCATAGATGGGAAAGGGGAGTTAGTGAAGTTAGAAATCTAGAGCAGAATCTAGAGAATAGAAGATTGTGGGAGTTACAGCTGGAGTTAGTGAGGAGATCAGAGCATCAAATGCATT
This sequence comes from Xenopus laevis, assembly GCF_017654675.1. NCBI lineage: Eukaryota > Metazoa > Chordata > Amphibia > Anura > Pipidae > Xenopus > Xenopus laevis. The sequence goes on along the minus strand of NC_054372.1, from coordinate 157,401,556 downwards.
AAAAGAGTCTTAACCCCATATGTAATAAAAGGCACTAAGTTTGCCCAGGAGCAGTAACCCATAGCAACCAATAAGATGTTTGCGTTTAAACAGATGACCAGTAAATACCTGCTGATTGGTTGCTATGGGTTACTGCTCCTGGGCAAACTTGGTGCCCTTTATTACATTACCCCTCTAAGACTTAAAGCGAGTTCGTTAGTAAGTCAGTTAACTCAAAGTCAAGTGAGTGCAATGTTCAGCTATACAAATGTGTGGTATGCGACCTGTTATCCAGAATGATCTTCTGAATAACTTGACTTTCCATAAATTGAATCTCCATACCTATACTATAAAATCTGACTTTTAACAAAATCGCACATTTTTCGGAATTTATTAAACCCAGAGGGCTAAAAAGCCCGAATATAAAAACACGGCATCTCAAACCTGTCGCGGTTGCATAAAAGTCAATGGGAACAGTCCCATTGATTTTTGGTTGTGTCAGGGGTTTTTGTCAATTTCACGATGTTTTCGGAGATTTCAGGGAAAATTCACGAAACAATCGTGAAAATCTGAGCTTTTCCTGCAAAGCAAATTTTCATGAAAATGTAATAATAAATAAGCGTTAAAAACCAGAGCGGGTTAGATTGCAATTTGTGGCAGCCGATATTGAGATAAATTCGGACCTTGATAGATAACCCCCTTAGTCTGCTAAAATAGTAGTTAAACATGAATTAAACCCAACAGTATTGTTTTGACTCCAAGGTACTGTTTTATTATTACAGAGAAAAGGGAAATGTTTTTAAAAATGTGAATTATTTGATTAAAGGAGAACTAAACCCCCCGCAATGTCAAGTCCCCACTGCCCCCCTCCGTTGGCCCCCTCCCTGCCTCCCCCTGCACAATCTTACCCCAGATTTCTGTTCCCTCTTGCAGAGTGCAGAGTGAGCGCAGCGGAGCTCACGGGCGTCATTTTATTCTTCTGTAATCTTCGTGCACATGCGCAGTTGGAGCAATCTTGTGGTTCGCGACAACTGCGCATGCTCTGAAAGAGATGGAAATTGCAGAAAGGGGAGAACGAATCACTATTTCAAGAGGGGACAGAATTCTGGGGTAAAACTTTCAGGGGGCAGGCATGGAGGGGGACCAGTGGAGACTTAACATTGTGGGGGGTTTAGTTCTTCATTAAAATTGAGTCGATAGGAAATGTCCATGTAATTGGGAGATTTCTGGATAATGAATTTTTGGATAATGGATCCCATACCTGTAGTTAAACATAATAAAGACTCACCACAGTTAGTGATAAGGGATGGATAAACATGTTTGTCATTAAACAGCTCCCAACACTGCCACCCTGGCTGCTATAGAGAGTTAAATTCAGGAAAAGAAATTGCCTTCCTCTGGATCAGTTACATATTAGGTAGGATTTACATTTTACCCACATCTTCTATGAAAGTATAAACAAGTGCGGTCCAAGATGATTTCTAAGCAGAAGCCATCCGGGTGGCTCTATCTGTGGATATGGAAACAAGCTGCGCTCTTACATTAATAGTCCTTTTCATGTCAACTCCCATATTGTTTATTATAAGAAACAAAACGTCTTTCACCCACAAGAAAAACACTGCTCTCCAAAATAAATACATCATAAGTACAGCATTCAAATAGTTTATTTCAACCCGGCTGCCAAGATCCAAATCCTTTGTAACTCTATCAACTGTCACATAATTACGTACAGCGGAACCTTCGCTTCAAGAGGTGTTCAGTTATGAAACAATACAGGCCATTAAGCTACATCAAAATGATTAGTGCAGGGAAACGTGTGATTTATGAAATTTAACACTCAAGGAACAGATTGTTTTGGTAACTATCCAGAAAGTTCGATAATCCGTGTTCCCTCAGGGTCCACAGGCCTAATGCCCACACAGCCAGATAATAAAACCACACCATTCATTTAGGCTGCTTTAATGTGTATTTTTTTAATCATTCATGTGATCCCATACAATTGCAAGCAGCATTGTGTGATATTTCATTTTATTTGGATCTTTAGCACCTAAACCTTCTACCGCTCTGCCCCCCCCCCCATCATTTATCACTACTGGATAAGATGATCAGATTATCCATAAAGGGCCACTATACCTTCCTGGGATATTTTCACCTCAAGGAAGTGTTAAGAGGGTGAGAGTATCATTATTTCCCCGTTATTTTGTGTTGCTTCTTGAAAGGTTTAACCGGCCTAACTGGCAGTTTCAGGCAAAGGTAAGCATTTGATTGGTTGCTATATTTTGCTAGACCTATAATAAGCTTTGTGTCTGCTATTAAATTGCCTCTATAGTACCGTGTATATGTTGGGCAGAGCGATTCTACAGCAAGAGGGCTAAATGCATCCTTAAAGGAGAACTGAAGCCTAACTAAATAAGTAGCTAGAAATTTTATACATGATGTTTTGCGCTTTTGTACCAGCCCAAGGCAACCACAGCCATTTAGCAGTAAAGATCTGTGTCTCCAAAGATGCCCCAGTAGCTCCCCGTCTTCTTTTCTGCTGATTCACTGCACATGCTCTGTGCTGCTGTCACTTACTGAGCTTAGGGACCCACTCACAATATACAGTACACATAGAATAGAAATGTCACTATATAAGGCTAATTAGTAATTAATACAGATAATTACTACATGGCAGCACAGAAACCAGTGCAATTAGCATCAGCATTTAATAATCACCCCTGTAGCATCAGCTTATATTACAGACAAATAAATTTTCTGCTGGATAATTAGTGACGACCCCTAAGATTCTCAAGAGCTGCTCAGAGCCCACTATCACTTGTGTTATAATTAATACTGAACCCCCTACCAAAACAATATAGACAATATTAGATGTTGCCTCTTTAGCGTCACAAAGCTACTTCTAATATCCTTGTACATTAGAGGTGTTAATATTATTATCCTGTATAATGATAGGAATATAAGCTGTGACTACCAGATTTCTCTAGGTTTCACCCTTACCATCTAGGGCTGATGGTTTACATAGCTGTGACTTTTTCAGTGGTTGTTCAAATGCATTTCTACAGGGATGATTTTACCTTTTGATAGTTCAATTTTTATTTTTGTCCTTTTCTTCCTTTGGGTTTGACAGATTAGGGGTTGGCTATAAATGTGAGTTTTATGTGTCCAGTCTGCTCACAACAAACATATAGGAACACTACTGTAGAGATGTAGCAGATACTGTGTGTGTCCCTGTGTGTTATGTGCCCCATATGCTAGTTTTCCAGGTAAGAATGGGATGCAATCTACTTGCCGCAATAGCATACCTTCCAACTGTCCCTTTTTCGTGGGACAGTCCCGGGTTTGACAGCTCAACCAGCAGTCCCGGATTGTTACTGAAATGTCCTGACTGATCTCCTGCACTGAACAGCCAGAAAAAGATATGTTTCTAAAACTTTGTAAAAACTTCATAAAACTTTTGGCAGAGAGACCAGAATAGTGGCAAGTGCACTTAGGTACATTTGTAACAATTTAAGATAAGCAAAGGAACAATTGTAACAATTTAAGATAAGCAGGTCTCTTGGGGAAACTGTGACTTGCAGCTTAAAGGGCAATTCGCCTTCTTTAGCAAAACTGTAATAACACATAAAAACCACAGAAATGTGTGTATGTAAAATGAACATGGTATATAGGGGGTGTGGCTACAAAAATGGGCGTGGTCAAAACACTTCATCGTGCTCCGCATGCCAAATCTTTTTGTCTCTTGTTGGGAGGTATGCAATAGTGAATAGGAAAAATACCTTGGTGTAGGGGGAGTCTGGTTTGCTAGTCCACACTGGGCAATAGAGGTTCCAGGATTTTGCCCCGGTTCCCAAGGCACTCTCAAAGGTTACTTGAAAAAAATGTCCCGTAAACCACTGATTATAAAAATCAACATTTTTTATTAAGTTAGCATAATAAAAATTGGTACATACTGACCCTCAGATGGTCCACCTTACGCGTTTCATACCCTCCGGTCATAGGGGTTTTTGGCAATATCACATGAATCACAGAATTTAAAACCAGGTAGTCCCACCCTATCTTGCTTAGACCAATCAATGGGGTTAACCTCACCTCCTTATATCGTTTAGGTACACCTTTGCAGGGTACTAGTATTCATACCATTTCTTATACCATATATAATCATATAATACTAGCTGATCTATAGTCTTTATAATAACATACGATTGTACTAAATAACAGACTAATGTATCAAGTATATTTTAAATCACTAAAGTTATAGTCAGTCCCATAAATATAGTCAGCATACTATAGCTCAAATATAATCCAATAATATGTATTGTTAAAACCACCACGGATATATTATTTAAAAAACACTACATGACACCTCATCTCCAATATGATTGCCTCCATTTCTGCCAATGTAACCCAAATGTCCTGTATAGACTTCTCATTCTAGAAAAGCACAGTCCTGGTGGTATTCCGGTGTAGCATGTAACATTAAACTCATAATTAAGTCCTAATGGTAAACGTGTTTGTAAATGAGAGATCCAAAATACCTCCCTTTTTGCCAAAAGCTTTATGGGATCACCTCCTCTGATTCCTAACCTTATCCATTCTATCCCTTGGACAAAAAAACAGGCTGTGTCCTCACCATTACATTGTGTAAAGTGTCTGGTTACATTACTTTTCTCTGTTCGTGGATTTCTAATTTGGCTCACGTGTTCTCTCACTCTTTCTTTTAATTTTCTGCTAGTACATCTTACATATTGCTTGCTACACTTTAAACATGTGATCAGATAGATCATAAGTGAAGTGTTGCAGTTCACATATCCTTTAATCTCAAATGTCCTGCCTGTCAGATTTAAAGTTCTTAGACACATTCATGTGTCCTCAAGTTGTACATCTATGACTGCCACATTTGTAATTACCTGATGTCCCCAGTGGCCCTAAATTTCTCCTAGGTGTCTCTCCCCTAAACAAACTTGCCAACGACATGTCTCTTAGGGAAGAAACACACGATCAGATTCAATGACAACTTCTTAAAGTATTAAGCCCAGCTATTAACATCATCCCCAAATGAGCCCACACATTAAGGGCAGAGACACACGCTCAGATTCCGGAAGATTAGTCGGCCGGCAATAAATCGCCTCTTCTTCAGGGAAACTAATCTCCCCGAACTGCCTCCTGCCGGCTAGAATGTAAATCGCTGATGGGATAGCACTCAGAGAGCTTCGTTTTCCAAGTCGCCTGCAGTTTGAGGCGACTACGGGCGACTTCGGAAAACAAAAGGCACCTATTGCCATCCCACCGTCGATTTACATTCTAGCCAGCGGGAGGCAGTTTGTGGAGATTAGTTGCCCTGGAGAAGAGGCGATTTGTTGTTGGGCGACTAATCTTCCCAAATCTGACCATGTGTCTCTGCCCTAAATGTGTGGGCTCATTTGGGGATGATAATACCTGGGCTCAATACTCAATATGCAATAGTGTTTCCTAAGTGTGCAAAAGTGAGAGTACTAAGACGGCCCCACTGGCGTCAGATGGCCTCTTAGTATAAAATCCTCAGTAAATATTGAGCCCTATGGCTGAAGGGTGATGGTGTGAATGAGTGCTAGACAAAGGGGGATACATCCTACTGTTTGGTGCTCTTGGAGTGAGCACCCTAAGAGGGGGATTTATCAATAATCAAATTAAAATTTTTGCCATGATTCAATTTTTGTGGCACTATAACTCTTAAATTCAAACTATGCTTTCAAAAACCGATATGAAAATTATTTATTAAGTGCAATAAAATTCGAAAAATTCGTTTGTAAGACTTTGGCATCTAAAAGCTGCCGTGTTCGTGTAGAGGGCAATGGAAGCCATTTATAGCAAATGTAAAATGTTTTTACCACGTTTTTGGACCCATTGAAATGAAGGTACAAATTCAAGGTATTCGATTTTTTTTCACAATTTTATTCAGTCAAATGTTTTAAATTCAGATTCTTTGATACATAAGGAAACATTCGAATTAGATACGAATTCAAGTTTATTTGAAACATAGCACTAATTAAAATTCTGATAAATCGGCTCTTACGGCTCAAGAGCAAAGGCTATCCCAAATTGTAACCAGTGATCTGCTTGGAATAACCAATAAATGGTGACACTGATGAACAAAAAATAAGGCATGTGAGAAAACCTGGAGCATTTTTATATTTGCATGAAGTTTAGCAACAGCTGAAAGGCTGGGACATCCTGGCTAACATTAGATCCCTGTAGGGCTGGCAGTCCATTGCAGTTCAGCAATTACTTTCCATCATTCCCAAATAGCAGTGAATGTTCTGTAGCAATAAACCAGAGAGAAACATTCTTTATCTTTGATTACGACAAGTTCCTAAGCCTCGTTGCTGCTTTGTACATACTCCAGACAAATGGCTGGATAATGTATTACATAAACACACACCATTTTACACCACGTTGTTTTACATAAGTGATTTATTGTCTTTTGGTTTTGCCGTTCTTCCAGTTGGACATAAAAGACATTGAGTTGTCTTCTGTTTATCCAACTTAAATCCTCTGTTTGTTCAGCATAAGCAGCCTTGATTCCTTAATTCATTATCAACTTGGGCTGAAGATGTGAGCTTTAGGAAAAAGCGAAAACTGATATTTTAACGGACAGTTCACAAACAGATTTATCTAAAAAATGTCACAATATTTTGTAAAAGCCCTGCTGCATTAAGGTTTCCTTAGAGAGACTCAGCAGGCAGTTATACCTTGTAGCATTATGCACAGATGGGCCGCCATCAGGGGGCACAATCATACTGAGTATGGCTGCTTTTAAGTGTCAAGGGGGCCCGGCCATGCTGGATTAGCTGGGCCCAAGTGGCCAAAGTAGGAGCCAAAGCCACTGAAGTAGGAACCAAAGCCACTGAGGGGGGTGAAGCCAACGAGGGAGCAGAAGTCAATGAAGGAAGCCAAAGAAGGTAAGACAACTTCAAAGGTAAGTTCCACTGGCCACCAATTTCTTTTGTCTTCATGTGGGGACCCTGGCCACCAATTTTTAAAAAAAAATCTTTTAGGGGGGCCCTAGCCACCAATGTTTTTTTAAAACTTTTATGGGGGGGCTGGTCACCAATGGGGGGACAGAAAATGTTGTCTTATGGGGCTTGTGAATTCTGATGGTGGCCCTGTGCACAGACCTTTGTTGACCAGTCACAGTAGCTCCAAAGAAATGCAAAGAGATCAGAAATAAATGAACGTTCTGCTCTCAGAATAAGAAGCTGTTTAATTATTGTCACTGGAGAAACTGCTTCCTCCATCCTTGTAGCAGCCTGCATTCATGTATGCACTGGAGTTGGACTTAACATGCCTAATGGGGGGTCAACCTATTCTCTCTTAAAGGAGAAGCAAACCCAAAAGTTAAAAAAAACCCTACCCACTTACCCTACATAGACTCTCCTCCCTCTTCCCCCAGCCTAAGTGTTACCCCAGGCCCCAACACTTAGTATGTGGGGGAGGAGGGAGGGTGGTCTATGTAGGGTAGGGGGGTTGGGGTTTTTTAACTTTTGGGTTTGCTTCTCCTTTAAGGACCAGGTGGTCTGTTCCAAAAAATAGAAGAAAAGTGTAACAATTTAGTTAAAAATGCTGATTCAGAAAGAGACGACTAGTCAGCTGTCTCAATCTTTTCATCAAAGCATCATGGATGTTAATTTGGAGCCCAGGAACTTTCTGTGGTAGTACAAGAAGGCAACTTATTCGGCTCAGGAGATCAGACTAGTAGGACAGCAAAAACAATAGAAATAAGGGGAAGGCTGAGGGGCAGATTTACTAAGCGGGCAAAATTTGCCAGCACCCGCTTCGCACCCTTTGCAACGCTTCACCTTGTGAAAAATCGCCCTGACAACACTAATTCACTATCATGCAGAGTTTTGTTCTCGGTGCCGAACGCTGGCGAATTTTCACTAGCGTTACTTTGGCAATGCGAGCAATTCAGAGCAAAGATGTGCTAGCGTTCGTTTCTGCCTAGCACGAATTCGCTAGAGGTCTTGCACTCAAGTTAATTTACATAGGCGGGAAATTTAAAGTTGAATGGACGTCTTTATGTTATATGTTGCAGCAAATGCATTACATTTCCACTGTTAATTGCACAAAGCAATGTTCAGTAAAATCCGCATTTTAGTGAATTTGCGGTGTAGCGTCCGTTTGCCAGAGCAAAAAGTCGCCTGGTGATAGAGTGCAAATGACTGGTAGCAGCAGTCTCTTTTGCAAGCGAATTCGCGCCTGCACCCATTAGTAAATCAGCGATGTCCCTGCGGGCCGTAACACTAGCGAATTGACGATAGCTTTAGCCACCTCACCCTCGAGTAAATTAGCCCCTATGGGTCAAGGCAAATGGTCCAAACCAGATAAACAGCAAAACAGGAATTAAAGCCTTTAGCAAAACATACACTATCTTGTGTAAGGGAAAGGATGCCATGTAGTCGAGACTCCAAAACATAAACCCAAAAAAATTAATACGTTATCAGGTCTTTAAAGAGAGGCAGAGTTTTGTTCTGTGCCATTTATGAATATGTTGGCTGTTAGGGAGCTATGGGTAACCCCTTCTAGTTCCCTCTTAATAAAGCAATTGCCCTAGTCAAAAGGCAACATATCTAGGGGCCAAATGATCAAAATAACAGTTTGCAAAATTGCGGTGAAAAAACATGAACATAAATATTCTCCAGAATTTTCGACAGAACCTTGAATAATTAGTATTTATTTAAGAAAAAAAAAACCATGAAAGTCACCAGAGAAAACTCAGCGAGTAAAAGCTGGCGAGGTTCAATAGAGGGAATTTCTCTAACGACTTTATTTATTTTCCCAGTTCATTAAAACATTTACGTTTATTTTTGCTGATGTGAAACTTTTCTTTCAGGAATATTCTGGCACATTTTTTCTTAAATAGGCTTAAAAAGTTCTGCGAGTTTTGTCACTTTTTTGGTAAAAATTAGTAAATAGGCCCCCTAATAGCCCCAGTTAGCCTAAGGTTTAGCTATCCTGTAGTACAGTTAAGGATCTTCAGCTGGATGAGAACACTGGCCTGCACCCACCTGCCTCGCACCCCTTTCTTAATCTTAAAGGGTGGTTCACCTTTAAGATAACTTTTAGTATGTAAATTCTAAGAAGCTTTTTAATTGGTCATCATTATTTATTATAGTTTTAATTATTTTGCCTTTTTTTTTTTTTACTCTTTCCAGCTTTCAAATGGGGGTTCTGTCCCCATCTTAAAAAAACAAATGCTCTGAAAGGCTACACATTTATTGTTATTGTCTCTTTTTATTACTCATCTTTCTATTCAGGCTCTCTGCTATTCATATTCCTGTCTCTTATTCAAAGCAGTGCATGGTTGCTAGGATAAACTCGAATCTAGAAACCAAATTGGTGAAACTGCAAACTGGAGAGCTGCTGAATAAAAAGATACATACTGTACCTCAAAAACCCCAAATAATAAGAAATGAAAACCAATTGCAAATTGTCCCAGAATATCACTTGCTGCATCATACTAAAATTTAACTCAAAGGTGAACAACCCCCTTAAGTAGCCCCAATAACTATCCATAGGACCATTTAGAGAGTAAACAAGGATTTTAAGGTTTTTCATATTTTTATTTATTTTATAAATCAGTAGACATTTGTGCATTTCTTTTTAAATGTGAGTTTAGTTTAATGTTTGAAAGATTGTCTAAAACTGTACACATTTGAATATTAATAAATAGGCCTCAGTATCAGAATAACGATGCAGAACATTTGGGTTGGTGAGATGGTCTACGTATTGTAACATGGAATAATAGTGCAACGACTCCCTCTATTGTTGTCACAGGGTTGTGCCTCTCTGTCTGACTAAGTCATTAGTTGCACGAGATACACCTCCTGGCCCCAATGATTAAGAGTTTAAACCTTGTAGTAGTGATGGGCAAATCGGACCTGTTTTGCCAAAAATTGGTGAAACGGCGAAAAATTGTCAAAATGCGTTGAAGTCTATGGGCGACAATTGTAGTCTAGAGGCATCTTTTTCACTGCAAAACATTTCACTCAATACCCTTTAGTATAAAATTGACAGAAATGATCCAGACTTTTTATTATTGTAATTATATTATTATTATTATTATTTACTAACATAAAGCTCCTGGTATTGGTTCATTATCCCTGCGACAAAATCTGCTCATAAAATCCTCAAAACAGCCCAAGTCTTGTAAATATTGAAAGTCTTATCCTGCTGATTATACTGTACATGGCTCTGCAGCACACGTTAATGACAAGAAATCCACTTGCTGCAATAGTAATGATGCTACACTGGGACTGATCCTCAGCAGGACTGTGAGCATTTCTTTTATAAACAAACATGAATACATGAATACAATTCTTGATTTAGGAAACAAATGCTTTGAATGGCTTTTATTGTTAAGTCAGGAAGGCACTAATGTACTTAGCTCAGATGCTTTTAGTTAATAAAGCCTTGCGTCAGCTTCATGGCAATATAAGTGGTGTCTGTGGGTGAGGCTTCCCATATAAGTACCAGAGAAATCACTACAGCAGCTCCTACTCATACGAATACATACCAGATGTAAAAAGACTAAAGTTTTTGCTACTACTGTAGAACTAATAGAGAAACGTCCATCATGGACCTTTGTATTCATCCCATAATGTTTATACATAGGTCTACATATGTAATAAAAGGCACTAAGTTTGCCCAGGAGCAGTAACCCATAACAACCAATAAAAAGCATTCTTTTTAACAGGTGACCTGCTCATTGGTTGCTACTGGTTACTGCTCCCGTGCAAATGTAGTGCCTTTTATTATATACCCCCTAAGGATGATTTTACAGTTAGTCAGTACAGGTATGGGATCCGTTATCCGGAAACCCATTATTACAGATTGGCTGTCTCCCATAGACTCCATTTTATCCAAATCTAAATTTTTAAAAACGATTTCCCTTTTCTCTGAAATAATAAAACAGTAGCTTGTACTTGATCCCAACTAAGATATAATTAATCCTTATTGGAGACAAAACCTGTCTGTTGGGTTTATTTTATGTTTAAATGAGTTTCTTGTAGACTTAAAGGTGACCATAGACGCACAGATAATATCGTACTAAACGGATTTTGGTCCGATATTCGGTGCGTGTATGGTGGGAAAAGAGCCGACCGATATTGGCAGAAACTTGGATATCACTTGGCTCGTTGATCGGGCTGGACGGAAAATTTTGATCGGATGCCTTTGAAGGCAACGAAACATTGGCCATTGTTAGTGCTGAATCATCAGATACAGGTAGATTTCTATTGTTTGTCCCTGATGATTCAGCTCTACACGTGTGTATTGAAACAAACGTTCTTTCATGGAAAGATCTTTTCCAAGAAAGATCGTAAATTGTTACGTCTATGGCCACCTTAAGGTATGAAGATCTGACTTACTGAAAGATCCGTTATCTGAAAAACCCCAAGTCCCGAGGATTCTGGAGAACAGGTCTCATACCTGTAGTATACAATGGGGGCTAAGCCCTGATACCAAGTCTGTGCGAATTCAATTCAATGTGCACTCATAGATAGACTGTAACACTACAGAGTGCTAAGAAATGCCATGGCCAGCCTGAATACAATGGAGGCTTTGGAAAAGTGACAAATCACTACACATTCATAAAGACTAGGGAAAACATATCAAAGAGGAAATAATCCTATTTATTATCAACAAATACAAAGGGAAAATGTTAAATTGAAGTCTGCTGACTTATTCAATGCTCCTTTTGCCATATTAGCACTGTTCCGAGATGGAATAAAGTAGCTTTTATCCAGTTACTCTAGTTCACTTAAAGGAAAACTATACCCCCAAAATGAACACTTAAGCAACAGATAGTTCATATCATATTAAGTGGCATATTAAAGAATCTCACCAAACTGGAATATATATTTAAGTAAATCTTGCCCTTTTACATCTCTTGCCTTGAGCCACCATTTCGTGATGGTCTGTGTGCTGCCTCAGAGATCACCTGACCAGAAATACTACAACTCTAACTGTAACAGGAAGAAGTGTGGAAGCAAAAGACACAACTCTGTCTGTTAATTGGCTCATGTGACCTAACATGTATGGTTTGTTGGTATGTTTGTGAGTACAGTGAATCCTATGATCCCAGGGGGCGGCCCTTATTTTTTAAAATGGCAATTTTCTATTTATGATTACCCAATGGCACATACTACTAGAAAAGTATATTATTATGAAAATGGTTTATTTACATGAAGCAGGATTTTACATATGAGCTGTTTTATGCAATATCTTTTTATAGAGACCTACATTGTTTGGGGGGTATAGTTTTCCTTTAACAGCAGAAAACAGCCCAGCTATGGATTCTATTCTGCTTCATACAGAACAAACATTCCTAAAAAAGAAAGTATTCCCATCCCATGCTCCAACCGACTCACATAACCAAGAATATCAGAGACTAACCCACAGGAATTGTGGTTACATTGAGTCCTAAATAAAAAGCCAGTACAGGCCAATTACAATAAGATTTCTTTCTTTGTTTTATAAATCCGAGTACTAACAAGTGCTTAGTATAAAGTGGTGGTGAAAGCTACAGCCCAGCCAAACCAAGTAATGGCTCAGAAACTAGCTTTAGATCATTTAGAATTTGTTAACATAATCCTACATTGTTTGGAGCCGATGCTGGGATTTGTAGTTCCACATTTGAACGGCAGCATGGAGAACATGTCCCTATTATTAGGAAAGGGAAGACATTCTTTGATGTTACCGTCTGTGACATTAGGATGGATTCAGAAAATCCCATGATCCATCTCTTAGCGACTTTTTTATGTATACTATGCAAAAAATATAACAAGTCACTTCATAATCCTATTATTTTACAAGTTGGAAGCTTTCCCAGCAGACTGTCATTATCAGTGTGCTCTCCTTGTGAGCCAATGCATGCTGGGAATAAGATCAAGAAGCTGAATATATCACTAAGAAGTAGTGGGATTACAACAGTATAAACATCTGTCTTTAGCCACTTAACCTCTAAAACATCTCCATTTTCTATAAGGGATGCACCAATAAATGCAGGGGATTGTAAGTTAATAATTGTATGCAAATATGGGGGCAAAAATGGAGAGTGCGGTTCATGAGAAGCAGTAACTACATCCTTACTGGAGTCAGACTTATGGACAACATACAGCCTCCAAAAAGATTTTTATTGTCCCAGGGCTTTTTAGCATTTATCATCATTTTAACGGAAGTTGCCCAATAAACAATTGGCTTATCTGATTACTTGACCAACATACAGTATGTATAAATTAATAATGTTTGGTAGGATCAAGTATGCGGAGTCCATGTAAACAAGAAAAGTTCCCCTCCTGAGCGTGCTAAGTTATTGCTGTGGATGTGCTTGCTGAACTACCACTTGGCACCCTGGCAGCTGGTGTGTGTGTCCACCATTACTATGTTATATATATATATATATATATATATATATATATATATATATATATATATATATATATATATATATATATACAATATCAAAACAGGGGGGTTAGCCCTCAGTGAAAAAACAGCGTTCAATGGACATTGATTACAGGTAATGCTAGAATGCACATATAAAATAAAATAAGTTAGGGACCGCCATTCGGGGTTTACCTTGACGTGGTATGGTGGCTTATCAATTTTATGATCATAACTTTGTAACAAAATAACCCCTATTTGGGTACATATGCAATAGCATTTATTATACTTATATATATATATATATATATATATATATATATATATAGACAAATACAAGATTCCTCTGCACTCAACCCATTATCAATATATTTAAGACAGAGACATTTTGTGCATACTGCTACTGAAAAATGCCTTACCCTTTAAACAACACAGGGATTGTTTGTCCATATATTGCAATATATTTAAGCTGGCCAACTACGTCAAAGTCATCCCATATCTGGCCAGTCCTATGCTCAATTTTCATTTGATTCATTAAGAATTCTATGGTTTCATTATACATTTTATAAATGTCACACCCTCATTGCACCCCCGCCTAATGATTTTAAAAACTAGTGGTGAGCACAACTTTCCCTTGTTTGTTATAGTTCTACAAGAGCAGTGACCAGCTCCATGTTGTAGCTCCCACCCTTCCCAGCTATAGTCAGGTGATCCCACTGGTGTCTAATAAAAGGGCAGCCAAGTTTGGGAGTTTTACTTTGAAAGCAGCTAGTAAGTTGCAGGTAAAACGCATTCGTCCCTTTTATAAAATGTATAATGAAACCATAGAATTCTTAATGAATCAAATGAAAATTGAGCATAGGACTGGCCAGATATGGGATGACTTTGACGTAGTTGGCCAGCTTAAATATATTGCAATATATGGACAAACAATCCCTGTTTTGTTTAAAGGGTAAGGCATTTTTCAGTAGCAGTATGCACAAAATGTCTCTGTCTTAAATATATTGATAATGGGTTGAGTGCAGAGGAATCTTGTATTTGTCTATATGTATTTTGTGGTCACACCCTCATTGCACCCCCGCCTAATGATTTTAAAAACTAGTGGTGAGCACAACTTTCCCTTGTTTGTTATATATATATATATATATATATAATATATATATATATATATATATATATATATATATATATATATATATATATATATATATATATATATATATATATATATATATATATATATATATATATATATCCATCTGTATGCCACAGTAGTGTAAATACAAGCAAATTTCTACTATTATTCATGTTACTTTTTTTGCCAACAGTTTCTACCCTCCGGAACTTTTCGGATTTACTCAGGTGTGAGGTGGGATAAAATATTGTTGGTATAGGCAACTTAAACCCCTCCCCAAATCTTTAGGAATACTGTACTTATTTTCTAGTTAATGGACAATTTCAGGGATGGAGATGAATGGCAAAAAAAAATCACATGTAGGGAGAAATGGGCACATTTATAAATAAGCCATTTACTTGACACCGCACAGCCACCAGGGAGGGGTTGAAGGAGGAGTCCAGACTGGTGCCAATAGTGAAGCTCCTAACACATTGGATGGTCCGAAATTGCAGACCAAAAAATGGAAGAGGCTTAAACACGATTGGACAGCTAGGGTTTGTTTTGCTGGAACTGGATGTTACATCGGACAATCAGTGTCATGGTCATATGTAAACTACATACATGTGCTTTTAATTTGTATACATAGGGGCAGATTTACTAAATTCGCCAGTGTCCACTTTGCACCCATCGTAACACAACGCTAATTCACGAACATGCAGAGTTTCGTCCTGAGCGCCAAACACTGGTGAATTTTCGCTAGCGTTACTGCAATGTGAGCAATTCGAAGCCGTATATTGAATATACCTTTGGCTCATAGAGCTCTGCCTAAAACACTTGCTTAACTACCAAAGAGCAGACCCCGAGACTGGGACGGGTAAGGGCCTGGACCACTGGGTTTCCTTTACCTGGTCCCTTCTGCCTTCTCATTTCTGCTACCTGCTGCTGCAAGAAGAAAAACAAGTGGGTGATCATCATGGTGGAAGTGAATTGCTGAGAACTTGCATGAGACAGGACTGTGTCCTTGAAATGTTTTTCTCGAGGGGTGCGGTGCCAGGAACTCAGCGTGTCAGGCCCAGGCCCTCTGAATTTTTCTTGTGGAGGTAGTCCATCGTAGTTACACCACTGGTCTAATAACTTGGCATACAAGACTGGCACACTTGAAGGCAGCATAGAAGAAACTAAGGAGAGACGGGGTCTTGAGAAGCTTAAAATGTAACATTTTTATATTCAGGGATCCTGTACAGAATGATTTCCTCAAAAGGGAGATTTTAGTTTGACACAGCAGAAGACTTTATTAATATCCGTGCTCTAATCCCTTACATATTATTTTCTGGACTCCAGCAATAATAGTTACACATTATATTTAACTGAAAAGTCCACTTAAGCTATTTTTGGCTAAAAAGACAGAGGTCATTAAATGACCCTTCATTTTTCAAGCCTTGGTGTCCAGACAACTAAACAGAGGTTATTAAACAGGGAACGGACAGAACTCAATGGTGGTTCCAGCTCCAGCCCTCAGTCTGGCATCATATTTCTTAGTGGCTCTTTGGGACACATTAAATAAGTCTCTAGATAGACGGATGAATATAGAATTTTTAAACAATTGGAAAGTTACCAAATTCTGAATAGTTACAGACATTTGTGACAACAAACATTTAATCCAGACAGCGCGGTTCTAAGCTTAGACTGTCTCTAGACACTTTATTATGAATTAATGTCTGCCGTCAGAAGGAAGGGGGGAGGGAAGCGAGGGACCTTGTTTTCCTAATTTCTCTTTCAACCACTGAAATTATTAACAAATGTGTTTACAAATTGCCAGCCCTGGTTGTTTGGAAATGATCTTTAATATATCGTCGACATTTTGTGATTTCTGTGGGAAATAACCTTAAGTGTAGGGATAAGAATTTGCATTTAGTCCAGCACTTGAGCTTTCAGTCTACAAATACAACGAGCCCAGGTCGGGGTGATACATATTTCTAGTACATCACCTACCGCAGTACTTAGGAAAAAGAGATGGGAAAAAACATGTACAACAGAGTAGAATAACTTGTGCTCTACAGTTCAGTTCATTAGATATACAATACAAAAGATGGATGTACTTACATCATGTACAAGTATGACACATTAGTGCTGCCCTGTTTGTAGGTTTATTCTTCAAATTCTAATGCCTAGATAAGCTGCAGGTTCTGTCTCTCTCCACCCCAAACACACAAACCTATAATAAATGCCAATAAAGGAAAATATACAATTTTTCACTCTCAAGATGATTCGGCAGGGCTGGATTGGCCTAACAGACATTACCAGAAAACCTCCAAATGGGCCAGGTTTTTTATAGCATGCAAAATGTAAAGGAGGTTTAGGGCACTCTGGAAAACCACATATGGATCAGACCAAAGAAACATTGGTTTAAAATGTAGAACAAATCTTTATTCCAACAATCATCTCCAGCCTTACGAGTTTCGTGTCCACAAGACACAAGATACTAAACTTCGAATGCAAAAATCATGAAAAATGTGTGATTTTTTTTTTATAAAATAAGACTTTTAAAAAATCACCAACTTTTCAGATTTTTTTAAACCCTAAGGATGGAGTCCAAGTCAGAAAATCCGACATCTCAGACCTGTCGAGGTTGCATGAAAGTCAATGGGAGAAGTTCCAAGGATTTTTTGATGTGCGCTGGGTTTGTGCAAAACCACCAAAGTTTTCATGCAAAAATCTGAGCTTTCGGGTAAAAAAGCCAAAAAAAAAATTGTCAAAATCGGATGAAAAATCAGAAAAAAATCATGAAAATCAGATTTTTTCCCACAAAGCAAATTTTCGGGAAAATGTAATAATAAAAAGGTGTAAAAAAACCAGAGCGGATTTGATCGAAGTTTGGAGCAGAAAATTTTGAATAAATAACCCTCTGTGCCATAGCCTATATTTTTTTAGATTGCAAGCAGAATTACGTATCTAATACTCTTTTAATCCTATAACACTTGTTTATTAGTTTATCTTAGTTCACTGTTTGCAAACACTTTTATTAAATTTTTTTTCCTTAGCATAAAGTATAAAACTGGAAAAAATGTAAGAAATTACAGGGGCAAATATAGTACATTAATGGGGTTCTTCATTAAAGTACGAATGCCAAAAAAAATCGAAAAATTCAAGTTATTTTTCCTATAAAATCTGAATTTTTAGTGGAAAAAAAACTTGAATTTTTTGAGATTTATTATACCCAGAGGATGCAAAAACTCATAATCCAAAAATACTCGTTCTTCAACCTGTCGAGGTCATTGGCGAGGTCCTATTTGCAATTTGAAGATATTATCTGCGCTGGAACATTTTGGACTTTTCCGCCAATTCCACAAAAAAGTTGGACTTTTTTGGCGTCAATCTGAAGAAGTCACAGTTTTCATGCGACAGTCCAAAAAAGTTGCTTTATTTCTTTTTTTTCATGGTTTTTTAATGATAAATAAGGGTAAATAGTGGATTCTAGTTTGGTCTGACTTTTTTTTTATTTAAAATATTAGAAAAAAAACAGATTTTTATAAATAACCTCCTAATTGTCAATATTATGGGTTTTTTTCCCCATGGTTTGGAAAAATCACAGCAAAAATCATGATCTCGAATATATCCAACTTGTTATCTTCACGCTTGAAATGTATCAAAATCAAAATGATTGAAAAAAATTTAACTGAAAGCTGAAACTAAAGACCTGTGGAGGTTTCTCTTGACATTTATTAATAGTGATGAGGGAATTTTTTCGCCAGTTATAGATTTGTAGTGACATTTTGCCACTAGCAAATTTTTTTTGGTAAACCTTGGTAAAATTTCACTGCTGCGAATACAAACCCCTTGACTTCAATACATTTTGTGATATTTTTTTTTTAAAAAAAACACAGCAGAAAACTGCCCATTGAGTTTAATGCGTTTTGTGAATTTTCGCGGTTTCATTAATTCTTTGAAGGTTTTAAAGATTTTTCAGTCACATATCACTGTTTGAGATTGCACAGCCTTTGTTGAAATCAAACACTACGAGGGTTGTTTATCAAACTCACGGAATCACGGAAAATTTGTTTTTTTTGACCCCAAGAAAAAAAATCATTTTATTTGGAATTTATTATACCCAGAGGCTGAGAAAAAATCCAAATATGAAAATCCGTGATCTCAAAGCTGTTGGTTTCCTGTAGAAGTCATTGGCACAGCTCCAATTTCAATATCATGGTCTTGCTGAGTTTCAGGTAAAAATCCAATTTTTTTTCAGATTTTGTTAGGAAAATCCGTTTTTTTCCAAATTTTTTCCCCGAACCAATTTTTCTGAGTTGGGTGGATTTTTTAATAGAAATAATGAGATAAATTCGGACTTTGATAAATAAACCCCTACAATTTTTGCTTGTGACTGACTTTTTTTCCATATTCAAACACAATCAACCTGGGAAAAATACCCAGGATTGCAAAAAAAAAAAAAATGCAAGGTTTTTTGTAGCTGCCTTACAAGATATCTGAAGCATACATAATAAAATCCCATACCTGTATGTATGTGTCTATACATACATATCACATACACATGAGGGGATTTTCAAAAAGAGAAAAAAATCTCAAGCAATTATTTTTCACTAAATAACCTTGAGTGATGTAATGTTTATTTTGAAAACACTGAGCATGCCAGGGAAATGCTTAACTTAATCCTTTCCCATCAGGAAACCTTTCTATATATATGTGTTTCAGACAAATGGTGTTCAGAGAGACATGTGAGGGAGCGTTCCTCTGATAAACATAATCCCCCACTGTTCTAACAGTAAGTTTTTCAACTATAACAAAATCTTCATCATGTGAGCAGATATTTTGTTTCCAATACACGTTCCTTTTGTAAATCACTTTTTAGTTTCAATAAATATAGTATATTCAGCTGTATCACAAATTCATCTGTTTCTGCCAAATTGTTGAAAAAACAAATGTGTGTGTGTATATATATTTATATACACACACATGTTCAGAATAATAGCAGTCCGACATCACTAACCTTACCTCTGTTTTTGGTAGAAATTATATTTATACATGGCAAATAATTTACTAGTAGATGTAGTAGAGTAATAGAAAACCAACAGACCTAACAGTCATGACATGCTGCTGATTCTGTGTAATTGAATCATTAATTGAGGCTTGTTCAAATAATAGCTTCTTCCAAATAATAGCAGTGGGGAGTTCAATTAGTGAGATCATTCATTCTGTGAAAAAAACAGGTGTCAATTCCGGCCCTTATTTAAGGAAGGAGCAAATGTTGTGCATGCTGGTTATAGTGTATTTCTCTCTGAAAATCTGAGTAAAATGGGTCTTTCCAGACATTGTTCAGAAAAACAGCGTATGTTGATTAAAAGTTGGTTGGAGAGGGGAAACATATAAAGAAGTGCAGAAAATGATAGGCTGCTCAGCTATAATGATCTCAAATGCTTTAAAATGGCAACCAAAACCTGAAAGACGTGGAAGAAAACAGAAAACGACCATTTGAATGGATAGAAGAATAGCCCAAATGGCAATAATCCGCTCCAGGAAGATCAAAGAAGATGCAACGTTACCTGTGATACTGTTACAATTAGAAGACGTCTATGTGAAGCCAAGTTATTGGCAAGAAGCCCCCACAAAGTCCCATTGTTTAAAAAAGACTCGCTGAAGAGGTTACAATTTGCCACAGAACATATTGACTGGCCTAAAGAGAAATGGCACAACATTTTGTGGACTGATGAAAGCAAGATTTTTCTTTTTGGGTCTAGTGGCTGCAGATAGTTTGTCAGACGACTCACAAACACTGAATTCAAGTCACAGTACAGAGTGAAGACAGTGAAACATGGTGGCACAAGCATCATGATATGGGGATGTTTCTCATACTATGGTGTTGGGCCTATTTATCACATACCAGGGATCATGGATCAGTTTCAATACATCAAGATGGAAAAAAAATTGATCAATGCACATTTTGTTTCCATTTTGTTTGTTTGTAACCATCCTGGCCAGATTATTTTTATTTGGTCTTGGAGTGCTCCCACATATCCCACTTTTCAATACATCAAAATACTTGAAGAGGTCATGTTGCCTTATGCTGAAGAGAAAATGCCCTTGAAACAAGACAATGACCCCAAACACACCAGTAAATGAGCAACATCTTGGCTCCAGACCAACAAGATTGACATTATGGAGTGACCAGCCCAATCCCCAGACCTTAATCCAAAAGAAAACTTGTGGGGTGATATACAATATGCTATTTCTGAGACAAAACCAAGAAATGCAGACTTGTGAAATGTAACAGGTGCCAGAAGTTGGTCAACTCCCTATTTGAAAGCTGGAAAGAGGCAGGAATAATTGGGAAATAATAAGAAAAAAATAAGGACCAATGAAAAAGCTGCTAAGAATAGGCCATTCTATAACATACAGGAAGTGAATTTGATTTTAGATTCATGTGGTCCCCTAAAGTGCAACAATCAAAATACAGTTATCCAGTTGTAGATAATTCTCATTCACTCTGGTAGGATAATGTTGTTCTTCTACAGCCAGTGTATTCCTCACCGGTCTCTACAGCAATGAACAAGTGAAATCAGCAACTAAACCTAAGCAAGTTAATGAGCACCATCTTTTTTTTAAAGTGGAAAATTTGGAATAATGGCAAATATATCAAATAGGCAAAACTTGTTACACAACAACCTCATATAATAACTTGCTGGCTACATATAGTACATAATAAAAGTATATATACAGTAGTTTATTAACAGCCATTGTTCAAAGGACACGTGTAAATCAGGGATATACAAGCAATATACAACAGCAAACTGTGCTACGAATATACAATGTACAGGAACATTTTCTTGTTTTTTTACAAAACCAAAGCAGTAAAATGTTATAAATAATATTAGAAAATTCTGTTGCTTTATTTAAAAGCCATGCCAGTAACGCACTCTTATTAACATCATCACGGAGCAGCAATAATTAGAGGAGAAATGTGACCTGGGATCTGATCACACACATTTCTACAATGGAATTAGCAGATACTTTATCTATTGCTTCTATTTGCCATTGTGTCTCTAATCTGTCTGTCCAGTCCACTGATGATCAGATCCTCGTGTGTATAAACTCTTGTCCGTAAGAGGGTGTCTCGCTCTTCTATCAGACGAGACAGATAATCATCCAGTCCTTCATCTTTCAGTCTTGCTCCTGGGCTCCCATTTGCACTGGCACTTGTATCAGGAGGCTGCTTTGTGTCTTCCTGATGTCTCAGTCTAGATACACACCAAGCACACAGATAAAGCCTGTCTTTACATACTGTACAAAGGCACAGGCCACAGGGGTTAAACAAGGATTGGGAAACAGACAAATGCCTTTCCCTAGATACAATTATATCAATAAACCATTCTCGGTTCTTGTCTGATCTCCTGTAATAAGGAATTGCCATGTAATTGGTCGAGAAATATGAGAAACACAATAATATATTATTTTATTAATGGATCAATAACAAAGCCTGCCATAATATGGAAAATATAACCAAACTCTCTTTATAGACACACATTAGTTTTACACATTTGTTTAAAAGGCACTTTCTTTTTGTACATTGGGGTAAACAAAAGAAAACAAAAAATTCTGACACCCTCCACAGGAGAAAACGTCACACTATTCAAACACTGTGCCATGTAACAAATATATCTCATGTCTAAGCCAGGGGTCCCCAACCGTTTTTTACCCGTGAGCCACATTTAAATGTAAAAAGAGTTGGGCAGCAACACAAGCTATAAAAAGTCTATGAGGATGTCAAATAAGGGCTGTGATTGGCTGTTTGGTAGCTCCAATATGGACCCATAGGAGGCTCTGTTTGGCAGTACATGTGGTTTTTATGCACCAAAACTTGCTTCCAAGCCTGGAATTAAAAAATAAGCTCCTGCTTTGACGCCACTTGGAGCAACATCGGAGCGGTTGGGGAGCAAGATGTTGAGGTTGGGGATCACTTGTCTATGACAGTTTTCACTATTGTCTATTCTGTAGCAGTGACAAGTAGCTGCTACTAGTACTCTGTGAGGCACATTTATCAAGGGTCAAATTTCAAATTCATGTGAGTTTTTTGTAAAGCTCACTTAAATTAAAAATTAACTAAAATAAAAAAACTGGAATCGAGTTTGGATAATTTACTAGTTGAATTTGAGAGTTTTGACCATTAAAAAAAAAAAAAAATCGAAAATTCAAATTAGAATTTTCAATTTCAACCTATATAAATCTGCCCATGTGTGTCTTGACCTTAAAGAACAGTGTTTACTCTGTTTCTTATTCTCTCATACACTATAATCGTTTGCGATTATGTTCTTTAGTTTCTGTCAGTTCTGAACTAGGTTTCACAAGTGCTGGAATCTAAAGCATTCCTTATAGTATTAATATTATATTCCTAATGTTTTCCAGTGTTTGTTGGACAAATTGTGGTTTACCCAAAATGTGGAGAAATAGGGACTTGTGTACAAACAATGATACATTTGTATCAGTGCAGAGAGTTTGTCTACTAATAATGAAAAGTAAAGAATAAAGTGTTTATTGCCATGAGAAAGATTACCTGTTTTCTTCCAGCTCTTGGTGCTCGGTCTTAACCACGTCTTTCTCTTCCGCCACCAGGTAACGCAGTCTCATGTGTTCCAGCTCTTGCTGCTGTTTCCTCTATAGCTATAGACACTTGTGCATAGAGGCATAATTATAAGATTGTCTCATAAAACTCATTAAAACTTTACCACTTCCCGTAAGCAGCAATAACATGGCAGGTAAATTGGAAGCCCTGTACTTCTCTGTGTCTCAGGCTTGAGAAGCAAAACATTGTTAAAGGCATTAGCACGCAGGACAATTTTGGGAGCTGTGTCACAACATAAGGCAGCACCCCAGAAATGAATAGACTTGCCTCTTAGTACAAACAATGCACGATTACCTTTAAGTTAACTTTTAGAATGTTATAGAATGGGCAATTCTAAGCAACTTTTCAGTTGGTCTTCATTCTTTTTTATATAGTTCTTTAATTATTTGTCTTCTTCTTCTGATGCTTTTCTGCTTTCAAATGGGGGTCACTGACCCTATCTAAAAAAAAACAAAAAACAAATACCCTGTAAGGCCACACATTTATAGTTATTGCTTTTTATTATGCATCTTTCTAACCAGGCCTGTTCATATTCCAGTCTCTTATTCAATTCAATGCATGGTTGCTAGGTTAATTTGGACTCTAGCAACGAGACTGCTGAAATGGCAAATTGGAGAATAAAAAGCTAAATAACTCAAAAACCACAAATAATAAAAAATGAAAACCAATTGCAAATTGTCTCAGAATATTGTCTACATCATATTAAAAGTTAACTTAAAGGGATTCTGTCATGATTTTTTTTGGTGTACTTTTTATTTCTAAATTACACTGTTTACACTGCAAATAATTCACTCTACTACAGCAAGTGTATTTATTTTTAGTTGTAATATTGATGTGTAGGCAGCCATCTCAGGTCATTTTGCCTGGTCATGTGCTTTCAGAATGAGCCAGCACTTGGATGGAATGGAACTCAATTTAACTGAATGTGTCGCAGTTGGACCGGGATTTTGTACTTAGATCTACCAGGAGGCTGTTATCTTGTGTCAGGGAGCTGCTATCTGGTTACCTTCCCATTCTTCTGCTGATGGGTGGCTGGGGGGAGGGGTGATATCACTCCAACTTGCAGTACAGCAGTAAAGAGTGACTGAGTTTATCAGAGCACAAGTCACATGACTCGGGGCAGCTGGGAAACAGACAATTTGTCTAGCCCCATGTCAGATTTCAAAATTAAATATAAAAAAATCGGATTGCTCTTTTGAGAAACTGATTTCAGTGCTGAATGCTGCTGAAGTAGCAATATTAACTGTTGCGTTAAAAAAAAAAAAATTCCCATGACAGTGGTAGACAACCCCTTTAAGAGCCCAAAGGAACACTTCAGTTATACTTCCCAGTTTTAAAAATGGAACATGTATGTATACAGATGTGCTATGGAAGTGTACAGGTTATAGTTTATTCAGTGGAACAATAAACATCAAAAAATCAGCTGCATTTAGAAGAGAACCTGAGAAATTTGGCATTGAGAAAGTGATAGAAACTAGCAGGGGTGCTGTGATCGTTTCATGCGCTAAATTATGGGATGTTGCCTTGTGACTCCCTGAACTATGTCTGGCTCCACATTATACCATCAATCTCTCATTCTCATAAGCACTGCTTTAAACCGCTGTAACAGAAAATTAATTATAGTTTTAAAGGTCGGAGTTTTGGCACTGGGACATTAAGGCATGAACTCCGCAGTTAAATAAGGAAAGCAAGTCTGGATCAGGAGTCTTGGAGCAGAGCATGAATGGAATGTCGATTTTATTAAGTAGTAAACAAGATATTGAGACTATAATTAATAGATACGGTGAAAGAAATGGGCCAAATGTAACATAATCAGAATGCTCGGTACCAACGTTTTTCCGGATAACAGATCTTTCTGTAATTTGGATCTTGATACCAAAAGTCTTCTAGAAAATCATCTAAACATTAAATAAACCCAATAGGCTGGTTTAGCTTCCAATAAGGATAAATCATATCTTAGTTTGGATCAAGTACAAGGTACTGTTTTATTATTACAGAGAAACGGAAAATAATTTTTAAACATTTATTAATATACCAATATATATGCTTTTCAAGCAAATTATACACCATGGTTTCCTTCAATAATCACTAAACAAAGATGGAAGTGTTAACCTTATAACCACATTGTTTTATTCTCTTTTGCTTAGAGATTTCAACACCTGATTTAGAATATTGGGGCAAAGTCATACATATAACCACTGTATGTAGTTGCACTAATAACTCACAGCCGTCAAAACATTTATCAGGTACAAGGAGACCAATAAATCATGCAAAAAGGCTTCCCGACTACTCAAATAAGGTGATAGGGTGGCTCACTCTGCAGGATCCAACATGCGGTGCTCAACATCTACTCCTTCAACAAAATCAGAAGTTGAGCGTTGCGGCTGGTTTTCATTATGCGTCAGACTGATTTATTTCTTTATGCGCTATGAGCAGAAAAGGTAGCCTGCAGATAAGCTATAAATCTCCGGACCACAGAACTCCTTATAAAGTTAGTGTTACAGTTCCTTTAATATCAGAGGGGGGTCAGTTGGTTTATGAGAACAGAGAAAAAGCAGAGATTCTGAATTTTTATTTTTTGTCTGTCATCTTTCTTCAAATTTCCCGAGGCAGACGCATGCGCAGTAGAACAAAAAGCTGACTGACTCTTTAAAGTTCAGCTTTTCACTCTACTGTGCATGTGCAGTCGCGAGAAGAAAGAAGTGCAGTGGTGCTCACTGGATTAACCCTGGGCCAGTGCAGTTTTCTCCTAATAGGAGCACCGACCCAGGGTGTCAGGTAAGTAAATGCAATCATTTGGGGGTGCCTAACTTTTGGCACCCCCCAAGTATAACATGCCTTTCCTTCTCTTTTAAGAGGGATATAAATGAGCTGGAGAGAGTGCAGAGACTAAGTGCAACTAAACTGGTTAGAGGGATGGAAGACTTAAATTATGAGGGTAGACTGTCAAGGTTGGGGTTGTTTTCTCTGGAAAAAAAATGCATGGGAGGGGACATGATTACACTTTACAAGTACATTAGAGCACATTATAGACAAATAGCAGGGGACCTTTTTACCCATAAAGTGGATCACCGTACCAGAGGCCACCCCTTTAGACTAGAAGAAAAGAACTTTCATTTGAAGCAACGTAGAGGGTTCTTCACAGTCAGGACAGTGAGGTTGTGGAATGCACTGCCGGGTGATGTTGTGATGGCTGATTCAGTTAATGCCTTTAAGAATGGCTTGGATGATTTCTTGGACAGACATAATATCCAAGGCTATTGTGATACTAAAATCTATAGTTAGTGTATGAGTATATAGTTTATGTGAGTGTATGAAGGGGTGTATGTATGGATGCTGGGGTAAGACCTTCTTAGTGTGTTCCTTTACAGAATGCAGATTCATATGCCATGTGGTTTTTGAGTATATCTGACCACCAAAACCAAAGTGATCATTCCATATAAGGCCACAATTTTAACTGCTTATCTTTCGCTATAGGCTTTCTCTTATTGATCTTACATTATGAACCATTGCCTGGTTGCTAGGGAAGTGGGACACTAGCAACCAGATAGCTATTGAAATTCCAAACTGGAGCGTGGCAGAATAAAATGTTACACTGCAATACACCTGCTAGACAGCACCACGTATGTTCCAAAACTCACATGAAATCTCACCACTTTCAAAAGTCAAAACATCCCAAAGAGCACTTAAAATATTTGTCTTTTATTTTTATGGAAAACAAGCAAAATAAACCTTTCCAGTCCCATTATCTGAGCAATACACTATGGTGAAGGATTAATATGCATTAAGGGCAGGCAAGACATGTAGCAGACAATGGATAGAGGAAGTCTTTATCTGCAGCTGAAGAGTTTGTCACTACCTATTTATCAGGAGCTCCATTACACTAGATGCCAGGCACTTTATCAGAATGTCACCAGCTCCTGGGTGTTTTTGTTTGCCCTCCAGTGCTGAAAGAACAGAAGGTAAAGTACTAACATCCCTTTCATACAATAAGGACTAGCCCCAAACAAAGACTCTACAATCATGTAATGGAGGGAAATAAGCTCTGTGGTGACAGATTGTGAAAAATGTATATATATATATAATTCTAATAATAATTCTGCAACTTTTCAGTATACAGTACATTTATTAAAAAAATGTTCAGTGGTTTTAAAGTTACAGTGGAACCTCAAGTTTTCCCTAATTTTACATTATTGTTTTGTGGCTCCACATATATTTTATGCATAATGCATTTCCCTGATTTTAGATTTTCCTGAATTTTATTTTTTTCTGGTCCCCTGAAAAATGTAAAATGGGGGGTTCTACTGTATGTGTAAATGTTCTTTTGGACACTCATTTGACAATGCAACAAGAGGCCTTCTCTAGATCTTGTATCTCTAGGTCTCCACGCCAATCGGCTGGCTTGCAACATTATTTCAGAAGTCAGACCCAGGAGTGCAGAAAATTGAACAGTCAGACATATAGTTAAATAGTTCAGGTTGACAAAAAAGACAAAAGTCCATCATGCATTGAACCCCTCCAGTTTTTTGGTGGAGGGCCCCTTTAAAACACACAACACTATAATATGGTCTATGCAGAAAGCCCATGTTTTGACAAATTGTTGCAAACACCTCAATTCCCAAAAGGGATATTTAATAGCTCCCTCTTCACTTAGGATCTTCCTGGGTATAATGATCAAATAAAAATATAGGAATAAAGAGAGATTTCCTAAATATGCCTGTAAAAATCTTCAACAGTTTAATAGAGAGCCGTGGAGTTCCCCCCTTTTTCAAGCTACAAATAAAAATGACTTGAGCTGATAATTATTTGGAATACATCTATACTGTTTTATGCTTAATTAGCCAGATTACAGATTACTTCCGGTCATCAAAGTGGTTCTAAAATGAAAATATAAACTGAAAGGCAAACGAATGAAAAAGAAGGGCGAGTGACATGTAAGCAGTACAAGATGGTTCATTCTCCGTTCCCCCTTCTATTGAGAACACAGCGCACTTACAAAAAGATCATTCATCCCTATGGCTTTATTACATACAGATGTGTTGTGACAGGAGAATTACAGAAACATTTGGATTACCTCCCCCCCATCAGAATGATGAATTATATATTCATAATTATATTTAGCTTGTGTGTCCTGTTTCATAAGGAAACGTGCAATTAGTCTTATATATCTAATTGTTTATCTGACAGTAAGCAGATCATAGCATGCAGGTTACTTCATTTAATCCATCCAATAGAAGTGGCTTTCATAATCATTATTCTCTCTAACCCATTGAGAGTTACAGGAATTTGTCAACCTCGGCTTTTCAACTTAGAGCAGCAGCGAAGAGGTAAAAATGTGCAAATGCAAAACATGCCAGGCTAGAATGTGTTAGGGACAAGAGGATCTTCAATCAAGTAAGCACAATCTTTATTTTGCTATGGCTGCCTATAAATCCTGGAGCAAGAAGTAAACATGCATCCAGTAGACTAAACAATCACTTAATAGTGGCCACTGCTCTCACTCCCACTCGTACATACCAACTTGTTCTGTGGGAAAATAATGTGGCCCTCGTCCGGGGAACTCAAGTCAAGTTTTCTGAAAATAACCCTGCAGTTGACAAGTTAGGAGGAGCGGCTGGACGGTTTCAAGACACAGTTTTCAACCTAGTCCTAGATATCCAACCAACATATTTTTTTGAACAATCCCATGTTTGGCCAAATGGCTAAAAAATGAATCAAATGAATTACTATGCGTGGATAAGCACAAGATGGAGGGTGGCAGTTCAGACGTCAGCAGAAACATTTATGTTGCAAATAGAGAGAAGAATTAGGAGCTGAATATTTCTTTGTTTGGATAACAAATGGACTGGGATCACATATATTGTATTGTAGCACTGGGACATAAGGACAACAGATATCAACATTAATTCTTTACATGTAACAGAACGTAATATTAACGGAGCTCACAGTCAGGTTACAGTGTCACAGATTTTAGGTGTCAGAGTCATTCAATTCGGGATCCCGACTGCAAAAAAAAATCAATCATTTGATACACTACAAATATGAAATAACCAGAACATTTTCGCAACGCACACCAAAGGAAAACACCATGGAGATGTAAAGAATGGAAACACTCCCTTTTTTCTGATCACGCCTACTTCCAATGATGTCAATTCCGGTTTACAATAAAAGCACTTCCTGATTCTTGATGGTCAGCGGGTCGCAGGTCTGGGTTGCGGATAAGGTACTTGTGGGTCTGGTAGCGCGTCCAAGCGGGTAAGAATGTGGGTTGCGGGTACGGGTTCCAAAAAATTGACCCACGCATGACTCTAATTAGAACTATAGTAATGTTTCTGAAGCATAAACATCAGTTTTAATAGTGCAGGGCAACAGTACATGATATTTTCATTACTTTAAAACACTTTTTTGGTGTTACTGTTCCTATACACACCAAGTTTTATTTTTTTTTGGACTTGACCAGCAAGTGCATTCTTGGGTCAAATAGGGGGTTTTAAAACTGTAATCAATCCATAGTGTGTGTATATATATATATATATATATATATATATATATATATATATATATATATATATATATATATATATATATATATATATATATATATATATATATATGTTAATTTATCATAGGACAGTCCAACCTAGGAGCAGTATATGCAATACTTATATACACCTTTTCTTAAACCCAAGGAAAATAAACTGACCTTGTGCTGAAAATCTGACCTTCTTTTCTTTCAATCACTATTTTTTTTATGTTACCATTAAATAGCTGAACTAGGTTTAATGAGCTCTGTATATACAACCCCCCCTTAACCCTGGGATGTTCACAGCTGATATGTTCCACAAATCTTTCCATTCAAAATAACATGTTTCTTATAAAATATCATCACTTTTCAAAACTGAATTGCGGAAAATGTACTGATTTCACCTTTACTCACTTAATGAACTTCATCTCGAAATGGCAGCATCACAGGTACAATATACTACAGGTATGAGATACGTTATCCGGAAACCCATTATCCAGAAAGCTCCAAATTACGGAATGGCCATCTCCCGTTATAATAAAATAATCCAAATTTTTAAAAATGATTTCCTTTTTCTCTGTAATAATAAAACAGTAATTTGAACTTGATCCAAACTAAGATATAATTAATGCTTATTGGAAGAAAAACCAGCCTATTGGGTTTATTTAATGTTTACATGATTTTATAGTAGACTTAAGGTATGAAGATCCAAATTATAAAAAGATCCGTTATCTGGAAAATCCCAAGTCCCGAGCATTCTGGATAAAAAGTCCCTTACCTGTACCTTTACTTATTTGAGTTGCTTTATTTGTCAGTTTGACCATTAAGATACACCCTACAATCTAGGGTCATTATATTTGTAGAACAAAAAAATAGGATTTAATGTTAAAGAATGCAAAGCGATTTCCAATTTATTGATTCAGGCTAATGTATCTGAAATGTCTATTTATAAAGCTGAGAGAAAGAATAGTATTGAAAACACCACATATCACCACTCCAGTTACTGTATACTGTGTTAAAGTCAGACTCCAAGAACAGATACAGGAAAGGGTTATCCAGACTGCTGTGGACCTGGGGCTTTCCAGATAATGGATCTTTCTGTAATTTGGATCTTCATATAGTACCTTAAAGTCTGCTAGAAAATCATGTAAACATTAAATAAACCCATTGGGCTGGTTTTGCTACCAATAAGGATTAATTATATCTTAGTTTGGATGAAGTACAAGGCACTGTTTTATTATTACATTATTTTTACAAAATTTGGATTATTTGGATAAAATGGAGTCTATGGGAGACAGCCTTTTTGTAATTTAGAGCTTTTCGGATAACGGGTTTCCGGATAACAGATCCCATACCTGTACTGTAATTTAAGTTACATTTACAAATACCTTTGAAATCAATGAGAATGTTTATCTTTGGAAAGTTGGATTTGGAGAGTTAATTTTTTTTGTTATACATAGAACAGTTTTGGATTGGAGGACCCCTAAGCGAGTCGAGACGTAGGTAGATTTATCTGTCCCACAAAATCAGGTCATGCAACTGCACGCAACAGAAACTAGATCTGAACCTACATGCAGTCATATAAAATCTGATCAGATAAAGTTGGAGGATTTCTTGGTTTCTGTGTATCAAAATCAGTCGGTGTATTTCAACAAGGAAACAAAAGTACATCCAACGTTTCCATCTTATAGGAGGAATCACAGCATGCAAAGTTCTTACAGTTGTGCAGTGTCAAATGGAAAATCTTTCAGAAAGTTTGCATATCAGAGTTTAATACTGATGATTTGATTTTTGGATGCAATTATATCCAGCTTGTAGGATAAGATCTGCTGATGTGACGACATCCAACAAAAATTCCCATGTAGTTCAGCCCTTACAAATGGCCTTCACCCAAAAACTTTTTTTTTTTTTTGCATCGAAAGCAGTATCTATTTATATTTTTGGCATTTCTGGTTTTGCATTATGATGCAATTTGGCAAAAGCCAGCTCAGTAAACTGGAGGAGTTCTGTACCCAGTGAGACCAGAATACAGCTTTCAACTGCAAATACATATACAAATTACTTCTTAAATTTGTAATTCATATATATTTGAAAGTTGCTTAGTATTGTATTTTCTTTTAGGTTTTTTGGAGGAACCTCCTGTATCTCCTACTTGAGCACTCACCTGCTTCAGTCTTGCAAGTTCTTTTAATGCTCTTCCCCATTGCTGCTTATAGTGCAATTTAGACTTTGTTGTTCATTCCAGCTCGCCCTAATAAAGGTAAAATGGAACATAATATAAACTAGTACTGAAACAATCTATAAGCTTAGTTCTCAATAACCTAAATACAAAGGTACAACTTTTTCCCTGTGTAAAGTGTAAAGTTGTGCACAAATATCTGAAATTGAACAATGCTCCCCCAAAAATTTAAGGCCCCTTTTTACAGGCTCTTACACATTTAACATGCATTCACTGGTGGTGGCTTTATGTGGTCAATCATATGGGAAGGCTTGAATTAACACAACCAATTTCTTCAATAATCCCTGTACCCAAGAGACCCAAGGGGGAACATATCGAAGTCGAAGGATTTACCGCTATCCCTATGATTCGAAGGATTTTAATCCATCGATCGAAGGATATTCCTTCAATCAGAAAATTGTTAGGAAGCCTATGGGGACCTTCCCCATAGGCTAACATTGGCCTTGTTAGGTTTTAGGTGGCGAACTAGGGGGTCGAAGAATTTTTTAAAGAGACCAGTACTATGACTATCGAAATGGTCGAATAGTTGAACGATTTTTGGTTCGAATCGTTCAATTCGAAGTAGAAGGTCGTAGCCGAAGGTCGAAGTAGCCCATTCGATGGTCGAAGTAGCCATATTCGAAATTCAAACTATTTTTCCTCTATTCCTTCACTCGAGCTAAGTAAATGGGCCCCAAGGTGTCAACCCAGGGACAATTAAAATGAAAAATCCTCATTAACTGTAGGGCTTTTACACATTGGCATTTTAACATCTATTTCTTTCTGATGGCTATTTCATGCTTTCCACCACCCCAGTGGGATAACTAGTTCTTACTGGGCCCCACAGCAAATTAATTTTAGGGCCCCCAACATATCCAGAGTTTGTCCTTTTCTACTAGTATATGTTGCTATTGCTCAATAATGAGGGCCTCATGGGCCCCCCTATACCTCTGGGGTCCCCCTGCAGCTGTAGGGTCTGCTTCCTCTGTAGTTATGCCCCTGATAGGACCCATTCATTTTAACTGTCCCTGTACACAAGGCACTGCTCCACATAAATGAAATACAGATGTAGTCTCTCACATACAATATGTGGTTCAAGGTGTCTTTTATATTCATTTCTAAGAGATGAACCTTGTGTGGTCCTCATATCAAAACAAGAATATACAAACCATATACAATAAAAACAATTCAAAGAGTGCCAAAACTATGGGGGCTCCAATTTGTTTCCCCTAGCTTCCCAACCCCCCTGGCAGAAATCGTGGGTGACCCACAACACGTGTGAAATCACAAGCGACGCAAAAAAAATTCAAGAGTGGCACGCGATTTGCAGTTGTGGGGTCTGCTTCCCCTGTAATTACACCACTGATTTCAAATGTTGACTTGGACGAAACGGGGGGAAAACATTATGGGGGTAATTTATCAAGGTTTAAATTGTTGCCACGATTAAAATTTCTTTGCACAAAAACTAACAAATTTAAATAATATTTTAAAAACTTGAATGTCTGGTATTTTTTTAAGCCAAAAAATCTCAAAACTCGAATGTAAAAAAGAAAATTGCCATCTAAAAGCTGGGAGCTCGTGTAGAAGTCAATGGGAGTTGTCCTAGGCAAAATTCAAGCCATTTGTTTTTTTAATTCAAGTTTTTGAGTTTAAGGGTTTAATCAAGTTTTTTTCAGAAATAAGCAAACATTCAAATTTTTTGAAACTGTGAGTTTATTTGAAGTAGAAAAAAACCTCACAAAATAGAATTTTGATAAATAAGCCCAACTGTTTTGGTGTAATGATGTTGCATGAAACTGTCGCTGTTTTCTTTGGGCCATTTTAACTCTTTAATTGCCACCCACTCAAAACAATGTAAAAAGTTTACCATTGTCATTTGAATGGATTAAAAGGTTAATGAAGTTCCCTATTTTCTTATATTATACACTGCGTGCTGACAGGTTAATGCGCATACATTCAAATCTGTCAGTTTGAAACAGAGGTAGAGGAAATACACAAAGCCTAAATCGAAATGCTTGTTTTTACTTGCAACGGCTGATCTGTTATAATTGAACAGAAGCCAAACTGGCTTTGTTTTAGGAATGTACTTTCGCAGTCTTAAACACAGAAAAGAGTTGGCTTACACACTACCCAGACAAAATGTAAAACACCCCAACCTTTGTTTTAATAATATCTATCTATCTATCTATCTATCTATCTATCTATCTATCTATCTATTGTCTGTCTATCAATATCTATTATCTATCTATCTATCTATCTATCTATCTATCTATCTATCTATCTATCTATCTATCTATCTATCTATCTATCTATCTATCTATCTATCTATCATCTGTCTGTCTGTCTGTCTGTCTATCTATCATCTATCTACAGTATCTATTTACATTGCTTTGAATTTAATAATAATTTAATAATGTACTCGAGTCTGACAAAGACAGCAAAAAATCAGTATTGGTGGTAAGCAATCTTATTTAGGGGCACATTTATCAAGGGTCGAATATCGAGGGTTAATTAACCCTCAAATTCGGCCCTCGCAGTTAAATCCTTCGAATATTGAATTCAAAGGATTTAGAACAAATACTTTGATCGAAGTAAAAATCGGTCGATCGAACGATAAAATCCTTCCGAACCGAACGATTCGAAGGATTTTAATCGATCGAAGGATTTTTCTTAGATCAAAAAAAGCTTAGGAAAGTGATGGGGAAGGTGCCCATAGTTAACATTGTACCTTGGTAGGTATAAACTACCGAAGTATGTATTCGAAGTTTCTTTGAAAGAGACAGTACTTCGACTATTCGAATCCTTCACTCAAGCTTAGTAAATGTGATCCTTAAAGTTTTAATGTGTTTTTAGTAGGCTTAAAGTATAACAATACAAATTGCAGAATACTCCCTCGCCCAAAAAACCTTCAGATCCTAAGCATCTGCTGCAAAATAAATATAAGCAATAGGCACATCTAGGGACACATTTACTTAGGGTCGAATATCGAGGGTTAATTAACAGTCGATATTTGACTGTCGAAGTTAAATCCTTTGACTTCGAATATCAAAGTCAAAGGATTTACCACAATTCGCTGGATCGAGAGATCGAAGGAAAAATCGGATTTTAATCCATCGATCGAACGATTTTTCTTCAACCACAAATTTGTTAGGAAGCCTATGGGGACCTTCCCCATAGGCTAACATTGATGTTCGGTAGGTTTTACTTGGCGAAGTTGGGGGTCGAAGTTTTTTTTAAAGAGACAGTACTTAGATTATCGAATGGTCAAATGGTCAAACAGTTGAACGATTTTTAGTTCGATTCGAAGTCGTAGTCGAAGGTCGAAGTAGCCAATTCGATGGTCGAAGTAGCCAAAAAAAAAGTTCGAAATTCGAAGTATTTTTATTTCTATTCCTTCACTCGAGCTAAGTAAATGTGCCCCATAGAGTAACAGTTTTTCTTTTTGTTGTTATAAAACTTAACTGTGACTTTGTTATAGTTATTCATTATGTGTATACTTGTATATAATTGGCCCAGTACCTTAATGTCTTCCCTTTTCTCCATTTAACACAGGCATATAACTGGTAATTCATTTCTGTGTTCAATAATCAGATAACAGTGATCACGTTCCCAAGGATTCTCGAACAACCTGTTCTTTATTAAACGCAAACATCTACAGGCATCTTGAATATAATGATTAGTATATTAAAGTTGTGGATTATGCTGCCTGGCATGAGGCTTATTAGAACAAAATTACTGGCAATAACTCTTCCATATTTAGCTTAATACATGTACACATACAGTAGCTATAACATATATATTTTCTCCTTTTGTATCACAACATGGATCTTTATTGTCTTTTGCTTTAGGTAACAAATGAGAACTAAATCCAAAATAAAGTATAATAAAGAGCCCAATATGGTGCAGCGGTGCAAAATATGTTGGCGCTCTTAAAATACATGTTAATAATAATATTAACTAAACATTTATAGATTGACTATAGATATAGAGTGGAAATGCAGATATCCTGATTAAAAGTAAATAGGAATAAATAATCTAAACCAAAACATTTTTTAAAATGTTGCCAGTTGTTTTAAGAGCTAACCAAAGTGAATGAATTAGCTGTTCAGCTGTGTTGCCAATACATACAATTCCATTTATATTCACTAAAATAGACAAGATGTTTATTTCTACACAGAAAATTCTTGTTCTGTATATTTTTAAAAGTCACACTAATGAAACAACGCTTATTTCTTTCCTTAGATAAAGTGGGCCAGAACTCAGCACAGTCAGGAGGGGGCTCAGGTAAACCTTCAGCTTGGGGAGCGGAAAGAGCATTATGTATAAGAGCAAAAAAACTGTGGTTATATTTATATGGTTATTTCTTTCCTTGGATGCTTGGAAGCTGTAACTAGTGATGTGCATAACTGCCCCACATACATGTGTCTATTCATTAGAATGAGTTCTACTGCTTTGATTCTTGACTTATTGGCATCCAATGGATTGTAGGAATGATGCACTGGGGTCTAGTCTGCATCTAGTGCCTAATATAAAGGTCAGATGTATGAAATGCAGAGCACAGTGTCTGCAGGCAAAGTTTAGCCCTCTCCTTATCACCTGTTATAGGGCTGGTGGTCAATGCAGAGCTCTGTTGCTGCCTGTGTCCATCACCACTCACTCCCTGACTTGGAACATCTCAATAATACAAAGGTTTGAAGACGTTACGGGCAGAAAGCAGATGCCAACCTTCAAGAACCGGCTAATGCAGGCGATGCTGTACTCATGGGGTCGCTACAGGTCTTTGTGCTCTAAAATGGAAGACTTGCAGAAATTAACTTTGAATAAAGGCAGGTAAACATGAAAAAAACTGTACTCATTTTCTTTCATCTTACATCCTTCTCTGTAAATGATTTTCTATTTTAAAGGACAGTAAATACCAACAAGTGTATTTATGTAAGCAGAAAGAAATGAATACTGATTTTGCAATGTTTTATATATTTGTATCCTATCTATTTCTATACAGAAATTCTACCTACATACCGATTATTGTTATATATAAAATAAAATGATATTTTAGTGTCACGGGCATGTTCCTTTCTGCCAAGTGTGATATCTGTATTATGCCACTATTTGATTCTTCTAAATGTCAAAAAAAAGAAATAACAGCAGTCTCATTCAAAAAACAGGAATATGTAATTTTAATAGACTGGGACAAAAGGCCAACTAACTGCCACCCCAGAGACGACTCGCATTGCCAAGAGCTGTGCTGTACAAAAATGGCCAGATTGTAATATCTGATGCTCAGAATGCTGCCTGTGCTTAACATTAGAAAACCAAACAGAAGAGTCATTGAAACCAGATTATTTACTCCCCCATCCTGCTGATTTATCAGGCCAGAGGTACCTTTTCTAGTGTGAGAAGATTGATCTCACTCTGTAGTGGGATTTCTGGTTTGCTGCTTTGTTGCTCTTTGTATTGGACAAACTCCTTCTCCAGCAGTTTGACCTTGTGTTCTGCTTCTTGAACCTAAAATAGGAAAAATACTTTGTTTAGAAGCCACAAGATAAGTGGCGAAAAGAAGCAAGAAAAAGACAGTATACCAGGTCCACACTAGCTTGGCTGCTGAGCTTGAATAGTGCAGAAATAAAACAGATGTGTATGAACCCTTCAGTAATTTATTACTTTTTTGGTAAGCAAAACAAATAGTGTCGAGGGAAATAAGAATTAAAAAATGTTCTTTGTTGGGAAGCAAATGTGAAAAGTTATTTTTTGTGACAAAAAACAGACAGGAAATAACACTGAAGAAGAAAATGCAAAGAAAAATGTTATCTGTACTTATCTATACTTTAGCCAGTTTTGTTATTACACTAAATAAACGTGTACTTTAGTTTAAGTCTAGGAACTGTCTAAAAAATAAAACCACTGCAAGAGAACATACCATTGTCCCACCACCCAGACTGACGTTTCATGTGAAAAATCATAAGGTCTCTACAGGCTCCTAAACACGACTAGGTTTCTGTGTGCTAAGCTGCTAAATCTTGGCTCTGTCAATCTTCACAGTCCTTATAAGCACACATGACTTCTGGACATTAAAAAGGGAGGCAAAGCCAAAACATAAAGGGGAAGTTAAAACTTGCCTTTATGTAGGAGCCCTTTGGTGCCAAAATTTATTTTTCTCAAAGTTGAACACCCACCAAGAATTGATCGATCAGCTTCCATAACGATATATATATCATATACCTGTATAGTGAACTTGAAAGAATGAAAGAAAATAAACAATTTAGTCCACCTATATATATGACATAGGTCAAAATGAATGAGGATCACAGCGATGAGCGAACAAATGCCCAAAAGAGAAAAAATAGTTTGTATATAAGGGGACATCAAATGCTAAATACTGCTCTCGAGATAATTTCAGACTCGGTTTATATGAATAACTCCATATATGGGTTTTTGTAACCAACAGTGTGACGTATACAGTCTAGAAAAGCATTCGATCATTTAATGTTTTTGTGGAGCAAAACAGAACACATTCTCCCTTATGTACAGGGGGGTCTTTATTTGTTTCTTTTTCTCACTGTTTATTGCCTAATTATTTGTCTCTCTTTCACTCTCAAAGTCAGTTCTTTTACTATTCCACTTCAGTTTCACTTTGGCTTTATTTCTCTAAGTTGAATGAAATGATAATAAACAGTTAGCATGGTGAATGGTGAGCCCATGGACCAGAGCAACACTGTCTATTTTGATTATTTGGCTTAATATATTATAATGATTAGTAATATGCAGCGTATTTTCTATGTCTGACAGCTATTAATTACAGACCTCCCCACCCACTCCTTTTTGACCATTTTGTATTTAACATACTTGTGCCTCCTTGTGCCTATTGGGGCACTCGCACACTCTACACTTGATTATCAGGTGAAATACTTTTTCAAGATCCTATGTGATATCTGCAATGATTCACAATGTTTTACATACAATACATTTTACAAAGCTGCTTTCAAAGTAAAACTCCCAAACTTGGCTGCCCTTTTATTAGACACCAGTGGGATCACCTGACTATAGTTGGGAAGGGTGGGAGCAACAACATTTAAAAAAATTAGTCCCTTTGTAAAATGTATAATGAAGCAATAGAATTCTTAATGAATCAGATGAAAATTAAGCATAGGACTGGCCAGATATGGGATGACTTTGACGTAGTTGGCCAGCTTAAATATATTGTAATATATGGACAAACAATCCCTGTTCTGTTTAAAGGGTAAGGCATTTTTCAGTAGCAGTATGCACAAAATGTCTCTGTCTTAAATATATTGATAAAAGGTTGAGTGCAGAGGACCTCTTGTATTTGTGTGTGTGTATATTCTCCACTGAGAAGGGTGCACACCAGGATTTTTCAATTAAAACTTCATGTTTATTAAATAAGTTTAAAACAGGAACCGGCCAACGTTTCGGTCTTTGGTTCCTGTTTTTTTTTTTTCAACTGTATTTTTTATTGAAAATTACATGAAAAAGTAAGTGGTACATTTTCAAATCAACACAATATCAAAGACATGACACAGGTTTTGAGGTGTACAAGAGAAAAGCAAGCCATATAACATCATTGGTCAAGATATACATCAACAGTAATTCTCCATATCAGAACCCCAACGACTGACAACATAGAGGGTCCAAGACATTCTTCGGGGGGGAAGGGGGCTAAACGGAAACCCGCTTTTAAGACATTGGTGAGGAACAATTCTCGCCCCCCCTCCTCCACAACTTATCCATGTTAACCTTGAGATGCTAGTAGTTCTCGGTAATAACCGTTCCACATGAACCAGTATTCTTCAGACTCCAGCACTTTATCATGAGCCAAGGCCGTTAAATATTCCATTCTCCTAACATGTTCTATCCTATTAACTAACTCCCACAGGGATGGGGGGGGATGGATCCTTCCATTTTGCAGCAATCAAACAACGAGTTGCCGACAGTATGCAGTTCAGAATTTTCTGAACCCTTTTCCCCACCCCGCAAACTGGATGTCCTAATAGATGAGTTAAGGGATCAGCTGGAAGGTCCAGGCAAGTAGCCTTCTTTACAATTGTCCTAACTATAGACCATAACGGAGAAATCAGGGGACAGGACCAGAATACATGGACAAGATCAGCCGGAGTCCCCCCACATCTCCAGCAATTTGGCGACGTTTCTGGAAAGAGCCTCTTTAGGAGAGCTGGGGTATGATACCAACCAAACAGCACTTTATAAATATTCTCCTTAATGGAAACACACATAGAGGACTTTGCGGCATTCATCCAAATACGGTTCCATTGTTCTATCGAAATGCTCATATTTATATCCCTGTCCCATTTCAACATGTAGGAGTGAGGTTTTACTTCTATGGGATAAGAGTTTAGGGTCCTATACAATTGGGATATATGACCCACTCTTTCCCCAATTTTAACCCCCAAGGTTTCAAATATAGTCAATGCTGGCATTTTCATACTAGGACATAATGACTTAACATAATGCCTTAACTGAAAATACATGTAGTCTTTAAAACCACTTAAATTATAGCCCTCAATCAATTGTTGTTTGTCCAGAAAAGTTTTAGTTCGCTGATCAAATAAATGCACAATCTGAAAGGCTAATGTGTCTTTCCATAAACTGATAAAGTGCGCCTCTTGGCCTAAAGGAAATGCTGCATTATAAAGGAAAGGTGTAAGGGGGGCAAGCCTATCTTTGGGGCACAGTCGGTCCTTACATCTTGACCATATATTCAGAGTAAAATGAATCGTACGTGGGGCTACGTGTCTCAGTGGCCCATAGCCCTTGGTCCATAAGAGTGTACTAGGGTGTATAGGAGCTAAAGACAATTTTTCTATTTCCATCCATTTGGTGTAAGCCAATTTAGAGGACCACTGTATAGTCTGCCGCACCTGAGTAGCTAGATAGTACGTATAAAAATCAGGGATGTCTAGCCCTCCTTGTGAACGTTGCCGCTGCAGGACTTGTCTACTTATTCACTGTCTCTTCCCCCCCCACACATATCTGTAGCAGTGATTTTGGAAACTTTGAAACGCTGGCCGTGGGACTGCCACGGGAAGGGTCTCAAAATAGTAAAGCAGGCGGGGAAGGGCAGTCATTTTCAGTGTGGCTATTTTACCGAACCAAGACAAATTGAGCTTTCCCCATCGATCAATATCTTTTGACAAAGCACTCCAGAGTGCCGCATAGTTTGCTCTATATAAAGTGTCGTAACTTGTAGTGAGACGTATACCCAAATACTTAAGACTGTCAGTCTGCCAACGATAATTAAAATTGAGCTTTAATAGCTTTAAAGTGGCCGAGGGCACATTCAATGGTAACACTTCAGTCTTGTCATTATTGATCTTATAATCTTATATCCCGAGTATTGGCCATAAATATCAATTTCCCGATGTAGATTGGGTAGAGAGGTGAGAGGGCGTGTCAACGTGAACAAAACATCATCCGCTTATAAACAAATTTTAAACGATCTGCCATGTAGGGAAATCCCATGAATATCCGGATTATTTTGTATTCTACTTGCCAGTGGTTCTATGCTAAGTACAAACAGCAGTGGTGACAGGGGACACCCCTGCCTGGTTCCGTTATGAATTGGAAAGTAGTCCTGCTGACTTAACCTGTGCTAAGGGTTGAGAATACAATCCCCGTATAGCCTCTACAAAAGGCCCCTGAAAACCCATCTCCTCTAAGGTAGAAAACATAAATCCCCAATTTAGGCGATCAAAAGCCTTTTCTGCGTCCACACTTAGAACTAAGGCGCAGGTCGATTCTCTGTTCAAAATATCTATCAAATCTATGGCTCTACGGGTATTATCCCCTGCTTGTCTGAATTTGACAAAACCCACCTGGTCTTTGTGGATCAACCTGGGAAGAATCTCATTTAATCTATTTGCTAGTAATTTAGTGAAAATCTTCAGGTCAGAGTTGAGCAAAGAGATCGGCCGATAGTTAGCGCATTTAGTGTGGTCACGTCCTTCCTTAGGCATAATCGTTATGAAGGACCGCAATGTGTCCCTGTGAATGGGGTTGCCGTGTAAATAACCATTGTAAAGATCACACATAGTAGCATGTAGTTGGGTAGGGAAACATTTATAGTATTTATAAGTCAGGCCATCAGGGCCAGGTGCCTTTTTGGAAGGAAGATCTTTGAGGATCTGAGTTAATTCCTCTACCGTAACCATGGCATTCAGTCTAGATAGTTCCTCCCTAGTAAGGGTGGGCAACCTACTCTGTCTAAGGAATTCCTTAAGTGCCTGCTGATGTTGCAGCTGATCGTTCAGGTGGTGTGGCAAATTGTATAACTTCTCATAATAACTCCTGAAACACTCTAAGATCTTAGCCGGCTGCGTCTCCTGCCTACCTTTACACTGAATTATGAGAGGTCTATTGAGCGCCCTGCGATCTTTTAATCTATTCGCCAACATAGTATGGGCCTTATTGCCATATTCGTAATATTTTTGTTTAGTCCATTGTAAGGACTTTTCCACATCTTGGACTTGGATCTTTTTGATATCATTCCTGATTTGGGTAATTCTTGTTAGCTGGTGGACAGTAGGCCATTGCGCAAATCGACGCTCCAAGGTGTTTAGTAAATCACGTAAAGTTTTTAGAACAGTTAATTTATCACGCTTTAACTGACTCGCTAAGGATATCAATTCACCCCGAATAGTGGCCTTATGTGCCTCCCAGAGTACCGAAATGTCGTCCACTGTCCCCCTATTTATCCTAAAAAATTCTTCTAATTTGTCCCCTATGAGTTTTAAGTTAGCTGGAGAGGTCAAGAGAGTCTCATTAAGCCTCCATTGAC
The DNA here is from genome assembly GCF_017654675.1 of Xenopus laevis. Taxonomy (NCBI): domain Eukaryota; kingdom Metazoa; phylum Chordata; class Amphibia; order Anura; family Pipidae; genus Xenopus; species Xenopus laevis. Next base: position 157,358,855 of record NC_054372.1, on the reverse strand, counting down.
ATGTTTTCTTAGGTTTAATATCCCGAAATGGTATGCTTACTGAGATTGGGGCATGGTCTGACCACGTAATTAGTCCTATGTCAGCCGTAAGGTCAGGATGACTTAACTGGGGGGAGATAAAGAAATAATCAATCCTACTATGGGTGTTATGCGGATGGGAATAAAAAGTATACTGTTTCCGTGTAGGATATTTCACCCTCCAGATATCCACCACCGGTATCTGTCGAATAAGTTGCCTAAATTTTTGTGAATGAAAATCTGAATTTCTTGGTGGGGGAGTATCAGAAGTCCGAAGGACATCCTTCAACTGCAATATTGCCAAATTAAAATCCCCTCCTAAAATGATAGGGTCATTGTGGTATTTTCTAAGTTTAGCGTGGAGCCTGTGCAGAAAGCGGACCTGCCCTCTATTGGGTACATACACATTTAACAGTCACCTTAACCCCTTCCAAAGTTCCATTAAGCAATATATAATGTCCCTCCGCGTCCACTTCTTTATGAGTGAGGGAGAAGTTGACAGTGTTACGCATTAAAATAGCAACTCCCGCTTTTTTATTGGGGTTTGAGGCAGAGTAGTATTTCGGAAACACAGGGTTAGTCAGTCTCCAAAGCTCTCGTTTTTTATGATGCGTTTCCTGGAGAAAAGCTACATCTGCCGTCAAAGCCTGAAGTTCCTTAAAAACCAATTTTCTCTTCAGAGGAGAATTAGTCCCCTTGAGGTTAAATGAGACAAAATTAACCATTTATGTGATAATACTCAGCTCTCCTAGATCTCTGTGGAAGTGGGCGCGGATGGAACCAATTGACCAACAGAATCCCCCCCAACCAACTATTCCCATAGCTGTTGTTGATTAGGTACCACTCACAAAACCGAAAATGTACAGATAACCAAAACATAAAAAAATCAACCGTAAACAAAAACATAACAAAGCAAACAGTATCATTTAGGAAACGAAAATGAAATGTTAAGGAAGCGTGGATATATGGTGTTCTCATCTGTCCTCCTGGAGCAGTGAAAAGCCGAAAAAATGGCTAAGAATGATGTAGGGCCTGCTCGCAGATCGGGAAGGCAGGCAGGTATTACAACGAGACACAATCCACTCAACTATTATCCTTCTATCAGCGTTAGTAGTAAAACTACAAAGTTGGAGTATTCACTGGGATATGCAGCAGGTAGTCCCCAGTCTCCGTCCTCGGGGTATGGTACGGGTTCAGACGTCGCAAGACGCCAGAAAAAAAAGAATGTAGTAGATATAAAAAGTACTCCGGCTGAGCTCGATCCGGGCCGAAGAAAACAAAACAGTGGATCCGTCCAAGTCCGAACGACAATGAGGTCATCCCAAGGTAAAGCAGGTCTTCTTTGTCACCTGGGCAAGAAAAGCTAAGCTGCTCCAATAACATCAATCATTTTGCTGGCGTGACGCAGGTACTTTATCCCAAAGCGGCTGTATTCTGCCAGGTGGGAGACGTTCCGCTGGACGATTCTGCGTGGCTTTGTCCGGTAATTCCAAAGTGTGCAGGAACTGCTTAGTCTGGCTGACTTCCTGTAGAGTAAATTGCCTGCCATTTTTGGTGGCAATTAATTTAAACGGATATCCCCACCGGTATGGGATGTTATTTTCTCGGAGCTGTTGAGTAAGAGGCTTCAAAGCTCTCCGTTTAGCTAAAGTAATAGCTGAGATATCATTAAAGATTTGCAGAGTTGCTCCCAAGTATGCGATAGACTGGCGGTTTCTGGTAGCCATGATGACCCTGTCCTTGCTCTCATAGTAATGCATACATAGGATCACATCTTTTGGGAGTTTTGCGTCTGGTGGTCTGGCCCCCAGAGCTCTGTGTGCTCTATCCATGCGCCACAGTTCAGCCGGGTGGTCCGGGGCCCGGTGCACAAACAAATTATGTAAATAGTCCTTGAGATCTGCTTGTTTAACAGTCTCTGGTATACCCCTGATACTCAGGTTGCATCTGCGATTACGGTTCTCTAGATCTTCACAAAGCAATTTCAATTGTTGGTGATCAGCTTGTAAGGCATTATGTTCTTCTGCCAAAGAATTATAGGAGGATATTATTTCATCCATGGTGTTTTCCACTTTGTTTGTCCTGTCCCCTAATTCAGCTACATCAGCTTTGATTGTGGAGAGAGCCTGAGCCACTGTTTCAGCAATGGTATCAGTTAGGGAATCTTTAAGACTGTTCAAATGCTGCAGCAAGATATTCTCCGTTACCGGAGTAAATTCAGACTGGGTGCATTGCATATCTTGTGTCCCATCACGTTGTGGGCTAGGGCTCTGGGAGCCTGTTAATGCCGACATAGCTGGGGAAGCAGGAGCCGAGACTTGTTGACTCGAGTCTCCATGTTCGGCGCCATCTTGGGCTGCACGCTTGTGAGATTGGCCTTGATATTTACTGAGGTAAGGAGACATCGTACCTGCAGTATCCTTGGGTTTTTTCTTCCCCATCGTGATCCGGATCCTCTGTGCCTGGTCCGGTGCTAAAATACGCTAATGAAACGCTAATTTACCGGCTTTCTCTAAGCCCGTTCACGGAGCTCAGCGAAGTCGCGTCTTACTCACTCTGCGCCACGCATGCGCCCTCCCCTTGGTTCCTGTTTTAAACTTATTTAATAAACATGAAGTTTTAATTGAAAAATCCTGGTGTGCACCTTTCTCAGTGGAATATGGATAATGCAGCTTTTTTAGGGTAGCACCCAGGTATGTGATCTATTTATTTTTTGGAGTCACTAATGGATGGTGTGCGCTAGGACTTTGAATATATTCATGTAACATTTAGTTACACAGACACTGTGGAATCGCTCTTCATTAGCGGGCTAAGAAACAATTACAAAATTAAACCTGTAATGCAACCGATTAATTGCTGCTTTAATTTACATTATTCAACTGTTCTTAAGCAGACTTTATGAATTTATCCAGGGCACACATAGCACATTTTTAATGTGAAACAGTCTTTGCATATTGGACATCCGAACTCCATCAGCACCAAATTGTGTCTATACAGAGGAATGTGAAATGCCATACAACTTGCCTCCTCTGAGCTATTCTACATTGATTGAAATGACATCAGATGAGAATGCATATTTGCCGTTTAAATCTACAGGCTCTAGGGTTGTCAAATTTTTAGGCACCCCAACGGCTTTCATTGATATCTCTTACCCCGGGCCAGCACTTCATCTAATTTATTTAAAAAGCACAAATGCCCAGGGTAGTCCCTGCAATCTTACCCAGCAGGTGGCAGGTCGGGAGATGGGGAAGTCCGATCGAATCTTTGCGTCTGTGGCCAGCTTTAAAGGTAAAAAATCTCTTAAAGGAGAACCAAACCCTTTATATTTAAATACCCTACCCTACAAAGACCCCCTTCCTGCTCCCCCAGCCTAGGTTTTACCCTAAGTAAATGCCCCTAACTCTTTACTTACCCCTTGTTGTAAATTCAGCACATTGGAGCTCACGGGCGCCATCTTCTTCTCCTCTGTAATCTTCAGCTCTTCTTCCGGCGATTCAGCAATTTCCATCAGTTTCGGTGCATGCGCAGTTGTCAAAAACCGGAAAGACTGCTCCAACTATGCATGTGCCGAGATGACGCTAACTTCACGAAAATTACCGAAGAGAAGAAGATGGTGCCCTTGAATTTCGATGCGCTGAATCTGCAACGAGGGGTAAGTAAAGAGTTAGGGGCATTTACTGAGGGTAACACATAGGCTAGTGGGAGCAGAGAGGGGGTCTATGTAGGGTAGGGGATTTTAATATAAAGGGTTTGGTTCTCCTTTAAGGATACCTCAATTTCATCATTTGCAAGTTGCCGCTTTCTATTCTCTAGGTCAGCTAAGCCTTTTTGTAATTGTTCTTCCAGAATTGTATATTCAGCCACCTTAAAAAAAAATGAATGTTTTTAGAATTACTGGTCTTTTAATGCCATTATCTATTAAGCCAAAGGCTTACGGAATTTACATGGTCACTGGGATTTACTTTGCTCTCTAATAACTGGATAATTAAACAGATGAACTGGAATTCTCATTGAAGGATTATTTTGCTGCAGCCACTGGTTCTGCAGAGTTGGAGAAAGCTTATATTAAACAATACAAAAACTATAAAATCCACATTAGATTACATGACAACACAGGACCCAGTGCAGTCTGTATATTCTGATTATTAATCAGTCCTGTTGTATCAGCTTCTATAGCAGATATTATTTGACTTGTGCTGTTTTGATAATTATATAATATTGAAATATGACGATCCCTAAGCTTAGCCTCCCAACAGCAGCCCAGACCACACTGAGCATGTGCATAGTCTTGGTCTTGCAAAGATGTTTAACAAAGTTACAAGATGGTGACCTCCTGTGGCCAACTTTGAAAACATAAATCATTTGTTTTTTTTTAGGCTTCTGATGCAGTTCATGATTATGTTTAGTAAACAAAATACAATATTTTTAACATTTTTCTATTTTAGACTTTAGTTCCCCTTTAATAAAAGTAGGACACTCCACAGGACAAAGTCAGGACAGCAGTTACTCTGCACAAAAATGGCCGCTATGTTTCAACCAACCAGGTGAAAATACTTGCAGCAGGCATTCCAGCAAGAACTCAATGACTAGTTCTGCTTTACTTTTACCTTTTTGCTAAGGTAGCTAGTAAAATGTTTAAATTTTACATACATAGGAACCACAGTTAGGAAAATAAAGATGAAAACCTAATAACAGATACAAAGGAAATGTTGTATCTATTAAAACATCACAATTGCCCTTCAGTTGCCCAGGCAAAGCAATGATCACAGTACAACAGCGGAATTGGCTGTAAATTAAGATAATCATCAGCCAACTTAATCAACTAGGGCCAATTCAGGAAGAATGGCTACAAGTGTGTAAAGCTGGTAGATACATATCTCAAACTACTTAAATCAGTTATTTGTGCAAAAACTGGCTCTAGAAAATATACAAGTTGTGGAAACAATAGAACATTTTTTTTCTTAATATTTATTTCATAAAAAACATGGATAAAAAAAAGCATTTTCTGAGTTTAGTGCTTTAAATCAAATAACACAGAGAACACATGGTCACTGTAAAATGAATTTCAAATTTAACAGCGAATCTTCTTGCAATGTAACAAATAAAACTGTCAGCTGTACAGACACATTAACATGCACACAAAAAGATGACACAGCAAATTAGCTTTTCTGAGAGTTTCTCTTTTTAATGGGCTGTATAATAATAACAAAGGAAGACAGAAAATATGACAATTTAATCATATTAGCATGTGCCGCTGGTATTATACAGTCCTGATAATAAATGGTTTCAAAGGGTGCCACCTAGTGGTTTGTAAAGCAGCATGTTTTAATATCTCTAAAACCAAACCATAAATATAAGGATACAATAGGTCAACACACACTTTATTGCTTGTTAACAAAATGCAGGGCATGGCAAAGGATAACTTTTTTGCACTCTACACCTTTTCCCTTGGGGGATGGTTGTATATAGGCATAACCTTGGATGAACAGTACATATGTTTAATGAGCAGAGTATAGAAAGCAGAAGCCTTTGCCCTAGGTGCAGCATTTAAATGCATTAGCTCTATGGGGTTATAATTAGAGTCCTTAGTGCTCTTGATCCTAGGACATTTGATAATGAGCTCTGCTGAATACAATATGCAAATTATACTCTGCACCGGTATTAACTACTCATATTTCCATATTATAACTTGTTCAGTTGCAAGTAAAAATGAATTGCATAAATGCCACAACTAAAGATCATGGTAATTAGGCTTCATCGCTTGACATAATTTACTAGAGAAAGTGATATTTAACTTTTCTGAGATGTCAAAAATGCCAGCAACGGTAATTTTGAAATGATACATCATTTCTTATTGTGTGTGATCCCAATAAGATTACATCTGTGAAAACTGTATTAGATACAATCGGCTCCTGACATTTTAAGCAACACCTTTGGTGAATGCCAAAGGTGCAGAGCCGGGCAACCCGGCCAGACGCCCTAGGCAACCTGGCGGGCCACGACACCGGCTCAGTGCGCGTTCAACTGCGCATGCGCAAAACTTCACTCCAGCGCGCATGCGTGAAACTTCGCTCCAGCATGCATGTGCAAAATGGCATACGGGCATGCGCAGAACCGCATTTACGCAAAAGATACCAGCGGCAGTCAGGAGAGACGGGACCGGATACGGGGTAAGCGACATAGCAGGTACGTGCCTGGCGCCCCCCAGCTTTGTGCCTTAGGCACGTGCCTTCTCTGCCTACCCCTAGTTCCGGCCCTGCAAAGGTGTCACAGAAACACCACACTTAGAAGTCATACAGATATTACAATGTTTTGATGACACAATTTATTGCCAAGGTCAAAGACTAGAGAACCCTCGTCTTTGCTGTTGCCCTGAACTGTAGCAGTCTGACAACAGAACATACTTACAACTTAAATGTTTATTTGCTGCCCTAATGTCTAAGACTGTTGATACAATGTAACACAATGCAGGTGATAAACAGACCTGTCTTTGCTGGAGAACCAAGACTTTGACAACATTAACACCTGGGAGTTAAGCCAATGTTCCTTTAAATATATAATTGTTTTTACAGATAACTTTAAAAGCACTGATAATTTGTAATACATGTATATGGGAAAGTTGCTTAGAATTATGTTCTTCCTTTATTAGGCATATTTTTATTCTAGTAACATAGTTAAATCGAGTTGAAAAAAGACAAAGTCCATCAAGTTTAACCCCTCCAAATGAAAACCCAGCATCCATACACACACCCCTCCATACCCTCACATAAATTCTATATACCCATACCTATACTAACTATAGAGTTTAGCATCACAATAGCCTTTGATATTATGTCTGTCCAAAAAAAATCATCCAAGCCATTCTTAAAGGCATTAACTGAATCAGCATCACAACATCACCCGGCAGTGCATTCCACAACCTCACTGTCCTGACTGTGAAGAACCCCCTACGTTGCTTCAAATGAAAGTTCTTTTCCTCTAGTCTAAAGGGATGGCCTCTGGAACGGTGACCAACTGCCATCTTGGTGTAATTTTTCCCCCTCTTGGCCAATTGGAGAGGCTTCAAATTGGACTTTTTTGCCTTCCTCTAGATGAACTATTCCAAACTGGTGCGTCTTTATAAAATACCAAATTTATTTAAATACCAAATTTAATTAAATAGGAACACTTGACAGATTTTGCTTTGGTAGATTAGGTATTGTTAGGATACAGGCACCTTCAACTACCACAGGGTGGTGCTCTATTTCCATACTGGATTTCTTGATGAGTCCTGTTAATGCTATATCTGTACTGCCAATGGATTGGTCTCTAAAGGGGAAAATATACATTCCTTTTATAAAATCAAAAACAGAGTGCAAATCACTAGAAACAAATACAAAAAGTTACATCAAAATCACAATATTACATTTCTGTATTTGGACATGAAGCACTAACTTACACATTTTTAATTATTTTAATACATCGCATTAGTTAGTATGATACATTTGTATACCTAGATTCAATGCCACTAGTAGAAAAGGTAGGGAAATCTTTATTGTGTACATTTTACATTATAGATTATCATAAATATATTTGCTAATAGAAAGTAGTGATAAATAGTATTACCATTAAGAATCCCAGTGTATAACGGACTTGCCATAATTTTTTAAAATACATCTTAAGACTAGCAACTATAAATATGATGCAGAAAGGAATATTGCCCATAAAACTTTGTATTCATATACTGATATTGTATATATAATTGATATGCTTCTACAAAACCAGAAGGAGGCCTGGCTGCACTAATGTACATCATATTAATTTTTAATACTACATAAGCCTCTACGATTGGTTTACAATCTTAATATTTATGATGAATATAAATAAATAGATTGGATTTGTAGATGCAACCCAAACCACATCTAAAGCAAGTATTGTATTGAACGGATATCCAATCTGAAATGGCAAACAGCAGCAGTAAAGCTGAGATACACAAATTAGGGCAGAATACTACAAGAGTATTCAGGGTGAAGGGGCCTTAAGCTGTGCAAAGATTGGATATATTACAGGTATGGGACCTGTTATCAAGAATGTTCAGTGACCTGGGGTACCCTGGATAGGAGGTATTTCTGTAATTGGGATCTTCAAACCTCACGTCTGCTAAAAAATAATTTTAACATTAATTATACCCAATGAAATTGTTTTGCTTCCAATAAGGATTAATTATATTTTAGTTGGGATCAAGGCACAGATTTATTATTAAAGAGAAAAAGTAAATCATTTTAACAAATCTGAATTTTTTTATTAAAATGGCTTTCCCATAATTAGGAGTTTTCAGATAACAGACCCATAACTGTTTATGGAGGCTGGCAAAGTAAAAGAACTCCATTAATGTTATCTTTAAAAAGACAATTCTTTTTAATATTCCTTGTGATGAGCAGGGCTTGTGCAGAACATACTTATTGCCTGTTTTAATTAAGAAGTACAGTATATATACTTTTTATGATTTTAAAAATGAACATAAAGTCCCATCTTAATTTCTTTCTGAGCAAGGTGAAAGAAATCAGTTGCCCATTTTTATCTCACAAAGCTCCCCATAGACGCAACGATTCTTCTTGCCGAACGACTGATTTTAGCGAAGTCGGACCAATCCTTCGAAATTATCGTGCAGTTAGTGGGATTCTAACGATCGATCATCTTACGATTTTTCGGCCGACATCTGTCAGGAAATTGATTGGCCAGGTTAAAAAAATCTTTGTCGGTCCCAGTGCAATCTATCTATGTTTGCAGAGCCAAGCAGGCAGCTCCCCTTTGTTTTCCTGGCAAATTGGTCTTTTTAGTTGATGTTCAATTCGTACGATTGTTCAGAGAAAATCGTGGTCTCACGATGACGATGGGATCTTTTAAAAATCTCAACATCAATGGCCAGCTTAACAGGTGCATCTAAGGGGGGGCAGGAGTTTGTTAATAAAGAGGAATTCTCATTGGGCTGCTGATTTATTTTGATTGTGCTTGTACAGGACAGGAAGTAGAACGAGACTTTACTTTTCAGATTTTACAGTTAAAGAGGTTGTTCACCTTCCAAACACTTTTTTTCAGTTAAGTTGTTTTCAGATTTCACCATAAAAAAAGCCTTTTTTCCCAATTGCTTTCCATCTTTCCTTTTTTACTGTTTTCCGGTCTCTTGTGTTCCAGTCTGGCAGCTCAGTGATCCAGGAGCATCTGAACTGTTACAATTTGCTACATTTAGTTGATACAGTTCTCAGCAGTATCTGTGAAATATCAGCAACTATTGTATCAATTCTAACAGCTGCCTTTAATAACGCTCAGGGATTCTAGTCAACAGGGACAACGATGACAAATGTATAAACTAAATGTATTAATTTAGATCAGTTAAAAAGTTGACGACCCCCCTCTCTCAGAGCTGCTTTAGAAGGTGAAAAATGAAATACAAAATAGAAAGTAATTGAAAAAAGTCTATTTCTCATGAACAATCTGAAACCAACTAAACTGAAAAACGTGCTGGAAGAAAAAGAAAATCATAGATGCAATTATATAAAAAATAACCAGCCCTATTGATTTTACTAATGTTGAATTAGGGGGTATAGTGCCCCTTTAAGACTTGTTTGCTTTTTTGCTGTAATAAAAAGATACCACTTTGTATCTAATATTAACTTTTTTCTATTTTTTTTAAAAAAAAGGTTAGTAGCTTAATTGTATGGCGTTCTTCATTCCAAAAAACGATTTTATCCTGAATACCACAGATTCCCAACATTCCAGAAAACAGATTCCATGCATATACTGATGGTTTGGGAGGAAGTGATGGTGTTTTCAATAAATGATCAAAGTTTATGGGGGTTATTTACTAAACTCTGAATGTTGGGTGCTTTTTGGAGCACCATCTAAAACCGGCACAAAGACTGGACAAAGTTAAGTAGCAAGTTTTTGTTAAGGAAGTGAATGGCCTAGCTTACACAGAAACCCTTGGCACACTGGAGTTGTTCTCATCAAAAATGTATTTAAAAGGTCAGTGTAAATATTTAATTATTTGAAATAGTGAAAGTAGACCGGAGGAAAGGAGGCTATACAAACACAGGAGAATAATTCAAAAATAGGTTGGATGCCTTTTGAGAATGAATATATTAAATATTATGATTTCTTAAACAGCATCAACACTTATACATGCAGAAATACAACTGCCATTTTGGGGATAGGAAAGATTTTTTACCTCATGCCATCCCTGAAAGAAATGCCTGAAAACACCTGTGCCAACTAAGACTTGGCTATAATGAAAAAAAACTGCTGGGAAAACCAGTTTTTAGACCCAAACTGTCTGAATGTGAATTGTCAGAGCAGAAATGATCTCATACTTCCATTAAAGGTGAACTATACCACCAAAATGAACACTTAAGCATCCTCTAGTTTATATCAAATTAAGTGGCATATTAAAGAATCTTACCAAACTAGTATATATAATTTAAAAGAAAACTATACCAGCTCATATGTAAAACCCTGCTTCATGTAAATAAACCATTTTCATAACAATTTGCTTTTCTAGTAGTATGTGCCATTGGATAAACATAAATAGAAAATTGACATTTTAAAAAAATAAGGGCCGCCCTTGGGATCCTAGGATTCACGGTGCACACAAACAAACCAACCAACCAAACCACATGTTAGATCACATAAGCCAATTAACAGACAGAGTTCTGTCTTTTGCTTCCATGCTTCTTCCTGTTACAGTTAGAGCTGCAGTATTTCTGGTCAGGTGATCTCTGAGGCAGCACACAGACCTTCACGAAATGATGGTTCAAGGCAAGAGATGTAAAAGGGCAATATTCACTTAAATATATATTCCAGTTTGATAAGATTTTTTAATATTTTTTAATATGATATAAACTGTTGCTTAAGTATTAGTGTTGGGGTTATAGTTTTCCTTTAAGTAAATATTGTCCTTTTACATCTTTTCCCTTGAGACCCCATTTTATTATATTTTCTGTGCTGCCTCAGAGATCACTTGACCAGAAATACTGCAGCTCTAACTGTAACAGGAAGAAGTGTGGGAGCAAAAGACAGAACTTTGTCTGTTGAGGGGGTTGTTCACCTTCAAACACTTTTTTCAGTTCAATTGGCTTCAGATTGTTCACCAGAAATAAAGACTTTTTTCCATTTACTTTCTATTTTCTTTGTGACAGTTTTTCTAATACTGAAGTGTAAAGTTAAATTTTTCACCTTCTAAAGCAGCTCTAAATTTACTACATTTAGTTGATAGATTTGTTATCTTTGTCCCTGCTGAGCAGTGAATTTCATTAAAGGCAGCTGTCAGAATTGATACAATAGTTGCTAATATTCCACAGATGCTGCTGAGAAATGTATCAACTAATTGTATCAACACCAGAGACACGAACATTACACTTTAAACTTAAAGTTTGGTAAAACGGTAAAAATATCAAAGATGAAAAGCAATTGAAAAAAGTCTTTGCTTATGGTGAATGATCTGAAAACAATTGAACTGAAAAAAAGTGTTTGGAAGGTGAACAACCCATTTAATTGGCTCATGTGACCTAACATGTAGGGTTTGTTTGTGTGCACCCTGAATCCTAGGATCCCAATGGCTCATGCTACTAAAAATATATTATTATGAAAATTGATTATTTACACAAAGCAGCGACCTTCACTGTTCGTAGGGTATAGTTTTCCTTTAAAATCAACGGCAGGCAATATAGGTACGTTCAGATTCTCCTACAGTTTTAGTTTTGGAAAAACTAAAGTTGATTGACATTTTTTCCCCAAGCCTACTTAATTGAAATAGGCTAAACTTTCAAGCCAGCCGGATATCAACGCTAGACTGTATGCTTTAAAGGAGAAGCAATGGTAGAATCACTGGGAAAGAGAGCCACCTTGTTAGGCACCCTCAGTGATTCTAGTCCCTGGCTGCCAATGGACTGGCCCTCTTCCTAAAAAAATGCACCCAGTGGGGTACATTCAGGACCGCCATCAGAAATCGCAGGGCCCCTTATGACAAAATTTCCTGGGCCCCCTGGGCTGCGCCCACCGCAAGCCCCGCCTACAGGTCAGCCCTCCCCACCACACAGTAAAAAAACAAAAAAAATATTGGTGGCTAGGGTTCCCACATGTTAATAAAAAATAAAAAGATATTGGTGGTCAGGGCCCCCATAAAAAAAAATTGTGGCCAGGGCCCCCCCCAATTAAAAAATAATGGTGGCTAGGACCCCACATGAGAAAAAAAAATTGGTGGCCAAAATTGGTGGCCAGCCCCCCCTCCCACATTATAAGAAAATTGGTGGCAAGGGCCCCTTAAACGTCCATGCCTTCCTGAAGTCAGCAGCTCTCAGAAAGATGGGGGGCCCGGCTAATCAAGTAAGTGTGGTTTGGCCCAGGCCCCCCCTTACCCTCGGGGCCCCCTACAACCTCCCCTCTGTCCCCCCCTGATTGCTGCCCTGGGTACATTTGCATGCCCAGCACCATCGTTTTCTTATCTGTGCTACCCTCGCTAAGTGCTGGGACAGTACAGAGCTTTCTCACTGATTTTTCTACTGGAGATGTCTTGAACATGGAAGAAAATTGATATGTGCTGCTCTCAAGTAAAGAACCTTAGGCCAAGTATTATTATTCTAGCTCAGTATTAATGTGTCAGGTATTTTTTTTAGTTAGATTTGATAAATTGGTAGTGCTTAGACCATGCATCAAAATTCATATGAATCCAGTTAATGCAAATAACCTTCCCAGGGTAACACACCAAGGACCCAGGATACATTAAAAGGCACTGCTGCTCAAATACAGGCACAAAAATGCACATGTATTAGTATGGATTAGTATGGCCATTATGAAATATTCAGTTTACCTACCTGCTAAACCCTGTCTTTTTTTATGGAAAAGAAACGGGAGGTAATACTGCTCAAGAAAAAAACTGATTATAAATCCAAATACCTGCTCTAACAGGGTTGCAAAAGCTATTGTTACCGACAGTAATCTTTACAGTACTCAGCAGGTCCAATTTTATGGAACCCCTTTGCTTCATTTAAAATAGGAACAAGGCTCTTTGGCTCCAGTCCAGCCAGCTCACCGGTCACTAGAAGATATAAATATAGATCTTTCATTGCGCATTCATAAACAAAATGAATGTATAAAAAAAAAGCAAAATGCATCCACATCTATTATACAAGAAAAAAAATCCACAGCCATTCTACATATCAAAACATATACATTGTGCAAAAAAATGTCACCTAAGATGGCCTTGTGTGAATTTCTATAGTCAACAAATGTTCCACCCACATCAATTTTCAGGTCTAATTTCTATAAAACTGTTAAAGGAATCAAGTCCTCCCGCAACATAATTCAAATAGAAGCATATGCTGTCGTGCACTTAATTGCTGATTTTGTTTAATCTTGTTTTGGTCACAGAATTTTTATGATTTATATTAGACATGATTTTTACCATGGCAACCTGTGTATTGTAATCAGTGTGAATGACACATAACATTTTCAATATTAGTTTTCCTGTCGCTTTCAAGTGCATTCACCAGCTGGAGGATTTGAAATAGCTCGAATGACTATGACAGATGGATGGAACAATAGCAGAGACTGTTTCTTTCATCTCATTTTGCTTCGAAAAAGCATATTGACTTACAGAACATGGCTTCCATATGTTGACGTGGGTCTATGTTTTTCTCTTCATCTAAACCTAAATTTGCCAGTGAAATTGGAAGAAAACCTGTCTATATGTTAATACAGGTATCTGACCTAGTATCCAGAATGCTTGGAACCTGGGTTTTGCCGGATAATGGAATCATAATTTGGATCTTCATACATTAAGGGGCAGATGTATCAAGGGTCAAATATCGAGGGTTAATTAACCCTCGATATTCGACTGCCGAATTAAAATCCTTTGACTTCGAATATCAAAGTCGAAGGATTTTGCACAATTCGTTCGATCGAACGATCGAAGGAATAATCGTTCGATTGAACGATTAAATCCTTCGAATCGAACGATTCGAAGGATTTTAATCCATCGATCGAAGGATTGTCCTTCGATCAGAAAATTGTTAGCAAGCCTACAGGGACCTTCCCCATAGGCTAACATTGGCCTCGGTAGGTTTTAGGTGGCGAACTAGGGGGTCGAAGAAATTTTTAAAGAGACAGTATTTTGATTATCGAATGGTTGAATATTCGAATGATTTTTAGTTCGAATCGTTCGATTCGAAGTCGAAGGTCGTAGTAGCCAATTCGATGGTCGAAGTAGCCAAAAAAAACAATCGAAATTCGAACTATTTTTCCTCTATCCCTTCACTCGAACTTAGTGAATGGGCCCCTAAATCTACTAGAAAATCATGTAAACATTAAATAAACCCAATAGAATGATTTTACATCCAATAAGGGTTAATTATAACTTAGTTTTGATAAAGTACAATGTACTGTTCAAATATTATAGATAAAAAGAAAATAATTTTTCAAAATTTGGAATATGTGGATAAAAAGGAGTCTATGGGAGACAGCCATTCTGTAATTCGGAGCTTTCTGCATATTGGATTTCCGGAGAATGGATCTCATACCTGTACTATGATTGCTACAAGTATATGTATACTGAAATCTAAACTTTATTTTCATTGTGCCACCCATATGCAATCCCTTCATTTCTTATATCCAGTCTCTGCATTTTGTTAACTTTTCAGCTCTGCTGCCCATTATACCACTAACACAATGCCTATTTTGTCAATTATCTACTGTGCTGCCCTTGCCTGTTTCTTTCATTTGCTGTCACTACCTAAATGTAATTTTCTGCTGCGTACTGCTGTGTTACTTAACTCTGTTTCCCCTAAGATAATAAGTAGCTAGGTATTAACGTTAGCCGCCTGGCTTACCTTCTGAAGGTCTGTGGTTACATCTTAAGAACATACACTTTGCAAATGAAAGCCTTTCCCAAGAGGGATAGTATGATAGTTCTTTTTAGAAGCTCTGTTAAGCCTTCTTTACCTAATTTATTTGCATAAAATTTGTATATTTGCTGTATACATCTATCAATCATTCATCACTACAGAATACACAGATGATATATAAAAGCACAAGTGCTTTTATACAGGTCATGAAACTCCAAGGTTGCTTCTAATATCTTCACATATTTTCCAATAAGGGGTACTTTATTTATTACAATACACAGGTTTTAGAGAATCATGTGACAAAAATTACATCACTAAGCTCCATTTATAACATCAATAAGAGCCGTTTATAAGGATATAATTTTTTGTTTTTTCCCCCTTCAGTCAGATAGGGTTCATAAAGGTGTCCATTTTAATATGGGTATTGCTTTAGTGGCTGTAATCACAGTCTGTTTCCCATTCAAAAGTTTTTTCTTCGCTGGGTTTCGGAGGTTGCCGTATCCTCCAAACACTGGGCACTGGGGTAAGCTGGCTATCTGAATAAAGGGTGTGCGAGGGCCTACCTAGTACGTGTATCCCATTCAAATTCAAAGCTACCAGTGACAGGGGTGCTTTAATTGACCCTTTTTTTGCACAAGGGGTCAGATTTAAATCCTGATGGTAAAAGATACATGGACCAAATGTTATAAAGCTAGCTAAAGCTTTGAATATAAAGCACAACAGAACTGCTGCTTTTTGGAGAGAGGGCAGAGGGAGGGCGGTTATCGGGCAGGTGCAGGTCAGGTAAATCCCAACCCGCACATCACTAGTAGGCTAGATGTGTAGTACATTTTGTTTTGGGCATCTGTACCAGTCCAAGGCAACCACAGCCCTTTAGCAGTAAAGACCTGTGTCTCCAAAGATGCCCCAGTAGCTCCCCATCTTCTTTTCTGCTGATTCACAGCACATGCTCTGTGCTGCTGTCACTTACTGAGCTTTGGGAACAACTCACAATATACAGTAGACATAGAAAATAAATGTCACAATTTACGGCTGATTAGTAATTAATACAGATAATTGCCACATGACAGCACAGAAACCAGTGCAAATAGCCTCCGAATTTAAAAATCAGTCCTGTATCATCAGCTTATATTACAGGCCAACCTCATTTTATGCTTGATACTTTGTGGTCACACCTAAGCTTAGCTTCTCAAAAGCTGCTCAGAGCCCACTGAGCATGTGAGTGTTGCAGACACTTTGTAAGATGGTGACCCCCCCCCCCCGTGACTGAAGTCCTGGATCATTGCTGCTACGGAGAAGCTGAAACTTTAGCCTGGTGCAAAAAGTTCAGTATATAAAATATGGCATTTTTTGCCATATCATTTTTAGGGTTTACTTCTCCTTTAATCATGAAAGTAGGATGTGCTCTATTAAAGCTTATCTACAGATTATACTAAAACTGAGACCTGTGAGGACAAACAAAGGGGAATTATTTATATAGAGCTTTCTCCCTTTCTCCCAAAGTGCTTGTATAACAATCAAAGCAGCCATGATAGGAACACTAAGGGGCAGATTTATCAAGGGTCGAATTTCAAAGTGTAGAATAGGCTGAATTGAATCCTATGAAATTCGAATTCGTAGGATTTTTAGCATCGTACTTCGAAAATTCCCTCGAACCTAATAAATCTGCCCCTAAATATGTAAGTACCATATATACTGGAGTATAAGCCGAGGTACCTAATTTTACCTACGAAAACTGGGGAAACTTATTGACTCGAGTATAAGCCTACACACAACTACAGCCCTGTCTCCCAGCAGCGCACATTCCGCCAAAGCGACCAACCGGATTTCTTTGCAAAGTTGATGGTGACAGAGAATTGCGGATTACTGTGCCCATTGTCCCACTGTCCCACTACCATGTGCAGAGGGTGCTGTGTGATATTGCCATCACTGTTAATCCTTCATATAACCAACAGAGGGCACTGTGTGATATTGCCATCACTGTTAATCCTTCATATAACCAACAGAGGGTGCTGTGTGATATTGTAGTCACTGTTATTCTTTCATATAACCAACAGAGGGTGCTGTGTGATATTGCAGTCACTGTTATTCTTTCATATAACCAACAGAGGGCGCACTGTTATTCTTTCATATAACCAACAGAGGGACTGATATTGCAGTCTCTCCCCAAGCGAACTGTTGGTATAGGAATGATTAAAAGTGACTTCTATCTCAGCTATAAACCGAGGTAGACTTTTTCGGCACATTTTGGATACTGAAAAACTCGGCTTATACTCGAGTATATATACGGTAATTAAGTTTCGGACTTTAATTGCTGCGCATGCTCACTCCATAAATAAGTACAACGTTGCTTTTTTTTTCAGTTTGTCTTTTTTTCACTTGATAGTGTATATACTGTACTTGCATGCACATAAAAAGTGCGCCAAGAGAACATTAAGCACGTGTGCCCTTAAACATGGCTGCCTGTGCCAGGTGCTCCAAATTCGGATGCAGAATTCGCCACCAACCACTACTGTGAGTTTAATTAACTACTAGTCAGCCTTCATGTTTGTCACATTTTGTATTGTTCAATAATATATATATATACCCTGTATATAATCAAAATCTGGAATAAAGCATTCCTGGGCCAGCACTTCCCTTTGTAAAACAAGTGTCTTTTTATTATTTCATTTCACACATCACAGTGCTCCAACATTTCGGTCCCTCTTGGGACCTTTCTCAAGGATGATATATATATATATATGTGTGTTCACTTATATAATTTTATTGCTTGTTTATTTTCTTGAGCAGTTCTTAAGTCCAGCACCACATATCCAACAGATTCTTTAGCAGATGTTAACGTATCTAATGCAAAGCACTGGAGCTTGATAGGGGTTCGCTGCAGCCTACAAAAGAAAGATTTATTGTTAAAGCCAAGAATGTGTTCATCTCTGCATTTTCAACCCACATGTATACAAAAAGCCTTAAATCTGCTTTTCTTCAAGAATCTTGGATGGAGAAACACAATAACAATTTGTTACAGGCTTGCTGTGGAAAACTGCCTATGTTTAATTGCACAATTACAAGGAAAAATCTATTACACTATAAATCATTATAAGAGTAGAAATGTGGTAATTATTCAGTAATAACCTGTTTTAGCACATAAAAGCAGCAAAGGAAAGCATTAACCCTTTACCATCCCACTTGTGTTAAACACCTGCTAATGTTGTTACACAAAATGAATTATTTTTTCCAAAGAACATGTGCTTTTTGCTACCTGAATCAGTGCACGATTCTGCTTTAAAATTCAAATCAGATTCAAAATTATATATATAATATATATATATATAATATATATATATATATATATATATATATATACACACATATATACATATACACACCCAGACTAACTTTCTAAAAGAAACCTGAAATATGCATTTTCTATTTCATAACCTTTCAAATGTGATTTGGAACCCACTTGTCTCCTAATTGTACCCTTAACAAGTTTTTATTGTTGTATTTCTTGACTTGATTAAAAACCCACAATTCCAAATTTTCAAGGTACCACATAAATTTCATAATACCGGGAAGAATCCTTATAGTTCAATTTCAGTTCATAATTTATAGTTCATAAATTTAAATTTACCAGTTTTGAAAGCCACATATTTTTGGAAAGTACACTTTGGTAATTATCTGTGTACTTTCCAAAAATACAGTATGTGGCTTTCAAAACGGGTAAATTTTAATTTATTTACAGGTGTAAAAAAATGTTTTCACAAGCAGATGATTAGTTTTACCTTATTGTGCAACCTCAACCTGAGATATTATACTGTGGTTTGGCAAACAGGCATTGCAAATTGACGACCCATGCTGCAATCAGTAACTCTGAAAAAATCTTATGTTTAGCAAAAATCTAAAAATATTCATCTGGTGCAAGTAACCTCTCTCAGTCCAGCATAATAAAGTTGTTTACAGCAAAAAACAGTAACACAATCTTAGGTTGAGGGAGATCTCTTGCACACTAATAAATTATACATTACCTCAAAAAACCCAAACAATACAGATGTGAAACTATTTATTAAAAATCCATTACAGTTGGTGAATTTTACAATCATTTAAAGTTTAAATTTGAACAATTAAATATATAAGAAATCCTTATTCAGAAATGTGCATACAAAATTAAAAAAAGCAATATATAAGGTAAACACACTAGGAGGATGCCAAGTTCTGCTACCCCCTGCCAAGGTGCCTCGGCAGTTTGCTAAGTAAGTATATGCACAGCAGATATTTTAGTACTGTGCGTGCATTTTTTAGGAGAAATGCTGTCCTGAAAAGCAGGTAAGCAACTACAAAACCTCAGGGGCACCTAATAACTTGGCAACCACTAGTTGGTGAGTCCTGCATTGTGAGTAGTCTGCAGGTAGTCCACCTGGGTATCCTGCTAAGGTGCAGGACTGATACCTCCCACCCTCCCCTGAGGTTATCGTACAATTTGTCAGTTTGTACTTATCTGATCTGATTAGGCTCCGGTGTGAGGTCACAGAGTTGAAAGGTAGGCTAACTATTTGAATTTCGGGTAGGGTAGTAGGTCTAGATGGGGGAACATATTAGAGTGGAGGGTGCAGGTCGTGTTGTTTGTCAAAGGGTCCATGTTGGTCATTCGTCTGCCCGACCAGACCCATGCAGGACTCTACGACCAGTGATTTTTCTTTTACTTTTGGGTCTCTTAGCATTAGCAAGTGACAAAACCAGATTTTTAGAAACAAAACTGCCCCCTAGGGTCACCGTTTTTAGTTTGGTAAAGTATGGTAAAATGCAGGGCCGGAACTAGGGGTAGGCAGAGTAGGCACGTGCCTAGGGTGCAAAGCTGGGTGGGCGCCAGGCACGTACCTCCTCTGTCGCCTACCCCAAGTCCAGTTCCCTTCTCTACCCGACTTTGCATTTCTTCTTGAATGCGCAAATTCGCGCATGCGCACGCGAGTGCAAATTCACGCAAAGGCAGGCGAAACAGGCCGTGACTGCCGGGCCTGCCTAGGGCGCCTGCCCAGCGTGGCCCGGCACTGGTAAAATGTATATGATTACACCTCTTTGCCTACTGTGGTGATCATTACTGGCCTTGACTTTATAAACTTACATTTTCATAGAAATCTAGTTAATAATAATAACAATAAATAGATATTATAGTACCTATGATTTATTTTAGCTAAGCAGAATAGTTAAAACAACAGGCATGCAAGAAAGACGTTATTTATGGTGAATGGATTTGTTTATACATACATTGCACTTGAAAAAAATCTTACCATTCGCAATTATTTGAAAGTAGACATTGTGGTGACATAGTGGCAAAATACTGAAACTGGAATAAAGTAGCAAAAAGGAAACCATACCATTAATGTATTTTACCTGTTGATACAGTGATTTTCTATCAAGTTCCCAGGCTAATTCTGTAGCAAACTGTGGTTGCTCTAGGTGTGGAACTGGATCTGTAGATAACTGTTCACCGTCAAACTTGGCTTCTACAACAAGCATGTGCCTGGAGCGCTTTGGGAAATGCCTACCTACAAACAAAAAAATATAGTGAATAACTATATGTAGAGTTAAGAAAAGTATTTCTGTATAAAAAAGCACACGTTAGGAAAATACTTTATAACACTTATCAGTACATATCAGTGCATTATATAATTTATTTTTGCTTCATCTGTCCACAAAACATTCTTCCAGTATCCTTCTGGTTTGTCCAAATGATCTTTAGCAAACTGTAGATGGTCAGCAATATTTTTGGGGGAGAGCAGTGGCTTTCTCCTTGCTACCCTGCCATAAACACCATTGTCATGAACATCAATATTTGCCTCCTTTGTAACCACTCGGACGCCTTGCAGTTGGAGCTGTCT
The DNA here is from genome assembly GCF_017654675.1 of Xenopus laevis. Taxonomy (NCBI): domain Eukaryota; kingdom Metazoa; phylum Chordata; class Amphibia; order Anura; family Pipidae; genus Xenopus; species Xenopus laevis. The sequence continues at coordinate 157,338,088 of NC_054372.1, read as the reverse complement.
ATAATGGTTGACCACTTATGGGTAGGGCAATAATGAATTTCCTCCATTTGTACACAATCTGTCTGACTTTGATTGGTTGAAAGCTACGGAGACATTTTATTGCCAATAGAGTAGCTGCAATAGTGCAAGCTAGAATGCTATATTTATTTTGTAGAATGTTTTACCATACCCGAGTAAAAAGCTCTAGAAGCTCTCTGTTTGTTTAGGATAGCAGCTGCCATATTTGCTTCGTGTGACATCACTTCCTGCCTGAGTCTCTCCCTGCTCACTTATAGCTCTGGACTCAGATTACAGCAGAGAAGGGAGAGGAGGAGGAAGAGGAGCAAACTGAGCATGCTCACGCCTGGGGCAAGGATGTTTAAGCTGAAGGCAGGAAGTCTGGTACAGAAGCCCATGTGTACACAATAGAAGGAAAGAAATGCAGTGTTTCTTTTGACAGGGGACTCAGAGCAGCACTACTTTGAGGATTTACTGGTATATTTAGGTGGACCTTTCTGATAAGGCTTACTTAGTTTTAACCTTTCCTTCTCCTTTAAAGGAGAATTCAACCCGTAATAAAAAAAAACCTCCCCCCTACCCTGGGTAGAGCCCGCTCCTTCCTCTCCCCAGCCTACCTGCCCCCCCCCAGGCAAGTGCCCCTAATTTTTTACTCACCCCTCCGTGCAGATTCTGGCCTCGGAGTTCACAGCAGCCATCTTCTTTCTTCTGTCTTTTCTGGAAGTTTTGGCGGATGCACAGAGTAAATTTCCGGTCCCGAACAACTGCGCATACAATGGAAGTCAGGAAAATTTCCATGACTTTTGGCGTATGCGCAGTGGTTCAGGGACATTTGCCTGGGGGGGGGGGTCTACCCAGAGTAGGGGGAGGGTTTTTTTTATTACGGGTTGAATTCTCCTTTAAGAGATATTCTTGTAGCCTTTTCCAGCTTTATGGCATCAACAAGCCTTTTTCTGAGGTTCTCAGACAGTTCCTTTGTTTGAGCCATGATACAAATCTACAAATGTGTGATCAGGCTTTGCTGGATCCCCATTCTTTAAATAACAGGGTCTCTCTCTCTCGCACCTCATTGTCATCCTATTAACTGAAACCACCAGACTCTAAATTTCACCTTCAATAATCCTAAGGATTCACTTACTTTTGCCACATGTAGATATGTATATTGGATATTTTCTTTTCCAATAAACACATGACCAAATATAATAATTTTTGTTTTCTTCTTCTACTTATAGGACTTGCTTGAAAAGCAGATGATTTAGGTCACATTCATATAAAAATAGATAATTTTTAAGGGTCCACATATTTTCAAGAACAACTGTAGGCTCTAGAATTGACCAGGAATATGCAGACAAAATGATGCTGGCATATGTGATGTCAGATTAAGAGACATAAATTACCTCATAAAAACCAGATGTAAAGCTGACCTGAGTGAAAAACAATGTCTCTCAGGAGGCGAGAGTGATAGTTAAGAGTCTGGAATGAAGCATTAGATCAGATTATGGTAATCATAGTGATCTGTGTTCTTTCAGCAAACGCTGGGCACATGCCACAAGATACCAATACAGCCCGAGGATTCAAATTCACTTAATCATTCAGAATATATTCCGGTAATGCCACAATTTATGGACTCAATGCATCCCTAACAGTTATTTCATTGGAAACACAAACACATACACACACAGACAAAATTCATTAGATATTGTACAACTTAAATGATCTAAACTTGCTCCCATTGTTTTGCTGAGCACTTTATTTGCAATAAATATCTATTTTTAGTTACAATTTTCAGCTGGCTTAAAAGAAACCACTAAAAACTGACAGTTAAACACCAAAATATGAAATGGTATAAACATATTATTGGTTCCCTGAGCACTTTTTCTAATTTTCAGCTTTTAAATTGTTTCAGAGATTCTCAGTTTTGGACAAAATACCTGTCAGTGGCTGTCTTCATCTGTTACAAACTATAACTTTTTTATTTAAAAATAGGAGACAAATTACCTGCAGATGTTGGGTGACCTTTTTATGTTGTCAACAATACAGTTATTTAATTATGGATGTAATTTATTTGGTCCGTGTGATTCTACGTATGTGAGAAGGTTCTACCTTCAGTTTATCAATGTAGGATATAAAAAGATCTCATAAAAAATAAACTGAGGTGACTATGCAAACAGATGCTAAACATTAGGAAAAGAAAGTGACAAATAAAATTAGTGGAGACTTGGCGATCTGAATAAAATGATTGACTTCTATTATTTACTTTACACGCATGTGTTCCATTAAGGTTAAATTAGGATTTTAATAATTTTAATCAAATTATTCATAATCATTTTTCTCTGCCATAAAAAAACAGTACCTTTTCCTTGATTAAAACTAAAATATAATTAATCCTTACTGAAGGCAAATCAATACTATTGGGGTTTATTTCATGTTTACATTTCTTAGTAGAATTAAGGTACAAAGATCCAAATAATGGAAAGCTCCCTTATCTGGAAAATCCCAGGTTCCTTCCCTTTAGCAACAATGTTTGACTGAAGAAACATTTATATCTCAAAATTATGAGCAAAAAATACTAGCATTGTTCCCCTTTAAACTGCAATCGTTTATATACATTACTCTCAAAACAATATATTCTTCAGCCTACTTGTGCATTTAGAAGGCTATAATTATCACAGGCACAGTCTCATTCAACCCTTTCCCTGCCAGCCGTTCTGTCCTAGATGCGAACATCTACTGCCAAGCAGTTTTTAGACATTTTGTACTCTTTCACTTTAAGGGCCTTTCCTGGGGCGGTCTTTTAGTTTACCCAGGAAAACAATATATTGATTTTCTCAGCACAACCTGTACTTTCATAATATGCATTTTGGTGTAATTCTACTCCTGTAAAAAAAATATAGACTTTTAAGTGAACAATCACATATATCAGAAACATCATTTATTTTATGTACGAGAACAAAGCTGATTTGGAAAGGTCTATGTCTCCTGAACATGGCAATCCCAAATATATATAGTTTTATGGAGATTTCTCACTTTTATAGATCAAAATCTACAAGCAGTACACTACCAAATTTCCAAAGCACCGCTCCCCACTACGGATGTCGCGGACTGTTCGCCCGCGAACTAGTTCGCGCGAACATCGGGTGTTCGCGTCCGCCGAATGTTTGCGAACGTCGCGCGACGTTCGCCAATTTGGGTTCGTCTTAGCTGGCGCTTATTTTTGCCCTCTCACCCCAAACCAGCAGATACATGGCAGCCAATCAGGAAGCTCTCCCTCCTGGACCACCCCCACACCCCCTGGACCACTCCCCTTCCATATATAAACTGAAGCCCTGCAGCGTTTTTTCATTCTGCCTGTGTGTGCTTAGAAGAGCTAGTGTAGGGAGAGAGCTGTTAGTGATTTGAGGGACAGTTGATAGTAACTTTGCTGGCTAGTAATCTACTTGATACTGCTTTGTATTGTAGGGACAGAACTCTTCAGGGATTTGAGGGACATTTTAGGTTAGGTAGCTTTGCTGGCTAGTAATCTACCTTCTACTGCAGTGCTCTGTATGTAGCTGCTGTGGGCACTGCTGCTGATCTCTCATCTGCTGACTGCTGCCTGTAACCCAATAGTCCTTGTAAGGACTGCTTTTATTTTCTTTTTTGTTTTTTTACTTTGCTACTATAAGAGCCCAGTGCTATTAGTCTAGCTGTGTTGGGGAGTGGACTGGTGTGCTGCTCCTAGTAGTTCAGCACCAACCAGAGTAAATTTTTTTTTTTAATATATATATATTTTTTTTTATTTTACTTATCTCACTGTTCTTTAACGTGTCCAGTGCTGTTTGCTGTTCTTCATAGTAGTGCACCAATAGTAGTGCACTTGCAGGCATTATTTGCCCAGTGTGTTCTTCAAACAACTGCCAGCTAGCTGTGTGAGCTTGTTCACATTCTGTCTAAATATCAATAATAATACCGTCTCCAGAAACACCACCTGAGTGACATTTTTCAAGCAGCAATAATATATTCCTTATCCACTGCTGTAGTGTATACGTTGACCTTGCAGGCATTGTTTCAATTTGTTTGCCCAGTGTGTTCTTCATTTTCAAACAACTGCCACCTAGCTGTGTGAGCTTGTTCACATTCTGTCTAAATATCAATAATAATTCCGTGTCCGTAAACATCACCTGAGTGATGTTTTTACAGCAGCAATAATATATTCCGTATCCACTACTGTATACGTTGCCCTTGCAGGCATTGTTTGCCCAGTCTTTAACCAAGTGCCACCTAGCTGTGTGAGCTTTTTCACATTCCGTGTCCAGAAACATCACCTGAGTGACGTAGTGTGATTTCTGCCCTTTACAGCACAAAACGCAGCGCTGTGTCAACAATGTATTTTTCAGAAACATTTTTGCCCTTGATCCCCCTCTGGCATGCCACTGTCCAGGTCGTTGCACCCTTTAAACAACTTTAAAATCATTTTTCTGGCCAGAAATGTCTTTTCTAGCTTTTAAAATTCGCCTTCCCATTGAAGTCTATGGGGTTCGCGACGTTCGCGAACCGTTCGCATTTTTGGCCGGAAGTTCGCGAACATGTTCGCGAACATTTTTTCCGACGTTCGCTACATCCCTACTCCCCACATGGCATACTTCTGATTTCAAGACCAAACACTCCACTAACAGTAGGTTTACCCTAGAAAACTACCCATTATTAGAAAGAACAGATTCTGGCGAATTTAAAATAGGTAAATATATCTATGTACTCCAAACTACCAAGTTGCAATTGCAAATGACCTCAAAGCTTCCACTCTACAGCATCATTTCTCCCACACATCATTAGGTATCAATGTACTGTAAAACAAATATGAAAGCCTGGGGGTCCACTGAACAGTTTGATGCCCAATATGTATAGGTGTACCTAAGCATGTGGTATATAGGGGCCCTAAAATGTAGACACCCCATTTGAGCTATCAGTTCTATAATTCCAGATACTGCAAAATCAACACATTTACATAGTTTGGGGGGGGGGGGCAAATTAAAAAAAAAAAGAGTAACTTCACCCCAGAAAACAATTTATTTTAGGAAAGTACACATTCCCCCGAATCCAAATTGGGTATGCATGTCTTTCTACTCCAAAGCACCAAGCCGCAAACCCTTCCTAAATTTGGAAATTTTGGTGACATTTTCTAAAATCACCTCAAAACTTCCATCATGCAGCATTGTCTGTCCCACATACTATTGAGTTTCAAGATAAACCACCCCAAATATGAAAGCCTGGGGTCCTCTGAACAGTTTGATGCACAAAATGTATAGGTGTACCCAAGCACGTGGCATATAGGGGCCCCAAAATGAAGACCCCATATGGTCTGTCATTTCAGGTGCTGCAAAATCAACACATTTACATATTTTTTGGGGGGGGGGGCAAAGGTAGAAAAACGTGCATTCACCCCAGAAAACCATATATTTTTGGAAAGTACATATTGCCCCGAATCAGAATTGGGTATTTATGTCTTTTTACTCCAAAGCAACAAGCCGCATAACTTTCCTAAATTTGGTAATTTTGGTGAAATTTACAAAAATCACTTCAAAATTTCCAGCCTGCAGCATCGTATTTTCCACATACTTTTAGGTATCAAGACAAATCTCCCCAAATATGAAAGCCTGGGGTCCTCTGAACACTTTGATGGCAAATATGTATAGGTGTACCCAAGCACGTGGCATATAGGGGCCCCAAAATGACATTGTCATTTCAGGAACTGCAAAATCAACACATTTACATCGTTTTGGGGGGGCAAAGGTAGAAAAAAGTACGTTCACCCCAAAAAACCATATACTTTCGGAAAGTACACATTCCTGCGAATCCAAATTGGGTATGCATGTCTTTATACTCCAAAGTACTAAGTCTTAAACCTTTCCTAAATTTGGTGATTTTGGTGACATTTCCAAATATCACCTCAAAATTTCCAACCTGCAGCATCGTATTTCCCACATACTTTTAGTTATCAAGAGAAATCACCCCAAATATGAAAGCCTAGGGTCCTCTGAACAGTTTGATGTCCAATATGTATAGGTGTACCCAAGCACGTGGAATATAGGAGCCCCAAAATGAAGACCCCCATATGGTCTGTCATTTCAGGTACTGCAAAATCAACACATTTACATAGTTTGGGGGGGACAAAGGTAGAAAAAAGTAAGTTCACCCCAGAAAACAATATATTTCCGGAAAGTACACATTACAACGAATCCAAACTGGGTATGCATGTCTTTGTACTCTAAAGTACCAAGTCGCAAGCCTTTTCTTAAATTTGGAGATAAAAGCAATGTTTTTTACATTTCTGAAAATCGCCTAAAAATATTGCAATTGGCCGCATTTATCTCATCCAATTTCTTACATACAATTGTAAAACACCATAAATATTGATGCCAAGGGTCTACTGAACAGTTTGATACCCAATATGCATAGATATACCAAGGCAGCTAGAATGTGCGGACCCCAAATCAAAATAGTGCATATGAGTTTCTCCGCTGCCGATTCACCTTCTGTGAACATAGACCACAAATCAAAATAGTGGTAATGTGTACTTTCCGGACTTCATATTATGTGCCTCAAGCGAAGCAAAGACCCCCCCAAAACCATATATTTTTGGAAAGTACACATACTGACGAATCCAACAAACATAAAGACGTCTTTCTATACCAAACTACCATTGTGCCTTTATCGCACACAATGTTTTATGTACAAAGAAAAATCATCCTAAATATGGACGTCAGAGGTCTACTGAATAGTTTGATGCCCAATATGCATAGATTTACCAAAGTTGTGGTGTGTATGAACCCCAAATGAAAAACGTGCATATGAATTTTCACGCTAGCCAACTAAGCTGCAGAAAAGAGAGCCCCAACTGTGCATTATGTGCCGTCAGACCCCCAAACTGTAAAAAGACCCCCAGAAAACCATATATTTTTGGAAAGCATATATTCTGGTGGATCAAACTAAGTAAAATATATCTTTCTATACCAAAGCACCAAACAGCAAAACTATACTAAAGATACATAAGGAACAATAATTCAGGGACAAAATTGCAATAAAACCACAAAAATAGCGTAAATCAATGAAATAACAAAACAATTGATCCGACAGCATAATTAGTGGCCAAAATTGATTATCCAATAGCTACGCTGTCAAAATAACACGTTTTTAGGCAAAACAAACAAAAGATAACGGTACAATGAATAAGTAAAAAAAAACTACCTGTTTGCGTATACATGTTTGTGCAATTCTAAAAGTTGTCTGAGTGTGCAAATACATGTAAATAAGTGTAAATAAGTGTACAAAATGGACCAAGTGTGCTAAAATAAAAAATACAAATCTTTACCAAAATGTGTGTGTATAAATGTACTGTAAGTGGCCGTCTCATCTGCCTACCCCCTCCCCCCCCGAAAAAACAGTAGGCGGTTATTTTTACAGATGAAATTTTCAGAAGCGCACATCACCCACTGTTTTTATTTATTGCTGGGTGGGCGGGTTAGGCAGATGAGACGGCCGCTGGCTGCGAGGTTTTCTTTACAAGTGAACTGAGCTGATTCTGGGGGAATACACAGACAGGCAAGGTAACGACTATTATACTGTAGAATCAAAACCGTACAAAAAAAAAAATAATGCATTGCAAATAACCCTATAATCATTCCCCAAATCCTAGGAAAGATTATAGATTTCGACCATAGATCCCCTTTAATCAGATATATTGCAACATTGTTTCAGGAATCATGAATCATGAGTAGACAAGATACCTTGGAGAGTCTTAAAGGGGTGGTTCACCTTTAAGTTAACCTTTCGTATGTTATAAAATTCTAATTCAAAGCAATGTTTCAACTGGCCTTCTTTACTTTTTTATAGTTTTTGAATTGTTTGCATTTTTCTTCTGACCCTTTCCAGTTTTTAAATGGGGGTCACTGATCCCATCTTAAAAAAATGTTCTGTAAAGGCAACACATGTATAGTTATTGCTACTTGTTATTTACTCATCTTTCTATTCAGGCCCTCTCCTGTTGATATTCCAGTCTCTTATTCAAATCAATGCATGGTTGCTAGGATAATTTGCACCCTAGCAACCAGATTGCTGAAATTGCAAACTGCAAAGCCGCTGAATAAAAAGGTAAATAACTCAAAAACTACAATAAAAAATGAAAAACAATTGCAAATTGTCTCAGAATATCACTCTCTACATACTAAAAGTTAACTCAAAGGTGAGTTTTTTTTTTAAATTAAATGCAGGTGTTACATTACCTCTACAGGTAATGAGAAATAAAATGATCTTTATTTCCACTATATCTTTCCATGGTAAAAAGCCAAATTATTATTTAAAACCAAGACTGTGTGTATGTGGAATCAAACATGTAGAAATAATTAAAATAACTAAATAATAATTAAAACAGCTGCGCGAACGACAACAACTGAATTCTGATCCTCCCGTGAGCCACCTCACCAATAGGTTGATAACCTCCTATCCACAGAACCCTATATAAGGTCCTAACTGTTAACTGTCAATTGTCATTTGAGCTGATAGTTTGTATTGTTAACTTAGTTAATTTTGTTACTGGGATTTAAGAAACTAGACATCTAACTGAATTGCAACACTGTAAAATCGTACTGTCTAGTTCTGAATGCATACACTATGTATGAATCTTTAATAAAAACAAGTTTTTTAAAAAAATAAATATTGTGACAAACATTGCCAAGGAGAAATAATTAACTACAAATAGGGAAAATTATCACTGAATTTATTTCAGTAATAAGAAATTGCAACAAAAATGAATACCATACGTGTCTTTTGGGAACATCCGGCTTCCAAAACAAAATTTGATTAAGAAGCCCACATAACACAGAAACCCCTAATATACCCATCACTGTTACCTGTTACTTCAAAAAGTATGAATACATGCCATTTTCTATGCTGAAATTCAGCTGTTTAACAGTTCTTCTCTTTCTGCATCATTTGAAATCTTGGCAGGGAAGGAGGGACTAAACACTGATGTTACAAATTGTAACAACTACTCCACAACTTACACACAGCATGCGGGAACTACATTACCCAAAAAGCATTGCACTATGATGTTCTGTTCCTTATTGAAATCATGTGTGCAGGGAATTGTGGGGTTTGGAGGATGCAGGCTGAGGACAGCTGGCTGTTGATACAAAGTAACAGTAGTCAGCCAGCTCAGCAAAGACAGCTCAGCAAAGTAGTCAGCCAGCTCAGCAAAGTAGTCAGCCAGCTCAGCAAAGTAGTCAGCCAGATCAGCAAAGTAGTCAGACAGATCAGCAAAGTAGTCAGCCAGATCAGCAAAGTAGTCAGACAGATCAGCAGAAGAGCAGGGGGCTAGGCTTAGGGAACTCTCAGAAACCATTAAAAATCATGAAAAGTCTTCATCTTTTTTAAATTATGTATATTGCAAAGTTGCTTGGAGTTATGCTTACTTTTCAAAAAGCTTAAGTTATGTTTTGTGGAGTTCCCCTTTAAATATAAATGCAGTCTATTCTCCACTGGAGTGTAGCACAATCCACTAAGATAAAAGAAAGCAATCACCAGTATATATAGATATATAGTATTTACCTTCTAGGATGGACACCACGATGAGCAGCTGGTCTGCTTTGTAGCCCATCGTGTGAGTTTGAGGACAGTACAGGCTGATATACCATAACTGTAAAGATGCCAGCTACACGCTGCGTTCTATCTGGGTATTGGATTGGTATTATAACATAAACCCACCCCCAGTCAGTATCCAGTTCTTTGCCGCCTCAGTCTAAAATCCAAACAAAATATGCTCCGCCCCCTGGCTACAAGGCCACACCCGCAAATCAACCGGTGCACATCAAAAATGGTTTCTCCTGCTTCCATGCGTGTTGCATTGAATCTGTGTGATAGTTGTAATTAGTTTTGCCACCTGGCCGGAAAAAATTATGCTTGATGCCGATGTTATTAATAGGAAAAAATGGCAAGAGTATAGGAAGGCCGGTATTTTTTTTTTGGCAACCCTAGTTATAATAAAAAATAAAAAAACCAAAAGTCGTTTTGTTAGGTTATTAGAACTAATGCACCCACAAACTCACTTATTGGTGAGAATACTAAGCTACCGCCAGGCCTGTCCTAAAACGCTAGCGGGCCCAGTTGCTTCCTTCCGAGGCATTTCACAGGAGACGTTCCTTTAGAATATGCTTCAATAGAAAAAAAAGAAAGGAGTTATATGAAAGAATGCCTGCAACTGCTGACAATTATGAGTTAACTTTTTTTGGGGGAGGGAAGTGGTTCCACATTCAAAGTAGCTGAGGGTGAACTTACAACTAAGCTGCTACTAAGCTGCCCGATTTATGAATGAAAAATTACTTAGAATTGGACATTCTGTATCATATTAAAGTTAACTTTTAGTATGATATAGAATGACTAATTCTAAGTAACTATTTATTATTTATAGCTCTTTAATTATTTGCCTCCCCCTTCTGACTCATTCCAGCTTTCAATAGGGGGTCACTGACCACATCCAAAAACAAATGCTCTGTAAGGCTACACACATTTATCACTGTGACATTTTATTACTCATATTACTATACAGACCCTCCCCAATTATACTCCAGTCTCTTATTAAAATCAATGTAAGGTTGCTAGGGTAATTTGGATCCTCATTAAACTCTATTTAGATGATGAACTGCATATGTGTTTTTTAAGGCACATACCGGGGGGTAAATGTAGCTCCGACAAATTTCCAGGTTAGTGACGTCAGTAACTCATAACGCCTCTATTCTTCAAACTCCTAAAGCCTTGTACTGTTCACACCCCTAAAGCCTGTGTACCTGCCCTATGTTCCCTTTGTGCCATACTCTGCCTTCCCTATGCTCCTTGTGTTTGCCATACTCTGCCTTCCCTATGCTCCTTGTGTTTGCCATACTCTGCCTTCCCTAAACTACCATTGTGTGCCATACTCTGCCTGCCCTATACTACCTATGTGTGCCATACTCTGCCTGCCCTATGATACCTTTGTGTGCCATACTCTGCCTTCCCTATGTTCCCTGGATGTGCCATACTCTGTCTGTTTTATGCTCCCAGTTTGTGCTATACTCTGCCTGCCCTATGCTCCCTGTGTGTGCCATACTTTACCTGCCCTATGCTCCCTGTGTGTGCCATACTCTGCCTGCCCTATGCTCCCTGTGTGTGCCATACTTTACCTGCCCTATGCTCCCTGTGTGTGCCATACTCTGCCTGCCCTATGCTCCCTGTGTGTGCCACACGCGGCCTGCCTTATGATACCTTTATGTGCCATACTCTGCCTTCCCTATGCTCCCTGTGTGTGCCATACTCTGCCTGCCATATGCTACCTTTGTGCACCATACTCTGCCTTCCCTATGCTCCCTGTGTGTGCCATACTTTGCCTGCCCTATGCTACTTTTGTGTGCCATACTCTGCCTTCCCTATGCTCCCTGTGTGTGCCATACTTTTCAACCCAAAGACTTGACTATTGATATTTGCTAACTTTTTTATTTATTTATTTATGATGTGGAGGCTCACTTTTCAGTTCAAGATGATAACCTTGGGAAACTATTTCTAAGGCCCAAACATCTGACTCCTTCTGAGCCCACTCTGACTTGAGTAGGAAGAGTCTGGGTCCTGGATCCAGGATTGCCTAGAATAAGGTTTCCTAGGCTTACATTTTTTAGCTTTTTATATAAATCTTTAGGGGCAGATTTATGAAAATTTGAGATTAGAGATTGCCACAGAAAAACCCACCCACGTTCTAATCATGCCTATGGGATTTTTAAAAAGTGTATTTATCAAATGGTGACATTTTGATAAATCTGCCCCACAGAGTTAACTTTTTTTGTCTTTGTTCTCTTAAGGGAGAAATGCATATTTACCTGCAGAAGCTTTAGAAATGGTTTAGTCAAGTTTTGTTCCAAACAAGAAATCACAGTTGGAAGGAGTAAACAATAACTGAATACGTTTTGCTGACAACCTGAAAGAATCCATAAAGGCTGAACCGTTTCCAAGATCTTCTCCCTCTAAGCACCTGTTCTTAAAGGAACAGTTCAGTGTGAAAATAAAAACTATGTAAATATATAGGCTGTGCAAAATAAAAAAATGTTTCTAATATAGTTAGTTAGCTAAAATGTAATGAATAAAGGCTGGAGTGATTGGATGTCTAACATAATAGCCAGAACACTGTTACACAAGAAATTAAACCATTTTAATGGATTAATTTTTTTTAGGGATGCACCGAATCCACTATTTGGTATAAATCCCCGGTGAAAGATTCGGACGAATACCGAACTGAATTTGCATATGTAAATTAATGGCAGGAAAGGAAAAAGTGGACAAAACTCTTTTGTGATGAAAGGTCATGTGGTTTCCCTACCCGCCCTTAATTTAAATATGCAAATTAGGATTCAGATTCAGTTCGGCCGAATCCTGCTGAAAAAGGCCGAATCCCGAACGGAATCCTGGATTCGGTGAATCCCTATTATTTTTACACGTAATTTTCCGGAAATTAAGCTTACATTACATTTTTGTTGGTCTCCCTTAACGACGTTCCAGAAATAACACAGGCAGATTTTCACTAAGCAAAGGTAAACAAAATGTAAGCAATTTTATTCTTCTGCACGTCCATTCAACTCTGTGTTTTATAGGGAGAGAAAACGTGGCCTTGTCAAACTACACTGTGAGGCGGGCAGGGCCGCCATCAGGGGGGGACAGGGGGGACAAGCGTACCGGGCCCGGGCATGAAGGGGGGCCTGGCAGCGCTGCATTTTTTGAAGATCCGGGCCCCCCTTACGAGCGCCCGAGCCGTACGTCTTGCCTCTTGCGTGCCGAATGCGGAAGTGCCGAAAAGCCGAAGCCGATGCGCCGAAAAGACCCGAAGTCACGGAAAAAGCCGAAGTCACAAAGCGCCGAAAAGACCCGAAGTCACGAAAACAGCCGAAATTGAAGTCCTGAAGCGGTGAAAAGACCCGAAGTCACGAAAGGAGGCGAAATTGAAGTACTGAATCCATGAGTTCAATCCTACTGAACACCAGTTTGTGTTTTTTTTTTTTTTAATCCCCTGGCCACCAATTTGTTTTTAACTTATAAGGGGGCCCCTGCCGCCAATGTTTTTTTTTTTTCAAAAAAAAATTTTTTTTTCAAATTTTTTTTTGGGGCCCCAATTTGTTTTTAACTCATAAGGGGGCCCCTGCCACCAATGTTTAAAAAAAAAAAAAAAAAAAATTTAATTTTTTTTTTTGGGGCCCCAATTTTATATAAAGGGGGCCCTGACCATCAATAGCTATTTACAACTTGTGTGGGGGGGGGGTTACTTTTTTAGCGCTGATGTCTGTGTGGTCTTTTAACTGCGATGTGGAGTGGGCGGGATATGGGGTGGAGCTTGGTCGTCAGTGTGGGCGGGGCCCAGGGGGCCCCAAAAATTTTGTTGTACGGGCCCCGTGATTTCTAATGGCGGCCCTGGAGGCGGGTAGACACAGTTTTCAGAACAGGGGTCTCATCTCAGCTGTGTATTGCAGAGATTCATTCTGTCTAATTAATAACTATACAATAACAAAATCCAGTTAGAGTAAAAGTTAATTTTTGTGCTCCAGAACACCCCCATCCTATCATGGCACCTTCCAGACTGCTCCATTTATACAGGGCTGCTGAGAGTGGCACTTACAGCTCTACTACATCCAAAATGCCAATGTTTGTGTTTCCCAACTTATATAAAATAGCGGCTACAACGAGAGGACTCTGTGCCAATCTTACAGACACCAGGCGAGATCAACTACAGTACTTCCAATTTACACAAACTCCTTTCTCGCCCCTCAATAACATGAGCAAAAATAACTGCACATGTAACGATCCGCCGGCATCGGCAGAGCCAAACCCTCCAGGCCCCGCCCCTCCATGAGGTGACTACAACCCTTGTTCTCCTATTGGACACGGACGATCCCTACTACACGCCGACCTTGTCCCTCCCATGGGAATCCCCGATGATTGGCAGCATATTACTCCAATCTTAATATAGTTTACTAAACCCGCCCAATTGGCATATTGTCTAAAAAACGCACAGCTGGTAGAAATGCTGAAATCGCTCGCTGTCTGGAGCTTTGTAAAAAAAAAAGTGTTATAACAGCACTTTATACATCTTTCACCGACAGATGTATAAATGACCGATATTTCTAATTAAACACGGATCACTTTGGGCTCAGGGTGTTGACTGGCTTTCTCAACCAACCTTTAAAGGGAAATGGGCGAACCCCCAACTAGGTTTCGGCTCATTCCGCCAACCTGCGCCCCCTGGTGTTAGAGCGCTGTCACGGCCAGTCAGTTTCTGCCCTTCGTCACACACGCTCCGCCCGCCTCCCCTCTCTGTCATCTGTGCGCGGAAGGGGCTGTCTGCGATTGAGGGGGGGGAGGCTTCCCCTCTGACACGGAACATCTCCTTTCTCTATGTATGTGTGTGAGTGTGTGAGAGAGGCCCCACCTCCTCTGGCCATCTTTATTACATTCATTACCGCAAAGGAAGAGAGACCCGGCCCTGCCTGCCACCAACCACCCTACTCCCCAAACGCCAGTGAGAAGCCCGAGGGAAAAGAGAAGCCAGCGGTGTATATCGACGGGGCACAGTTCGGCGGAGACTAGAGTGAAGCGCACGGAAGCGGAAGCGCATTGATACTGTGTTAGTAGCCTGGCAGGGTCCCGGTGTATGTGAGGAGGCCCCTTAGGTCCTGCCGCGACAGCTCCGTCTGCTCAGGTGAGGCGTTTGTCCCACAGGTGCGGTGTCGGGGGGAGGGAAACTGTCCGTAGAAAGGAGGGGTGTAATGAGAAGGTTTTCCTTCTGTGCCCCACTTATTCCCCTGGGTGGGAGAAAGGAACTCGCTTCCTGTTGTTTCTCAGTTCAGAGGTATGGGCCGCGCTAGGGACTCTAGAAACGCTTTATTTCTGGCAAATGCAGCCCGGTTATCGCTTTGTATTGCAGTTTGATCCATTGTGGGAGCTGTAGTCCCCAAACAGCGACAAGAGAGACGCAGACAGGACACCAGTGTTCATCTGATCCTCCTCATATTGTCTGGGATGCTGCTGGGAAACGAGTCCTTGTGTGACAGTGCTCAATGGGGGCAGGGAAGCCTGATGTTGCTATATAAACCTCAAAGGCCTAGTGTGTTGCTTTCTTTTACATGTATCACTGGGGGGGGAGGTTACAGTCAGGTCATGCCCTATAAACTATCCTGGATTGCTAAGACTACAGCCAGTTTGTTAGCACATGTTGTGAGACTTGAGGGTGGCCGACTTGTCCCCTCCAGCTTTATTTAGAACTTCTGCCTACCTCCAGGTTATGTGCGTTGATTTGCAGCATGTAACATTTCCGTGTTGGATCTCGCCAGGTCTTCACAGAACCTGATCATTTCAGAAAACACAATTACCGACATAATTAAGTGCTAAAATATATAGTTTTGGTATAAACCTATGGTTGGCACTAGGGTTGCCACCTGCCTGGTAATCCTGATAGTTGATCCCAATGTTGTTAAAGTGGACCTGTCACCTACACATAAAAAACTGCATAATGAAAGTCCTTTCCAAATTAAATATGGAACCCCAAAATTTTTTTTCATTAAAACATCCGTACCTGTTATAAAGGTGTTTAAATATCTAAACTGTCAATCAAATATTACCTGCCCCGCCTCTATGCCCGTGGCATAGAGGAGGGGCAGTCAATTACTTTCACTTTCCATTCAGCACTTCCTACATGTCACTGCTCTCCTCACATTCCTGCTTCCCTCCTCAGGCTCTGTAATTGTGTAGGGCACTACACATGGACATTAGGTCCCTCATTCTGGTTCATACACAAGATTTTGGGGCGATACACAATTTCCCTTAATAACCGTGTCCACAACATGGCAGCTGCCTGCTTGCTGTGATTGTATAATTCCAAGACAGAAGGAAACAAAATTTAAATAATAAATACAGTGTAAGTAAAGTTTATTTTGCTCAACTAACATGGTAGAAAAGAATTTAAGATTATTTCTTAGGGTGACAGGTCCCCTTTAATAGGGAAAAAAGATAAATATATAGGAAGGCCGGGATTTTTTCCCCAGAAAAGGTGGCAACCCTAGTTGGCACTAACCAGAACTGTTGGAAATATCTACTTTGGGAACCACTGACTCCTCTGCTCAGTGGAAGACTCTCTGTGATAGGCCAGTTTCCCCCATTTACAGGTTGGATGTTATAAGTAACGTTATTGCATTCAAATTGCATGTGTTGGTATTAAAGGAGTGATTCACCTTTCAGTTATCTTTTAGTATGCCATAGAATGTCTCATTCTAAGTAACTTTTCTATTGGTCTTCATTATTTATTGGTTATAGTTTTTTTTAATTGTTTGTGTTCTTCTTCTGACTCTTTCCAGCTTTCAAATGGGGGATCACTGACCCCCATCTAAAAAACAAATGCTCTCCTATTCTTATTCCAGTCTCTTATTAAAATGAATACATGGTTGCTAGGGTAATTTGGACCCTATTAACCAGATTGCTTAAATTGCAAACTGGAGAGCTGCTGAATAAAAAGCTAAATCACTCAAACTCATAATAATAACTGAAAACCAATTGCATATTGTCTCAGGATATCATTCTATACATCATACGAACAGTTAGCGCAAAGGTGAACAACCCCTTTAAAGATAAATCCTACCTATAGGCTTTTAATCTAAAGGGACTGATTTAGAATATTTCCCAAGGGCAGTTACCCATAGAAACCAATTAGATCTTTACTTTTTCTTTTCTAACTGACAAACTGCTGATTTGTTTCTAATGGGCCACTGCCTTAGTACAATATTGCATGTTTGTAAACGAGCTCTCAAGTATGATAATAGCAGCGTAAGTTTTGCTGTTAGGAGAAAATCAATACTGTGTGTCCGATATCTATTACTGGCAATGTGCTAGTTGAGGGCATCTTGTATTACTAACCCACATCCCAGACTGGACAATTTCAGAGATTTTTTTTTTGTCACATAATATTCTAGTTTATATAGGATTGCAGCCCAAAATGTACTTGACATGTTTTATATATTTTTTTCTTAACTATACAAAGTAGGACAAGAATGTTTTGGTACCTTTTGTGCTCATCATTTCTGAACTGTATAGCTTAGTTTTACCTTGAGCTTTAATAATACATATTGGTGAGCATTTTAAAGAGAAACCACTGCCAGGAAGACATGGCTCCAAGGCCAGTTTGTCGTTATAGAAGGCTTTTTCTAAGTGCATCTCGGCTCAATGCAGGGCATAACCAGCAGGCATGAATATGAGAATTGTGATTTGTTTATGTAAAGTTATGGGACCTGTTATTCAGAATGCTTGTTACCTGGGGTGACAGATCTTTCTGTAATTTGGATCTTCATAGCTTTAATGGATACTGTCATGGGAAAACATGTTTTTTTCAAATGCATCAGTGAATAGTGTTACTCCAGCAGACTTCTGCACTGATATCCAATTCTCAACAGAGCAAACAGATTTCTTTATATTCAATTTTGAAATCTGACATGGGGCTAGACATAGTGTCAGTTTCCCAGCTGCCCCCAGTCATGCGACTTGTGCCTGCATTTTAGGATGGAACTACTTTCTGGCAGGCTGCTATCTCGCCTACTTCATGTAACTGAATCAGTCTCAGTGGGACTTGTTTTTTACTTTGAGTGTTGTTCTTAAGGTGGTCATAGACGCAAAGATCCGCTCGTTTGACGATGTTGGCAAACGAGCGGATCTTTGCGTCTATGGCCAAACAAGCGGATCTTTGCGTCTATGGCCACCTTAAGAACAACACTCCAAGTCTTTCCCCGATATGCCATTAACGAGCATGGCTATATCGGGGGTAATTTGATTGTTCGGCCATGTGGCCGAACAATCCGATTACGATGTGCCATGGGCTCCGGCGGGATCGGTCAGGTCAAAATCAAACCTGACCGATTGACCAAACGACCGATCTCCGCCAGACGAAAGATGTTGGCACACACCACATACGATCCGAAAATTGTACGAATCCTCAATTCATACGATAGGATCTGTGTGTCTATGGCCACCTTTATAGATCTACCAGGCAGCTGTTATCTTGTGTTAGGGAGCTGCTATCTGGTTACCTTTCCATTGTTCTTTTGTTAGGCTGCTGGGGGGAGGGGGTGATATCACTCCAACTTGCAGTACAGCAGTAAAGAGTGACTGAAGTTTATCAGAGCACAAGTCACATGACTGGGGGTAGCTGGGAAACTGACAATATGTCTTGCCAAAATCTGTTTGCTCTTTTGAAAAATGCATTTCAGTGACACGTTTTGAAAAAAACATGTTTTCCCATGACAGTATCCCTTTAAGGTATGAAGATCCAAATTACGGAAAGACCTGTCACCCCAGGTCACAAGCATTCTGAATAACCGGTAAATCATGTAAACATGATAGGCTGATTTTGCTTCCAATAAGGATTAATTATATCTTAGTTTGGATCAAGTGCAAGCTAATGTTTTATTTTTACAGAGAAAAAGAAAATAATTTTTATAAATGTGCATTATTTCATTATCGTGGAGTCTATGGGCCACAGCCTTTCCGTAATGCAGAGCTTTCTGGATAATGGGTTTCCGGATAACAGATCCCATACCTGTATACCTTTTATATAAAATTGTACAGCAGGGATATTTGACAAATATGGTAATATTACAGGAGGGAAAGTATCAGAGCTGTGTGTGTGATTTTTTTTTTGTAGGAGTAGTTACACCCATGATAATGTTAACTTTGATACAGGAAAGGAGGCAGATGCCCACAGGATGCAGCTGCCTCTAGGTTGTTTAGTCAGCCAGGAGACCAGGCCTTGGCACATTATTGTTTAGTGTTTTCCCTTCAGTGTCTTGGAGGCAGATACATTTTGAATTGTAGTAAAATTAACATATGTTGTTTGATTTTCAGTGCATTGTTTTAAATCCTCTAAATGGGTTACTATTTTGTTGTCTAACCAAACTTCCAGTGAGTATATTTAGACTTGCTAATGCAGTTTTGGGGTTCAGGATTAGAGTTACAAATATTTGTCACCTGCTTATCATAATCAATTTGAACATTTATTTTCAGATTTAAAAAAAAACAAACAAAAAAAAAACCAATGATTGATGTTATACCAATTATTAATAGCCAATAACAAAGTTGTCGGTTGAATTGTAGAAGAATGCGATCATACCCCATTTTGAGGTTCATGTTATTATTTATATAGAACCAACATATTTTGCAGCACTTTTTGGAGAATTTACATCATTCACATTCATACTATGGTCAATTTTACAGCTATAAGGCTGACTTTGGGTGGCCTGATTTACACATGCTTGTATCATTTGCAGTTTGGTAAACCATGGTTGACCACATTGGTTTGGCTGTAGTTGATTTAATTGCCTCCCACATCCACTGATAGTGGCCAATAGCTTTACTGATTTGGTGTTCTAAGTTGTTGATTTAGATAGAATGATGGGTGCTGAGAAATCTCAGCAGAGAGCTCTGAGTTACAAAACTAGCTTTCCTGCTTGGTTTGTATATGTCCTTTGGAGGAGCTGAGTTTACGGGAGCAGCATAGTTGGTACATTTTTTCTGGTTAAGGGGGAAAATGTTATGCAGTACAAGTATATAATATACAGGTATGGCACCACTGCAGTAGAGAAAAGTGTCAGTTACTTTCAATACACACAGTATAGCGAGGCATACTTTAAAGGGGTGGTTCACCTTTAAGTTAATGTTTAGTATGTTATAGAATGTCTAATTCTAAGCAACTTTTTCAATTGGTATTCATTATTTACTTTTTATAATTTTCAAATTATTTGCTGTTTGCTGTTTCCAGCTTTGAAAATGGGGGGTCACTGCCAGGTCCGGACTGAGAATTAAAATAGGCCCGGGCATTTCAGGTACACAGAGGCCCGATTAGCCCACATAGAGGCCCAAACAGCCCCCACCAGCCCACTTAATACTGACCTTCTATGGGACCTTATAGCAGCCCCTCTGGCATTTGCCAGAGCCCACAGATTACCAGTCCGGGCCTGGTCACTGCTAAAAACAACCCAACTGAAAAACAAATGCTCTGAAAGCCTACAAATGTATTGTTATTGCTACCTTTTATTATTTCTTTTTCCAGTCAGACCCTCTTCTATTCATATTCCAGTCTCTCATTCAGTGCATGGTTGGTAGGGTAATTTGGACCCTAGCAACCAGATTGCTAAATTTGCAAACTGGAGAGCTGCTGAATAAAAAGCTAAATAACTCCAAAGCCACAAATAATAAAAAAATGAAAACCAATTGCAAATTGTCTCAGAATATCACTCTCTGCATCATACTAAAAGTTAACTCAATGGTAAACAGCCCCTTTAACTGTGTTATTAGGAGGAGGGACAGGTCTAAAGCCTCATGTAATATAAATTCAGACGTTATTGCCTTTCGTGTTATTGAACAGCATAATAGAGATTAAAAGTTAGTGCAGGTTAGTTGACCATAGTAAGTTACTAACAAGATTAAAATGCCACATGGGTGTGATTCTCAGCCTCTCTGCTGGCACCTGCCCTCTCCTGTGACTGCACACTGAGCCACTGCATCAGGCCAGGTGCAAACACATGGAGCGGATTTTGTATGCCTGCAGGTGTGCAGTCACAGAAGTAGGCTGATGCCAGTGGAGTGGCTGATTCTCAGGTAGGTTTGCCAACTTTTTTGGAAATAAATATATAGGAAGGCCAGTATTTTTATCTTTTTTCCGTATTAAAGGAGAAGGAAAGCTACAGAGGCATTTTATTGCCAATAGATTAGCTGCAATAGTGCAAGCTACAATGCTATATTTTTTCTGTAGAATGCTTTACCATACCTGATTAAAAATCTCTAGAAGCTCTCTTTGTTTAGGATAGCAGCTGCAGTATTAGTTTGTTGTGACATCACTTCCTGCCTGAGTCTCTCCCTGCTCACTCATAGCTCTGGGTTCAGATTACAACAAAGAAGGGGGGGGGGAGCAAACTGAGCATGCTTATTCCCGGGGCAAGGAGGTTTAAGCTGAAGGCAGGAAGTCTGATACAGAAGCCCATGAGTACACAATAGAAGGAAATCAATGCAGTGTTTCTTTTGACAGAGGACTCAGAGCAGCATTACTTGAGGGTTTACTGGTATATTTAGGTGGACCTTTCTAATAAGGCTTACATAGTTTTAACCTTTCCTTCTCCTTTAATAACATTGGGACCAACCATCATTTTTACTAGCCAGGCTGGTAAAATGCCGGCCAGATGGCAACCTTTTTCTCAGACTACCTTTATCCACATGCCAAAATCAGTCCCGTGTAGTATAAGCTTAAAGGAAAACTATACCCCCCAAAATGAATACTTAAGCAACAGTTTATACCAGATTAAGTGGCATATTAAAGAATCTTACCAAACTGGAATATATATTTAAGTAAATATTGCCCTTTTACATCTCTTGCCTTGAACCACCATTTCGTGATGGTCTGTGTGCTGCCTCAGATCACCTGACCAGAAATACTACAACTCTAACTGTAACAGGAAGAAGTGTTGAAGCAAAAGACAGAACTCTGTCTTTTAATTGGCTCATGTGACCTAACAAGTAAAGTTTATTTGGTGTGTTTGTGTGCATAGTGAATCGTATGATCCAAGGGGACGGCCCTTATTTTTTTAAAATGTCAATTTTCTATTTATGATTACCCAATGGCACATACTACTAAAAAAGTATATTATTATGAAAATGGTTTATTTACATGAAGCAGGGTTTTACATATGAGCTGTTTTATGCAATATAGTTTTATATAGATCTACATTGTTTGGGGGGTATAGTTTTCCTTTAAAGGGGTTGTTTCCAAAAACTTTCCAGTTTAGTTGTTTTCCGATTTTTCACCATAAATGAAGACCTTTTTCAATTTCTTTTACTGTTTTCCCACAATTTAAATTTAAAGTTTAATGTTCCTGTCTCTAATGTTTCAGTCTGGCAGCTCCGTGATCCGGGAGCATTCTGAACTGTTACAATTTGCTACGTTTAGTTGATACAATTGGTTGACACATTTCTACGCAGCATCCATGAAATATTAGCAACTATTGTATCAATTTGGGATTTGCTCAGCAGGGGCAAAGATAACAAATGTATCAACTAAATGTATCAATTAAGAACAGTTACAGAGTCTGCGACCCCCTCCCGGGAGGTGCTTTAGAAGGTAGAAAATAAAATTTAGACTTCATTATTAGAAAAACGATTACAAATAAAAAATAGAAAGTAATTGCAAAATGTCTTTATTTCTGGTGAACTATCTGAAACCAACTGAACTGATAACCGTGTTTGAAGGTGAACAACCCCTTTAAAGCTTAATTTACCAGGGATAAAAAATGTACTTCTGTATCAGCAAAAATCTGTTTCTATTTTTTTTTTTTTTTTTGAATAAACCAACATTCAGGAGCTCAAAACTGCTGGGATCCATTCAAACCACCATCAGTGTTTGTTTGAATGAAAAGGTCTGTAATGCAGCTTGAGAGTTCTCGAGTTCATTTACTCTTAAAGGGATACTGTCATGGGGAAATTTTTTTTTTCCAAAATGAATCAGTTAATAGTGCTACTCCAGCAGAATTCTGCACTGAAATCCATTTCTCAAATGAGCAAACAGATTTTTTTTATATTCAATTTTGAAATCTGACATGGGGCTAGACATTTTGTCAATTTCCCAGCTGCCCCTGGTCATGTGACTTGTGCCTGCACTTTAGGAGAGAAATGCTTTCTGGCAGGCTGCTGTTTTTCCTTCTCAATGTAACTGAATGTGTCTCAGTGGGACATGGGTTTTTACTATTGAGTGCTGTTCTTAGATCTACCAGGCAGCTGTTATCTTGTGTTAGGGAGCTGCTATCTTGTTACCTTCCCATTGTTCTTTTGTTTGGCTGCTGGGGGGGGGGTTGATATCACTCCCACTTGCAGTACAGCAGTAAAGAGTTATTGAAGTTTATCAGAGCACAAGTCACATGACTTTGGGCAGCTGGGAAATTGACAATATGTCTAGCCCCATGTCAGATTTCGAAATGAAATAAAAAAAAAAATCTGTTCTGCTCTTTTGAGAAATGGATTTCAGTGCAGAATTCTGCTGGAACAGCACTATTAACTGATTCATTTTGGAAAATTTTTTTTCCCATGACAGTATCTCTTTAAAGTCTATGGGAATCGTGTGGAATGAAAAAAAATATGAAGCAACCCTTAAACAAGGAAATTCAAGTATAAACCCTAAAACTTAAGAAACATTCCATGGCATTAATCACCTGGGTGAGGCTTTACAGTGAGGCTGCTTAGCCAGTTCCACTGCTGTCCACTCATGGTAATGTGAAGCAATTCTGTGATTCCTTGTTTTCCTGGATTTTATTCATAAATGTCCATAATCCTTTGGAGTACATCCTCTAGCTATCAGCCCTCCAGTTTAGTAGCCCTGGCTAAACTATTTGCTTTTTTATCTGACCCCTTCATAAATAACTATTAACTGTGTACGCCTCTCGAGGTTCATTTTGACAGATAACCCTGTAGCTCAATTGTCTGCCCTTAGAGAAAATCCATTGCACTGGTGTGTCCCATGGGCATGCATTTAATTGGTTGGTTTAAAATTTACAAGGTTGCTTTTGTTTGGGAGGGGCCAAATAAGTAGATATGGTCGGTTTGTCTGTCTAGATCAGTGATCCCCAACCAGTAGCTCGTGAGCAACATGTTGCTCTCCAACCCCTTGGATGTTGCTCTCAGTGGCCTCAAAGCAGGGGCTTATTTTTGAATTCCAGGCTTGGAAGCAAGTTTTGGTTGTATAAAAACCAGATGTACTGCCAAACAGATCGTCAATGTATGTTGACAATCCACATAGGAGCTACTAAATGGCCAGTCACAGCCCATATTTGGCACCCCAGGAACATTTTTCATGTTGGTGTTGCTCCCCAACTCCTTTTTACTTCTGAATGTTGCTCACGGGTTCAAAAGGTTGGGGATCCCTGGTCTAGATTGTACAGTATATATGCACAACTCATTTGGTGGGCTTTTTTTTGTAATTTTATTAGGCATATAAATGTTGAACTGTAAATAAACATCACAGCATTTTAACATTTCCTCAAACTCCCAAGTGTTTTATTCTCTCTTATTGATTTTTCCCTTTTAGAAAATTTGAGAACATTGAGGTAGTCAATAGACAGCTGAGAACTGTGCACTTTATTGGGCATCCCTTTACTTCAGCTGAGTAATATGATTTGTAAGCTACTGTATATAAATTGTTAATGGATTTACTTTTACTTCAGATTCCCAGGCTTCCCAGAAATGAGGTAATGTTTTATTGTGACTGGAGACAAATTTAGAATGAAAACAACTAAATTATTGAAAAATTGTTTTGGCATTGTTGTATTTCTGTGGGAAGGAAGAGTTTTTGTACTGAACCCCAAACTTTTTTTTACGTGCATGGAAGGTATCGTCTGAAATGCATGGGATCTGGGATTATTCAGATAAACACCATGCAATAAATCTTCTAAAAAACATTTTAGGCTTGTGACATATGGGAAGATTAGTTGCCTGGGGACTAATCGCCTCTTCTGCTGGGCGACAATCTCCCCGAACTGCCTTTGCGTGTCTTCCCGTCCGCTATAATGAAAAGTCGTCTGCGCAGGAAACTGTGGGCGACTTCGGAAAATGAAGTGGCGGGTGTGCTTTAGCGCAGGTAACTTTTTATTATAGCGGACGGGAAGACACGTGAAGGCAGTTCAGGGAGATTGTCGCCCAGAAGAAGAGGCGATTAATCACCAGGCAACTAAATCTCCCAGAATCTGCCCATGTGTCACAAGCCTTAGCATTAAAAAGCCCAGGAGCATTGTTTTGCCATCTACTTGGAATCAGGCTAGCTTTGATAAAGTCAAGGTTTTTTTTTTTCCTTTGTATATAGATCCGGCTATGGCATTCGGCTATTTTAGAGCTTCTTGTATAACAGGTTTCGAAATAATAGATCTTGCACCTACAAGTATTTATTTTTGCTTTACAGATTTAATGGAATAAAACATATTTCATATTATCAAATTACTTGACATCCTTAAAATAATTGATATTAATGTTATATATATATATTTTTTTTTTTTACTGAAAATGAAAAACAAGGTATATCTGTACCCCTGTACAGTGAAAGTCCATAGTTGTTTTGCATTAATACACTAATCTTCGAACCGACACACCCTTGTAAAATCTTTACCTCTTTATATAATACATTGTATGAGAGTCCAGCGTTTCAGTCCTCATTAGGATCTTCTTCATAAGGAAAGGTCCTAATAAGGGCCGAAACTTTGGACTCTTATATAATTTATTCTTAATAAAGAGGCAAAGATTTTACAAGGGTGTGCTGGTTGGAGGATTCGTGTATATACAAGCTGCAATTGTTCACTCCAATACATAAAAGGATATTTGGCCTTGGAGTGCAGATACAGGCCGCATAGTAGAAGTCGGGCCCCAAGATGCCTCCTTTCACTTATTAAAGTTGGCCATAGACGCAACGATACGATCATACGAATCATGTATTCGTACTATTTTCGGACCGTGTGTGGAGAGTCCTGACATTTTTCATCCGGCAGAGATCGGTCATTTGATCGATCGGACAGGTTATAACATTTCTGTCGCCTGCCGATAATATCTCTGTGTGTATTGCCGATCGTACGATTTTCAGTGGGAGACTGTCACTAGCTTTGTCAGACATAACTATCGTACGATTGCTGTCAGAGGTAGAACATTGGCTGATCTGTTATTTTTTAACTACTTGATCGGAATGGTAAGACTTTGATCGGAATGGTTAGTGGCAGGTCGGGAGAGTCCGATCATACGTTGATTCGTATGATCGGATCTTTGCGTCTATGGCCAGCTTAAGGCTGACCTCTTCTACTTCACTGAGTGTGACTGCAAGCAGAATTGTGTATGCTGTGTGCCTGTTTTGGGTACTGGGTATTAATTACTCTTCATTCGCTGAGTTCAGGATACAGATAAAGAGCACCATGCTTGAGTAACTAGCTACATGGGGTAGGGCAGGCTTTAAAGGGTTGGGGATTGCTGGGTCTAGGAACCATCACAGCAGCTGTATGCCTCAATAGTAATATATAGCACTCAAAATTGAGAGTTTCCTCTCATGGAAATAAGAACCTTTATAATAATTATTGATTAAAGCATTTTGTAATGTTTCTGAAATAATTAAGTTACTCTTCACTATCTCCTCCTCAGCAATTTGTGTCTGTTCATTCTCTTTTCATGCAGAAGTGGGGGTCAGATTTTGATTGATACTAAAGGTGGCCATAGATGTAACAAATATGTGACCATTGGTTTTGAGTACAAACGTGTTAGCGCTGAATCGTCCGATATACAGGTAAAAACAAAAGAATTCTACCTGTACCTGACAATTCAGCACTAACACTGGGCGATGTTCAGGTGCCATTAAAATTTGCCAGCCCGATCGACGAGCCGACAGATATCCAAGTTTCTGCCGATATAGTTTGGCTCATCTCCCACTATACACATACAGAATATCGTACAAAATGATTATTGATGCGTCTATGACCACCTTAATACGTCTTTTAGATGAGCTCACTTTCCCAGCTAGTTTATTAGAGCTAACTCAAATAACTGACTCCAGCACAAAGAAAAATAACTGGGTATGACACATTTTTTGCATGTAGACACACTTTCTGCTAATCAGTCATTTTGAAAGAGAGATGTAATACATCTTCTAGTTAAAGGGAGACCCCACAAATTATTTATTAGACCTACCTGTCAGTCAAAATCTGACTGACTCTTGTATGAAGAGAGAATGAAGCGAGACAGCTGATTGCTGAGAGGGTAATAGTGAAAAATATACTTATTTCTAAAACTGTACCAAATTTTTTAATTATGTTTAAAAAGTTTCTTTTGAGGTGATGCTTAAATGTTTTCATTTTAGTGATACTTCCCCTTTAATTACCTTTAAAGGAATACATTTGAACCAACTTTCTTGCGGTTAATCCAAATGTTGTCCAAGTGTAAACACTACCACTGTTCTTATTTTACTGGATTCAATACCCCCATATGCAATAAAAGGCACTTAAGAGTCCCTGGGAGCAGTAACCCATAGCAACCAATCTGATCTTTGCTTTTAAACAGCTGACTAGTAAATTCTACCATCTGATTGGTTGCGATTGGTTACTGCTCCTGGGCAAACTTAATGCCTTTTATTACATAACCCATACATGGCCATACATGGAGAGATCGAGTGGATCGCTCTCCGATATGCCCACCTTGAGGTGGGCAATATCGGGCTGATCCGATCGTGGGCCCTAGGGCCCAATGATCGGATGCTAACGAATGGGAATGGACGAACAGATGCGGCTGCATGGATGACTTTCGGCCAGATCTCGATCGGGGAAGCCCGTCGGGGGGCCCCATACACGGGCCAATAAGCTGCTGACTCGGTCTGTTGGCAGCTTTTATCGGCCCGTGTATGGCCACCTTTAGTCTTTAAAATGCCTTTTTGAAAGAGATCACCGGTTTCACCTACCAGTTTATGCCTGTATTGCCCTTTCCCTTCTAAAATAGACACACAAAGGACTGCATCGTTGTTACTAGCCTTTAGTGTTTATTGCCTCAAGGTATAGACACTGTTTGTTTGTCATCATTCGGTTTGTTTATTTTTTTGTCTGTGTAATAATTATACAAAACTGATGTATGTGAGTTAGGAACTCCTATTGTAAGTTTTGAAAATGGATCATAAACAACCTTTCTAACAAATACATGTATAATGATCATTTTTAGTTATGTCTGTTACCAGACAAACATATACATTTTAATGTTGTTACTGGCTGCTTGTATAGCCTACTATGTGCATCAATGAATGCGGTATGGTCATACATGGATGAACTTTTTCTGAGTCACAAAATTGCGATTCTGTGCAGACTGGCCTGGAGCCTACAGGTCTGGTGTTTTGGAGAGTGAAAAATGGGCTGCCTGTATGTGGC
The DNA here is from genome assembly GCF_017654675.1 of Xenopus laevis. NCBI lineage: Eukaryota > Metazoa > Chordata > Amphibia > Anura > Pipidae > Xenopus > Xenopus laevis. The sequence goes on along the minus strand of NC_054372.1, from coordinate 157,310,099 downwards.
GTGGATCAGGTACAGATTATCATTGCCCAGCTTGCATAACTTGCATAACATTTCATTGGTCCTTGGTGGGATAGTATTTCTGAAGCCTCTTCCTTGTGGCATCATCTCTGGAGCCCCCTAAAGATGTGGATTTCGGTCTTCAAGTCCCTTTGTAAAGGAGACCTGTCACCCAAAGAAATAATTCCAAATCCTTTTCTATCATGTTAAATGAGCAAATTAAACTTTACTTAACACTATATATATTATTTGAATTTCATTTCCTTCAGTCTTTGAATAACACAATTCAAGCAGGCAGCTGCCCTTTCGAGGACATTGTTACTAACTTTTGAAAAATAGTCCCAAAGCATGCATGTAGATAAAAAATATACGTTTATTCCATATTATAAATAGTCAAACATTCCCCCGATAGCACCTACACTGTTGGTAAGACAAGTTGTGCATCACCACAAAATCTTGTGAATGCACCAGAATGAGGGACTTAATGCCTATGTGCATTGCCCTACGTAATTGTAGAACATGAGGGGGGAAGGGGGAATGTGAGGAGTGCAGTGACCCAAGAATTTTGGTTCCATGTTTAATTTGCAAAGGACTTTCATTATACAGTTTTTGATGTGTGGTGACTGGTCGGCTTTAAACTGGGGTTGAGATGAGCATGTTAGAGTGGGTGCAGATCAGGAGATTTTCCGACACTTCCATCACTACTGATTAAGCTTGTGCTTCCAAACTTGCTTATCAGCAGTGATGCAATTGATAATTTTCTTTTTAGATAACATAACGTATAGAATGATTATTAATTATAATTGATGATGGTAATTTGGCTATTAAGCAGCACAAGAGAAATGTTGAAGCTGTAGGAAAATATAAGCATATATTGCCATTTATTTCTTTTGTATTATTTTGGAATTTGTTTGCATGTTTCGGCTTTGATTTTTAGAATATCTGCCAAATGTGTTCACGCCAGAAAACTGACCTTATTGGCTTTAAGAAGGCTTTCCAGGATGCTAAAATGGACTCTCTGCAAACTGGCTGGCAGGTAATTCCTGGGCAAGTGCAAAAACTGCATATTTAGGGCTGGTTAATTTAAGGTTTGTGGTCAAGATTTGGCGTGATTCATGAAAATCATGTCAAATGGCAAGCTGTGATCACGAAAATTAATAAATGAGCCCTGACATAGGTTGGTTGAGTGGGCATGTAGATCAGGAATTAACTAACTGTATAGTGCTAGTTTCTGGACCTTCATGAAGATTTAACCCTTTGTTTGCCAACTTAATAGGCAAGTAAAGTGACAGCCTGCCAGTGTCATAACATACTTTTCTGGGTTAAATATTACACTACTAAATGCGCTTTTTCTAAAACACTACCCACCATAACACTGGCATGTGTTGAACATCAATGTTAAAGGAGAACTAAACCCTCCGTATTCCTTCCCTATGTGCTGACCTGCCATACGGCACCATCTTCCCATGTCCTCAGATTCTCTTCTGTTAGTTCTCAGACATGGATCTTGCTTACGATCATGTTTTTCTGTGTAAGAAATCTTACACACGAACGAGAATATCAATGTTCCACTCATTTTCAATAGACCTGAAAATCATGAATAAGCTGGGAAATAGACATTTGTGACAGACAATTCTCATTGACAAGAAACTTGCTGAGGTTTTGTATTTGTTTCTTTAATAAATCACAGGTTTAAGAAAATACTTTCTGTATTTGTGGTTTTGTACCTTTTTTTTCCCCCAATCCCCAAGTGACATTTCTCCATGTCATGTCGTTAACCAGAAATTCGGCTTAGATTTTTGCAGGCTATCAACCTACCATTTCATTGTCAGGTAATTAAAAATGCTTATCTTATATGTAATTAAAGGTGCAACGTTTGCCCAGTAACCATAGAAAAGATGTTTGCTTTTAAACAGGTTACCAGTAAATACTAATTGCTGACTGGTTGATGTAGATGACTAGATCAGTATTGTACTTGGCAGTTTTCATTACATAAACCCCCATTAATGTTCTATTTTGAGAAGAATGACCATTGCCTTAGTCCTAGATAAGATTGCTAGTTATTATATTATGTCAGGCATATCAATTTTTGTTTATTTTATTTAGAAAACAAAAATATATAAATTCTTACTTTTCACCCTTTCATCTGGGGAGTTTATTTTGACTTGTATCTTAGCAGCATGCTGATCTGAGCTGGTTTTTCCATTTGTATAGGTGATGCAAGCATTGCTAATAAAATAGAAACATCCTCTGCGTGTGATTATTTTCCACTTGTTAGAAAAAAACCTTACCAGTTTTACCTTTTACTGGATTGATGTACAGTATATAGTGACTTTTATTTTCCCATTCACCTTTGTTTCAGTAAAATTGCTGTACATTACAAAAAAATGTAAAGGGTTTGGATCAAATGGGTCTTATATATATATATATATATATATATATATATGGCTATAATATGGCACAGAAGCTATTGCTAGTTGTCCATATGCCTTGTTTTATTGGACAGATTACTGTAAACCCTGTACTTTATTTGTAACCTGGGTCTTTTCTGGTCCTTTATGAAATTTATGTAGGTTTATTTAACTTTTCCTTTATTACCTTATGCCAATTTTAAGATAGAATTCTCCTCATTCTTGTGTGGGTTACCTCCCACATGCCTAAAACCTATAGGCATGTTAATTGGTTCCTGTTGAAACGGACCATAGTATGTGTGTGAATGCCCTAGGGTCTTTAGACTACCCTCCACTGTGGCACTGGGTGGCGTGTAATGTCTGTAGCACAGCAGAATATGTTGGTGCTAAAGAATAATATCAACAAATTCCTAGAAAATCAATAGGCATGTCCTTGTTCCTGCAAAAGTAGAAGAAACACTTCTTTCTGTCTGACCCATTGGAGTACACATGTGAATGTTCTTTATACTGAAGCAACCGTACCGCAAAACGATGCAGATTACACTCGTTTTACAATGTTTGCAATGTTTTTATTGCAATTGTTCCCAAGATATAATATGAAAAGTACTATTGGATCTGTTTGTTTTTGGGGGTTATTCAGATGTTAGAAATAAATGCAGGCTGTGTGCCCATACCACGTCCATTGTACAGGTTTTCATATAAGAATTTGCAAAAGTGGATGTATATTTTCACTAAAGGGCCAATGAACCATATATTTTTAAGGATTTATTTCTGTAAATGTGTCAGTGCTATAAATACAAGTGAATGAATCATAATGGCGTCCTTTGAAACGAATGAGAATTTGTAACACTTTTTCCTTTTGCATATATTTGCCTCGTCTCTATGAAGAACACTATTGACTTGTATTATAGTTTGTAGCAGATCATAACTAAGGAGCAGAGGGCCAGTTTGGATATAACTGGTGTGTGGGACCCTCCCTGAGCAGAGCTTCTAAGGAGGAAAAAGCAGCGATACCAATTTTATAGCCTGTTCAAGATGATACCATTCATTTCTTGCCAACTTGTTGGTGTACACATGGGCTTCTGTATCTAACTTCCTGTTTTCAGCTTAAACCTCCTTGCCCCGGGCATGAGCATGCTCAGTTTGCTGCTCTCCCCCCCCACTTCTCTGCTGTAACCTGAGCAGGGAGAGAATCAGGCAGGAAGTGATGTCACACCAAGTTAATACTGCAGTTGCTATCCTAAACAAACAGAGAGCTTCTAGAGCTTTTTACTTGGGAATGGTAAAACATTCTACAGAATAAATATAGTATTCTAGTTTGCACTATTGCAGCTAATCTATTGGCAATAACATGTCTCCATAGCTTTCCTTCTCCTTTAATGTGTTCTGACTTTAGTACAAAGTACTATATTTATCTATTTCACTCCTCCTCAAAGGATCTCCAACCTTTTTTACTTGTGAGCCACATTCAAATTAAAAAATGTTGGGTAGCAGCACAAGCATGAAAAAGTCACCTGGGGTGCCAAATAAAGGCTGTGATTAGCTATTTGGTAGCCATTATGTGGACTGACCACTTCTAGGATGTTCTCTTTGGCAGTACACTTGGTTTATATGCAACCAAAACTTGCCTCCAAGCTAAGAATTCAAAAGATATGCACCTGCTTTGAGGCAACTGGGAGCAACAAGGGGTTGGAGAGCAACATGTTGCTTACGAGCCACTGGTTGGGGATCACTGATCAAGGGAGATAACCTTAAAGGTGATGTCAAACCCAAATGTAAGAATTTGTATAATGGTTCTGGGCTGTGTATTATTTAAAATCTCCATAATGGTGACCGTGACTTAAGTGTAACCCATACCTCCCAGCTGTCCCCTTTTTTTCAAGGGACATTCCCAATTTCGACAGCTGAGCCCGCTGTCCTGTAGTCTTACTGAAATGTCCAGAGTTTCTTCTTTGATCTCCTGAGCTTACACCAGAAAAAAGACAAAGCTGAAGAAACTTAATTAAACATAGTCTTTTGGCAGAGAGCCCAGAATACTCAGCACCTGCACTTACATAAAATTATAACTATTTAAGATAAGTGGGTCTCTTGGGAGAACTGACACTTGCAGCTTAAAGGAGAAACAAACCCTTGATACTAAAATCACCTACCCTACATAGACCCCCTTCTCTGCTCCTCCCAGCCTAGGTACTGCCTTGCTAAATGCCCCTAACTCTTTACTTACCCCTCGGAGCAGATTCTGTCCAGCGGAGTTCACAGGCGCCATCTTCAGCCATTTCGGTAATCCTCGGGTCTTCGCCGTCGCTTCTGCAATTTCTGTGACTTTCGACGCATGAGCAGTTGTCTCGAAACAGAAAAGTGTTCCAACTGCACATGTACCAATACGGCACTTACTTTACGAAGATTACCGAAAAGAAGAAGATGGCTGCCGTTGTCTTTTTTTGCTTGACCTTCCCTTTAAGGAGAGCTAAGTGCGTCTTTATAAATGAGCAGCATCCTTCCCGTGGTTTATTCCTGTGTCTTAAGTTCCAAATACGGAGAATTTCATAATACAGTTGTGTTAGAGTTGTTAAGGGCAACACTTTCTGCATGTTTTATGTTTTGCTTTTAAAGTATGCCTTTATAATAGTTCCTCGTGTTGCTCCACCTTATGGGATGTTCACCTTAGACCATATTCTACATTTGAATAGCCCCTGTGAGAGAAAAAACATTTTTGCAAATCATCTTTATTATTTTAAATGTTTCTTTTGAAGCTACAGACCTGATAAGCCATTGGATTGGCCCTGCTAAAGCTGTCTCTTCTGTGCTCTCGGCTCTCAGTGGGGGATTTCCCAGCCTGGGACTTGGCGAACAAAAAAAAAAAAATCACATTGAACTGGCTCTGTGAATTCTTCCGTCTCCGGTTTCATTTCCATATCTTTGAAGGGGTTGACTGACAAGATTTAGCCAATAGGATTGGTGAATTGCAAATGAAGCAGGAGAGGGGAGGCATGAGCAGTAACTGTATGGGCAGAATGGACTTCCCAGCCAGAGAGGCAGCAGAGAGCCCAGGAGAGAGACTTTTAGGAGCAGCAAAGAGCTTATATGGTCTGTAGCTTCAAAACTATCCATTTAAAATAATAAAGGTAACTTGCAAAAATATTTCTTCTGACTGGGACTCTTCCAATTAAGAGTATGTTCTGAAGGTGCCCATATTAAACTGAATTTCCTTATTTATTTCCTTCAAAAGTGGATAGTTATCTTTATCCCAAAACCAGTGTGCAGAAGGTGGTGGTTTTCTTATAATAAACACTGTAGTAGAGGATCACAGCCTATCAATCCACTTTTATGGACATCTTAAGTGCATACCTCCCAACTGTCCTGTTTTTAGAGGGATCGTCCCTCTTTTGACAGTTCCACCTGCAGTCCCTCATCTGTACTGAAAGTCCTTTTTTTTTCTCTGCAATAAACAGCCAGAAAAAGAAACAATGTTTCTAACTTAATTGGCTTTTGGCAGAGAGCACAGAACAGCCACAGCAGCTGATAAGATACTTTTGTAACAATTTCAAGATACGCAAATAAGTAATTGTAACAATATAAGATAACAGGTCCCTTGGGAAATGTCAGACTCACAGGGCAATTCACCTTCATTAGCAAAACTGTAATAACTGGAAAAAAACAACACAGAAATATGTTCAAACTTTCATAACCTTCCAAATTTTGTAAAATGAACATGGCACTACTTTTTTTGTCCCTCCTTTTTATTTCCAAAATGTTGGGTGGTATGTAAGTGGGAACAAATGTTTTTGTGCTGTTCCTTACAGAATTCCTTTTGTAACCTCAAGCTGAGAATATTGGGCATTTCATTCTATCCAGCATTTTCACGCATACAAAAATACGGAGGATGTATATTGTATATAACTGCTTGATTTTTAGGGTTTTTTTCACAGAAAGGAAGGGATTGAACTAATCATCCCATGGAACATGACCTAATATTCGTATATTTTGTAGGGATATACTTTTTTGGGATTCAGCCAAATACTGAATCTTCCCCAAAGGATTTGCCTGAATCCCAAACCTTGCAGACTAAAGCATGTAGTGTTTTGAGTCAGTCTGGTTTCCTGTTTAATAGCTCCACAGAAGAGTCGTGTGTGTGTGACTGTCCTTTGTGTTTACTCATTTCCTTTCCACCATTTTGACAGGAACTGACCATGGTTCTCATTTATATGTAGGGTTGCCATCTGGCTGATTATGGTTGATCCCAATGTTATTAATAGAGTAAATATATAGGAAGGCCGGTATTTTTTTCCAGAAAAGGTGGTAACCCTATTTATATGGCCTGTACTTGTCATTTTTGGGGCCCCCACTTACCTGTGCACTGTTTTGCCCAAAAAAATTGTGTTTAGGTGAGTCACATTTTTCGTACTTATATACAGAATTCTTTCTCCCTCCACCCTATATTGTATAATGCCAAAAAAATTTGTTGAATGACTTGATTTTGATGATTCAATAATGTACATTGTAAGTACCCAAATAATCATGTGGCAGTTATTTGGTAATTATACTCTTCACAATTACTCACAACTGCGTGACCGTGGTAATCTATTATTAATAAATAATTGTCTGTAACCAGTACATAGTAGAAACATGTGCAGCATAAACAGTTCATTTTGTTGTACACATTAGTTTACATGGAAACAAATAATTTTTCCCGTTTCCCTGTTAGTGTAAGAAGGTGTTTATTTTACATAAGGGGTGTGGCTATGTATTTGTCAAGCTGCTTTCTTCTCACTCAATCGCTATAAAGAGGCAAAGAAATTGAAAAATAATCTGTATTGTCTGTATAAGGCATGAGTATAATTTGCTTACCCACTATGGGGAGGCACATTTATCAAACCATTGACTTAAACAGCAATTTGGCAGGTTTCAGTTGGCGAATAGTCTAATTTGAGTTCTTAAAGGGCCAGAGATGATAAATCTCAAAAATCTAATTAAAATTTTTTAAAAAACTCAAATCGAATTTGAATAACACTCTAGTCGAATTTGACAGTTGACCAAAAAAAAATAAATCTTAAATTTAAATTTCAAATTCGAATTTTCAATTCTACCCTTGATGAATCTGACCCTAATGTTATAAATATTTTTTTTTGTTAGAACTGCTCAAACAGGCCCCCTCCTCTTAGAGCCATTATAAAGGAGCCCACAATGGATCCTTTTTTATAGTATATACCAGTCAAATATGCGTTTGGCAGAATGAAAACCCTTCTGTAAATTGAAGGCCAAAAACAGCAGGAATAGGTTTTTTATGAGGTGAAATAAATGGTTTTCTAGTGCTGTCTGACAGATGGGGTAAACGTTCTCACATCTATACTGGGTTCTATTCTGTATCATAGATATCAGGAAATAGCTAGGGCAATTTTTTTTATAATTTTTGGCAGAAAAAGCAAGTGGACCAGCTGTCCTAGAGAACTGGAGGGATTTCAAAAAAATAACCTGTAAGGGGGGGAGGGGAAATGTATTTCCACTTTTATTCTTTTTCTGAGTTAACTATTGTCACTTCTTGAAACCGTTAGGGGCAGATTTATTAAGAATCGAATTGAAAATTCAGGTTTTCGGGTCGTTTAAATTCATCTGCGTCTAAAAAAATTAGATTTTATTAATTTCCCCTTCATAAATGTGCCTCTTAATGTTTACAGTGTATTGGTTTTAAATGTTCACTTTTTCTAAGACATAGCTGGTGGATAGGCTGGTGTATTTCAGCATGCTAAAATTGCCCGTACTTGCCTCCCATGGCTCAGATTCACTTAGGCAGTTTTAGTCTGGAAATGCTCTAGTGAAATGCTTAAAAAATAAAGATCCAGAAGTGGGCAGACAGAACTTCTTTTCAAGCCAGCTGATAATTTCCTTATTGATGAGTGTCTGCATACCTTGAATTCTACACCTTTTTTTATTCCCGTTCGAACTTTAAATTAGCCTCTGTTGATGTTGGTTGGCACTGGAGTATCTGCTACTATTTCTAAATCAATATCCATTACTGATTTACCTAAATTTATTTAATGTAAAACCAGAGGCCTGTCACTGGAGGCCCACAGGTCAGATATTTTTCTCAAAGGCACTTTATGGTTTGCAGGTTGTTTATAAACTGCCTAGAATTCTTTGTGGGCATCATTTAAGTTTATCTTTACTATCTCTTTCTCAGCATCAGTTTCTACTCATTCTGTCTTCATTCAGGAGTTGGGTGTCAGATGAATGATCCAATATATCTTATTGGGGGGCTCCTTTTGTCTAGAAGATTTATTAGAGCTCACTTTATTAAAATCACCAGAAATCCTGTCTCTCTACATGCAGGATTTGTGCAAAGGGTGGTTGTTTTATTAGATTTTGTTTGTAGTGGCATGAGTTATTTGAGTAAGCTTTAGGAAAGGAAGCCCCTCTATAAGATATATTGGATCATTCATCTGACACCCAGCTGCTGCATGAAGACAGAATGAAGAGAAACAGATGCTGAGAGAGGAATAGTAAATATACTATAACTTGATTATTTCAGACATAATGCAGAATTTTTAATCCACACAGATTTTTTTTTCCCCCTTATTTATCATTACGTTTTCCTGTGCGGGGAAAATGACTCGGAAAATTTTTCGGATCTGACGCCCAAAAACTTTGTTTTGTATTACTGCCCAAAAACCACAAAATCTTCGGATTATTGCACGAAACCCAGCGCAGATCAGGATATTTTCGGGACTTCTACATGAACTCAGGTCTGAGTTGGAGTACTTTTTTATTTCGACTTCCAACACCCTCGTGTTGAGTGTAATAAATTCCAAAAAAGTTTTTTTTTTTTTTTTCACTAACAATTTGTTTTTTATAGAAGTTTTTGACATTCAGTCTTTAATAAATAAGCCCCCAAATATTTATGTCTGCATTGCTTCTAAGAGTCAAATGCATGGTCTTGGTTGATTACCCGTGTTTTATTCCCACATTTTATTTAAAACCAGCTACCATTAGTGTCCACAATTATCAGTACCATTTCCTGATCATTTCTGGCTTGGCCAGAAGTTAGCAATACATTACGAAATAATTTTTTATTCAAGATTGACTTGGTTAAATACTACAATAGATACTCCGTAGGACATTGTAAAATGCTGAGGGAAAAATTAAGTTTAGTAGCTTGGCTATTCATGCATTCTAATTTTAAATGTACCATACATCCTCCAGAACTTGTGGTGGCACTGGTAGTCAGAGTAGATTTATAATGTGAGCTACAAGATCCCAGCTGTGGCTGTTTTCATGATCAGCAGAAAAATGTTACTGGGAACCACTAGTCGAACTAGCCTCTTATTGCTTAAAAAAACAAAGATAAAGCAACCCTGATCATTGCAATTGTTTTCCTTATGTTCTTTAAAAGTAGCATTATTTAAATTTTCACTTTTCGTATGGTGTAAATATGGATATTCTAAAATAATCTGCAGTTGATCTTCATTTTGCCTTCTGAATTTCAGCAGCTTTTTTTGTTTGCCAAGGGTACATTTACCCTAAACAGGCAGTGATTTGAAGATGAGTTGGAGAGGGCCTGAATTGGAAGATGGGCATTACAAGTATTCTATAAATGTAAAAAGGACAGTACCTCACGCAGCAATTGTTTTTGCTGTTGGGATACCCAACAGTACCTCCCAATTAAAAGCTGGAAAGACATTAAAAAAGAATTATTAAAAAATTATTAAAAAAAAAAAAAATGCCAATCAAAAACGTGCTAAGAATAGTACATTGTAACACACAGAAACTTAATTTAAAGGTGAAATACCTCTTCAGAGTTGCTGTGTGTAACGGTACCAGGATAGCTACTAGTAGACAACATGGCTGCCTGCTGATATTTTACATTAAATGCAAAGTTTGCAATTTATAATAGCACAAATAAGGTAAAGGTGGTCAGTGCAATTAACATTAGTGGTGATGGTTTATCATTAAAACGTTCTTATACTCCTACGATGACTTTATAATAAGTCATACAGCATGGCTGACTGTCACTGCTGATAGTTTGATTTGGTGAAATGGACGTCCACATGTTTGACTATCTTGCCTACTACTTGTGTTTAAATAGTGTTTACATGATGTACTCTGATTTATCATTTGCAGGCTCTGCATTTATTTGAAGACACTGCTCTAGTTGGATTACAGCTAAACATCTTTTTAACTGATTGGATGTCCCAAGAGGAATTTGCGAATGGGATGAATCTGCTGCTGCTGAGCCCTTGTCTTCAGCTCAGTGAATAACATTATCCAACGGGTGGACTTACCTAGTTATGTTTCCATTTTCCCAACACCCTATTTGAGTTTGCTTGTCTTCAAAAAGAATTCAAAGTGGAGTACCGCAAACTTGATATGGATGGCAAGAAGAAAGACAAGGACAAACCTGATGAGAGAATGGCCCGACCAAGTGGCCGTTCAGGTCACAACACACGTGGTACTGGATCTTCGAACTCTGGCGTATTAATGGTCGGGCCTAATTTTAGAGTTGGAAAAAAAATTGGTTGTGGCAATTTTGGAGAACTCCGATTAGGTAAGTATCCTTTAACAAAGAGATCCTGTGGTAAAATGTAATGTTGTTCATTCAAGTTTGATTATTTGGTGAATACACACTGTGGAATAGTAGAATTGTTCAGGAAACCAACAAATGAGTTGACCATATTTGCACATGTTTTTGTCATATTGGTGGAAGGCTAAGGGATCCCTGGGAAAAATCGAGATGTTGTACAGGTATGGGATCTGTTATATGGAAACCTGTTAACCAGAAAGTTCTGAATTACGGGAATTCCATCTCCCTGTTTAAAAATGCTAATTATTTGATTAAAATGATCTAAATGTTTCTTTTTTCTTTGTAATAATGAAACTGTACCTTCTACTTGATCCCAACTAAGATATAAAGAATCCTTATTGGTAGCAAAACAAGCCTATTGGGTTCATTTAGGGGCAGATTTCTCAAAATCCAAGTTAAAGGGATACTGTCATGAGAAAAAAAAAAATTTTTTTCAAAATGAATCCGTTAAGTGTTGCTCCAGCAGAATTCTGCACTGAAATCCATTTCTCAAAAGAGCGAACAGATTTTTTTATATTCAATTTTGAAATATGACATGGGGCGAGACATTTTGTCAATTTCCCAGTGCTTGCACATTAGGAGAGAAATGCTTTCTGGCAGGCTGCTGTTTTTCCTTTCCTTCTCAGTGGGACATGGGTTTTTACTATTGAGTGCTGTTCTTAGATCTACAAGGGAGGGGGGTGATATCACTCCGACTTGCAGTACAGCAGTAAAGAGTGATTGAAGGTTATCAGAGCACAAGTCACATGAATTGGGGCAGCTGGGAAATTGACAATATGTCTAGCCCCATGTCAGATTTCAAAATTGAATATAAAAAAATCTGTTTGCTCTTTTGAGAAATGTGCCAAGCCATTAAGTAGCTGTCCCAGTCATCCCACTAAGAGATACTGACTGACACCAGAAATTATTCCTTTTTTCATAATATTGGCTTTGCATGCTTATAATTTTTCCGTAAATTATTTGCCCAATGCTTTTACATTACCCATCTGACTCCCTGTGTTCCTGTATGAAGGGCTGCCATATTTGTGCAGCATCAGTCAGTTCGCTTTAGAAACTGTAACTGACAGGCTGAGATGGGACAGTCTCACTGTGTATTCGTATACTGCTGAGATGACAATAAAGTTTACTTTGACTTTGAAGGTTGGCAAAACAGTCAGGCTTAGAAAACTCAACTAACAATTACTTACAGCATGACCTATAGGTAACTTTTAATGTACATTCATATTTTAAAAAGTAGTTTTTTTAGTGTCTCTATCACACTTAAGCATGCTCATTTGGATAAGGTCCAAATAATGTATTCTGCTGCTCTTGTGCACGATTTAAGCAATTTAATTGACATGGAGGCACACGGTTTAGAAGGTTTCCTTCACTTCTAAAATGTTACTGATATTCTGTAAGTAATTGACTGTTTTGTTTTTTTTTTAAATATTTATTAGTACGTTTGTAAAGCGCCATTATATTCCGCAGTGCTGTACAAAAACGAGTGCATACAATGAACTCAAAAGTTACATACAAAAATCAGCCAATAACAATACAAGAGGTAAAGACAACCCCTGCTCAAAAGTTTATTCCTTCCAACAAACCCAATTGTGAAATGTGTTCAAGAATTATCAGGTTTATGTAACATAGTAAGTTAAGTTGAAAAAATACACACGTCCACCTTTTAACTTTTTTTTTAACCTGCCTAACTGCTAGTTGAGCCAAGGAAGGCAAAAACCCAATCTGAAGCCTCTCCAATTTGACTCGGACAGGGAAAATTCCTTCCTGATTCCAACCCCTTCTTAAAGCTATCTAATATATCAGCCAGTACAACTGATTCAGGGAGAGAATTCCACATCTTCACAGCTCTCGCTGTAAAATGTGTTGTTAGAACACCTTTTCTACAGAGAGGGTGGGAATCGGCGAGGCTCCTCTTTTTAGCCATATTTTTTTAATTTTTGCAAGTTATACAAAAGGTTCCTCTGTTTGCTAGATTAAACTGTACAAAAGAACCCTATGTACGTTTACCAAATTACTGGTGAGTTCACTCACATTTGTGTTTTTTGTGTCCAATTGCTGTTTCTTGTTCCATTTTATCAAAGTTCTGTCCTTTCTTTATTGAGAAAAATCATGTAATAGTAGTTTTCTAAAGTAATCTTTCATGGAGAATTTTGTTTTTAGCCAAGGCGGTTTTTTGAAGCAGAATATAGTTTTGGATAGTACACGGAGGTCTATTTATAAAGCCATGTGAAATAGTTAATGCCAAAAGAAGTGAGAAGGTAGCAGCAAAATTTGTATAGAGAACCCAGTTGTAGTCCTAATCTGAACAAGGAACTCATGCTTTGCAAAGAGCTAATAATGTATGCAAATATTTTACATGACTCAAAGTTAGTGTGACAAATTGAGACAGCAAAGACTTTCTGGTGTGTGGTTTAAAATACAGTGGTGATTTTTATCAAATAATCTTTCATTAGAAATTTGATTGAATTAATGTAGTATACCGTGTATTGTTGCAGTCATTTTTTTGCATTCCTTGCAATGATATGTATTAATACACACTTGCAGAGCTGCCAGGATTACCTACTGGTTTAGGTATGAAAAGGAGGTGTTTTAATGCTATTTGGAACCAGGTTTTCCTTTTGCACTTTGTTAAAACATGTCACGGTCCATTTGTGGAGGGTCTTCAGTTTCCTCTAAGTATAGTATATTGTGGTTTCTTCCATGCACATGAAGCACAATAAAACAAATAGAAAAACTCAAGAGTTCATTTGCACTTAAATTTTAAAATCGTGTATTCATTTTTAGGTTGAAGTAATTAGTGACACAAGTGAGGTCACTTAGGCCCAGATTTAAATGAATTTCTGTTACAAGATCTTTCACAGGCCAGGGTATAAAGCTAATTATATAACCCTGAAAAGTTACCCCATATCTAAAGAAGAAGGAATGTTAAAATCACTGGGGGTGTATGCTTTCTTCCCAAGTATGACCTAAAATATATATACTAAAAACAGTTCATAAATATGCCTAAAGCGCAGGCTATAGTGCCATTTTTTCAAATGTTTTCTTGATGTTGGGGTTTTCTTTTAATTCTTATGCATTAAAGAAATATTTGCAAAAGACTTGTTGGATGCATTTGCAAAATGCGTCCTTCATACAAAATCATGTGTGCTAGTTCCAGGGAACAGTACATTGTGTTGCTGGGAACAATATTAAATAATCATTGAAACAAACATGAGAAACAAAAGTTTAGTGTCTGCAAAGCAGTGACCTAAAAAGTAGTTATCAACCTGTGCTGCCTGTTTCCTGTTGTAAATTTGGTAATGTATTTATTATCTGTAGCTTACTTGGAAGAACACTTTTTTTTGTTCTTTGCAACAGCACTGCTCCACTTTTTCTATATAGTGGTCAGATTAAGAGAGACACTGAGGACCAGAGTCCTTTTTGCAATTCTTTAAATATAGAGCACGAAGGCCCTAGGCAATATGCATTATTATTATTAAAAGAATGCTTTGAAGGCCTGAAACCTAGCCTCCAGTTGAACTACCCTGCTCTAAGCAGTAAACTTCTTTGCTAAGCAGGTGCACCCTTTGTCAACAGGTTTAAAGCACCATATTTGTCACTTGTCAGCTCTCAACAAAATGTAAAATCTTCTGGTTGGTCTACCCTGCCTAGACCAACCTCCCTCCTCCCCAACAGCCTAACTGCCCCCCCCCCCGGTCAATGCCCCTTATTTTTTACTTACCCCACTGTGCAGATCTGGCCTTGGTAGTTCACGGGCGCCACCTCCTTTTTTTTGTCTTCGGAATCTGAGCGGAGTTTCGGCACATTCACAGTTGGCGTAAATTTCCAGTCCCGAACGATTGCGCATGAGATGAAAATCACGAAAAATTCAGTTTTTGGTGCATGTGCAGTTGTTTGTGACCGGACATTTGCTCCAACTGCATATGCGCTGAAACTCCGCTCACATTCCCAAAGAAGACCGAAAAAAGATGATGTCGTGAACTCCTGAGGCCAGATCGGCACGAAGGGTTAAGTAAAAAATTAGGGGCATTTACCCGGGGGTCAGTTAGGCTGTGGGGAGGAAGGAGGTTGTTCTACACAGGGTAGGGTTTTTTTCTGGTACAGGTTTGTTTCTCCTTTAATGAAGTCATTTGCACATGGATAGGAAACTGGCTACAAAATTGGGTACAGAGGGTGGTTGTTAATGGTACATTCTCTACTTAGAGTAAGGTTATTGTGGGGTCCCTCAGGGCTCGATATTGGGTCCACTTTTATTTAACTTGTTTATTAATGACTATGGGGAGGGTATTGTAAGTAATGTGTCAGTGTTTGCAGATGACTCAAAATTATCCAGCCCAATTAATTTCATCCAGGATGTGGCATCCTTGTAACATGATCTTGACAAACTGGCAATCTGGGCAAATAAAATTCAATGTTGATAAATGTAAAGTCATGCACCTGGGGTTTTTTGCCTTCCTCAAAATCAACTAGCTGTTAGGCAATTTAAAATAGAGTTAAAAGGTTGAACTTTTTGGACGTGAGTCATTTTTCAACCTAACTTACTATGTTACTATGCTTCCCCCAGGATTGAATTTTAATGTTTAATTTTCCACCTTTGTCTCTCTAGAGCAGCTTTGTGTGTGTGGATTGTGGTTTTCCAAATCTGTGAATGGTTCTTATTTGATGCATTCATTGATACATTTCTTGACTTCAGTTCTACCGAACGTAATCCCTGCCTGAGTTTTATTTAAATCAGCTCTTAAAACAGATATAATAGTTGGCAACATTCCACAAATAGTGCTGAAAATGGATCCACTAATGTAGCAAATTGTAGGCTGATTTTCTTACCTACTAGATTGAAACAGAGAGAGGGGAACATTTTCAGTTTAAATCTGAATTTTAGAAAAACAATCAAAAAGAAATAAAGCATCTAAAGTAATTTCATGCATATTCTCATAAACCACTCAAAAGATGTGTTTGGAAGGTGAACTATTCCTTAATTTAAAGGAATCTTCTACTTCATGGCTGCATAAAAAGTACTCTACAGGATGCATCCTAGGTGATTGGTTATCAGCCCTGCATTATGGGAACATTTAATTTCAAATATTTTGAAAACCCTGTGGGTATTTTTATTCATGAATTTTTGCTGTTCATTCCTTTGTCCAATCCTCTACTGTGAAACTCATTGTTTGGGAACAATTTGCAGTCTAGAGGAACGATAGAGTCAAAAACAGTTTCAATAAAATCAGATTCACAAAAGCCTTACTCCGGTTTTGCAAACGAGGCATATTTGTATTGATTTGGCAAAAAAAAATTGCAGTATTTCAAAGGCCTGATCCCTATGCCGAATTGCCTCCATTCCATGCTAAAATGCCAAAGCCAAATTGTTGCTCCCAACTAGTATTAGGTAGTTATCTATTCCCAAGCAGTTACATCTAGTGAATGAGAGGTGGCACACACTGACATATAAGAATTTCTGCTGCCTTATTTCAGCTATTTGTGCCTTTACCCTTAAAGCTTTTGTTCAAAAAATGTTTGGTAATATATGATTGTAAATGTGACATCCCGTAAAGGACTTACCTAGAATACTGAGCTCATTTAACAGGTTTGATTTGTTTATTATTATTTATTTATGATTGTATTCTTTTTGTCTGTGATAATGTATGTTCAATTTTAGTTTTGCATAATGCAGTGAAGTGCACGGCATAAGACTAATACATGATTTTGTATTTCTTCTTTTTCAAGGAAAAAACCTGTACACAAATGAATATGTGGCAATTAAATTGGTAAGTTAAAAGTATTTGTTTCTTCAGCAGAAATATAATTTGTTTGTTTAGAGCAGGGGTCCCCAACTTTTCTTTTACCCGTGAGCCTCATTCAACTGTAAAAAGAGTTGAGGAGCAACACTAGCATGAACAAAAGTTTCCAGGGGACAAATAAGGGTTGTTGTTGGCCATTTGGTAGCCACTGTGGACTGGCAGCTTACAGGAGGCTCTGTTTGGCAGTACACCTGTTTTTTATGCAACCAAAACTTGCCTCCAAGCCAGGAAATCAAAAATAAACACCTGCTTTGAGGCCACTGGGAGCAACATCAAAGGAGTTGGAGAGCATCATGTTACTCATAAGCTACTGGATGGGGTCCCTGGCCTAGAGGGTCATTGGCAGATTAAAGTTTCAATGTTGACAGTAACACCAAAACAAAAACATTTTTTAAGGGAGAACTAAACCCTTGATTAAAAAACCCTGCCCCCCCCAAGCCTAGCTGTTACACCTGGTAAATGCCCCTAACTCTTTGTGTAGCCCTCGGTGCAGATTCAGGGCATCGGAGTTCACAAGCGCCATCTTTTTCTCTTCAGTAATCTTTGGGTCTTCTGGCGCTTCAGCAATTTCCATCAATTTCGGCACATGTGCAGTTGTCAAAAACCCGAAGACTGCTCCAACTGCGCATGCTCCGATACGGCACTTACTTCCCGAAGAAGATGGGGCCGTGAACTCGGATGCCCTGAATCTGCACCAAGGGCTAAATAAAGAGGGGCATTTACCAGGTGTAACAGCTAGGCTGGGGGGGCATGGAGGGGGGTCTGTGTAGGGGTTTTTAAATGAAGGGTTTAGTTCTCCTTTAAAGGAATGACAATACAATGTAGTGTTGCCCTGCACTGGCAAAACTGGTGTTTACTTCAGAAACTATAGTTTGCTGCTGTGTAGCCATGGGGGCAGCCATTTAAGCACATGATGTTCAGAAGATATCAGATAATTGCTGAAGAATCATATTGTATACTACAGTTATACTACATTTGTTATCTGCTGTGTATGCTTTATAATCTATATAAAACCATTCTCTGCCTTTGTGCTTTTATAAGGTTACAAAGTTTGTGTATGGAGTTTGTGGCATTAGAAATGAAGCATTGTGTAGGAGTTCATATAAAAATAAGCACCTTAAAGAAATCTCTATGGCACATGGTTGTTTTTTTATTTCTGCTGCTGCCACTAAACACCACCATTTTTTGTTAGAATAGGCAGGGCACACTGTGTGGGGAATATTTACCCACACAATTTACCCATTCTTACCATTACAGGGGTTGTTCACCTTTTGAGATAACTTTTGGTATGATGTAGAGAGTGATATTCTGAGACAATTTGCAATTGGTTTTCATTTTTAATTATTGAAGATTTTTGAGTTAACTTTTTATTCAGCAGCTCTTCAATTTGCATCTTAAGTAATCTGGCAACTAGGGTCCAAATTACCCTAGCAACCATGCATTGATTTCAATAAGAGAATGGAAAATGAATAGGAGACGGTCTGAATAGAAGGAACAGTAATAAAAAGTAGCAATAACAATACACTTGTAGCTTTACAGAGCATTTGATTTTTAGAAGGGAGTCAGGGACGCCCATTTGAAGGCTGCAAAGAGTCAGAAGAAAAAGGCAAATAACTAAAACTATAAAAAATGTAATTGAAAATTGAAAAGTTGCCTTAATTTCACCATTCTGTTACATAATAAAAGTTACCTTAAAGATGAACCACCCCTTTAATGTCAGTGTAGAGAAATCTTGCTTTCAAAGAAGCATGTTGAAAAAAAAAAATGCGTGCTATTGCCCTATTTACTACATTTTATAACCACCATGAGACCAGTTGTTTCCCCTTCACACTATTTAACTCTTCATTAAAGATGTATGCATCATGCTTATGTACAGAAAAATAATCAGTTCTCACAAATCTAGTGTAATTTATCTTACCCTTTCTATTTGAGATGTTTATCTTTTAATTTGTCGCTATTGTGTTCTGACTGCTGTAAGAATATGTTTTCAAATCTTCTAACTATGGTCCTCGCTAACCTTGTCTCCTAAAATAAATTGTGCTTCATCTCATTTAACTTTTTCCAAGACTGCCCTCTCCATCTATGTTTTAACAAGCCCCTACCAGGATTACATCCCACAGGTAACGTAGGGCAAGCAGAGAATGGGAAACCCTAGCAGCACTAGGCAATCGGAGAATGGCACACACAAGCAGCACTGGGCAAGTAGAGAATGGCACACACAAGCAGCACTGGGCAAGCATAGAATGGCACACAAGCAGCACTGGGCAAGCAGAGAATGGCACACCCAAACAGCACTGGGCAAGCAGAGAATGGCACTCCCAAGCAGTACTGGGCAAGCATAGAATGGCACACCCAAGCAGCACTGGGCAAGCATAGAATGGCACACCCAAGCAGCACTGGGCAAGCATAGAATGGCACACCCAAGCAGCACTGGGCAAGCAGAGAATGGCACACCCAAGCAGCACTGGGCAAGCAGAGAATGGCACACCCAAGCAGCACTGGGCAAGCAGAGAATGGCACACCCAAGCAGCACTGGGCAAGCAGAGAATGGCACACCCAAGCAGCACTGGGCAAGCAGAGAATGGCACACCCAAGCAGCACTGGGCAAGCAGAGAGTGGCACACACACAAGCAGCACTGGGCAAACAGAGAATGGCACACACAAGCAGCACTGGGCAAGCAGAGAATAGCACACACAAGCAGCACTGGGCAAGCAGAGAATGGCACACACAAGCAGCACTGGGCAAGCAGAGAATGGCACACACAAGCAGCACTGGGCAAGCAGAGAATGGCACACCAAAACAGCACTGGGCAAGCAGAGAATGGCACACCAAAACAGCACTGGGCAAGCAGAGAATGGCACACCCAAGCAGCACTGGGCAAGCAGAGAATGGCACACCCAAGCAGTACTGGGCAAGCATAGAATGGCACACCCAAGCAGCACTGGGCAAGCATAGAATGGCACACCCAAGCAGCACTGGGCAAGCAGAGAATGGCACACCCAAGCAGCACTGGGCAAGCAGAGAATGGCACACATAAGCAGCACTGCGCAAGCAGAGAATGGCACACCCAAGCAGCACTGGGCAAGCAGAGAGTGGCACACACACAAGCAGCACTGGGCAAGCAGAGAATAGCACACACACAAGCAGCACTGGGCAAGCAGAGAATGGCACACACAAGCAGCACTGGGCAAGCAGAGAATGGCACACACAAGCAGCACCGGGCAAGCAGAGAATGGCGCACACAAGAAGCACTGGGATAGCAGAGAATGGCACACACAGGCAGCACTGGGCAAGCAGAGAATGGCACACACAAGCAGCACTGGGCAAGCAGAGAATGGCACACACAAGAAGCACTGGAAAAGCAGAGAATTGTACATACAGAGCATAGGGAAGGCAGGACAGAGCAGGAGACAGAAACCAATCAGGACTTCAAGATGGACAGTTCATACTGAGCTGTGTACAGTGACAGTGCTGGTGCGGAGTCCTGAGTTGGGGAGCAAAACAAGCATTAAAAGAGTCCCTAGAGATGCCAAATTGGACAGTTTTCTACAGAAGGTTGTGGCCTTATTTTTTAGTTTATAATATATTACTGTTTTTTCTTTTGACTGTTTTCATAGTAGCATCCAAATATCACAATAATATAATTATAACCAGTGGCTAGAATTTAAAGGGTGTTTGCCATTTTGCATGCATAGTTTCCAAACCACGATCATGGAAACAGTCCTAATTCGAAAACTCCCCATCTAAAAACTGCAGAGTTCCTGTCAAGTCAATGGCAGAGGTCCATTGAGCTATTTGGAGATGTTAATAGTCTTCCTGACATTCAAGGTTTTTTTTTTTCTGGAGAAAAACTCGATTCGTATGAATCAAATACAAATTAAATTTTCGGGTCAGAACCATTTGATCGAATATTAGTCTTTCAATTTTTTTTTTTTTTAAAATAACCTCCCAGTCGAATTGTGGGTATATTCAAATGTAAAATAATTCACATCCCCTCTAAGAGTGGGTTTGACCCTGCTTTAGTTTCATACAGAACATGTAAGTAATAAGTGGATTGGATAGACATGTATGTAGTATATGGCTGAGGCTTGTCAGTGGTTAACTTGCATTAAGAAGTTGATGGACAACCTTATTTGCTTTAGAAAGATCTAATGCAAAGCTGCTTTGGAGATTATTAGTTTATTCCCAGCACAAGAACTGTAAGGAAATATTGATAGTCTTCATATTCAATTTTGAACTTGTGCAATGGCTCAATGCATGATTTCTAGATTCTTTTAGGCACAATATATATTCTCCCTTATTCAAAATAAATTGGAGAAATGGCTTAATGTCCAAATCCCTCTGGTTAGCAATTTAAATAGCAATTTTTATTGTATCGTTCATTTTTAACTGTTCATTCATGTAAATGATTGGAAATAATATAGATCTTAATGTTCCCATGCTTCTTTAAATTTGTAAATGTTTGCTCACTGTGTTTACTTTTCACCTGTGTTATACCTGTTTTTTTTTCATTGCAGAAATATTGCAAGATGCAATAATTATAAAATACACAAATTATAATGTGAAGACAATTCACATATTGTATTGTGAAAAAAATACACATTATAATGTGACGAACATATACATATTAAATGCACACATTATGAGGTGGTTTATTGCTTGCTAACGTTTATTTACATGTATTTACTAAAACTCGACTTTTTTTCACTATATATTAAAAAATCATTTTACGAAACTCCCAAACCTGAATCCCCTTAATTTATCAATAAACCCAAACAAAAAAAGTATTTTTGTGGAAAATGTCACCACAAAATTGTGCAGCAAATCAAATAGTGTGACACTTCCGGTCTGGTGCAGGAAAAACACAATCTTTTTGAATTGTTGAATGAAAACAGATTGAAACCAAGCTTCAGGAGATTTTTACTCCAAGTAATGCTGTTAAGCAGAGAGTTATAGGACCTTTTATAATTTGATCACAGGTAAACCAGTTAGGGACCACCGTATGGGGTTTACCTTGACGTGGTATGGTGGCTTATCAACTTTATGCTTATAACTTTGTAACTAAAAACCCTGTTTTTCTTTTTTTTTTTTAAAATACATGCACTTGCATATTCATAAAATTATTTAGACAGGGGATAATAGTACTTAAATATGTTTTTATATGGCCTTAGGAGTGCATCCACAACCCTCCTTTTTTGTAGCTTTATAAATAGACCCTTTAATGCTAGTCAAAAACAAAATGCAGAATTAAATTTTATAGTAAATGAAAGTTGGGGGGAAAATAAAAAGCTTATACGATGTAATCGTTTATATTTCTTTCCCTTGGTCAATATCAGTGTAATGAATAGGATTTGTGCTTAATGTACTTTTTGGTTATTGTTTTAATTTTTTAATTAGATTACCAGTATATAACCTGTCCCTTTACCTTTTGTGTAACAGTTTTGTTATCAGGAATCCATTACACCACTCTGAGTCACGGTTGGAAGAATTTTCGTACATGCACAATAGGTTACCCTGATGTAAGCCATATGATAAATAGAAGTAAAAGATATAGGAGTGTAGATTTTAACTCTCCATATGCCTATAACACAGAATTAATTGTTAATTAATTCAGTACACTATATTGTGAACCTTTATTCCTGCAAAGATTATGGGGTAAACTTTTGTTCTTCTTTAAAATAATAAGCAAAAGGTATGTTTAGCACAAATGCTATTCACAGAATTAATGTAGAGCAAGGTGGTATGTTTCCCTTTAATAAAACTATGTGACCCATCAGTTTAGCATCAGTAGCTTGACCAAATTCTCAGGTTATAAATATATAGGGAATAATGTATTATGAAATATAAGTATATACAAGAAGTCACAGAGGAGTCTGCACAACTCAAGGGATTTCTCATACAGGTATCCTCATATTTTTACAGTGGGAATACATGTGATTTAGTGAGTCATGTTACAGAGGTTACATCACTAAGCACCAATTCTAACGGATGACATCACTAGGCACCATTAATAAGGATGTTTATACAGGATAATCATGGTTCTTGTGTATTAGTAACAAAAAAAAATACAGTAATCCAGTCAAACCCAGATTTGGTTCAGTTTGATGAAGACCATCTATTGCTTTGTGGTGAGCTTTGAACAGCTTCTGCCAGATTTCTGCTGCTTAAGGGAAATTCTTTAAAGGGGAACTCGGCTTCCAAACCAAAATTTGATAAAGAAGCCCACATAACAGAGAAACCCCTAATATACCCATCATCCTTATCGGTTTCTTCAAAAAGTATGAATAATTGCCATATTCTATTCTGCATCATTTGAAATCCTGGCACAGAAGGAGGGACTAAAACACTGATGTTACAAATTTTAACTTCTCCGCAGCTTACAGACAGCATGCAGGAACTACATAACCCACAATGCATTGCACTGTGATGTTCTGTTCCTTATTAAAATCACGTGTGCAGGGAATTGTGGGGTTTGGAGGATGCAGTCTAAGGACAGATGGCTCTTGATACAAAGTAACGGTAGTCAGCCAGCTCAGCAAAGTAGTCGGAAGAGCAGCGGGCTAGGCTAAGGGAACTGTTCCAAACCATTACACATAATGAAAAGTCTGCATATTTTTTTAATTTATGTATATTGCAAAGTTGCTTGAAATTGTGTTTACTTTTCAAAAAGCTTAAGTTATGTTCCCCTTTAACATGCTCAACACTTCCACAGACCAGAAATGACGGCTGTCACGGAAAACCAGCCTTTAGGCACTGTTTTTTTTATTTAAACCTGAACATAAAGCAAATGTAATTTAGCTGTTTTATTGCCAGTTCATCTCTGAATTAAATGTCCTTTCGTTGGCAAGTTTTCAGTTGGTCATATTTTTTTCCTCAAACGTTTGGAGGGGCGTACAAGCACTCCTCTGGTGGCAGGGCATTGTAACACTCGATGTTCCTCCCCTTTTTACTAGGACTTGTGCCATTGCTAGTTTTGGATAGCTTGCTGGACAGATGGAGTTGCATCCAGCAGTTCCAGCCTGGACTAAGGCAAGATCCAGATAAGGCTTGGCACTAACAGAGATTTTCCCATGTAATTGTACTATTGATACAATGTATCTGCTGTGCCCACAGGCAAATATGCCCAGTGTTGATAAATAAGCCCCCGTGAGTTCACATTTTTCTGTCTTTCAAATCTGTTTAAATTAACATTTTCCTCTTCTATAGGAACCAATGAAATCCAGAGCGCCACAACTACATTTGGAATACAGGTTCTACAAGCAACTAGGATCTGGAGGTACATTTTCATTTATTTCCTGGGGTTTTTTTTGGGTGGGGGGTGGTGGTGGTACACTTTATGTTCACATTTAGTAAAGTGCCATATCGTAAGCTGAAATAAAGCATTTTAAGGAGGTAATCTACTGAAAATGTTGACAAGTCATATTGTAAGCCTGGTGTAGTTTTTCCTGAGCTTTGAGCTTCAAATTTGTTCTTTCCCTGACTAGCATAAGGCTTAATTTTTGTATTCCTGCCATCTGGCATTAATGCTAAAATCAGTAACTTGACATTGTGTTTACAAGTTCCCTGTTGAAGAGCTGCACTTAGAAATGTAAACTTGTGTCTCAAATGAAACCTCAAATTGCTACGTTGGGTGACGAATTCTGCCTAAACTGAAAATGGCAGGTCTAAAAATAAACAAAACATCTAGCCCCTATGGTGTCTTATCCAGCTACTGTTATATATTTCATATGCCCTTTGCAATGAGGCACTAGATACACACCATCAGCCGGTGTCTAGATTTATGACAAAGGGGCGTGACCCCGAAACGTTGCACCTGCACTGCATTAAAAAATTGCAAGGGCTTGCCCTGCAGCCTAAAATCCTGTGTGCCGGCGAAATTCTTTTCTATGACATTGTGAGGTGGCCAATGCCTCTATCGTTGTGCACCAGGTGATCATTTCAGGAAGGGTGGTGTCGGTGTGCGGTTGACCGAAATTTCTTAGATTTATGACCAGCAAGCATGATCATATTATGAGCCAAATATGGAAGAACTTTTTAGTGTATCATTTGAAATACATGCAATCTGCATAGGTTTGCCTACTGTTGTTGTGGGTTTCTACTTTGCATTTTTCTTTGCGGCCTTTTGCTTAGAATGCTGGTATTCTAAATGCTGCTCACATAGTGCAAAATACAGTAGTGCATACTTCTGTCATAAATAGTAATGGTTTGTAGCACACCATATAAACGCCTCCCAAATCACTTAAAACTCTCTCACTTTTATGGGGGTTATTTATTAAAGCCTGAATGCCACAAAGTTTTATTTATTTATTTTTATTTATTTATTTTTTTCAAATATAAAATCTGAATTTTTAGTGGAAAAAAAACCTTGAATTCTTTGAGATTTATTAAACCCCAAGGATGGAAAAAGTCTGAATCTGAAAATCCAGCATCTCAGACCAGTCGAGGTTGTATATAAGTCAATGGTAGAGAGTTATTGAATATCCATGTTGTGATACGAGTGTACAAGTGTATACAGTCATATGAAAAAGTTTGGGAACCCCTCTTAATTCTTTGGAGTTTTGTTTATCATTGGCTGAGCTTTCAAAGTAGCAACTTCCTTTTAATATATAACATGCCTTATGGAAACAGTAGTATTTCAGCAGTGACATAAAGTTTATTGGATTAACAGAAAATATGCAATATGCATCATAACAAAATTCAATTGTGCATAAATTTGGGCACCCCAACAGAAATATTACATCAATACTTCTCCCTTTGCAAATGTAACAGCCTCTAGCCGCCTCCTATAGCCTTTGATGACTGTCTGGATTCTGGATGGTGGCATTTTTGACCATTCGTCCATTCAAAATCTCTCCAGTTCAGCTAAATTTGATGGCTGCCGAGCATGAACAGCCTGCTTCAAATCATCCCATAGATTTTCGATGATATTCAAGTCGGGGACTGTGACGGCCATTCCAGAATATTGTACTTCTACCTCTGCATAAATGCATTTGTAGATTTGGAAGTGTGTGTATGGTCATTGGGGCTCATTTATCAACACTGGGCGTTGTTTTACTTGCACCTGGATTTAAAAAGCTAATCACTGATTAGTTGCTATGGGTAACTGCCCATGGGCAAATTTGCCCAGTGCTTGAACATTTTTTGTTGAAAGTGGAGTAAATTATTATGCATGCTGAGAGGGGTTCCCAAACTTTTTCATATGACTGTAAAACCTGCAAATATTGTCATTCATTTAAACGTGCACCACAGCTCTAGTGAATTTAAATAATCAAATAATGGTTAAGGAAAGGCTTGCATTCCTAGCTTTAGAGCATTTAAAAATCTCTTGGTGGAATTTTAAGCATTTCTATATAAACGATTAGACCCACACAGTCAAATCTTTTGCAAAAACATATTCTCTTTTTTTTTATCGTTTCCGTCCAAAGTGAAACTCAATGTGGCTGTGCTTTATGGCTTGCTTTCTTTAGGGAAGACTTAACCAATTAAGGTAGTCGTTTTAATGTTATTCTTTCTTAATGTTGAACATGAAAAGTATGCTTTGCATTGAGCAAAACACAGCGCACGTGCATTCTGTTAATGTCAAAATGAATAGCTTAGCCTGTTTGTTTATTCCTGCAAATTATTCATTGCAGTTAATTTAGCATTTTAGCAAAAAAGCCGTTGTTAATATGCAGTTGTGTGTGTATATATAATTATAAACTAATGGAAACATTTTTGTGGCACTTCTACAAATAATGTCATGCTTGTAAACAACATTTTATCTGCATAGACCCGTAATGATAAACTACATTTTACCCTTGGAATCACATATAAGGATTAACAATTGTAAGCAGATTTATCGACAGCTGCTTAACCAGCTGCACCATGCACTTTCATTCTGTTGAGCTGCTTTTTCCTTGACATGCAGTAGGAATGGGTTTGCACTTGCTGAGGTGTAGGAACGTATATAATGCTACATGTTGCCTTAATTTGTTCTGTTGCGTTTTACTGTCATTGTATAATTGCTTTTTTTAAAAACTTTTTAAAACCATTTTTAAACAACTTTAAGTCTGCACGCAGAGCCGTTTGGCCCTTGGCTGAGGTGGCAACAAAAGCCCAGTTACTAGGGGTGGCAAAAAGCTAGCCTCTTGTAACTTTGTGGGGCAGATTTATCAAGGCTGAAATTGAAAATGCGAAATTCTAATTTTCAAATTTTTTTATGGTCAAAACTGTCATTCGACTAAGGAGTTATTCAAATCAGATTAGAGTTTTTAAAAAAAAATTTAAATTCGATTTCCGAGATTTATCATACTCTGGCCCTTTAAAGGAATAGTTCAGTGTAAAAATAAAAAATGGGGAAATAGACTGTGCAAAATAAAACTTGTTTCTAATATAGTTAGGCAAAAATGTAATGTATAAAGGCTGGAGTGACTGGATGTATAACATAATAGAAC
Organism: Xenopus laevis; assembly: GCF_017654675.1. Taxonomy (NCBI): domain Eukaryota; kingdom Metazoa; phylum Chordata; class Amphibia; order Anura; family Pipidae; genus Xenopus; species Xenopus laevis. The sequence continues at coordinate 157,282,884 of NC_054372.1, read as the reverse complement.
AGAACACTACTTCCTGCTTTTCAGCTCTCTTGATTTACACTGACTGGTTACCCTGGTGACCCAGCAGTAACCAATCAGAGACTTGAGGGGGGCCACACAGGTCATATCTGTTGCTTTTGAATCTGAGATGCATGCCGAGGATCAACTGCAAACTCACTGAACAGAAATGTACCATGTGGCCTCCCTTCAAGTCACTGACTAACCCAGTTATAGAGCTGAAAAGCAGGAAGTTGTGTTCTGGCTATTATGTTACACATACAGTCACTCCAGCCTTTATACATTACATTTTTGCCTAACTATATTAGAAACATTTTTATTTTGGACAGTCTATCTATTTACTATTTATTTTCACACTTAACTGTTCCTTTAAGAACTCAAGTTAGACAAATCATCACCTGAAACCTGCTGATTCGATTTATCCAAGTTTGAAAAATTAGATTCTTTTAAATAAACTTCGATTGGTCGAGTTTTGGGGATTTTTTTTAAAAACTCAAATGAATTTCGAAATTCGACCTTTGATAAATGTCCCTCTGTGAGTTGAATTTCCAGGTTTTTAATCAGAAATGTGGCTCTGCTAGTGCAGAGAGCTTTATTGTTATCATTGCACTAGCAATGCAGCCCCCCTGACCTGCTCAGACTCTGATGTTTTAAGCACGGAGAGGGAGGGCGGCATTGGGGACGGCAGCAGCCCCATGATATCCCCTGATAGCATGTCACAAGTGAAAGGGAGTTATCTCATAGGCAGGCATTCTAATTAATTAATGTGAAAATCTAATTACAATATATAATTTTCAAAACTCAATATTGGTAAATTGGGGAAAGACTTTCCCTCTTCTGTGTACTGAAGGAAATCCATAATTGCAGGTCTTATCTTGGTAAAAAAGATGAATTTAAAGCAAAAAAAGTCCTCTTTTGTTGCTCTTCATGTGGACTTAGGCAATGAACATCAATTATAACCTTACTTTGCACTTTTCTGGTAAAAAAAAAAAAAAAAAAAGTAGAGTAGCTCCTGGCAATTGCTAGATTTACCCCTTTTATTTTCAAGTGAAAATGAGAAGCCTGTTTGAAATTTGTAATTTGCATTCGCTTAATTCTCCATTATCATTATTACTACTATTTTGTTTGGTTTGGCAATCTGTAGTGAATTTGATGACCTTTTCCTAATGTTTTTCACATGGACATTTGATGAAGAGTTTTGCACTTTCCAGGGTTTGTGGCTATTTACTCAGTATATTAACATAAGAACATTGTTTTTTATGTGAACAAAGAAAACTGTAGTAAATGGTGAAACATTGCAGTGGCTACAGGCAGTGACACAAAGTTTTATTTCTTGGTAAAAACATTGATGTCTTAAAGGAAAGCTATACAGGTATGGGACCTGTTATCCAGAATGCTGGGGACCTGGGGTTTTCCGCAAAACGGATCTTAGCGTAATTTGGATCTTCATACCTTAAGTCTACTAGAAAATCATGTAAACATTAAATAAACCCAATAGGCTGGTTTTGCTTCCAATAAGGATTAATTATATCTTAGTTTGGATCAAGAACAAGGTAATGTTTCATTATTACAGAGAAAAAGGAAATAATTTTTAAACATTTGGATTATTTGAGTATAATGTAGTCTATGGTAGAAGGCTTTTCCGTAATTCTGAACTTTCTGGATAACAGATTTCCGGATCACGGATCCCATACCTGTACCATCAAAATGAATACTTAAGGAACAGATCATTTATATTATATTAAGTGCCATATTTAAGAATCTTTTCAAAAATTTAATATATTTATATAAATATTGTCCGTTTACATATTTTCCCTTGAGCCCCCATTTCATGATATTCCCTTGAGCCCCCATTTCATGATATTCATTCTGCTGCCTCAGAGATCACCTGACTAGAAATACTACAACAACAACTCTAACTGTAACAGGAAGAAGTCTGGAAGCAAAAGACAGAACTCTGTCTGTTAAAGGAGAAGGAAACCCCCTGGGCGCAAAACGCCTCCCCCCCTCCCCTGTGTTGCCCCCCCTCCCTCCTCGCCCCTGGCCTACCTGTCCCCCTGGGCAAATGCCCCTAACTTGTTACTCACCCCTCTGCGCAGGTCCTGTCCACGGAGTTCACAGTCGCCATCTTCTCCCACGCACGTCTTCTTCCTGCTTTGACCAGCGTCTTCTGGCGCATGCGCAGTAGGAACATTTACCGGTACGGCTCTACTGCGCATACGCCGAATGTCACGAAATCGGAGCCGTACCGGTAAATGTTCCTACTGCGCATGCGCCAGAAGACGCCGGTCAAAGCAGGAAGAAGACGCGCGTGGGAGAAGATGGCGACGGTGAACTCCGTGGACAGGACCTGCGCAGAGGGGTGAGTAACAAGTTAGGGGCATTTGCCCAGGGGGACAGGTAGGCCAGGGGGGAGGAGGGGGGGCAACACAGGGGAGGGGGTTTGCGCCCAGGGGGTTTCCTTCTCCTTTAATTGGCTCATGTGACCTAACATATATGGTTTGTGCGCATTATGAATCGTAGGATGTAAGGGGTTGACCCTTAATTCTTAAAATGGCAATTTTTTTAAATTTAGGATTAAAGGCACATAGTAGTTTAAAAAGTATATTAGTTTAAAAATGTTTTATTTACATAAAAAACAGGTTTTTACATATAATCCTGTTTTATACGATGCATTTTTGTAGAGACTTATATGGTTCAGGAGTATAGTTTTCTTTTAATATATATGAACGTTATACAGGTACCATAAGCAGTGTGATTCTCATTGAAGTGATTGTTCACTTTTGAGCTAACTTTTAGCATGATGTAGAACAGGGGTCCCCAACCATTTTTTTTTTTTTTTTTTTTTATAGAGTTCAGGAAAAACACATGCATGAAAAAAGTTCACCTGAGGGGGGTTCTAAATAATGGCTATAATTGGCTATTCAGTAGCTCTGTGTGGACTGGCAGTCTACAGGGGGCTCAGCTTGGTCATAAATCTTGTTTTCATGCAACCAAAACTTGCCTCAAAGCCAGGAATTAAAAAATAAGCACCTGCTTTGGATTA